>NC_083097.1:70550090-71284412 GCF_949774975.1 Lagenorhynchus albirostris
AACATTTTTACTGCAAAGTATCCCCACATCTTAACTGAGGATATGATTTTAAACGTTGGTTTAAATACATAGCCAGTTCCATTTTGCATACTAATTCTTTCAATAACTTGAGATTCCGAACTTAGCGTTTTCAATACGGTCCCCCCCATCTTCAAATCGGAGCAGGGATTTCCCAGTACAAAATAATCGGAATCATAATAAAATCTCCAGTCACCTAGAGGATGTACCCATTGTAAATATCCTCTCGGTATTCAGAAGCTAAACTCCCCTCCTTTTGAGACACACACAAAAAGAACGCTTCTGATTAATAATCTCTCACGCGGCACACCGAGGCTGAAGGCCGGGAGCCGCAGGACGCCAAAGAAGGGGGCAGAGCTCTCAATACCTAGAATTTCAATACAGATTCCAAAGACGTGCTAACTGCTAGGTTTCCGAAGGGGAATAATACTTGGCAAGCAGTGCTTTCGGTGAAGACAACCGCCTCCAAATACTGACTCCTTCCTGGGTCGGGGGAGGGGGGCGGTCGCGGTTACCCGGCATTTCTGCGTACAGACGTGCGTACAACATGGTATGTAGCTCATGCATGTGGCCAGGCCCAGGTTTCTTTCTTTTCTTTCTCTTCTTCCTTTTTTTTTTTCCTTTCTCTTTTCTTTTTCTTTTTTTTTAAGGCAAGAAATCGAAACCAATCCACTGTTTCTGTGGCTAGCTCCCACGAAGCTGGGATTTCAACCTCTTGTTTATTTTTAAAGCCAGTGTGGCGCCCCGGTTGAATGTCCGGCTCGGGATTTTACCAGGATGGCCCCAGTGCCCAGTCGCTGCCCACAGCACGTGAAAAGAAGAGAAAGGAGGGAGAGTTGGTGGCTTCGAGCCGCTTCCGTCGGGGCCCCGCGTTTCGCCCCAACAGACTCCTCTTCCTTCTCTCCCCGAAGGCGCTCTCTTAGGCCGGCCAGTGTCGCTGCGGTCTTGGCCAGGTGAGAGAGGGGACGGTCCCCGGGGGCAGCGGCCCTCTCTTGGGAGCTCTGGTGGGTCTGTGAACCCGCCGGGCGCGGAAGGCTGAGTGGCTCGGGGGTCCAGCGCTGGGCTCCCGGCTCCGGCCAGCAGGGGAACAGCGACACCTACTGGCCGCGCGGGCACCGAGTCGGGGCCGTCGGGGCGGCCCTGGGCTGGGGGTACCCGGCTGCTTGGACTCTGGAGGCCGCAGGAATCTGCTCCCAAGGCTCGGTCCCGCCCTCTAGGCCTTGCTTACCCCGGGAAAGGCAAAGCCTCCCTTTCTAGAGACCCCTAGGGGGACTGCAGGACGGGCCTGCACACTCGCACGGGCACATACGCCCTCCAGCACGAGGCTCTTTCTTCTGGGGAACCGAGGGACCCGCAGACACAGTTGGCTACCGTCTCCCGGTTGTAGGAGAGACCCAGCCAGAGGTTGGAGCCCTGACCTCTCCGGGTTCATGACCCAGGCCTCTTCTCCACCACCCCCATTTCAGTGCTGACTAAAGACGGTATCTTTACAAATTAGGAACCGAGGAGAGTTCATTATCCTCCCTTAAGAAGGGAAATGTACGAGTCAAGGACACAACACGCGCAGTGGCTGGCGCCAGGCGGCCGGCCGAGCCCTCCTGCTAGCTAACCTCGGGCACGTTGAGCGCACCCTCACCGCCGCCGGCGATTGAGATTTGGTCGCTTTTCTTTCAGAATTATGATCTTCTTAATTACACAGGAAGTAAAGGCAAATTTAGGGTGATAGTGATATTTTGAGACCTAAGGGCAGATGACTAGATAGATGATAGATAGATGATAGATAGGGAGAGAGAGATATCCTGCTAAATGTAAATGTGAATGTTTCGATTGTTAGCTTCGGTTGGGAAGGGTGGGAGAGAGTGCCAAGGGAAGGCGAGGCCCGAGGAAAACCTAGCAAGGATGGGGATGTAAAGAAACCAAATCGTGTATTCCAGACTTCCTTTCTCTGCTCAGTCTTTTCTATCAAGGAAATAACTATTTCCTATGCAAAGGAGAAGTAGGTGGTCCCACACTGTGTGGAGGAGGGAGGGCTCTTCTTCCCCAGATGCCTCCGTTTCCAGTGTTGGGTTCTGAGGCTCACCTGAGCCTGAGAAGCCTGAGTGTGATTCAGGTGTTAACTTGCTTAAACATTAAAATATATTCCTTCGCCTAGAAAGATTGCGCTATTTGAACTAATTTGAATCCTTGAGATTTTCCATTTAAATTACTACTCATTTAAAATTCCAGAATTAAGAAAACAAACACTTTTCATTTAAAGTTTGAGTTCATCTTGGAAGTTATTTTCCTTATCTTTAGATACTGGTTGGAACTAGGGTCTAAATTGTTTTGAGGAAAAGGGGAGGAAGGTCTTGTTAGGGCTAAATTTTTGTCTGCCTTCTCTACAATTACAAAATTTTGCTAATTCTGTTTTGTTTAAATACAATTGGAATCCCTTAGGGACCCTAAAGTCAAGAGTTTTAGATCAAGATTTCTGCTTTAAAAAAAAAATCTCTTAAATGCTTATGAAGGCTGCTCTTCAACTCAGTTTTGCAAGTATTTTTTCTTTTTTATAAAATTTTTCTTCAAGTGTATCTGAATGTGTTCTGATAATATATGAATTCACATCCCAGAGCAGGCCCTTAGCAGTATGTATGATGTACGAATAAATCCATATTACTAATAATGAATAAAACAGAGCTATATTCTAATGACATTCTCTGTCAATGAATCCTGTACCCCACTGAATATCAAAGTCAGCTTTTTCCTGGTACAATGGAAATCTTCATAAAACAGAAAATGATTAAAGAAAAATTAAATTACACTGGGCACACAACAAGCAAGTGTTAATCAAACCCAGTTCAGAGGTGTCTTTGGGTATTGAAAGCACCTTGAAAAATGGAGGGGTTGAAATGTTTTCCTTTCTTAAGAAGCATTCAGTTTCTAGAATGTAGTTTTATTTGTGACTTGAAGATCTTATCTAGAATGGGTTCTTATTGTTGATATTCTTTGGTTTAATTTACTCTAAATATTGTTGATTTAACATTAAAGAAACTAGAAAATAGAATTTAAGTGTCAAAATAGTGGAATTTCTGTATATACCTAATCACCCCCAAAGCATAAGCATGTTAAACCCTAATTAAAGGACTATTTCTCTATTTTGAACAGAAAATTAGGCCAGTGAAATTGTTTCTGTTCACAAGAAATATGAATGTATGCATATTATTATATCACATGTAGCATTTTATATAAAGTGGATATATATATAAATATATAAACCATGGATATCCATGAATGTTACAGCGGATTGTTACAGTGTGTGTGTGAAGTAAGGGTGGAGACAAGGCTTCTGATTCT
The DNA here is from genome assembly GCF_949774975.1 of Lagenorhynchus albirostris. Taxonomy (NCBI): domain Eukaryota; kingdom Metazoa; phylum Chordata; class Mammalia; order Artiodactyla; family Delphinidae; genus Lagenorhynchus; species Lagenorhynchus albirostris. Next base: position 70,553,442 of record NC_083097.1, read on the forward strand.
TTTTAGGTCTTCTTTAATATATTTCTCTTTAAATTCCTCTTATTTAGCAAGTAAATTAAGGAATGAAGACAGGCTAAACTGTCATTAGACTGTGTCTATGTTTCTTTGTCACACCTGCCCTCCCTCTGGGCTCACCTTGGAGGGTGTGTGTGTGTGTGTGTGTGTGTGTGTGTGTGTGTGTGTACTTCCTTTCCTGCTTGTTGAGAAGCATGAAGGAAGGAAGGGATGCAAGGATGGGATTATTGATCAGAAAGGCACATCATTGAATGTAAAATGAGATGGAAATATTTGAAACCCTGCTAGATCCCAGCTAGATGGTTATCTGGGGTGGGGGGACTTGTGTGTGGTAGCTAGCAGGCTGATCGCATAAATCACTTGGGAAGCAGGGAGAGGCTCCCAGCGCCTGGAGTGGCCTCCCTTTCAGCTGCGTTGAAACACGCAGAGGCTCAATGACGTTTGGCTTCAGGAAGTAGAGCTCCAAGGACACATGTGTGCATTTGGTTGGAGACAGGTGTGTGTGCGTACGTCTGTGTGAGTGTGTGCGTGTGTGCGCGTAGTGAGGAGTAGGTACTTCATCAAAAATTCATTGAAAAAATATTGACCCTAAAATTCTGCCATATCATCAATTGGAGTCAGGCACCAAGGTCACCAACATGTCCAGGTTCACTCATGGACCGCAGAACATTATTGCTTTTGATGGTACGAATATGGCTTCTTTCATGTCTTTGGTTCTCTATGGTACTTCCTTAGAGTGGGGCGAGGCTCTAGCCTCCCCCTCCTCTCTTTTGGATCCCCGCAAACAAAACCATTCTACCACTTGAGCCGTCTGCCGCAGGTGTAATGGATGGCAGGGGGCCGACCTAACCACACTTCAGTCTCTTCTAGATCGTCCCCGCTCTGCACCAAACAAATGAGTCCTGTTTCGCCACTAGGGTGCCGAGGTGGATGGTGGATGCCGGCCCCCGCCCCTGGCAGCGTTCAGCGCTTAGAAACCAGAGCCAGCTGACAACACACGAAACACACAGGCACAGAGAAAACGCCGAGCCAACGCGCGCTCCCTCTGCCCCCTCCCTCTGCTCTCTGTACACATGGAGGACACGTACACAGCCTTTACACATTTAAAAGCCCTCGCGACTTCCTCTGAATTCTTGGTTACTTATGACGGCCTTTCCCACTGCACATTGCCCCTGGTGTGTGTGTGTGTGTGTGTGTGTGTGTGTGTGTGTGTGTGCGCGCGTGCGCGCGCGCGAATGTGCGTGTGTGTTTAAAACGCTTATTGGTAGGTCATCAGCAGCTGATCAGACATAGTAATCCAATAATCTTTTTGAATGCATACAATTTTTCGTTCAAGGTAATTTTTTAAAAACATAAAAAAGGAAATCTGTCGATTTCCTGTGCAAGTCTTGGGTTCCCAGTTTAGGTTCCAGGGAACCGCAGAGCTGCGCAGCACCCGCCTTGCGAAACTTTCCAAGATTTGAGCGAGGCGCAAATTTCCACTTAATGACAGAGCAGGGGCTGATTTGCACGCTAGTGTGTGAAAGAAGGGAGCTTGGGGACGCTCAGCATAGGGAAAGAAATCGGGTAGCGGGAACCCCCTGTCCTGTAGTAGCTTGGAACCCTGGCGGGACGCACAGGGTGCCCCAGGACAGGAGCCGGAAGTCCAACCTTCCCAGGCGCAAAGCACCCTTTTGACCCCGGCCCTCTGATCGGATCCCTGCCGGCCGCACCTCACCCCGCCCGCCTGCTGGCACCCCACCCCCATTTTATCCTCATTTGAGTAGCCCCAGGTAATGGTGTCCATCTCCCGGGCCTGGGCTATGGCCAGAGGCTGGACCACGCCAGGAATCGAACTCCGCTGTCCCCAGAGTACTTACCTCGAGTAAGGCCCTGGCAAATGGTGGCCCTGAAGCGTCAAGTTTCCTCTCCCAGCCGTTGTGCCAGATTCTCCTTCTGCCTGCTGCTCGTCTCGGCGGACTCTCTCTCTCTCGCTCTCTCTCGCTCTCTCGCTCTCTCGCTCTCTCGCTCTCTCCCTCTCTCTCCCCTCTGTCACACACGAGGATTACTTGTGACTTTTAGAGGCAAAAGCTTGCTTATTCAGAGACGCGAGGGAGGGGAGACGGAAGGGAGGCGGGAGGGAGGAGAGAGAGGGGGAGACAGAAGTAGAAGGGGGATGGAGGATGTAGAGGAGGTGGAGAATCAGAGGTAGTGAAGGCGTAGGTAGAGGAGGAGGAGGGAGGGGAGGGGTAGGGTGGAGTAACCGAAGACGGTCTGGGATGGGACGGCGAGGAATACATTGCTCCCCACCAAGCTGCAGTGCGACGCCCCCAGCGTCCCGGGGGAGCAGGTGCGTCAGATCGCGGCTGGCTCAGGCGGGGCGGTACAAAAGCGCCGCGGGACCCCCTTCGCGGGCTTCTATCCCGCCAGAGCGAGCGCCGGAGGCCGCTCCACACTCGAGCTCGGACCGCGGAAGGCTCTCCTCCGCCCTGACGGAGGTGGCTGTCTAGGGGCTCCAAGCTCCACGGAACTTAGATTTCATTCCTGGGCTCCTGGCCACCCTCGCCCGCGTCTCAGACAAGAGCTGAAAGTCCGCGTAGCCCTCGTGCGTCCTCGCCCTAACTGCCGGCGCCCACCTTAGCCACAGCCCCTGGGCCGGGCGCCGCTCACCCGGGCGGCTGCCACTCTGCCCGGGCTCAGTCAGCCTCAGCCCTGTGTCTCTGTTCACATTTGGGGCTCCCCCTCAGCTTGTTATTACGGAGGTGTGTGTGTGTGTGCGTGTGCGTGTGTGTCTGTGTGTGTGTGCGCGCGCGCGCAGCGCGCAAGCTCCAGGCTAGAAAGAAGGTGAAATCCCGGCACGAAAAAGTAGCTTCGGTCTCCCGCAGCTTGGAGCCCCGCGACCTAGTCCGATTATATCCAGTATATGAGATTACAGTCTGCAGCAAGGACCAAGGCGGGAGCTCACCGGATCATTTCAACTGAGTTTCTATACAGCAAGGATTGTTTATAATTATTATTATTAAATAAGAAAATAGGTTTTAAAATATAAAGAATAGTTGCAGAGACAGAAGGGGGTCATTTCTGGTCATGAATGAACCAAAAGTGGTTGAAAAAAATTTTTTTTGGACAGGACCATCCATGATGCATAAAGGTGGAAGCCAATTCATTACGTGATGGGATTAAAAATTAGGAGCGTGCTTTTCGACATAGACGACCCATTAGTTCTCTGTTAACTGCATTAAGCCAGCCCCATGGAACGATTACATGGCCGCCTTCTATGTGCAAACACGGGGATACTACAGAGGGTGCGCACAAGCGTTTATAGAACTCTGTGTACACACACACATACACACATACACATTTATAAAGAGAAAAACTTCGAACATCAGCACCTAAACTCATAAATACGTATATTTTCTCAAACAACTATCCCTTAAATACGGTAATTTTCCTGTCTTTCCTTGCTGACCTATAGATGCAATATTATAGTTATACTGTAGGCTACTCGGATCGACATAATTCTGCTTACATTTATCGTGGGTGACACGTCATAAAATGCCAGAGGGGGAGAGGAAACCATGAGGGGAGGGGAGATGGCTTTTATTAACAATTATATTCTCCCCTAGCTGTTTGAATAATAGCAATGATGTCACGGTAACCATCCTCCTTCTCCCACTCCAGTGAAACTACTGGATGGTTTGGTGAACAATGCATTGTATATTTTGGTTAAGGGATTATTATTGCTATAGAGTTATATAGAGCCATCCTGTGGCATAAAAAAAAATCTCTGAACATTAAATTATTGGAACATTTGGCGTGTTTTAGAACCCGTTTACCTGTCACATCTTGTTCCAGAATAAGGATCATAAAACGTTGTGCCCACCATAGTTTTGAAGGAAAATGAAACAAACGAAGTTGTTCTTTAAAAATTGTTAGTCATGGGCAAATAAAAATATTTCCCGTCATCAAAACGAGCTGGTGGGCAATCTGTTAGACAAGGATCATATTTTACTAATCCGAAATGGAGTTTTAAAAATTCTTTAGGAAAGCGGCGATAGGAGGGGAAGTAAGAAACACGCAGCCCCTAGCCCAGCCTGCACTCAGGGGTCGCTGGGCCAGGAACGCACGCTCGCGCACAGCGGTATCCCAGCCCTCGCGCACCCGCGCGGTTTGGGGCTCGGTTTCTGAGAATGAGTGCAATCTCCGTGGATCAGCCACCCGTTTAGAAATGGGTATTTGTATAAGGGCAACGTTCAGGCTATAGTACAATGGCATGATAGAGATAGAACTCATTTTTTAAAAATCATTTAACAATTGCTTAATAATTAAACTGCTCTGCTATTGAATACCATTTTGGCTCTTTCTTTGAAATTATCAGCCACAGTTTGCTTCTGAGACCTTAGGATTGAGTTTCTGGCAGAGGGGGTGAGGCTCAACAAGGCACAGCTTTGAGGTACAGAACAATTAATGTGAAAAAAAGTAATTGATTATCTAATAGATAAAGGAGGAAAAAAAAAACTTTGGGTCACATTTAAATGGGTTTACCAGTTTGCAAAAACTTTTCTTTTTGTAGTTTAAACAGCGAACTTTATAAATTCCATTCCATTTCTTATTCTTTTAAATCATCTACAACCTCGGAGATTTTATCTTTCTTGCTAGCAAAATGCCCCCAAAGGCTTGAATTAGATGCCAAGCAGCCCCAACGATGTCTGGCCTGCCCCTTTTGAAGGTTTGGGACCCTTTATGAGGACTCAAGAAAAACCCCAAATCTGAAACTGGTTCGGCGGTGACTGCACTGAGTTTAAGTTATCAGTCTTTTAAGCACCGCGTGATCAGACTGGAAACGTAACTTGAAAACACAACCTGATTCTGGGCAAAATCATTTTGCCCTTTTGGCATGAAAACATTGTTTTATCTCCAAGTTCCGCCCAGAAGCAGACGGCTGCATGTCAGGGCTGGTCCCTACCCGGATCAGGACAGGACCTTCAGCTGGCAGATGAGATCCAGCAAATGGGATTCATGAAGAAATTCTTGTGCATTAAAAAAAAGGGGGGGGGGTTTAAGGAGGTGCTGCTTCCTGATTCTTTTTGCTGAGAGCTCCTGTGATAACAATCAGTGGTGATCACAGCATCAAAGAAAGCAAGCATTCACTACTAAACAGTTTTGAACATGATGTATTTAATGGGGCTAGTTTAAACTTTGTTTTTAAAATTCTCGTGCAGATATTACTCTTCTCCCTGATTATATTTTAATAGATTTTCTAAAATCTCATTTATAGGTAGTCACTGCTGGGGTCCTGCTACAATTAACAACACAGAGATACAGGGGCACTTTGGGGCCATGTAAATATCAGTGTAAAGGGTCTGTCCGCTTTACCTGGTAGCTTTATCTAATAAATGGGAGCTACTCCAGAGAAAGAGACATATCTTCATTTCTGGAGTTGCAACTCAAGTCTTTATGAATGTGAGTTTCTGGCTGAACGCATCAGTCAGGAATTCAGGAGTTGGGACACTTATCCCAACTCCCCTGTAAATCTGTAAATAACCACTTGGACGCCCAGCCTCTTCACATTTGCCGTCACAACTCTCCAAGCCTTTGTTTTTAACCTTCTTATCACTTTTAATATGAATCAGTGCTGTCGGGACTAAACACACAGATTCAAGTTTAGCCTTAGAGTTGGTCACTTAAACGTTCCTCATTTTATCATCCAAAATTAAGCCCACTCCCCAAAATTGAGCATTTGGCTTTTAAGTCTCAAACCTTTCCTTAGGTCTCTAAGGGTTCAGACCAGCCCTTAGCATCGAATTCCATGAAGGCAACTACTTGGTGTCCACAAGTAAACTGAAGGCTTGGGGAGGGAGATGCCACCAATCCTAAGTTTTCTTTCGTTTCTGTCTAATAAAATGGAGGCGGACTGTATTAAATTCCCTCTACAGCTTACCAAAATTGGTAAAATGTTTTTTAAAACTCTGAGCAAGAGTCCCATGGTCTTGTATCTTAGAAAGGGTCCCGAACTGGCTCTTTCTGGATGATTTTTAGAGACCTGTGCCGGCGGAAGCGGCTCTCAGGCAAAACTACCCAGATAAAGGCGGAGCTCCCTGTTGCCTGCCAAGGTATTTTACCTAGAATCTTCTGATTTTGCGTCCTAATTCACACTCAGCCACACTTGTAAGGGGATTGGTAGGCTAATAAAAGTCGAATAGTCATGGGGTGGAACCCCACTGTTTCTACACGAGGGACTTTGGCCACAAAACATAGAGCGAGCGGGAGCAACCAGCCCCACGCCCCTTGCGCCTGGACTTCAGGCCACGCGAAGCTGCGGCGGGCGACTTCAGGTGAGCGCCTAGGGAAGGGGGCGCTGGAGGCTCGTCCCAGCCCCCAGGCCGGCCTCGGGTCCCTCTCCGGGAGCGCCTTGACCTGGACCGCCATTCCTTTTGGTCTTTTCCTGCAAAAAAAACACCTGCTGCCGCGGATCAAGTACACCTGATACCAGACGTAGTCAACAGAAAAAGGAAAAGAGAAAACTCCACCCTCCTTAATTCCGTTTGGTTAGAGTCCGGGCTGCCAAATCCATTACATAATGCCAGCTCAAGCTGACACCTGTGCGGTGCTGGAGCTAGATCCGGTGCTGGCGGCCTCGGGCCTGAAACTGGGGCTCGGCAGCGCCCCGGCCAGAGGCCAAGGGGAAGAGGAACGAATTTCGGGCTGGAGGGCGGCGCCTCGGTCTGGGGGAAAGGTGGGGGCCGGATCCTGGAGGGGAGCCTTCAAGGGTGGCTCCCCAGTACATCCGGGGCGCGAAAAAGGCAAAGCCGCGGTTTTGAGGATCCCGAGTCCTCAGAGGACATCCGACGCCCCTTGCTGCTCCAGGCTAGGGTGGGGTCCCTGGGGCGCCCCCTCCGGCCACATTAGACGCGGGCTACTCACCTGCTGTGGGGCCCTCACTCACGGCCCGCTCTCGCCTCCTGGGTACTATTCATGCCCATCTTGGAGGTACTCAAGGCGGGGCCTGATGGGATACCACTTTACCCTGAAGGCGGACGGTGGCTTCATTAATCGGCCATCACTAAACCAACCCAAGAGAAACCCTATCCGGCAATGAGGGCGCGTCGGTATCTTTTACCTATAGATGAGCAGTTTGGGCAAACGGTGGTTAAAGCACTGAATCCTGGCTCCCAAAGACCTGACTGTCCAGATCTTTGGGGTCTGCACCAATGCCTCCGTGAAAAAAGATGAGTCCCCAAACTGCTAGGATATCCACAGTCCTCCTCCCCAAACCTCCTGCTCCCCAGCTAAGGCAAAAGACCTCGGACCGTGTAAACTCCTCTGTCAGAACTTGTATTAATGTTTCCGAGAGTTTTCTACAAAAGAATTACAAGCTCCTCAGGTGACGCTTCCACCCACCAGGACACAGTGTCAAAGGAATTTGTCGTGGCGGTTTATAAATATCAAGAACTTGGATACTGCTATTGGAATAAACCCGGGCTTCCTTTCATACCGTTCTTAGGGATTTAGTTGAGCCCCTGGGGACATGACTCAAGTCTCCCTAGTTCATAGTGGAAAATGCTTTTTGGGCTTTGGTTGGGGTGGGGGGGAAGCTAGACCTCAAGTTCCGTGTGGATCTTTCAAAAACAAAAACAAAACCACGTTCACTCAGCAAAAAGCAGGGACCTTCCCTGGACATCGGCAGGCTCCCCCTTCCTAGCGGGTTAAAATCACCAGGATCGACTGATTTCCTTGCGTCCTTCTCAATGTCCCCCATCCCCACTTCCCCAGACAGAATCAATAGGCATGAGAAACGTCGTCGTTTCTGTTTCTTTCCTCTACCGATTTCAAAGACATCTGGACATTTTTTTTTTTGGTACTCTACACCCTAAATAAATATTCCTTTACATTCGTGTGCCCCTAAGACTGTGTAGACATGGGCCCCTCTCCCCGGTGGCTACCGAGTTGGAGAAATCTGCCCAGAGGATCAGTGGGCTGGAGGGGCAAGAACGCGCGCTGCCCAGCCTCCAATAGCTGGCGCGCAGAGCCGGTCCCGCCGAGCCTGCGCTTGCGGAGAACGCTATCTTCACAGTAATTCAGCAATTCCCACCGAACAAAAGTTAAAGCGTGATGGCACTATACCTTGGCCCGGGTTACTCAGGCGCCTGTCTCCCATTTTGGACATGCTGGAAGTGTTGGGTTTGGGGAGGTTTGCTTTGGCTGGGTTTGGATTGCCTATATAAGCCCTGCTGGAGTACCGTACCGAGGAACTCGCCTTGATGGACTCGGGTGTTAATTAACGCGCGGCTAATTTGAGCTGGAGGAGCGGGAGGCGGCCGGCCGCGCCGCGAGCCGCGAGGGGCCAGTGCCCTCTAGTGGACACGAGGGGATATGCAGCTCGGGCGAGTCTGCCCGTGGGGCTCGGTAGCCGAGAAAACTTCTGCCTGCGTGGATGCCTGGTGTCTCCTCGGAATCCAGCGACGAGGAGTGACATTAGTCCCCATATTAAGGGAGAAAAGTCCCTCAGCAAGTGATGTCGAGCGCGGGCCTTAGCTCTTCTGGTGTATCTGAAATCTAAACCAAACGCGGTTAAAAACACGCGCGCGCGCGCGCGCGCACACACACACACACACACACACACACAGTTATTTACCGTTCTTTTCGGCAGCGGAGGGAGAGCCTATGGAAGGGGTTTGAGAAATGGGCTCCAAGAACTTTGGTGAGGAAAGCAGGGCTTTCAAAGCTTCGGGGGTCTTCAGCCAGTCAGGGAAAGGAGTCAGAATGTGCTTCTGTAAACAAAGTTCATCAGTACTCCTATCACCTATTTCTGCTTTCAAGAATAAAAATAAATAACGAAGACGCTTAGTTGGCTCAACAAGAGGAAAGCAAGAGAACAAATGATGTGTTGAACAGCCCATATGCCTCTGAGTTTACACCCTTCAGGCAAATAAGACAACACCACAGAAAAACTAATAACAATAACACATAAGAGCCTTTTCGCATAATAAAAACAAAGAAAAAGGCCAGGAGGATAAAATGACCTGTAACCCCCCACCCCCTTCATTTATTTTATCAGTTACTAAACTAGTGCAGAAGTTGTTTTGGAAAAGATGGTCCCCGCGCTGCGTGCGTCAAAAGCAAAACGTGGGCCTTGGTAATTCAGACCGAACTCCCTTTTCTGAATAAATGGAAGTCTGTATTTTCTCTTTCCCCATTCCGAGCACACCTCAGCAGAACACAGAAGCTGGAGAGGCCCCAATAAAATCCCACCGCCTCGGAGCTCGGAGTCCCGCCGTCTGGCAGTGGCTAAGCTAACCTTGCCCACCGCTGTGGCTGCCCGGGCCCTTCCTCCGGGGTCCCGCCCTTAAGGCATCTGAGGATTTTTTTAGTCTCCTTTCTCTCCGCCCCCCACCCCCGGGGCACTCTTTCCCTGAGAGCTGAAGCCAGAGTTACGAGTCGCTCGGAGCGGGAAAGTGGGGATGATCCCCTCCCCCGAGGGTAGCCTCCAGCAGGTCGCGGGTCCTGCCTCCCTCTGTGCCAAGCTGTTAATCGGGTACCCGAATCAGTCCTTATGGACCAGGAGGCGGATCTGGGGAACCCGAGGCATTTCCTCTTCCCAAACCGTGTGCACAGTCCGCCTGGGGCTGGTTTCACACCGCCAGTGACAGAATCCGTGCCTGGAGCGCGGTAGTCGGGTGGCGCCGGCACGTACGGCAGGAAGCGCGTCTGGGGCCCTCTGTCAGGGGACAGCAGTCCTAGGGAGGGACAGCGGGGCCAGAGAGACAGTCACTCCTGAATAAAGCTTGGACCACGGGGGAAGGAAGAGCAGAACTGGGCACTGGGCGGCGGAGGAGAACAGTGTTATTTCTCCGAACTTTCCCCTCTCCCCTCTGTGTCTTCGGAAGTGTCCTGGAAGTAAGTCGCAGAGGCCCTGAGGCTAAGGAAGGAGTAAGGCCTCTCTCCGCAGGGCTATGTCCGGCTTTCCCAGTGGACTCTGGCCGTGGGGGGCTCAGCTCCGCCCATCCCCTCCTCTCTCGGCCAGAGAGGTTGAGGGTCCCCTGTGAATTTGCCCCTGTGAGTGGGACCGTACAGAGTCGGATGTCAGCCACAGGGTACAGCAGTAGCTACCTTCCGAGCAAGGATGTCAAACTGCAGTGCTGGGGAGCAGGGTGGTGGTGGTACTGAACCCCAGCAGGGAGAGAAATGCGCGGTGAAAGGGACCCCATGGGGGCCGAAGAAGATTTCACTTCAGGCCAGAGAGGAAGGCTTGAGAGCGGGTTGAGTGAAATACAAACATTTTAAGTCTCCAAAATAAAATATAACTTATAACAAAAATACAGCAATAAAATAATAGATTTTGATAGATAAAAGCGAATGGTAATAGTTTAAGAAATGATCTCTTCAGTAAAGTAACCAGGAAACAGAACAATTCTCAACTTTAAAACTCCCAGACGTGACCCTCACAGCAGAGGTGCTTCGGTCGGTAGGCGTTTTCCTCGACCTCTCCGCCACCGCGCCCCAGGAGCTCCCTGTAACTCCGGGGTGAGAAAAACCCATCAACATGGGAATCAAATAAGAAGAAAACTTGGAGCGCCCCAAGCAAGGACCGACTCGCGTTCCTGCCCCCTTCGCTTAACCTCTGTGCCCCCGGGAAGTGGCGCGAGTCACCCTCAGTACCACTTGGGGCGCTCAGAGCGGAGCTCCCGCCCGCTGGCCAGGCGACCGCACAACTGAGGCCAAACTTGGGGACATATACCTGGCTTCGAGCAGTCTCCAGAACGGAGTCCTGCCAGGCTTGGGCCCTTGTCAATGTGGGGACTTACCTTTGGCCACGTAGCAGCCCTTTTCGCCCTGCCAGTAGAGGCCAAGCCAGGGATCTCCTCACCGTAAGCTGGCACTTACCAAGGGCGCACCTGAGCCCACCAGGCCCCCAGGGACCCCGTCTCAGGCCCAGATTCACCTTTGCTGGTGGCGCTCACAGAAGCCCTCCTCAGCCAACATCTAAGTGGGCGCCGATGAGGAACAGCCTCGGGCTTGTCTTGGAGAGTCAAAATAGCGAGCTTCGGGCGCTCGCCGTCGCCCTGGACCCTCTCCACCAGGGTAGAGGCGACAGGGCTTACTTCCCGGTTTTCAGTATCCTAGCAGCCCGTTCCTGCTGTTGAAGGGGTCGCCCTCTTCTCAAATGGTTCGTGTTCTGGATCTTTTCCCAGTAAGATTTAGAAAAGGATGAACTTGAATAGTTGGCCCCTAGAACCTCCGAGAACTTGGCCAGCGAGTGGCCACCTCTTATTGCTCGTCCTCCCCCGGGTTCCCGACCGCTAGTGGGGATGGAAAGACCCAAACGCAGGGCAAACCCCCCTCCTCCCCAACTCCCGCGCGCTCTTCCGCCGCCCCGCTGGGAATCGGAGCGACTGTCTCTCCCCAACAGTTTATTTGGGAAATGTGTGTGTGTGGGGGGACAAATCTAGAGTCTGGGATGTTAGATGGAGAGGGGGTCGCAGGCTCAGAGCGCCCAAGGCCTGGTGAGCCAAAGAGCAGGTGGGCTCCCGGAACCGGGGCCCCGAGCCGGCAGCCACGCCGGGGCTCCGCTCAAGGGTGGTGCTGAATCCTTCTCTCCCGGATCCCGGCTATTAACGTTTCTTTCTTGGCTAGAATTATAGATTTTACGTGTGGAGTTATTTAAAAAATAAAATTGAACTATTTAAGCGATTCTCTATACTAAAAAGAACCCGAAAAGCCTCGCGGTCTTTTTTTCTCTGATCTTTTTCCTATCTTTCTTTCCCTGAAATTGCAAAATTTGAGCACCTGGGCGGAGGGTAGGGAGGATGAACCGCCGGGAGACTGAGGCGTGGGACCCGAGGTCTGAAAGTGAATTTTTCACTACCTATTTTACCCTCCACGTCTCATTCCATCTTAAATGACGAAGACGACGACGATAATCTGAGCGGTGACACGAGTCTATTTTGCTGATCCTCCTTTCAGTTTGGGAAAATCTTGGGAATCAAACGGCAGGAACTTCGATTCCTGTCCTGGAACTTTTGAATGAGGGAGGATGCCGACTGCCCCGCTCGGACTTGGGAGACAGCACCTTCGGAACCCCTGGCAGCCGCCTCCGAAACTCCCTGTGCGCATTTAACTCCCATCCTGACGTTGCCACACCACTGACCCTCCAGTCTCATCCTATTCCATTTCCTCTACGTGCTTTTGTCAGCCCATCCCTCGAGATGCTCCAGGCAGAACCTCCCTAGTGGAACTCCACGGTGCGGTTCAAAGACGCTTAGGACAGCCCGGGGGAGGCTGAGCTTTGGGCTGAGCCTCGGGGCGGACCTGACTTTGGAGCTTAGGCGGGGTGCTCAGGACTCTGTGCTCTTCTGAGCTAGGGCACCTGGGTGGGGAGAAAGGTGGGGCGGGTCTCCAGCAAAGGTTAGGTAGAGGCCCTGAAGAGCGCAATTCTACCGCTCCTGTGACCGCGGGCGAGTGATAATCTCCGTTTGGCCTCAGTCTCCCTATCTGCTTTAGATGAACTTTAAGGATATTTATTCTTACTAAAGTGATTCCCCCACCCCATATATCACTTGTCCCCTCGCGCCCCCAATCATAAATCTTTTTTTTTTAGGGTTAATTTAAAAGAACTACAAAACTGCATGTCAGGATTTACCTGCCCATATACTTCTGTTGATGGAATTTTATTTTTACTTAATTTTTATTTCTGTGGATTAAAAAAATATATCTGGAAAGCATTTGGCTTATGAGCTAAAATAGTTACCGTTTATTTAATAATTTTAAAACTCTAGGGATTGAGCTAAATGCTTTATCTATTTTACTCTTGTGAAGTCTCACAACAACCATGTAAGACAGTTTTTTCTTCTCTCTTCTTCCCTTCCTCCCGATTTGAAAACTGCAGTGCAGAGACACTGACTGACTTTCAGGAAGGTACAGGAGTTAGTGAGTGGCAGAGGCAGAGTTTGAACACACCAGAGGTCAGCAGGGTTTTCAGGTGAGGCCGTATTCCTCCAGTATTCTCCAGTACCTTCCAACCAATGGTTCTTGGTGCCCACTAAAAGGGAAAGCTGTGGTTTAGAAGTAGAAACTGTGGGTAGCTAAGTGGAGCTGACTTCCAGTACAGAAAGCCTGAAACAGGCTTGTGTTCCCACCCCATTCAGTGCTCTTCACAGGGGCAGAGTCAAATCCTGTGTGATGTTAATTCTGGTCCTATCCTTTGCCAGTCCCTCAGACCTCTGTCAAGAACACAAAAAATATTTTGCTACTCTCCTTGATGGTGTATTTTTAAAATGTGAGGTTAGAATTGTGAAAGACGTAATTGAATGACATAAAGGGGGAAATCAAGTACCAGAAATAAAGATTATAAAGGTGTTAGTCCCTCAAGGTTGTTGGTAATAACACCAACACAGAGAGGAAATTAAGTAATAGTTTAATGAAATATCATGTTTTTTAAAAAATTACTTTTAATTTTATTAGTTCTGATATGGAGAATCTTTGTATTCAAACTGTTTTTAAAATTTAGTGTATCTTTGTATTTTATGTATCTCATTTAAGACAAATGAGATAAAATTATAAAGAGATTCATCCTATACATTATGATGTGAATAATAAAGTAAAATTTGAAATAAAGGCATCAAAATATGCATGCAAAGCATTCATCTGGGGAGATTATGTACTTCTTTGAATAAAGTCACTTCCCACAATATATCTGGATTCTTTTCCTTCTCTTCCTTTTCTTCTCCTCTTTCTCTTACTTTTTTCCTTCTCCTTCTCCTTTTCCCCCTCCACTTCCTCCTATCCTTTTGCCTTTAGAATCTATTTCTGAGACACAAGAAAATAAGCCTCATTAGTTTATTTTTACTTCCAGTAGTATTTTTGAAAACATATAAAAGAAATATCATCTTCTGATATGCCAGTTTGAATACCTTTTCCAACTGCTGCAGATACTCAGAACAATATGTGCAATCTAAGAGAAAGTCTGCAATGGCATTTATTTTTTAAGATGTTGCTTCACAGTTACAATCGATTTACTATTAGGTTAACATTAAAATAGATGATACTATAATATTAAAAAATAACATTTTAAAGCTACCATCGTGATGTATTTAGTACTGCAAGCGCTTTTAAAATTAAGGAAAGCACAAAGTCTTATAAGACACAATCAGCAGTGGACAGAATCACAACACACAGACAAGGACATTGCACTTCATCATAGCTCTAGGGAAAAACATTCATTTGCTTTGTAGTCGTACATATTCTATTGTAGCAAGGAAACATTTATGCTTTCTTTCAAAAATACTCTAGAATCGCTATTTGGAATGGCTGAAATTTTGAGTGTAAATAACTTTGTCTTCATGTATTTAGCTTTCCTTTCTTTTCTCCTTCATCAGCCAAACTTAGTTTTCCTTTCTTCTAGTCTTTTAGGTTCCCATTCTTTGCTTTCCAAGACAATGATTAGATCACATGATAAAATGAATCCATGCTATTGTGTTGATGATTATAAGTGTGTCAATGTCCAAATCCTAGGCCACAGTCACTTCAAGCTTCCCAGTTCAGAGTTAATTCTAATGAATGTATTTGGAGGGAATACTCTTGCTTTTGCCATCTAACTTCAAGTGACGGCTGCACAGTCATACAACACAGGCTCACTTTTCTAAGGCTGGCCTGTCTTCACGCTTAAACTCATCAGTGCAATTACAGAGAAAACCCATTAGAGAAAGAAAGACAGACATCTCTGGAACATAAGACTGCTGAGTCAAAAAACGGCAAAGACAGGATTTGAATTTAGACAGCTTGGAAGACCAGTTTCTAACTCTCAGACAATTTTAAAAGAGCATTCAATGGCACTTTAAATTATTGGGCTTGTGTGAGAAAGAAGACTGCTCTCCTCCTATGTTAAAACTACGTTCACTGGGCTTCCCTGGTGGCGCAGTGGTTGAGAGTCCTCCTGCCCATGCAGGGGACACGGGTTCGTGCCCCGGTCCGGGAGGATCCCACATGCTGCAGAGCGGCTGGGCCCGTGAGCCATGGCCGCTGAGCCTGCGCGTCCGGAGCCTGTGCTCCGCAATGGGAGAGGCCACAACAGTGAGAGGCTCGCGTACTGAAAAAAAAATAAAAATAAAAATAAAAAAATACATTCACCTTTCTTTCCCCAGAACACTTTACTCTTAGTCTTCGAAGTTGCTGTTCCCTAAGTCTGGAAATCTTCCCCCAGAAATCCAGACGGCTGCATCCTTCTCATTGCTTTGTCAGGAAGCATTCCCAGGCCAAATCTACCCCATCAGTCTTTCTCTGCCACATTCATATTTTTAAAAAAATCTATAACAATCTGAAAGAGCTTTGTTTCTGTATTTATTTGCACTTCTTTTCTTTGTCTACTTCCTTTTGCTAGACCATACACCCCCAAGAAGTCAGAGAATTTGCTTTCTTTACTTGCCACATGACATGTAACTCCCTAAATATTGAATAAATTATTAAATATGTTTTTCTGTATTTTAAATATGTTTTTTGGATGTCTCTATCATTCACCATTCTTCACTATAATATGCACAAAAAGGTGCCTGTTCTGGTTTGCTTTTCGAATAACACAATAAACTTCCTCACCAGAAACTAAAATGCTGTGGGGGAAGGCAGAACCTTGTTTAGAAATTAATGCAGAGAAGTAGCTAGTTGGAAAGAATACTTGCTATATATGCCATGTCTCTAGAAGTCAGTTTCATGTTGCATGTAGATTATACAAAGTATCAAGAATATATTAATTTTTAGTTACTTGCATTCATTTATTCATTAATTCAACAAACACCCATAGAATGGCTATTCTAAGGTTGATACTATGCATTCAAAGACAATTGACGTGGTTCCTTCCCTGGCAGGTTAGAGCACTACCTTGACAGGCACTATCCTTTTAGGCAAAATGACAGAACTGCAGGGAAAATGAATTGCAGTGCATCTAGTCCTTTCTCCATTCACTTTCACTCCCCCCTTCTTTAGACACTCTTTATATCAGGCTCTCCCTCTTCCTCAATCATTTGTAGAAAAAATATCTGATAAAGTTTCATACTGAAGTGTAAAAGATTTACATTGGCTGTCTCCTAGATATACTTACATTGTATCCAATTAGAAAGTAAAGGACAAGCTGTTTAATTATGGACTTTCCAAACCAGAAAGGAAAAAATAGTTATTTTTAAAGCCAGTGTCCTCGAAATCACACTACCTAGGATACTGCTTACTTTGCTTATTTGTAAATTTTGAGAACTTAACACTGAACAGCAAAAGGAGTTTTCTGTAAGATCTAACAGGTAAGACTCCATGGATTTTTTTTTTTTTTTTTTTTTTTGGTGGTACGTGGGCCTCTCACTGTTGTGGCCTCTCCCATTGCGGAGCACAGGCTCCGGACGCGCAGGCTCAGCGGCCATGGCTCAAGGGCCCAGCTGCTCCGCGTCCCCTGCATCGGCAGGCAGACTCTCAACCACTGCGCCACCAGGGAAGCCCCATCCTCTTCTTGATGCTCCTCCTCCTCTTTCTTTTTTATTTTTGCTGTCTTTCTTCTGGAAATCTAGAAAATACAGGAAATACTGTTAAAAAAAAAGTTGCTTCTCCTAAAACAAACAACAGACAAATAAAAAAAAAGGAAAATGCTATCTATTTCTATAACTTACCTGTAGCAAAGATATATTATGGAGAATAGCTGACTTTTACTAAGTTGATTTGTGATCATTTAATTCAAAATGTCATATAAACCCTTCATCAAGGGCAATAAGAGGTGTGGAAACTTACCACTCAAGTATATATATATTTTGTAAATTTATTTATTTTTGGCTATGTTGGGTCTTCGTTGCTGCATGCGGGCTTTCTCTAGTTGCGGCGAGCGGGGGCTACTCTTCATGGAGATGCTTGGGCTTCTCATTGCGGTGGCTTCTCTTGCTGCAGAGCACGGGCTCTAGGCGTGTGGGCTTCAGTAGTTGTGGTACGTGGGCTCAGTGGTTGTGGCTCGTGGGGTCTAGAGCGCAGGCTCAGTAGCTGTCGTGCACGGACTTAGTTGCTCCGCGGCATGTGGGATCTTCCTGGACCAGGGCTTGAACCCATGTCCACTGCATTGGCAGGCGGATTCTTAACCACTGCGCTGCCAGGGAGGCCCACTCGAGTATATTTAAAATTATAACTTTGAGCCTTGTCTTGCACCCTTCGGGCGGTTATAACAAAATACTATAGACTGGGTGGCTTTTAAACAACAGAAATTTATTTCTCACTGTTCTGGAGGCTGGGAAGTCCAAGTTCAAGGCAGATTCAGTGTCAGGTGAAGACTCACTTCCTGGTTCATAGACAGTGGTCTTTTCAATACAACCTCACAAAACGGAAGCAGGGGTCTCTTTTATAAGGGTGCTAATCTCATTCATGAGAGTTCTGCCCTCATGACTTAATCACCTCCTGAAGTCACCATCCCCAAAGGATTAGGTTTCGACATATGAATTTTTGGTGGATACAAACAATCTACAGCAGGGCTATTCCCCTTTCTTTAGTAATAATAGCTCTTTTCCTTTGAGGATGATATCATGACACCTCTCATTTGGGAACACTGGTGATAGTAACTTCTCTGTTCCATTAATGCCTTTTTCAACCTTAAAATAGTATTTCTAACAGCTCTCCTGATGCATTTTATTTTTCAGAACATGAGTTTGCAGAGAAACAGAGTGAAACATTTTTTTGAGCACTCTGGTCAATCTTCAGACAATTTCTCCCTCTAGTTCGCCAAGCAGATTATTCCTTCGTATGTTTTCTTTCAAAGTCTCACATGTTATATACACTAAACCTTTTAAGTGTCTAGAAATTTGGAGGTTATAAGCTATTTGTTTTATTCAGGTTTTGAAGGTGAACCAAATGAATAAACTGGGGTGGGAGGAGGGTTGAAGGGAGAGAGAGAGAGAGATGTTCAGCCCTCAGTCATCACGACCAGGCAGTCAGTGGCAGTGGAGGAATTGCTTGGGAGGGATGGTCAGTTCTGGGGATCTCTTCAGTTGCGGCCCTCCCTCCTTGGTCCCACTAGGATACTAGTTAGTAACAACAGCAGTCTCTCCTAAGCCTAGGGACTTGAATTATTCATTAATCAAACGTAAATTATCATTTAGAGGCAGGTGACACACATGTTTTCTCGAACAATTATTATCACTAATCATCATTTTCCACAGTAATTTGTATGCTCTCATTATTAGCCCTTGATTTCTATGTAAATCCTTTTCATAAGACTGCCACAAGATGCAAGTTTTTTTTTATTGGCTCTCTTTACCTCTTGATGTGTTTCTTGGCATTTTTGCACCTTCATCTGGCATTTGATGGTTGGGTTTTCGGATTAGGCTGACTGTTGACATGCCCAGATAAAACATTCTTTCATTGAGCATATTGCATTTGTAAGGGAAGCCACCTTCTTTCACCTTCTGCCATATTGTACCCATATTTTTTTTTACATCAATTGTCCAAACATTGACTCTCACATTTTCCCCTTTTTGATTTTCATTGTGCACCATATTTGACACTTTAACTACTTTTACTAGTTGTCCATGCCTTGTCACAAAGACCGAAGCTGACACAGGCTTTGCCTAAACAGTTGCCTTGAATAAGTACATTTGCCATACGGATTTCCCTTTCAAATCCTGTAGAGTATCTTGGAGAGTTTCCTGTTTCTCTTTTATTACCGTTATATGGGTTCTGGGACTTTACTTGAAAAGAGCTATCTTTCTTTGTAACATTTATTTTATATCTCCTAGATTCAATCTTTAAATGAACTTCAGAAAGAGTTCTTGAAATCACCTAGTTTACGGCAGCATGGGTCCCTATCCAGTTCATAAGGAAATGATGGAGATTTGCTTATAATTCCACTGGCTTGTGGAGCTACATTCTGATCTAATATAATACCTACAAGTCTTACTTTTAGAATAAACCTCATTACACTGGTCAGGGGAGGGGCAGACACTCTAGAAAGTGTCAGTGCCTTAATTCCCAGAATTTATAGGTTAAGGCTCATAGACTCAGATCATCTCATTCAAGTCCTGGTTTCCTGATTTATCAACTGGGTGACGTTGTGGCAAGTTACTTAATCCCTCTGTGCCTCAATTTTTTCTCACCTGTGAAGAAGGTTTCATGATTATGCCTCCCTCCCAAGGTCATTGTGAGGATCCCCTGAGTTAATGCATGTAAAGCACTTAGTGTCTGGCATATAGTAAGCACTTGAGTAGTGTCAGCTCTTATTATTATAACTATTATTATTATGGTGGCATGAATTTGTTTCTTGGAACAAGAGAGGGTAGAGTCTTGGTGAAATGGATACAGATGTATAGGTTTTTAATCCCCAAAAGTCAGGTAAGAAGGGCCTGAGGCAGAGGCGTTTCCTGTAGAGAGCAGGCCTAGGTGGCAGTCTCCAAGAGAAAGTGCTGGGTGGCCCCAACATCGTGACATCACCCCCGCTGAGGGCATCATGCCTGGCCGTTCACAAGTGTTCAGACGAAGCCCTCTCACGAAGCATTGCCTGTTAAGGACTCGGAGGAGATGGAGATTTAATGAAGGGTTTAGTGTCTTTTCCTAAAGAAATTGTGTGGCCTTAACAAAGCTATGCTTTTCAGTACTCCTTTCTGGGACCAGTGCTGTGATGGCACATCGTTTATGGACATCTCCAATTGGTTTCCCACATTAAAAAAATCCTGTCTCAGTTTTCAGATTACCAGGCTCTTGCCTGCCACATTTTTAATTCATTAAGCCTGTATTCTGGCTCATTGTTGAGTCTTGTCATTTTGGTCAGAGATGTAACTGCAGTGCTGCTACATGAGCTCGATGGTGTCTTTAGATAAGATACAATTTTCTTAAACAAGGAAGAGAAGCAGCTGCAAGATTAGTGATACAAAGACTGTAAAGTGAGGGTTTTCACTCCAAGACCTATCCAAACAGTTATCTGTGTCACCACACACATGCATGTGTGCACATACAGACAGAAATGCAGGCAGAGGAAAACACAGGATGACGTTCCACATTGTTATGGAGCTTTCAGAAACACGAAGCCTCGGGACTCAATATTACATCAACGCAGAATAGTGTCACAATACCCAGCCTGCCCCTCATCCTTTTGACATTTCTGAAGAAGAAAAGAACCTCCGGCTGTTCACCCAGGCGCTGAATGAGAGGAACATACACTAGGTATACCCAAAGGGATTCACATTCTAAGCTGGGTTAAAATAACTTCTATGCCTCCACATGGCAAATTAATTTTTCTATGTAAAGTAGAAACAACAGAAAAATTTGTCATCCTAGAAATGCAGTGTTTCACAACCCCTTAAATCATTGCCATCACAATTTAAAACTCAATTCCAGCATGCTGAATTGAAAAAGGAAAACTGGAAATAACCAGATAGAAAAGATATATAAACACAAATTTAAACATAAGAGACAACAATACAGTCATTAATATACAGCAGGTATCTTTTCCTTAATCTGATGCCCTTGTTTTGGGAAAAAAATGTTATTTAATTGAAGTAAAAGAAAATAACTTGTAGTATTTTGGACACTAAAAAGTCTTGACTTTGGGGACTTCCCTGGTGGTGCAGTGGTTGGGAATCCGCCTGCCAGTGCAGGGGTTTGATTCTTGGTCTGGGAAGACCCCACATGCCATGGGATCCCAGCTAAGCCCGTGTACCACAACTACTGAGCCTGTGCTCTAGATCCCGCATGCCCCAACTACTGAAGCCTGCACAATCTAGGGCCCGCGTGCTGCAACTACTAAGCCCGCCTGCTGCAACTACTGAAGCCTGCACACCTAGAGCCCGAGCTCCACAACAAGAGAAGCCCCTGCTTGCCACAACTAGAGAAAGCCCTCATGCAGCAATGAAGACCCAACGCAGCCAACAACAACAAAAAAGTCTTGGCTTTGTAGTTATGTTTCCTTTCTTACTTTGTAGTATATATTTTGTCTTTACCTAGAGATCCGCTTTGATGATATTGCTTATGGTATAACCCATGCGTTAGTATTACTGCCATCATATAAACAACTTGGTTAAGTTGGCGGAGGATGGGAGTAAACCAGCCAGGATGTTCAAACTGCCTTGACAACAAGGGCTATACTTTAGAAAAATTATTTTATTTGCCAAATCACCTCTGCTACCGGTGTTCTGTACCCAGGATTTAAAATCTATTTGTTTAGCGAAGAGAAAAACAAACAGAGCATCCCAGCCATCTCTCAGTCATGTCCTTTGATCCCAAATGACTGAAAGGACTGATTTCTTGTTCAAGTCATCATCTTCCTCAATAAAGAAAAAAATTCATGGTCAAAGTCTGAATGAAATTACATACTCAGTTACCTGAGAACTTTGTAAAACTCTTCATTATGTTGGCTCTATTTCATGAATAGATGTATTTTGTAATGCAAGAATAAGAAATTCATCAGTCCACTATTGCAAAATCCATAAAATTTGCCATTAGAGAATACTGACCTGTAGGAAAAAATGCAAATGAGCACATGATGACATGCAATTGTTTCTTTCTCCTATTCCTACTTAAACTTCATGTTGATGTGTCATAATAGTGAACAAATTATAAGTTATCTAGATAATATCTGGTTTTTCAACTTAAGATTATTGAATATTCTAACTTGCTTTGACTACTTTTTTTAGCCACCTTAAAGAACTCTGGCTTCTTTCTGCTTATAGATATGACTTATTGCTAGTATGGCAGACATACATTATTAAATTAGCTAGAATTCTCTCAGAAAATCCCCCAAGGGGTCTGTGTAAAATAAGATGCAACATACAGGAGACTGGATCTGTAAGTAAAATACAACTTCTGTTAATTAAATGATTTGGATTATGTGTAAAGTGTTAGAAAGGAAGAACGTGTTTCCATGGAATTATTCATTATTACGAATGGAGTGACCATCTCTTGCAAAGCTATGTAATCCTTAAATATCTGTGTATGATTAAGTTTATTTGGAAATTCTGCATAAATTAACCAGGAATGAGACATTACTAGCTACTCAAATAATGGATATGAGAAATGACACTAACATATCTGTAAGATTATAGGACTACAAATAAAATGGGAAATGTGATAATATTTCTCCTCAAAAAATTCAATTTAATTTTATTTTCACACAGATAAAAATAAGCACTGTTGTATTAGAAATCATTTGTTTTGAGCGTAAATGAAAATATTATGTTAGTGTACTCTTCTTTGATTGAGCTTATGTCCTTATGTTTCAAACAGCTTATTAAAGTTAGAAGATATCATATTTTTAAAATTATGTATTTAAAAATTTTTGAGAATAAAATATTTCAAATGTTAAAAAATGCAAACAGGGGGGCTTCCCTGGTGGCACAGTGGTTAAGACTCCACCTCCCAATGCAGGGGTTCGATCCCTGGTCAGGGAAGATCCCACATGCCGCGGAGCAACTAAGCCGTGTGTCACAACTACTGAGCCTGTGCTCTAGAGCCAGTGAGTCACAACTACTGAGCCCACGTGCCTAGAGCCCACACTCTGCAACAAGAGAAGCCACTGCAGTGAAAAGCCCACGCACGGCAAGGAAGAGTAGTCCCGCTCATCACAACTAGAGAATACCTGAGCGCAGCAACAAAGACCCAATGCGACCAAAAAAAAAAAAAAACAAACGAAATAACAGAAATCTTTATTACCACCAACCACATTTGAAAGATTTTTCTTTTTTTAAAAGAAGATGTTGGGGGTAGGAGCTTATTAATTAATTAATTTATTTTTGCTGTGTTGGGTCTTCGTTTCTGTGCGAGGGCTTTCTCTAGTTGTGGCAAGTGGGGGCCACTCTTCATCGCGGTGCACGGGCCTCTCACTATTGCGGCCTCTCTTGTTGTGGAGCACAGGCTCCAGACACACAGGCTCAGTAGTTGTGGTTCACGGGCCTAGGCGCTCCGCGGCATGTGGGATCCTCCCAGACCAGGACTTGAACCCGTGTCCCCTGCATTAGCAGGCAGACTCTCAACCCTGCGCCACCAGGGAAGCCCTGAAAGAGTTTTTAAATATATAAATTTATTTTTATTTTATTTATTTTTCTCTTGTAGCGGAGCACGGGCTCTAGGCGTGCGGGCTTCAGTAGTTGTGGCGCGCGGGCTTCAGTAGTTGTGGCGCGCAGGCTCTAGAGCGCAGGCTCAGTAGTTGTAGAGCATGGGCTTAGCTGCTCCACGGCATGTGGGATCTGTCTCCTGCATTGGCAGGCAGTTTCTTAACCACTGTGCCACCAGGGAAGTCCCTGAAAAATCTTATTTTTTGCTTAGTCTCTCTTTTTTAAGAAAAGAAATAGGGCTTCCCTGGTGGTGCCGTGGTTGAGAATCTGCCTGCCAATGCAGGGGACATGCGTTCGATCCCTGGTCTGGGAAGATCCCACATGCTGCAGAGCGACTAGGCCCGTGAGCCACAACTACTGAGCCTGCGCGTCTGGAGCCTGTGCTCCGCAACAAGAGAGGCCGTGACAGTGAGAGGCCCGCGCACCGCGATGAAGAGTGGCCCCCACTAGCCGCAACTAGAGAAAGCCCACGCACAGAAACGAAGATCCAACACGCCCAAAAATAAATAAATAAATTATAAAAAAAGAAAAGAAATAAAACATTATAAATTAGCTATCCCTCAACCTTCTAATCCCTTTTCTATTCTTTCTTTCCAGAGATAACCACTATCCAGAAGTTAGTATGTGTTTCTCCTGTGCATTAAAAAAATTCTTCTACTACATATTTATATCTAAAAATTTGCTTTTTTTCAAAAAATTATGTTTAGATTTTTTCCATGTTATTACATGCAAACTATCTGTCCATCAACAGAAGAAATGAGAAACTATGGTTTATTCTCACTAGGAATATAGTATTAGAAATAAAAATGAATAAGCTAGATCTGAATGTATCAGCTTATTAAGCTATTTTTAACCAACTGAAAGAACTCAAAAGTTATGTAATACTTTATATTACTCATACCATATATTTCTTAATTCAATAAATATTTGTTGAAAGTTAATTCTACGCCAGGTACCATTCTAGCTGCTTAGGATGCCACAGTGAACAGAACTGATGAAGCCCTGTTTTGGCTAGCTTGCCACCTGGAATACGTATTGGTTAGGTCGGCTTACGGTCACTGTCAGGAAAAAGAAAGAAGTATCATACCCGGGAATGGTCAGAGTAGAATCCTAAATTTTCAAATCCTTACAATATCTCTAAATGTAAATCTTATTATTTCTATTTACAGATGAGGCAACAACCCAGATACGTTAAACAAATTTCCCCGCAGCTCATAGTTGACCAAGAGGGTATTCAGATTCACTTGCTTCAACGTTTGTAATCTTTTGACACTATCGTGCTGCTGCTTTACCAATGTCCACAACACTGTAAGTGAGACCATAAGGATTTAAGACGTTTCTTAATCCATAATAAATTATATCTTATTCCTAAGGACTTAAGATATTACGTATTACATAATAAAATAGCACTAGACCAAGACTGGAGACTATTTAAATCTATATGATAGTTTATAATAAAATGAGTGTTGGTGGTTTTGTATTTCTGTGGGACACTTCCTTGCCTGCTCACCTTTTTAACACATGTGTATCTTTACATCCTTTTCTTCAGTGTGAAGAAACACTGGGAGGTAATATCACTCTTTGATGTTACCCAGGAAAAATAGAGGAGTTAGTAACCTTATACTTTAGGCCCAAATACCTACTTTGTAGAATGAGGATTTCCTTCCTTTCTTTTTTTTTTTTTTTTTTAATTTTTATTGGAGTATAGCTGGTTTACAATGTTGTTCGTTTGTTGGGGTTTTTTGTTTTGTTTTTTTTGCGGTACGCGGGCCTCTCACTGTTGTGGCGTCTCCCGTTGCGGAGCACAGGCTCCGGACGCACAGGCTCAGCGGCCATGGCTCACGGGCCCAGCCGCTCCGCGGCATGTGGGATCTTCCCGGGCCGGGGTACGAACCCGTGTTCCCTGCACCGGCAGGCGGACTCTCAACCACTGCGCCACCAGGGAAGCCCGAGAACGTTGTTAGTTTGAATGAGGATTTCTTATGCTCTTTCTGCTTGCCCTCCAACACTGACTGGCTGCTTGGTTGTGCTCAGCCTCGTGGTGGTGATAGACAAAGGAAGATGAGCAAAAGCCAAGTTGAGAAGTATTTGGTCTCATTGAGCTTATATTCTAAGACAGATATGCATGTAGACAAAATCAAGACCTCTTTTCTGCTGTTTTTTTTGTTTTTTTTTTTTTTGCGGTACACGGGCCTCTCACTGTTGTGGCCTCTCCCGTTGCGGAGCACAGGCTCCGGACGCGCAGGCTCAGCGGCCATGGCTCACGGGCCCAGCCGCTCCGCGGCATGTGGGATCTTCCCGGACCGGGGCACGAACCTGCGTCCCCTGCATCGGCAGGCGGACTCTCAACCACTGCCCCACCAGGGAAGCCCATCTGCTGTTTTATTGTATCAATCTGGTTCGTGTTCATGAACTATATACACATTATTTATGTATGTGCATATGTGTGTGTATGTGCAGGCATGTGTGTGTGTAAGTACCAAATGTTAATCAGTTATATACATGTATTTGATTAAATGCACAAAAACAAAGTCCCAATACTTCTTGAAAAATATTTTATGTTTTTATGGTTTGGGATCTTTTTTTCTTACTAATTAAGAGAAGAACGCAATGTCCTCCCACTGGTAGCTCCAGAGTACTTAAGCAGATAGGCCTTGCACTTAATTTCACTAAGGGCACCTCAAAATGCACCTGGGCCTTTTACTTTCATTTGTGTTTTCCTGTATTTAACCCTCAAGGGATGGGTAGATGCATGGTCAATTTTATAGGAAAGTGGTTTAATATTACTGGTTGCACTGACTATCACTTTGGGTTCTACACATATTGCAGCTTCAAATAGTTTCCCCAGGAGAAAAACAAATGAAGTCTCTTTTTGGATGGTTTAGAGACAGAAGATTAAACATTCTAGCTTTCTTTTTTTTTTTAAACATCTTTATTGGAGTATAATTGCTTTACAATTGTGTGTTAGTTTCTGCTTTATAACAAAGTGAATCAGCTATACATACACATATATCCCCATATCCCCTCCCTCTTGCATCTCCCTCCCACCCTCCCTATCCCACCCCTCTAGGTGGTCACAAAGCACAGAGCCGATCTCCCTGTGCTATGCGGCTGCTTCCCACTAGCTATCTATTTTACGTTTGGTAGTGTATATATGTCCATGCCACTCTCTCACTTTGTCACAGCTTACCCTTCCCCCTCCCTATATCCTCAAGTCCATTCTCTAGTAGGTCTGTGTCTTTATTCTAGGTTTCTTATTCTTTTATTTTCTGAGGTTCAACGTTATATTTAGCAAAACTTGGTAAGAACATGGTATAGGAACCCTCGATAGCAAAACAGTCATTTAATATTCTGGATTACATAATGCCTCCATCCTTGAAGTAGTCAATTTATTTGATGTGCATTGTTATTTTACATCAGTCTCAA
Organism: Lagenorhynchus albirostris; assembly: GCF_949774975.1. Lineage (NCBI taxonomy): Eukaryota > Metazoa > Chordata > Mammalia > Artiodactyla > Delphinidae > Lagenorhynchus > Lagenorhynchus albirostris. The sequence continues at coordinate 70,579,913 of NC_083097.1, forward strand.
TATAATCATATTAATTTATCTCTTCAGTTTTAGCATTTGTGATCATTTGATCATGACCGAGTTGAAGTTTACCTCCCTTTATCTATGAACATTGTTAATATTTGTCAATGAATATTGTGGGAAAGTAGGTTCAAGGTATGCAAGAGAAAGAATAATTTTGGGCAGCTTACCTTGATTTGAATCGAGGCTGGATGAAGTATGATTTTCTATATTGACGGAGGACTTACTACACCTCAACAGGAAGCACCATGGAGTGAGAGCTCCCACTATCAATACTTCGTGTATAATATTCTGAATATGAGATTTCTTTTCACATAATCATTTTTTAAATTGAGGTAAAATTTACATGGAGTGAAAACACAGACTTTAAATGTTCAATTAAGTGAATTTTGACAGTGTCCCAATCACCCCAGAAAGTCCCTTTGTGCCCCCCTTCCAGTCAGTCCCCCCACCCACAGTCAACCACTGCTCTGATTTCTATTACCATAGATGAGTTCTGTCTGTTCTTGGTCTGCATATAAATAGAATTATACAGTATGACCTCTTTTGTGCTCAATGTCTTTCATTCAATATAATCCTTGCTTACATTTTAATGAGTGATGTTTAAATAATTATTATCACAATTAGCACCAACATCGGTTACATTCTGGTTTATATAATAACTAGTTGTGTATAATTTTCTAAATACAGAAGTTCAATGCATCCTGTCTCATATTTCTTGATTCTATATTTCACAGTAGCTTTCTCTTCTATTCTCAGATTTTACAAAATGCATTATTAAAGGCAGGAAGAAAACTGGCCTTTAGCAAAGTAGTTGAGCTCTCAAGGGCTGTTGTATATGCTCTCGTATTGTTGTCAGTACCTTTAAAAAGGATCCTGGAGAGGATGCCCGACTGAGGAAAAATAAACCATTTTTCTGAGTTTTTTTCTTAATAAATGAACTCAAAGGAAAAATACAAGCACTAACGGAGAGCTTAGGAGGAGAGGTGCTGAAAAGTATTATCCTTTTATCTTAGTAGAACTCTGTGGTAGAGAATACGTTTTTTGATTTGGCCAAATAATTTCTTTAACATGTTTTAAAGGTAAAACTTTGTGCATGCAAAGAACGTAAACCAAGATATTTAATTCGGAGGACAGGAAAGTGGGGTGGAAAAGTTAGATTATTTTTAGCCTTCCAACTCGTACTTGGTAACTTAGCTGATGAATTAGGAAGTACCAGAAAGTGGTATACTCTGCATGTCATTTCAGCTGATGGTATGGACAGAGAGGTTAGCAAGGGTGACATGTTTTCTGTGTTCTAATACTGTTGAGTTGTGTTGGCCACTTGTGGGAGCAGCTTGCAATGACCATGAGCCAGGCAGCTGTAAGTTCAACAGAAATCCAGTCAGGATCCCTCGACTTTGCAGTCTTAAAATTAGATGGCTCAAGCGGATAAACAGATCCTTGATTAGGCAGAAAAAATTAAATCTTATGGGATGAATTCTGAAGTCTGTCAAAAAGAAATGCAGGTAAGCGGCTGGGAAAATGGCAAAGAAAACCAAAATATTCTTAGGAAATAATATTTGTGATTTAATTATGGGAAGCTTGTTGCTTTAGCAAGGCTTTTGGTTTGGCTAGTGTAGTCAACAGGGAAGCAAACTCCTAATCTTAAGGCTTCCTCCCGGTCAGCTGAAGGTGACAGTTGAAAGCTTCTGCACCTGGAGAAGCCTCAAGGCAAGCTCACCTGTCCTGAGGTTTTAAAAATTGAAATTGAAAATGCACTGGAATTTTCCAAGGGCCTCTTCAGTCAGCAGAGAGCTTTCTGTAAATCCACTGTGTGACACTTACTTTTGTTTAGAAAGAGTTTTTTTCTAAACTAAAACCTTTCTCTTTTTGAATATAAGTAACACATACTACAGTTCAAACATGAAAACAATATTAAAAAGTCTGTGTTGTCAAGTCTGGCTTCCACCCTGCTCACCCCTTCCCCCAAACCGCCATCACTTTGAAAGTACTTTGTTGTTTTCCTTGTATATACTTCCAGTATTTCTTTTTGCAAATATAAGGACATTGATTGTTTACATCTCCCATTTTTCTCTGGAATCAGCATACCATATACTGTTCTATGATTGCTTTTTTTAATCTAACAATATATTCTGGAAAATTTCCATATCAGTACATAGAAGTTTTGTTTGTTTTATGTTTCTTTTGAACTACTGCTGTTGGGCTGGACCACGCAGGCCTGCAAGCTCTGTAGTTGCCCAGCCACAAGACCTAGGAAAGAGCCCAGAGTCAGCGAAGAGCAATCAGTGGTTTAACGATGGGGGACCTTACATGTCTGAAGCAAGGTCCTGGAGCAACACCCCACCGTGCGTGCGGCACACAGGCGGGCAGGACATGGGGCAGTCTTCGCTCCGGAAGGGAGGGAGGAGGTTACCAGTTATAGGGGGAATTGATGTCAGGTGGACTCATCGGTTACCAGGGAAACTAGCAGAGGGGCAGGCCCCTCACCACCCCTTTGATAAGCTGTCAAGGTGAAGATGTTTGGATCTAAAGATTAGAACGATCACTGGCTGGGGCCGGGAGCAAGTGCGTAGGCATTTACTGAGTAGGCTCTATGGTTAAGAGGGAATGATCTTCCTTCTTGACTCACTGATGTCAGGTGAGCCGGGTGTAGGTGAAGCAGGGACTGCTTCAGCAGGAGATGTACAGAGCAAGAGAACAGCCATCTTGGGTGGCCTGATCATATAACTGCATTCAATGTGTTGATGTACCACAATTTTCTAACACTCTTTTATGGATGGGCACCTTCCCAATATTTTAATCATAAACGCTACACATACAAACTTTTGCATACAAACAGGTTTGCATTTCCAAGCAGACGCTCTTGTAAAGAGAAACAAGTGTACCATATGGAATATTCATGGAATAAATGCTTGAAGTAGGTAATTCTCTTTCTGTAACAATTACTTGTAGAAAAGTCTCTGTGTGTTGATATATTTGGCACCACTAGTGGGAAGTTTGGGGATGAGTACCTGCAAAGCACTGCTTTCTCCATAGGTAGAGTGTGTGCTTTGGCCCTCAGCAAAGGGGCGTACCAAATCGTCTTTGGGGAGAGGATGTGATATTCCCAAGAAACAAAAGAGCACATTGTCATCATCACAGGAGAAATCTGAATTTTGTTGACTTCTTCTTACTGTTATTTTACAGAGTATGGTAGCATGTATTTTGAGTAACTTTTCGGGCGAGTAAGGATCTATTCACTGATTAGCACCTATGAAGGTCTTAACTGGGCCTCGGAGCAACCCCGTGAGTTAGTCATAAATGAGAAAATTCGTGCTTAGAGAGAATAAATAACTTGACAAATGAAATGCTACTTAGCTTGTGAGGAGCAAAGCTGGTCTGATTCTCAACCAGGAGACTAGATGACCTCTGGAAAAACTGCATCCAGGGTCACTGAGCAGGCAAAATTAGAAAATGAAAGTCGACCCCATCACAGAGAAGCTACTCAACGTCCATTACAATGGGTCTCGCCCTCACTCAGGCACCAGCTGCCATTTCTTTTTCCTCAGGTTGCCTGGCCATTGCAACCTCCAGGCCCTGGTGCTGTCTTTGTGGAGAGGACGGTGGGGCAAGGGAACCGACTTGGACCTCGCATTTCTGGCTGTGGAGAGTTCGGGGAAAGTGCTTTCTTGACAACTTTCAGTTTAGTGCGGAATTGCCCCACTGGTAGTTCATGTTTCCTCCCTTTCAGCCTGGCCCTTGTGCCAGTTACCAGATTCAAAGGGGATTATCATGTCTATTTGGCCTAGAGCAGAGGTTGGCTGCTAGAGATGGGTGCTTTGGGGCTGGAGGCTCTTCCTCAAGTGGGAGCTGGTCAAGATTGGGGGTGTGATGGAGCCGATGATCTGGCAAGGTTGCTGCTAAAACCAGAAACCACTTTAGGGCCAGAAACTATGAACGTTTTCCTACCTGTTTTCCTAACTATAACGCTCAGGCAAAAGTCCCCCAGGAAAGAGGCTGTACCTAGAAGAGGAGAGGTTAACGGAACAGCTTCATTTTGGGTGATGGAGACATTTGCTCTCTGGAAATAGAGATAGTGGAAATTCAAGGGAGACACACAGTGGGGAAGTGAACTTGACTTTCCACTTTCATCAGTGGATCTTGCTTAGAAGTCTGTCTGTAAGGAGAATGTGTAGGAAAAATGCCGTAAAATATGCAAACAAAATGGAAAAAGGACTTGGTTCACAAAATGAAAACTCAAGATGCCCTGTTCTGGGTGGTTTGCCTTTATCAAATTCAATAACTCTATTTAATCCAGACTCCCAAACATCATTGAAATAAAATAACCACATCCAAATTGGACTTAGGGAGCACAAAGTGTAATCCTCTAGGCTTTGGTTAGGATGGTTCATGTCTGTGTTCTGCCCCCTTGGGTCTCCCCTAGCCCATAAACACGTTCAATTTCTACCTGGCCTTTTAACACCTTTCCCTTCGTGGCCGCTTTCTTCTTCTTCTTCTTTTTTTTTTTTTTTTTTATTCGGTACGCGGGCCTCTCACTGTTGTGGCCTCTCCCGTTGTGGAGCACAGGCTCCAGACGCGCAGGCTCAGCGGCCATGGCTCACGGGCCCAGCCGCTCCGCGGCACGCGGTATCTTCCCGGATCGGGGCATGAACCCGTGTCGCCTGCATCGGCAGGCGGATTCTCAACCACTGCGCCACCAGGGAAGCCCCCCACCCCCACTGCGCTCTCTTCTTTTAATCACAAACATTGTAAAAGATTAGTTCATACTCGCTGCCTGAAATTTCACAACATCTCTTAGACGGACTTCTGTGGTCTCTCCTCTCTCCCACACCATTTTGTTGAACTAGTTCTCAGATATCACCCTTCTTTGATCTTCGTCCTCTGGAACCCCAATAGAGCACTGCACACTGTTGAACGCTTCTTTTTTTCTCTTCCTTGAAACCTCTCCATGCCTTTACCGCACTCTTCGGTTTTCCTTCTCACTGCTCCCTCCTGACTTTGTCCTTTTCCCTCTGTAGGTCTCCCCTCTGCAACATTCCCTTCCAAGCCTTCTTCTCCCTTCTCCCTTTGCCCTTTCTTCCCCTTGACACGCTTTTCAAAGGCACGGCTCCTCCCTGTTAGTAACTTCCAAAACATCCAAAACCTTCAGATTGACTGGTATCCTGAGTTTGTCTCTCCTTACAAAATTCTCACATTCTTCTTGGATATCACTCAACCTCCACAGGCTGAAAACTGAATTAATTACCTTCCTGACAAAGCAGTGACCTCTCCATATCCAATTCGAACATTACTATGATCCTAACCATTTAAGCTTGAAACTATAAACAATTCCTTATCTATCATCACTCCTACCATAAACCTCATCATTTGCTGTACTTTAACAATTCCATCTCTTGTAATCTTTCACTTAATTCCTTAAACCCCAGACTTCTTAAACTGCAGTTATATGATCAGACCCCAACCAACTCTTGCAGTCTTGTGCCTTGGAAGCTTCCCGGCCTCTGTACACGGAGGGTAAGGAGAGACCAAAGAAAGAGGCAGACCACTCCAGATTGGTGGGTGGCAGGTTTAATAAGCAAGGAAACTTACGCAGAAGGCTTATCTTGAGTGGCTGCAATATAAGTGAATCTCTGCACCCGCTCACCAGAAACTTAAAAGTTTTGTTTCTCGGCTGAGCAGACCGCGGAGCGGCTGGGCCCGTGAGCCATGGCCGCTGAGCCTGCGCGTCCGGAGCCTGTGCTCCGCAACGGGAGAGGCCACGACAGTGAGAGGCCCGCGTACCGCAACAACAAACAAAGGAACAAAAACCACAGGCTCAAAGATTAGATTTTCAAGATGGTGACAACGGAACATGAAGCTAAGTGGAGGGCCACGTGTGACTGCAGAGGTCTTGTGCCCACAAATCAGCCCTGTCCTTATCCCTCTGGGCCTTTCTCCATCCTACCCACCTCCAAAGACAAGTCAAAGACTGCTTCTGCTGGGCAGATTACGAAGTGCCTATTCTTGGGGCTTCAGCTCTGTTCCAAAGAGGGCCAAAGTGGTTCCCTTCTAGCACTTTGCAGATGTCTCTGAAAACACTTCCTATTTCCTATTAGCCTTTTAATCTCCTTTTAGGTTATACATTTATTAATAGCAAGAGCTACATCTTGATTCATCCTGGAATCTACCACGAGATACGCATAATAATTGCTTAATAAACGCTTGCTGAAAATGGATAAAGAGAACAAAGAGAAAAGCACTGCTATTCTGAAGCCACATGCAGCGTTTCTGCAGGAGGCATTCTTTTTTTCATCAGAGGAGGAGTCACTGCTAATGCAAAAGTCCAGTTCTCCAGTCGGCTGGCCAGGGCCTCCTTATTTTCCTTTTCAGTTCCTAAATTAGTCTCTATGTTGATCTTTCTAAGGACATTTCCTTTAGAAATTATATCAGTAATTAAATTTTGGTAATGGATATATTTTATAGTTTCTAAAAATGGATGAATTCACTAATTTCCCCAAATATTTAGATAGAAGCCTATGTTTTCAACCTCTTTTGGTTAAGTAGACTATTCTGATGAAGAAAAAAGAAATAAGTCTGGAAGTGCTTTTTACACACTTTAGTTTAAAAAATATTAAACATGGGGATATCTTGCACAATGAGTTTTGGAAAAGTCTGTGTAATCAAGCAAGTTATCAAAGATCTTCACGGAACTGCTTTGATAACAAAGTTGGGCCACTTGATAAGAACCTTGAACTTCCCACACTGGCTGGATACATATATCACCCCAAGAGCAGGGAAACAATTCACACTCTCCCTTCCCCCCAAAACACAAATACCCCTCTTTTTGAGTATTTTGAGTTGAAAACCGAGAAAGCTCACTTGTGCTTGTGGGAGAAGCTGCTTTAAAAAAACACGATAAAGTGGAATAAATTTGAACAGCAAAACGTTAATTAAAAAAATGCACCACAGACACTGCATCACTAAGAAAGCCAGTAACTTTACTGAATTGTCTGCAAAATACAAATTATACCTTATTTCCAGCAGGAGAAACTTTTGAAAATTCCCCACTTTTATTCACTACAGACAGCTGAATTAAGTCCCTTGAGATACACAGATGTGGTTTAACTTAGTTATAACATCTTGTCATCTAGTGGCGACAAAGTCCAGCTTATGCCGCTGTGAGCCTCTATTTGAATATTTGTTGCAAATGCTTGTATGCCCTCATTTACAAGCTATTTTAATTACTGTCATTTAATGGAAACAAGTCCCCAGAAAAAGAAAAAGAAGAAAAATGATACAGCAAACCATCTGAAGCAATCCAAGTCCTATGCCTACAGTGACCCAGGGCTGCTTCGCTCCAAGAGAACACTGGTAATGCATTCAAACCACAACAGAATCCGTCTCTTAGCTGACCTCTCTGAATTAAACTGAGGTATGGATCAATTTGAGGTATGAACAGGGAAGGCAAAATGCAATACCCGATTATGAAAATAACCAAAATGGACAAATTTAATGTAGAAGATATGTGGCTTGGATTGCTCCACATCTTTGGTTAAAACGTATTAAGAAAAGCCTTTAATTACATCTTGTAGTCTGAAGCATTCTAACAGACACCAGTATTCCATCCATCTTCAAAAGATCTGTAGTGGCAGGAAATTAACGCCATATAAGTGATGACATCACAGCAGACGGCACAAACGGGAACAGATGAAGTACGCCATGCTTAGGCAACAGCATTTATTGGGGGTTCAAGTGGCGGCTTCTTCTTTAAAAAAAAAAAAAATCTTTTTTTTTTCTAAAGAAAGAAATACAAAGCATTTACTCTCTGGAGTAAAAAACAAAAACAAGGATATAGGGGGCAAAAAATGCTATCTCTAAGTTAGAAGATGGGTATGTAAGAAAAATAAATACATAAAAGTGTGAGAGGGCAGACATTTTTTTTAAAAAGTGTATTGGAACTTTTTAAAATTTTCACCTTAGTTAACCTTAAAGTGATCTGAGGATGATAGGTATTTTTATATTCATCATTACAAAATGCTAAATTCCACCTTTGGGAAAAAATAAGCCATTTTACTAAAAAACACAATTTTAAAAAAGGTTGAAATGAACAGCCTTCCACGCACCAATGCATACAGGTTGTGCAGCTTGCGTATATTGCATCAGTTTTACCAGTATTTAAGCTTAATATTACCAAAAAATCTTCTAAAATAGGATTAGATATAACAATACTTGTAAGCTGTGTAAAATGCCACTTATGGTTCTTTTACTCGCAATGAAGAATGTTGCCTAAAATGTTACTCTAGGATGGGTTATGTAAAATAACACTCCCTCAGGGCTCTGCCCTAAACTCCTGAATACAAAGGATTTACCATGATAAAAACCCAAAACCGTACTAGCTTTGCAAATACAATAAATGGTAAATTACAGATAAGGTATAAGGGTAAAGATAGACAGCGATTGTTTACAGAAAGTGACTCATCACAATCAAAATTGTGCTTCTTCTCATTAAATCATCTTCAAAAAATTCTCAGATTATCCCTTTGCTATCTTGCCACCACTTTATATGAATTCAGTAGTGGGAACAAGAGATGACTGGCATCCATGTTCAAGTGATTCTGTTCTTTTCATGTTCTTATAAAACTATTGTCAGAACTGCTATAAATAGCCAGGGCTTCTGCTGGTACTTTAGCTTACTTTATCTTCAGCATTAGAAAGTCACTTTTTCTTTCTTGCTGAGGCAAATTGCAGGTAAAGAATTAATATGGCTATTTTTTCATATTTTCACATAATGACCCTTTCCCACCCACTGGTAAGTTATTGATAAAGAGTTTCGAAATGACAAAGAACATTTGTGACATTTGCATATTTTGTACATATCAACTTATAGGGATGGGTTGTAAGAATGGGATCAAATTTATGGCGAGGAAAATAATTTTCTGTTTTTCCCCCATGTGTGAATGTGTACGTGTGTGTGTGTGTTCAGGGATGATTTTCTGTTTTTCCTCTGCATAAATGTTTTTCTTTCATGTTCCATGGATACCTGGAGTAGTGGGATATATGAAATGATTGATTTTTTTTGTTTGATTTAGTATATAAAACGTTAGTACAAGGCAGGCTAGCATCCTATATGGATAGAAACAAAGGTGCATTGTGGTCTAATTGTGGATTTCAGATCAAGTTAAGAAAAATATAGCCTAGTTAGTAAGGTCTCTTGGCTTTTGCCACCCAGCGGCAGCCTTTTGCAATGAGAAACACATAGCAACTATGCAAGAAAAAGAAAAAACTGGATAAGAAATGTCCTACACCTGATATAGCAGTGTCAGTCTTACTGTCTATCTTCTTTGCTGTGTATGTCAATGTGTATGACTGGAGATGAATCGACAGATCTTCACATTCCAAGAGAAAATCATTCCTAGACTGAAATCTCTTTTAAACAATATATATCAACTTTCTTTTATGGCACTCACTTTTTAAAGGGTCTGAAAATTAATCCCTTATAGACGAATATTAGACAAGAGTCATCATTATTTTTTGAAAATTAAAAAAAAAGGGACATAGAGAGGTTCTTTAATGGGATTTCTTGAAATGGCTATTAAATCTCTTTATTGAAGAAAAAATAGATGACATACATGCTTTATGCAGAAGTGACATTTGGGGGTCCTGACACACCGGGATTGTTCAACAGTCCTATATTGCTGACAAGATTGTTAAGGGTCAGGTAAAATAATTAAAAACGGATGACGAAGCAACTATCCCTTTACCTGCTTCCTTCTTATCTAGCACCCAGTCTTTCACATTTTTCTTCTGTGGGAATTTATAACTCATGCATAGAGTAAACTCCATATCACTTGTTTCTAGGGCTATATTGGCGGGACATGTGCCCCAACACAGCTCTCTCTTCTGGGCATATTTCTTAAAAGCGTTATCAAATTCTAGGCTGAAAACCAACCATATCATTTAGGATATGGGCAAGTTTAGGGTATGCACTTACTGAATTCCAAGATGCTTGGTGAAATGGTGAGATCAGAAAGGGGCCCTGCATTTGATAAAAATGCAAAAACAAAAACAAAAAAAATAGCATGAAAGAAACTAATTAGTATATACAATGGATGTCAGTTGACCCAATTGATTGCTAATGGGTTAAAAACAATTTAGGGTGTTGCAATGTGATATGTTCTAATCCCACAGGTTATCCTTTTGACAGCTGACCTTGAACTTATAAAATGTATGCAGAGTAAAAGAAAACAGAAAGAAAATAGTTACTCAAATGTGCAACTGCACAAATATACCCCCCTCCCGCTATTAAGATAACAAAACTTCTGCTATTACCATAATATTATATATATTAGAAAGCTATACACAAGCATGTTAATTTCACAGATTTTTTAAAAGATTCTTAATATTTTATATAATTAGAAATACACATTTCAAAAACAAAACTTCTACAAAGAGAAAACAGTTATCTTGGTTAGCAAAGCATGGAGTTCTTCATGGCTTAGGGTAGTGCTTTCTATACAAAAAGTCCTTTTTGGTTTTTTTACAGGACTGTTTAAAATATTAGCGAAGCTATCAAGGGGGAAAAAAACACATTTTGGCTTAGGTAAACTACAAAAAGCCACAAATGCTTTGCAAACTCTGTCTTACCTTTTATATGAAAATAAGCAAAATGTAATGTACATATTTTTATATTTTTATTTAATAAGAGATGCAGACCCAGATTTATTTATTTATTTAATTAAATACGTTAGCCCTCAAACTCCACATTTTTAAAAATAGGTATGGTCCTCTTTTAATGGTCGTCGATCCTTTCTCATGAGTGCCATACACCAAGGATGTGCCTGCAGGTTTGTGAGCGATCTCGGGGTGGGTGTTAGGTGACCTGATGTGTTCCTAACATTTAACCGTGGCCACCCTTTGCCGGGTCTGTCCAAGACATCTATACACTTTTCTATATGTTGCATAACAGCTGCTCTCTCTTTCAGTAAAGATCTGCCGCTTTTGGCAAATGTTTCCTTTTGTCTATTTACATGTAAATAACGTTGAACCTGCAACATGACACTATCTATTGTAACATACATTTTGCAAAGGAGCACAACAGTGAAAAGAAGTTAGCCTTAAAATCTATTTTGTACAAGTGTTCTGTTGTACAACTCAAGTGCTAAGCTTATCTCAGCATTTCTGTTTATCTTTATACTGTATCACTGAGGCAATTTAAAAGTACTTTTACAAAACAGAGTACCTGACTTTTTTTTTTCCACACACAGCACATATAATGCATATCGACCCCCCTTCCCCATTAAGGTATAGCACACACACACACTGCAAGAAAAAAAAAAAAACTATTAAGTAATAATCTGATCATGTTGCCCATCCTTCAGAGAGTCGCATGCGCTTGACTGAGGGACTTTCCCTTTCGTCCGGCGAAGGTCTGGTGAGTCCAATGGGGGAGTGGAATTCGTTCCGGTGATCCTCTCGGTCGCTGCCATCGTACGAACTGCTACAGCTGCTCAAGCTGTCAACAGGAGATCTCCCCGCCTCGTGGCGCGTGTGTTGTGGGTATCTCGAAGGGGTGGTGGTACGGTCTCTAGGAGGAGAAACAGGTTCTGACTTGATGTTGAGGCTTTGAGTAGAAGGCAGGGAGAGATTTGAACTCTGAGATAAATGAGTGCTAGTGCAAGCTCTGTAGGAGGAAAGGAAACCCAGTTACAGATGGAGGAGGCCTGGAGCCCCCAGGAACTCACAATTACATTAAAACATCAGCTTAAAGATTTGCATCGACAACAGAGCATGCCCAGAGGAGAGCGTGTTTGAAAGCACCTGGGGGCGTCGCCTTCTTAGAGCAATTGGGATGCTTTTGTTGATTTGCCCCGTAATAATTCCAGCATTTAACTAGTCCAGGCCTCATGAATCATACCTCTAGTCTCTCACAGCCTCCCTAAATGTACAGGTTACTGGTTCAGGAAGATTTTTAACAAGACACGCTGGAAAAAGCATTTTCTATGTCCATGGAATTTCTCCCTGGGCTAGTTCCAAAATGTAATCCAAGATTTAACAATAGGGCTTAACAATACAGGGTTTAGGTTCTGAATTAGACTTCTTTGATTTACTAATGCCTGTGTTTGAAAATGATTGTAGAGGGCTTATTATGGATATAAATGTTTCCCTGAATTTAATATGCATATTAAGTTGCACAGTCTTCAGAGAAAGTGAAGAGAGTTCAAATTTCAAATAAAGAGAATCCATAAAATGCTACCTATAACCGTTTCTGGTGAAAAGCTTAGGACAGGGAAAGATGGGGAAGGAAATTTTAAGTATTGGCTTAAAAACACTTAAGACTTCCTATCCCACTAAAACTGAGAAAGAATTTGACTTTCTTCATCCTTTCTCAGTTACATGGGATGAAAATACTGTTTTTTTTCCCCATAATTACCTCAATATTATTATAGCTAGTCTCTCCCTGCTGGGATACTAAGACCACTCCTCTAATTTATCATTGTCATTAGTTGATGAATCTGGATTTGCCTAAGGAAAGGTTGTTGTAAAAAAGGATCTAGTGTGATTTTACTGGGTTTATAACCCTTAATCCTCATTTAATTCCAGGATAGCAATAACTTGCCCTTCTTCCAAGGTGTGGGAGAATTTAGATACTTGGAAGTTCTGGAGGGAAAAGCATTAAGCTCTTAGGTGTAGCTAGCAATCACAATGACTTTGATCAGGATAAACCATAGTAATATTGCTGACATCAATTTTAAGATGCTTGTACTGTTCTTACATTCTGAGTGCACTGACATCCACGGCTAGAGTCAGTGTTACTTGTCCATATTGTCAAGAGGGAACAGATATCTCTTTTACGGAGGAGAGTCACAGTAAAGAATCATCCATACAGACACACCCACTTTAAACAGGAAAGCAAACCCACCTACTCATGTATGTGATTACGTTACTTTCCAATGGAGAGAATTAGATAGTATTAAAAATGTCACTGTAAGCAGTGAGAAAATGGGCATGTATTTCAGAGGAGAAAGTGGAGTAATTTGGGGCTGGGCTTTTGGAAGATGCAATTCAGGTTCAAGATACATAGAGATAACAAAATTAGAAATGAGTTTATCTCTGAGTGATGTTTTATACAAAAGCACCACCTACTGGCAAAGAATTACTTTCCTTCTCTTATTAATAGATGAGCTAATGTAGAGAATAACAGAAGGGAGAATTGTTTGTTTCCCTAATAAGGCTTTCTTTCTCTCTCTTTTATGATCTTACAGAATCAAAGCAGTCTTAGCATTTATATCAAGATACTACACATTGAGTGTATATAATTTTCAATCACCTGTTTATACTTTTATTTATTTGTTTTTATTTTACATTGTATATTAGTACACTAATTTTCTAAGACTTTTAATTAAATACTCTTTAAATCAAAAAGGTATTGAAATGAGGAGGGGAACACCTATATTTCAAAAGGATCCATAATGGTAGACTATTTTGTCTTGGTTCAGAGTTACTTAATGATTCATTTTGATGTCACAGGAAATCATCTTTTGATTTCCGGAAGAAAGAATTTTCCTGGCTCTGGCTAAGAAAGACTATTTCACTAAAATTTAATTAAATGCTTCTACTATGAATCACACAACTGTTTAATAATGAATGTCAATTAGGGGTCTGCAAATAAAGTGGCATATCAATAAATACCTTTGCCTGCCCTTTGACATTTAGACTCAGAGGCAGGGTGACATGGAAAATTAGACAAAAAAATTTGGTGCGTTGAACCAGTATAAGCAGTTAATCTGCATAAACTGAGCAAAAAATAATATAATCAAAATGCTGTTTCTTTAATACAGCTTTTGGAAGCTGCTTTTTCTACTTATTCACTCCATTTCCCAAAGTCAGCTGGCTTGTATAGATTTTGCTATCTCTCTTCCCCACAAAAGATACAACACTAACTTGTTTATCCTTTCCTACAAACAAATAGGCTAGTCCCTAAGATAAGATACACTTAGCTGGTGGCATTTCATTTGACAGTGAAAGCGTTCATGAAGCATTTTGAGTAGTTCTGGGGACACTAAATCCGCAGTAATGCATTGTAAGTGATATCTTAGATTCAGCTTCATTATACTGTGCTATGGGATTCAAAAGAGAATGAAGTTTAATTGGCTAGTCTCCATTATCAAAGATGTATGTTCTTGAAAAAGGAGCATTGACAGCACTTCGCTGTATATATACTAGATTCAGATATAAGCATGTTGGTCTACTTGTTCTTGAGAACAAAATTTTTACAGACACAGATAATTGTGAGATACTTCCTATGTGAGGAGGTGCATGGGGAGACAGAAGCCAGATATGCACGTTCCCATATCCAGTCCTGCTGCAAGCTCCCAGCTACTACAGATGCCTTCCTTCCAGCTGGGGAAACACCGACCTTCCCCATATTGTTGAGAAATGAAACATGACTGGGTAGCTTTATTCAAAATTAGACTATCAAACTATATGTAACCTAACCTTTTAAAAATCATCTTTACTTAAAGTCATCTCTCAGTATGTACTGAATACCCACATCAACAAGGATGATGATGGAAATGCTTCTAGAAAATAGGTTGTCTTTTTTTTAGGTGGTAGGAGAAAAATACCAAAAAATTTGAGGGTCATTTTCTCAAATATTAGTATTCGAATGACTTTTGCTAACCCTTGATGGCAAATTCCTTCTGCCAGTCTGCTCTGCCCCCTACATAGGTCAGTTTATGCTGGTTATCTAACTTGCTTAGATAAAATCAGATACTAGATAGTGCTAACAGTATAGCTTTAAGGACTTAAAGGTATTTCTATGAACAAAATATGAAGAGCTCTTTCATACTTCTTTAATTTTGAAAAAGAATTGTGGCAACCCTCTTGGGCTGTGAGGAATTTCTACTTAGGTGGGCTGAAAGGTATTTTACTCTGCTTTGAACACTGTATCTATCCGAAAGAATGTGAGTCCACCACACAAGCATTTGGGACTACTTTGGCCTGCAAAAATATCAGTTTTTAAAAACTGATTTACATTGTAAGGAATAAAGGCAGCTCATGTAATTTATTTTACAAAAATATTACAACTTGGGATTTTCTTTTTCTTTTTAATATTTAATCGTGTGAGCATAGGCTAGCTCATTTGAAGGAATCTCCTTTTGAAAACTACTGTGTGTGTGTGTGTGTGTGTGTGGAGAGAGAGAGAGAGAGAGAGAGACAGAGAGAGAGAGACAGAGAGAGAGAGAGGGAAAGAGGAAGGAAGGAAGGAAGGAAGGAAGGAAGGAAGGAAGGAAGGAAGGGAGGAAGGAAGGAAGGAAGGAGGGAAGGAAGGAAGGAGGGAAAGAAGGAAGGCAGGCAGGCAGGCTAAAATTAGAAGGCCTGGAAGGGGTATCTATTTGAGGGATAAGGGAAGTGATTAAGTGCAATAAAAACACATAACTCAGAGTCAACTCATGCACCATGAGAATTGGTGTTGAAAGAAACTGGAATTAAACAAAATGCTTCATCCTTGGCTGTTGTAATTCAGTTCCTCTCTAGTCCAGGGCTGTCACTTCTTTCTCATTTACTGAAGCCTCTATTAAAGGCAGCAGAGAATTTTGTTCTTCCCATGTAATAGAAGAGAATCTAAAAATTGTAGTGTAGTTAAAATACGTAAATACATGTGTTTTCTATGTAAAAATGCAAATTATTGGGTGTTACTGAAAAGAAAGCCATAGTCGGAGAAAATAATATGGCTTTTGACATTAATAATTTCTAGGGAAAGTCAGTCCTATAATGGATGAATTTTGTGAAAAATGAGAAGTAAACAGCTACCTTTATTTTTGACAAGAAGCACGAACAGTGGATTCACTGCCGAACCACAGAAGTACAATGCCACGTGTATGTATTTTAAGATTGCCTGGTTGATACGATGTAGTTAGTGATAACTGCCTGAAAAAGTTATTACCATAAATGTCTATTTGGATAGTTAACATTTCTGGTTAAATTTAAATGTTATTCTAAATAGAGACATTCTGTTGCTGTTCAACATATAACATATCTTCAAAGTTAATCTTTGAAAGCAGAGCAACAGTGTCAAGTGAATTTCTTTTATTTTTTTACATGAGAGGTTAGAGTTTCAACAATAGTGATTAGTGAGTAAAATGCATATAAGCAAATAGTAAATGGGTGAAGACTCCACAACCAGAGCAGTAATCTATGTGAAATCAATTCCACGTGAAAGCTAGTGGGGCTGGAGCGGAGTAAGAGAGAAGTTGTGATAGTAATCAGTGATTTTTATTC
This sequence comes from Lagenorhynchus albirostris, assembly GCF_949774975.1. Classification (NCBI taxonomy): domain Eukaryota; kingdom Metazoa; phylum Chordata; class Mammalia; order Artiodactyla; family Delphinidae; genus Lagenorhynchus; species Lagenorhynchus albirostris. The sequence goes on from NC_083097.1 coordinate 70,596,176, forward strand.
TAATCAGAGTTTTATTCTCATTATCTCCTTAGAATATGAACATAGAATTAGCTAACGATTTTAACCAGCATCTCAGCAGAAAAGTAAAAGTGGGGTAGGCATACCCCATTTTTCTAAAATATAAGTATAAAAATATAAAAATGGTTTGTCTTTAATATTTTATATCCTCCTAGTAATTTCTTTTGAAGATTAATTGAAGTTTTGGAGTTATTAAACTGAAAGTCATGTCTTTGGTTCATGGTTTAAACTTAACAATGGTTTTACAAGTAGTATTATTTGTGAATTCCGGGCCTTTTAAGATTTGAACTTTCCTATTGATAAATGACAGGAGTTATTTCTATAATAAAGACATATCTCAAAAGTACCACAAGGGGGCAGAAATAGACATCTTCTGACTTCAGAAAACAACAAAAATTATTTTTATACCCAAATTTAGATAATTAGTGTATGTATGCACATATACATATATTTACATTCATACATCTATGAATATACAACTATATTATGAGTACATTATAAATATATGAAGTTTGTATATCAGTGGAATAGCTGACCCTCTGAGTATTAGGCTAGCTATGTTCATTACATTAGGCATGAACTATGTGGTTTATGCTAAGTGAAAAGGATTCTCAAATATCTCAAAAATTTAAAAAACTAATAACTATACATGTTTTCTTATGTCCCACATGAACTATGTGAAAACTTAACTGAAGAAAAACTTATCATTGACAGAAGTAGAAACAAATATAGCCTAAAACAACTGGGAAATAACATACCCTATCATCACAGAGCTCTCCCTCCTCATAAAGAAGAAGGAAAGTAATATTTAAGCTACCTGAAAGGTATTAAACTTCCAGATTTTGATAAAGTAGAATTTTACATCCTCTAGAGGGACATTAGAGCACACAGTTAGAGACTGCCATTTGTCATTTAACAATGCATTCTAAAAGTGTATTATGAAAGAAGTAATATTGCTTACCCCAGTTGACTGAGGGCGGATGGCGGCATATTATGTAGGTGTTGTTGTTGCCAGCCAGTTACTGAGCCAAGATGAAGAGCGCTGGCGGTGTTAAACCCAGACAGAGACGACAGGTCTGCGCTACTCAGAGAGTACTCTAGAGAAGAGAATAAGAGAGTTAGGGAACATATTCAATTTGGAAATTATCAAGTGGTGAATAATCATTTTCAATTTTTAAAATATTCTATTAGTATTATTTAATGATTGTTATACTTTTTTTTATTTGCAGAAGGGAGGGAGATAAAACATTAGGGACAATTTTAATTTAAAAGAGATATACTATATACCAAAAATTAAGTATTCTGTGAAAACTTCAATGTAATACCGCCTGCAATTCTAGTTTATTAGAACTACAATCTGGTATCACAAGTAGGTACATAGTATTTGATGACCTAGAAATGTTTTTTAAACAACCTTGAGAAAGTGAGCTTTCTATTACATCAAAAAAACAATAGCTCATTTTCTTGAAATTGTTCTTATATATTGAATTCACGTTGGGTTAATAAAACTTGCTCACTAAGAAAGAAACATGTGGATATTCACTTTGTCTTAGTAATGAATAGGTAATGGTATAGTGCTCTGGACTCCACAGGTATTAAATAAAGCTTCCTAGCAGACTAAAGGGTAATATCTTTTTCATCTTGCTTTTTTAATAAAAAGTATTTAATGTATTATTTGAACATGGCAAACTACTCACCGTTACCATATGTTGTTGAAATGGCTGATGGATATCCTCCCATCCCTTGTCCTGGTAAAGTAGGAGTTGCTACGGAAACCACTGGGGTAGCCAATGACTGAGCGGACTGGGAGTTATTTATCCTTTGATTCTTTTAAAGTAAATAAAAAGATATTACTTATAGAATTTTTTAAGAGTTAAAAATACTAGATTTCAGTATTAGTGTGGCACATAAAGAGAACTTGGTACAAATCTCATGAAATTAATCATTTAACATGTGTCTCTATGAACTCTGCCAACCCTATCATTTACAATCCTTCAAGAGACCAGTTGTTGCCATAGTAACCCATTACATCAGTATCTCCTAGGCAACTGAACTAGTAACAAGTACCATAGCTTTATTATGGGTAAAAACAGACTATGTTGAAAACTGATGAAATATGTATACTGTACTTCTATTGTTTCAGTTTTTATTCAAATGCAAATTAAAAAAATTAAAATCAACCATGGTGGTTTTTATGCTCAGTTCTATACACACCAGAGCAGATGGGTAGAGGGTTCTTGCTATATTTTGACCAGCAGGTGGTGCTCTGACCACTTTTTTTTCAGATTCTTCTAACCTTCCCTCAAACTAGATGGCAAAGCAGCTAACATATATTTAATTCCTTAGAGCAAGGAGATTAAAAATTCATATAAATTTAAATATCTTGAGAATTTAATTCTTAGAAAAATAAGCATATTCATGGTTTTAAATAACTAAGGATATTTTTGTTTGTTACAATTTTACTATAAATTAAATCCTAAAATAAACTGAAAACATGGCCTTTACTTACAGAGGTTGACACAGAAAAATAGATAACCTGATATCTCACCTATGAGTGATACTTGAAATGAATGGCATTTAAATATAATCAATATTGACACACACTAACTCCTGAAATCTTTCCATTTTACTACTGCTTCCTCTCCACCTAACAGTCACTTTGGATTTCTCCTTGCACGTGCCATTGAAGAGAAGCACCCTCACCACTTACCAAAAGCAGGTCGACATCCTCAGACTGAGAGCATGCGGAAGGAGTTTTATTAATTAGTGTCTGTAAATATTTATAATTGGGCAAAATCTTTTCAACAAAAGGAGAAGCATCTTCTGATAGACACAACAGTTTAAACAGTTTTAAAACTCAGACTCTAAAGATAACTCCTTACAAAGACATTCTTTGTTTTCTTTAATGAGCTGTTTGTCTCAAACATGAAGACAATCTATCCAGTTTTCAGCACAGGTCAGTGTCTCAACGTTCATTATTTCACCACCACATTTTGAGGAGAAAAAAAAAAGATTGTACTTTGAAACCCCACTTGCTGGAGGAGGGGGGAAACCGCACCTGGCTGCCAGTGAGAGACCTGACGGATGGCTCGCAAGAAACCCTGGGAAAGCCTCAGTTTTAAGGGACTGGGAATAAATCTGCTGATAGAGACAGCCTGCCATGCATGGCCCACACTGCTTGGCTGTGGCCCTGTGGGAGGTTTTATTTATCCAGCCTTTTCCGAAGGGAATGTTGCACATTATGTGAATTTTTGGGGGCTGATATTCAAAATTAATCTGCACTGTGCCATAATAAACTAATCAGCTTGCAGGACTGTTTTACCCTGAAGCTTGCCACAGAGCAGAGAAAGAAAAAAAAATGTGTTTGCAGAATGATCTAAATCTGTCTGCTGAATCTTGGTTTTAAATGTTCTCGCTCTTAAGCAAAGCTAATTTGGAGAACACGGATGTAAGTCTCTTTGTTGCTGAATGTGGTCCCACAATATTATCTTCACCTTCGTCCTGCAGACCCAGGAGAAAGAAAAATGATAGCTTCCAGGGATATTATTTATATTTCATATTTATTTATTCTTATAAGTGCCACAACTGTTTTTTGATGTAAAATAAAAATATAACCTTTGTTCTCAAAATGCCTAGAATTTTAAGACAATTTGTTTTTGAGAGGTAACTACTGTCATAAAATGCATATTTGGAAAGATGAATTGAGGCAGTGCATAGGCACGTGATACATTAAACATTATCATTGCAATACACCTAAGAAAAGAATTGCTAATTAACGGGAGAAAGTTCATTTAGGAATTTTGAGAAAGATTTTTCATTGTCAGTACCTTAAGGACATACTTATTTAGTTCAATACTGTAAAAATCTGTTATGAAATACCTCATTCTGTGAGTGTGGTTCTACCATTGGCCAAATCAAATCATATGTGTCATAAGCAGAGTACTAGGTAATGATTTTTTTCTAATTATAAATTGGAGGCCTTAAAAGGAAATGTTTTCTTTGCCCCAGAACACCAGCTCTATAGTGGAGTTTTTTTGGATGTTGGTTCTTTTTTTTCCACGGAAAAGGGAAAATGCACACTAGTTACCAGAAATAATAGCTAAATCCAACAGGGCCCCAGCAATAGCACTGACGTGTTAATTTTCTGGGAGCATGTGAGTAATTCATAAAGTTAGACAAATACACAAATAGCAAAACATATACAAAACAGCAACATTTATTTAAAATGTAATTTCACATTACCACTGATGGCATCGTATTCTTGCTGCCTGGTGGAATAAGAACTCGGAGATCTGGTTTACGGTTATTCATCCCTAAATTCATGGGGGGAGGAGATTTTGCTTGCATATTCTTGTTCAAGTTACCAGGTGAGACCAGCAGACCTGGTGAGTTTCGGGGATTGCCATACCCGTTCCCTGTTAACACAAAACAATGAGAGCACTGAGGAAAAAAAAAATCTAGACTCAAAAATGTTTCTAGAGAATACACTACATGAGATTAAGAATAAAGGATTAACAGGGTGAGACAATAACGTACACTGAAAGTTCACAGGATGACTGACAGCCTCCACATCAGGAACCCAATCAGTTATTTAACATTCCTCTGAAGGAAGATTAAAAACTCTTAATGAGAAGAGACCTAATAGAGAGCAACTTGCCCAGAAACCAGCATATACTTTTATTCTATTAAAAAAATTTCGGGGGCTTCCCTGGTGGTGCAGTGGTTGAGAATCTGCCTGCCAATGCAGGAGACACAGGTTCGAGCCCTGGTCTGGGAAGATCCCACATGCCGCGGAGCAACTAGAGCCTGTGCGCCACAACTACTGAGCCTGCGTGTCTGGAGCCTGTGCTCCGCGACAAGAGCGGCCGCGATAGTGAGAGGCCCGCGTACCGCGATGAAGAGTGGTCCCCGCTCGCCGCAACTAGAGAAAGCCCTCACACAGAAACGAAGACCCAACACAGCCAAAAATAAATAAATTCATTAATTAAAAAAAAAATTTGGGAAGAAAGTCAGACAGTCAGTCGTTCAGGGTCTAAGAAAAGCACTGAATTGGTCCTGCACTTTAATTGACTAGCTCGGCGGAGGCCTGGCTGGCATGACTCACTCTTTTGGTTCAGCGATTTGGGTTTTATTTTGTGTATCTGTGTGTCCTTAAGTGAAGAAAGGGCATACCAGCAAGACTATAATTTCTAGGACACGCAGGAGGTGTAGTAGCCTCTCACACGCTTTGCTATTCAGTTCCCCTTGTCTTTGAGCGATTTCTCCCTATGGCTTTCTTCCATCTGGTTTGCTCTCCTCACTAAGCTCAGTGTACGAACCTGAAGCCCTGCTTTCCTGCTCACACAGAACTTCAAAAAGCAGGACTCCTTCTCAGGAGCCGAAATGAGGGGACGATGCCTCCACTAAAGTGCTGATGCACAGGGCACAGGAGTAGCCACTGAGTGGCAACCGTCCTGAAAGGGTTTTCTTTGGTCTCTGATGCTTAGCCCTCCACTAACAGACAAATGGCTATCTGAAGGTGTCCATTTGTCATAATTCAAAATACACTGTCCCGTGACAGGCAGAGCTGTGGAGGGAGTCGATGCAACCTGAGCTGAACCGGAAAGTCCCCTGCTGGCTTCCTCTACCATCTCTGATTGGAGAATAAGAGAAACCACCTAGGTGATTCAACAACCCGTGCTGGAAACCTACCTAGACAGTTGTTTTCTAAAGCTCTCTAAAGGAGACAGTCAAACCTCGTTGTTACTGTCATCATTATCATTATCGTAAAACACAAGTATCTGTTACCCCAGGAGGAATGGTACTGTGTGCTACCCAGTGGGGATGCAGAGACAAGCCCCCGGTCCTCAGTCCCTCAAGCCCCCTCAGGCCCTGCAGTCCCTTTGTGGCAATCTAATACAGGCACGCGTGAAACATACGCACTAAGACAAGGCAGCCTGGGGTGATGTGCCACAGAGCAATACAGATTAAGTGCTATTGGGTTCCCAGGAGGGAAGAGATTATCCAAACAAGATTCACGGAAGAGGCAAGAACTGATGTGAGTCTTGAAAAAAGAGAGGAGGTAGTAAGATCTCTGGGCTTGTGACCAGGCACTGGGAGAGGTTCAAGGTGGCATGTGAGCATCCTGGTGAGAGGGCAACCCATGGAAAGGGGAGTGTCAGAGACCCTGAAGGAACGTGGAGGGCTGGGCTGTGGAACCCACAGAAGTTTAGCCTGTGAATTCCAGGCTAACATGTCTTGGGTTTAAATGGTGGAAATGCAGACCCCTGAAGGTTGCAGAGCAGAGGTAACACAGGCCTTTAAGTGGACAGAGAGATCTACTGGTATTGGGATATTCTGTCATTAGGAAGGCCTGATAGTGTGATCCAGTCTGGAAACTTCCATGATGACCTGAGCTATGATGAGGAATTGGGAAGGCAAAGCCCAGGTATATTTCAGGAGAGATTTATGGGTACATCTTTTGAATTAGAATCTATTTGAGGCACACTGTGGAGAGCACACTGGTTCTTCATACCCCATTCATTTACTTGTCTCATTTTATGCATGAATAAACAGGCTGAATATATAACAAATAACTACAAGATTAAATCTGTCAATTGGATTATGCATAAAATTCTCCACTTTACTGGAAGAAAAACCCCACAAAATAAAACAAACAACTCCTCCCCCAAAGCGTGTCAAGTATAAAGTAGTTGCTTAAGAAGTGTTGGTTGAATTTGTATGTAAATTACTCTTCTATAATAAAACTTCAAGAAAATTAGCTAAATTCTCTAAAGCCAGCTAAATATGTCAAAAGCCCAAAACATTTTTTTACAGTTAATTTGGATTGTTTTCTGTGGCAAAAGTTATTTTATGAAACAAATGCAATTTACCTTTTTCCACTAGGAGAAATACAAAGGGTATGTTCACTTAGAAAACGCTCGATCAAATGGAATGCTCACAGGAGTCTTATATTTAAGGTGTCTTACTGAATCATTATCATGACTATGCTAGGGCTTTCGTTTTAATTAATAGATTCCACTGGATAAAAAGGGAGTGAGAAAACCAAGACAAAGTTTGCTCTCTACTTTCCTGTCAGCTGAAGCTCAGACCGACAGACACACTGAATGCCTATGTCACTTATCTATTAAGCCTGCGTGAGATCTGGTTTAAATAAACAATCAAATGGAAAATTAGCTGGGTAATTTCAAAAGAAAGGGGGAAAAAGAAGTCAGTTAAGCAGTGCAATGAAGCTTGAACAGATCTGAAGAAACTAAAACCCCGGCGTCGTAGATGCCGATACTGGTTTGCATGGAGGAGTTATTTTGCTAAAAGGAAGTAAAACCACTTTATGAAATGTGTTGTCCTGTGATATGACGAGCACTGGGCCAGTGTGTGAAAATGGAAATGCTGCACGAAGGCTCTGAGAAAAGCTCTTTTTTTTTTAAATAAAAAAAAACCAAACATCTTCTACAGTAAACTCTGAGAAATTCCAAAAAAGCCTACCCCTTTTTGCCCACATTTTAAACAATGATTTGGGGCAGCAGTTGGGGGAAAAAAAAGCAAACATATATTATAGTTTTTCACCCAATAAATGCTTCAAAACTTAAAAAATTGATTGGAAAAGCATTCTATTTTTCCCCTTGGAATACTTCCTGTTGTTTGGAAATTATGCCATTTTAGAAGATTAGTCACATATTTTAAGGTGTTTACATATTGAAGGTAAAATATTTTGAACCACGATGACACTTCTTAGATTCATATTTTTAGAGCATAAAGTTATTTTTGAGAACAAATAAATTCTGCCTTTTACCGGTGAGTTTCTGCTGTTTTTAGCATATTATGCCAGCTAGCATTTTGGAGCCGTATAATAACCATTTCTGTTTCCAGCCACCAAGTTGTTATTCTTTTGGCATAATATAGATTCAGGAATGTGAGGCTGTGGATCCTAAACCAGTGATATAGAAACCTATCATTTGAAAATCAGTGATGAATACATTCGTGTGGTTTACTGCTAAGAAGAGCCTGCATTTAAACTGGCTCGGAAGCCGCAGCCGCCTCCCCACTCAGGACGCTTTGGCCTTGGTTGAGGCTGCTGTCCTACCTTAAGATAAATTCGCCCAAAAGAACAGTCTCTTTCAAAGTCAGGGGTCGGGAGGTGGGAACCGCCACCCTTCAATAACCTTCTGAGATACAGATTCCACCTTCCTTCATGTTTTAAAATTACCCTCCGCCTGGGACAATTATCAATTTGGATGTGACTGCATGCAGATGTCACATTCCCCTGACCACTTAAAAGCCCCAAAATTATAAAGCATGAGTGAATGGATTTCCTGATTATAGATTATAAGAAAACGAAGAACAGACCAACTTTAGAGTTCGTTTGTTTTATCGTTTCATTTGATTAAAAATATTGTTTCACAGAAAACAATTTAAGCATTCACAATATAATTTGCATAAAGGATAATAGAATCTACGTCTCTTGGTTACAAGTTTCTAAACACTCATACTAAAACTACTGTAAATACACAAAACTTCAAATGTGGTGTTAGGAGAAAAAATTTTTTTTCTTTCCAGTTAACTTGAAAACACTTGCTGCTTTCTCTTTTCTTTTTTTTAAAAATTGACTCCTATTTTAAGAAGTTGTAAATTCAAAGAACATATTCCTGGCTTAAGATGTTGTGAGGAGGACATTTTGCCTTGTCTCACAGAGCTCAATTGAGTATGTAGCTCTCTTTGAGCCCGAACTTGTGAAACTTTCTCTTATTGGGATGTTTAGACGTTATGAGTCTTTTCATGTCATTTTTTTTTTCTCTCCTGGACTTTCAATTATAAATACAAGAATATAAATCTAATAAGCACAAAACAGAAACTAGTCCTCATGGAGCAAGGTTAATTTTTTCGTTGGCACGATCTGTTTTTGGAGTCTCTCAAGTCGCCATCTTTGACTAGTCATTCATTCCCGCTTCCTCTTCCAACTCCATATCCAATTAGTTTCCAAACCTTGCTAACTTTTCTTCAAAAATGTCTCCCTCCATTTCCATTGCCACCATCCTAATTTAGGCTTTTGCTGCCATTTGACTAGGTCTTTCCATAACCCCCTGTTTGGGTTCCTGGTCTCTAGCTGAAGGGTTCTTCACCAAGCCTTAAGATGGGCTGCCGGAAGACTGTGAGCTCCTTGAAGCTGTATGCAAATTTTTGTGCATATGTGTTATAATAAACCTAATGTACACTCCCAAGGTTTTCTTTAAAAATCTTTCTCAAGTGTTGCTTCTCTCATATTCCTTTCTCAGATCATACTTAACACTAGTGGGTCAGTGCCCTGGCTTGGCTCTCCAAACTGTGCGTAGTTTGACCCACTCTGTCTATCTAACCTAATTTCCAGTGGCCACAGCCAAGCTCACCACCCTCTGAATAAGCCTGAGTCTTTGCTCTAGCAGTTCAATAACTGGCAGTGTTTGATTTCCTGTTTAATTCAAATTCATTTTTAAGGATCGGCAAAGGCCCAGTGCTTTCATGATACCTTTCAGTCAACCTCGGCCCACCTTGAACTCACTCTCCTCCAAAATCGTGCATAATTAGAGGCTAATACTACACAGAGCACTAGTCCGTTAAGCATTTCAAATGCTCACAAAACACATATGCAAATTATGCTGGAAAAATTAGAATGATTCAGGAATGGGACTAAAAGTCAAGTTACGGAGGGAATGTGGGATGAGAACGGAAAACATAATGTGTAACTTGCTAATTTCAAACATCAAGGGTCTCTCCTCTTTATGCTACTTGAGAACATTTTCTATTTTAGATAATGATTACACACTGATGACCAAGTACACCACTGAGACAAACTGTTTATCAACCATATAATATAAAAGTCAGAAAATCATGCAAGTGCCCACCTACTAAATTTGTTAATAGAGAGTTAATTAAAGCTTCTTTTTCACCTATTGCACCTGTTAATCATTTCAAAGCACATTACCTTAGCTAACTGCAAGCAGTAGACTCAAAGTAGAAATTTTCCCTAATGAAAAAAAACTCTGAGATGCTGGATCTTTTCTTCTACACTGTCAAGTGTTTACTGCCATAGGTTGTCTCTATATCAAGATGAATTTCAATAATAATTTACTCATACAGACCTTTCTACCAAAAGACGGGCTGCATGATATCCTAGGAAAAAGAATGGTAAAAGGGTGGCAATTAAGAGTGCACAGGATTTCATTAGGCGGTTCAGAGAGAGACTTCCTGGAGAGAGGGAATTCATGACAGATCTCAGAGTCACGACTGTGTTTGAGAAGGATAAGTATTCCTATGAAGGTGAAATATAGATCATTTCAGAGGATGCAGTTTTCAGAAGTTGAAAAAGTAGGCTAGGCTAACACAAGCCTGTCAGATCATGTTAACTTTCTACTGTAGACTTTATAATAAACTTTTACTAAACTTTATACCATACGAAATGAACAGCCAAAGTTGTTTGTGAGTAGGAAGGGGCGTCGTTAGCTGTGTACTGGGAAAACAGCAATAGTGGCAGTGGAAAGGATACATTACAGAGTTAGACGGTTATAAGGAAGCTAGTTAGGACACATCTGCCAGGGAACACATGAGGAATGAGGTCTGAATGAGGCAGCAGAGTCGGGAAGATTTACAAGGCAGATGGGCATCAAGGACAAAGGAGGATTAAGTAGATAAATCCAGTTCCTAGTCATGAGGTCTCCATTAGAGTTCCTTCAACTATACTGAGCCTTGGTTTTCACACGCTAAGTAATGATTTCATCAGTGTGAGAGAAGCATAAAAGTCATCTGAATCAGAGACTCCCACCTACTCTCCCAAGGCAGCTGACCAACACGACAATGCAATATTAACAACAGCAAGCATTTTATGTACTAATTACCAATAGTATTAACAACATCAAGCATGCATCTTAAGTACCCAGAACAGTACAGGCACCTATGCAATGTGTTTTGTTATTATACCTGGATATAAAACACCTTTAATCCTCAAAACAACCCTGTGAGGTGCTAAGAGTATCCCTGCGTTACATAAAGAGAAAACTGAAGAACAGAGAGGTCCAGTAACTTGCCCAGCGTTAAACAGCTATCAGCTGGCTGAGCCATGGTTTGAACCCAGCAGTGTGTCCAGAGTCCATGCTCTGAAGCACAACACGGCCCTGCTCCTGGGAATTGGTCATACTCTGAGATTTTGAAAACCCTTCTCTGTCAAACCTCATCCTAAAATTACAGGAACACAAAGGAAGAGAGGAAACAAAGGGTGAGACCAGGGACATGAGACTCAAAGGGCCTCCTAAGTCAGCAGTGATGTGGAACATGGTCAACCTGGGCATCAAAAATAGCAATTCTGGTTCAAAAGACACTGGACTTACATAAGGGGCACAGAATGGTGATGTTCCAAACCATATTTCTAGCCTCCTTCTGGATAAATAAATATTTACAAATAGGAAATATTGGGTTTAGCTACAGTAAATGCCAGAGCAGCTGTTTAACTTTCAGCGTGCTATTTTGAGTGGATGATTAAGTATGCTTTTAAAGGTAGATTTTGTAATACTTTAGTCAATAATCTTCTCCCCTGTAATAGAGGGTAAAGATGTTTACCCACCTACTGTCTATTTAAGAGACCAGCTTCATCAGAACCACTCAACATGATAGGGAAGCGCCCAGTATTTTATAGTACCCACTATTAGATATCTGGAAAATAATTTCTCATACACAGGTTATAAAAACTACTTTCTTTAGTAGTTTGTTAATGGTATCTTATTTTTGGGAATTTGGAGCAAACTGCCACAGGAAAACATTAAAGTGAACAAATAGCTGAACCTCTGATGTATTGATTTTCGGGTTTTACTTCAGCAAAATGCTTTGCCCACTTAAGGTTTTTTTTTTCTTTCAACAGAACAATTTTGAAAATATTTACAGCATACAGTCTTGTTAAACTAGAGATGTTACATATATGATAACGTTCACTACTATCAATTAATTTTACATTTGACTTTTTAAAAGTTTTAAGGTAAGTTAGTTTCCAATATCAGGACATTGTTTTGTGTCTCAAATAAACCTACGGCTTTTCATGTAATTTTATTTGTACATAGTAAAACTGCTCATACAACCCACTGCTCTACCGGAAGCAACACACCTAAAATAGTTTTTAGTGGGAAAAAATTATGACCTTCTAGACTTCAGTCTTATATTCACTTTGCCCTGAATGCCTGAAACGCTGTTGAAAGCACTACCAACTATAAGTTATTCAGCTGTTGTAAATCACAATCAGTTTTTTGTTTTTTTGTGTTTTTTTTTTGAGGGGAAAGGAGATCTTTTTCATGGGATGGCTCTAAGGGAAAAGGCAACCACAAAACATTTGGAGGTCAGAAATCTGGGAATGATGAAAATTTCAATATGCCTACTGCAGAATGGGGGCAAATCAGATTTCTGATTCTTATCCAGCTAAAGACTCCTGATTACAGATTCTTAAAAGTAAAATCAAGTCTCCAATCTATCGGGGGTTTCTCAGGGAAATAATATAATAACGTATAATGTTAGACTAAGAAGAAACTCCTGTGAAACCTCAGTGCCTTTTGTGGTGTATTCTTAGAAAATACCCCAAGAATACACTCGAGCCAAGACTATTCTTGGCTACACCAGTTAGAGGGCAGCAGACGTTCTAAAAAGAGACTTGTCTCTTCTGCTTGACCATGTCACCCTGATGCTGAACCATGCCTTCACGGATTTCCTACTTACCCCACTTGTCCTTGATGTTTCTTAGATGTGTTTTGTTTAGTATCTTTTGTGAAATTAAGTCTATCTGCCAACTAGAACTTTAAACATTCAGCACATACAATGGGCTTTGGATTGTGAGGCAGACGTAAAGAATTTTTACTTATTACTGAGTTGTTTTCCTAAAGATTGGAGTCTGTGTTATAAAGCAGGTTTGTGTTGGCAGACCACTTTCATTTTTCCTGAAAGTCATGTGGGTCAGGCATTATCATCCCAATTTTTGACAGATGAGGAAACTGAGGTTCCGGGAGTTTCTGAGACTTGTCAGTAAGTGGGAGAGCTCTGATCTGAATCCAAAGCACAAACTGCTTCCACTACATTATTACAAAAGCCACATGTTTCAGATTTAGAATGCATCCTTGAATTGTTCCTTCTCTTGGAATAAAGGCTCCGCTTGCAAATAAGAAAGAAATCGACAATTTGATGTTTCCCATGCACAAAGGCACTCTATCGGTCTGTTCTTAGTACTGACTTACTGAAGGGATAGTTTTTCATCGTACCACAAAAATGATATGGAATCTTGCTATCTTAAAAAAAGTTCCACTTAACAATGAATGATAGATTTATGACTCACTTAATTGTTCACTTCTTGCGATTTGGGGGCTGTCTCTTTACTAAAAAATGAGGGGGTGTCTTCATTATTGACACAATTGTTCATTCTTTCAGTCATTTTTATAAACAAAAATATTGAGACAGTTCAAATTAGAGAGAACATGACAGAAGAGAAAGAATAATTACTTGTGGTTTTAACATTTACACAACTGCTGCAAACACATCAGAAGATGATAATGTTCAAATGAAATGTGTTGCACTGCATCGCACTGCGCTCCCTTTCTGCCTCAGAATTATTAATATCTCCTCTCTACTCCCACCCTTGAGGGTAGGGGCCGCGGCAGGCATCTCTGTGAGGCCTGCTAGTGCACTACTCACACCCTGCACATTTAATAAATATTACTGGGACTAGATTAAACTAAGCTTTATTTTTTGCTTAGGAAGTCAAGAATATAGATAATTATAATACTAACAAGAGCCAACATTTATTACTCTAGGGCAGAAACTGTGCTAGGTGCTGCCTTGTATTGATGATCTCATTTAATTTTCACCACCAATCCTGCAAAATGGGAATTCACAGACTTTCCAAGGGTGATGTCATCTCTAAAGTAACTGGTATATCATGTATTTTTCTTGGTGATTTTATTATTCTGAACATCTGCCTCCAGAATATTTTCCCCAATTACTGCTTGAGCAAAAATTTTGCTCCATGGTTTCATAGTTTTCTCTGAGTTGCTTAATACTAAAGGTTTCTTTTCCATGATTGTTATGTAAATTAATGTTATCATGTTTGAATATGTAAATTAACCACAGCTTTAGATTTGCTATTATTACTATATTATAATAACCTAATTTGGCAGGGATTTTTTTCCCCTGCTCACACTACAAACACGACAAATCCGTTCTTTGCCATAACTAGAGGTTGTAAGTGGAGTCTAAGGTCAAAAAATCGTGAAAGGAGGGAGCAGTGTTTAGTAAGACAGTTACTAAGTAGATATTAAGTTCAGTTAAAATAACTGAAATGGAGCAATAATAAATAAACCTAGTGAATACTTAGCACCCTATGGACACATCTATAGATGATAAATTGAAACTGTTTAGCCAGGGTTTTGGTACAATATAGTTTCCTTTAGTAGAAAGTTAACTAAAGGAATGTATCTGATTTGATCTTTCAAATATGAGACTGTTTCATGACTATACACTCTTAGAATTGAAATTCAAGTGAAAGATTCTATATAAGTCTAACTAAAATTTAAGACTGGCAAAGGTTTGTCTAAAAACAGCAAATTATACTCTTGGCTGACAGCCTTGAAGCCCCGAAAAGTCCCTGGTAGGTAAAACATTGATTTCCAAGAGGGGTTTTTTTAACCACATCCCTCCGTCAGGATCTACTGTCTATTGATGTACAGTTTCATATCACTAATGATTTTGAAAAGAGCTTTTCCTTCTGTATTATCTGCAAATAAAATCTTATGGCGATGTCAAAAACAGGAAAGAGAGAAACCAACACTGTGCGAGGACAAAGAAAAATGCTAAGAGAAAAAAGACAAACGTTGAGTAAAACTAATATTTTAGGAGGAAATGTTAACTTCTTGAATTAATATTAAAAAGACCAAAGTTTTATTATCAATCACACTCTTAGGTTAAATCAATAGGATATGAGTGAAGAGACCAATGTTCACATTGCTTTGCTGAATATAACAGAAAGACAGGTGATAAAAAGGAATACAACTTGTGAGGTCAGACATCATGGATATGCAAAAGGCTCTAAAATCTCCTGAAACCCTTCTCTAGGGAAGTTATAATTTGAAATTTTGTTTTTCCCTCTGGAAATCAAACTCCTTAAGAATTAAGCCAAACCAAAAGGGTTGAAAGCAGATGGTGCCCTGACTTAGCCTGTAACATTCACCTGTCTCCTCTTTGACCTGCCTCTCCCACTTCAACGTTGACCCCTAGAGAATGGTGTCAAGATACTGCTTCACCTATCCTCTTCCAGGCCTTGTACACGGGAAGTTGACGCTGATTTTCTTGGCAGTGTCTGATTATCACGTGCTGTAGATTCTCCAACTAGAGGACAGTATTTTTTTTTCCTTTTAATAAATCTAGATAACCTTGGTTTGGGTTAAAAATATCACTGTTACTTAATTGCATAGATAATAATAAAACAATGCTGTTGGATCTTTATTTATGTTTTGGGTGAACTCCCAAGGTAAAATGGCAAATGAGTTCAGAATTTTTATTCAGGACAATTTAAACTGACATAATACTTTAAAAGAATCCAACTATTAATTCAGATTTTTTTCATTGGCTGCTTAACAATTTTTTTAAAAGTAATATAAAATTATATTTTGATACTAACAAAAAAGTTTTCTTATTTGAGAGTAACTAAATGGTATCAATCTCCTTTTCTTGAATATTGCATTCTGAATTTGTGTTTTGTTAGAAAACAAAAATATAAACTTGTTAAAGCCAATACTTTTAAACCGAATTTTTAACCGCTTCACTGATAGTTTAAATTATTGAGCAAGAATTGCAGAAGTCTGTTTGGTTGATAAGAAAGTCAGCCAAGAAATTTTGATAAGTATTCTCAAAAACAAATACTTGCAAAGCAATAGTACTAGTATAGAATAATTAAACATTGTATGACCTTTTCCTCTTCTCATTTAGTTCTATTTTATAATATGCTAAATTTTTCTTTTCCAATGCTAAATGAATTACAAAAAACTCATGTTAGGAAAGTTTTGGGATTATATGATCATAAAACACTGCATGTAAATGGACTTTAAAGACTTTCGTGTCTTATCGTTCATGTGAGTACTAAGTTCAGAGGCTCAAAGTTATGACCCAAAGTCTTAACTGGATGGAGTCTTTTTGGAGTCTGGAAGCCAGGTCTCCTTACTCAGCCACCGCTCAGTGGTTTGTCCACGGCAGTACACTGCCACCACCAAGTCTCCATGTATTTAGCTGATATAAATTAAGCATTCCAGAAGTGACAGTGCTTGACAACCAAATGCATAAAATAGTAAACAATAAACATCAAAACAAGGAAACAGCTGTTAGTTTCTTTTTATATAAAATTATATCTAATTTACAATAAATGCCACTTAAAATTATTAATCAATATACATAAATATCCTTCGCCTTATTGTCAAATAGCTACGTAGACTGTAGAATTCTCCTAAATGTTCAAAGAGGTTCCTAAAGGGTTTTTTCTGCTCCCCTACCTCCCTTTTTTGGTCTCAATCAGGAAACAGTATATCCTAGAGCATACTGGTACTTTTGACTCAATAAAAAAGCAACTATGTTATCCAAGTGAAAACAAAGGGTACCAAGAGGGAAGTGAATAATCCAACACAAGGCATGGCTGTGCTAACGATTATTTCTATTAAATCTAACAAAAATTCAGTTGAACCTGATCTTAAAATCATCTGTAACCACTAAGATTAGCATGTTAAAAGCTTTAATGTACGGAGATATGACAAAATGTAATTTTAAAAGCAGTGACTTTTCATTTTGTCTCTTGAAAGGAAAGGATTAAATAGTGGATGAATAACTGTCAACTGAAACCTACAAGTGTCACTATTACTAATGTATTATAATGACTTGCTGTATGTTTCCCTTACATCAAGAGCACAACCCCATCCTGTTTCTTCTTTCTCGCCACTTGCCTTCATCTCTGAAATGACTTCAACTTAAGCAATAAGAGGGTCACTATTTTAAGAGGGAATTTGTGACGGTCTGAGGTACCAACCTCCATTTCATTTACTGCTGTATATCAGCTCTTTAGGTTTTCCATTAAGTAAGTTAAAGTTAGTAAAACTTCATTGGTCAATAGTGCTCAGCCATTTAATTAAATAATTAATGCACTATTCGTTATACACAGTATCAGAAGAATACATTATTTTTGTGAATTACAGATCAAGGGTGTACCTTTTTGTATTTAAAATTACATTATTTCTTTGAAGTGTTCTTTCTTTTTTTTCACATAAACAGTATTACAAATTTATGTCTAGAAGATCAACTTTTCCTTTATTCAGCTAACAAAAATTTACTGAATGTCTGCCATGTCCTCTCACTTATTTCTTGAGCTGGGAATACAAACTGAATAGGACACAGTTTGCCCCTAGAGGGATGAATGTCCAGGAGAGAGATGTGTGCCTAGATATTGCAATTACAATGCAAGGAAATAAATAACGTAGGCACAGGCTGCCAAGAGAGAATCAAGGAGAGGTGCATAATTCCTTTTGGAAGAGTGAGGAAAGGATTTCCTGAATGGTTGAACTGAATTCTGAGGGATGACAAACGGTGCTCAGCAGCATGAAGCAGGAGAGCTCTAGGAATGCATACACAAAGGCAAGAAGCCTTGACACTGTTTGGAAAGTGGCAGCACAATGCAGTTAAGAGCATGGACTCTGGAGACAGACTGCCTGGGTTCCACCTCGGGCCATTACTTAACCTCTCTGTGCGTCAGTTCCCCCAACTATAGAAAGGGCATTCATATGAATACATACATTAAAGGTATACTTTAATGCAAAAAGATGAATTAATTTTTGTAAGTCACATAGTAAGAGCAATTTAAATGTTTGCCATTATTAGAGTTGGAGTGCAGGGTTTTTGATGGCAGTGGAAGAAGGTAAGAAGGTTGAAGACTGGAGAGTAGGGATGGGCCAGAGATAAGAGGCTCATGGTTAATTCTGAAAGAGCTGGGAAACCATGGCTGGATTTTGAGTATCTGAAGGATGACCTACAATTAGTTTAAGGTTTTGATAAAGACTAATGAGTCACGAGGAGACTGGAGTGGGATGCAGTGTGAAGCTGGGAGATGAATTAGGGATCTCTGGAAATAGTTCTGGAGTGTTGCTATAACCCTGAACCAGGGCAGTGGGATAGTAATGGAGAGAAAGGATTAGCTTTAGGAAATACCTTCGAGGCAAAGTTGGTAAGATTTGATGACTCACTGGATGGTGGCATGAGGGAGAGGTACAGTGCAGGGAGTGGATGGGAAAGATGCTATACTTTATGATTGAGCTGAGAGCTCTTTGGTCTCTTGGTATTTATAAGAAAACAATAAATGCCAAATTTATTTCCTTCCGAGGACTTCCCTGGTGGCACAGTGGTTAAGAATCTGCCTGCCAATGCAGGGGACATGGGTTCGATCCCTGGTCCGGGAAGATCCCACATGCCACGGAGCAACTAAGCCTGTGCACCACAACTACGGAGCCTGCACTCTAGAGTCTGAGAGCCACAACTACTGAGCCCTCGTGCCACAATTACTGAAGCCCACGTGCCTAGAGCCCGTGCTCTGCAACAAGAGAAGCCACCGCAGTGAGAAGCGCGTACAACGCAACGAAGAGAAGCCCCCGCTCGCTGAAACTAGAGAAAGCCTGTGTGCAGCAACGAAGACCCAACACAGCCAAAAATAAATAAAATAAATTTATTAAAAAAATGTATTTCCTTCCCTCATGAGACTATACCCTTTTTACAAGCTGAGATGACTAGATTTTGAAAAAAAATTACAGGCGAAAAAATATTTAACTTAATTGCAGAGTCTTGCCACTTGACCTCAGAGTTTCTAACTTTATCTGAGACTTTGAATTTCAGTGACAACATTCAAAATTTGGAAGATATCTTCTGGCCATTTTGCTTTAGTTTTCTTTTCTGAAAATGTAGAGACATTCTGGCTGGACTTCTTTCCCTCGGTATTATGTGATTGTCTGACATCAGCACCGATATATTCATCTCTGACACATGATACTGGCTGGCATGAGAAAGAAGGGGCAGACGGCTGAGTCTGTGAGCAGGACATAGCAGCTAAGCCCAAGACTCAGTGGCATGTGCAACAGGTGTTCTGTGGAACCAGGGTTAGAAAGGGCTTCTTCCTCTATTTTTAAAAAGTGGGGAAGTAACTCTTTCATAACTATACAGAAACTGTGACAATTATATGCTCATGGCTACAAGATACAATCATCAAAATACAAGGTTTATTATCATCAAGTTGGAGCAACTGAGTGCTTCTTTTATTCCCTTCCATTTTTGAAGTAGAAGATTCTTGTGCTACAGCAGAGGTCCTGAAGCAGGGGGATGAATTTGCTAAGCCTGTAAGATTTTTTTTTTAGTTCAGTGACGCTATAGGCTATATGTGGCTAACTTGTATGCTTACAAGATTGAGTGTCTTCTTTGTCCCCGGAGGGCCATGTACCTTAGTCGACTGTCAGGGAATTGACAATGACAGCATAATTGAACAACAACACTTATTTTCAACATAGAATTCTAAAGCATTCTAGCTATTAAGCAGTAACAAGAGGCCACGTTCATCAAAGATGAGTGACCCATCCCCTCAACCCCATGCGTTTTTGTTTTCTTTTTACTACTTCTAATAACTTTCATCACCACTACTGGCTGTTCCCACATGAGCAAGCAAACTGATGCATCGAGATACTGGATAAAATACCATAACATCGAAGCCATTTTTCTTATTTATCTTTTTCTTGGTCTTTGAGACAATCCAGTTTTCAGCCCCCATCACGCTCTCTAGCCAGTGTTTGACAGAGACTTGAATCCAAGCTACAATGGTCTAGCTTTGATCTGGTCCTGTAACTTTCGGGCTACAAACCATACAGTATTTTTTGAGGGAAAAAAAATGAGCACTTTGCTTCAATGTCCAGCAAAATAGTATATTCAGTCTACTCATTAATTTGAATCTACCTAATTTTTTTTTTTTTTTTGCGGTACGCGGGCCTCTCACTGTTGTGGCCTCTCCCGTTGCGGAGCACAGGCTCCAGACGCGCAGGCTCAGCGGCCATGGCTCACGGGCCCAGCCGCTCCACGGCATGTGGGATCTTCCCAGACCGGGGCACGAACCCGTGTCCCCTGCATCGGCAGGCGGATTCTCAACCACTGCGCCACCAGGGAAGCCCTATATGCCAATTTGTTAATCTTCTTTCTTATAATTAGCAGGCTATTATAGTTGAACCCAGCAAAATATTTTAATTAGGCTGTCCATAGATATTTCAATAAACTTGAATTTTTTTGACATTTCAAACATAACCTTATGTTATCATGCCTGCCTCCTACTATTTTAAATGTAGAGCATGTTCCCGCTGCAGGAATTACCATGGTTACTTGTTGTGCCAATAGTGAACTGCAGTTAGCATCAGAAAGTATTGTCCTGTCTTACCGCTGTGTTGAAAATGACATCAATATCTCAATAATCACAATTATATGAATTAATATGGAACCCTGGAGAAGTGTGACCAGGAGACAATTGGCCATAATGGAAGAAGTTCTTAAGAGCTGAACTATATTTAAGGGGCTTTTTCGCGGGGTCCACTGTGTTCATATTCTCTAAGAACTCATTTTAATGCCAAATATGGTTTTATTTTATTAACAGTATTGTGGAAGGGTTATAATCTCACTCCTTCCTTTTCTTTATGTATTCTCCTTTTGAAGTGTAAAGAAGTTTGGTACTTTGTGTAGAAAGTGATTCACATTTAACGTGAAATGATTAACAAAGAACACGATCGGCAAGGCTTGTTAAAGGTACTTTTGTGGCTACAGATGGTACCTAGGATTAAATTGATTGGATCAGAACCCCCAATTCTGATTATGTTGACTAGCTGAAGTTTTATTAAGGAAAGGTCTAGTTAATAAATAGTCTTCTGAGTTACTATCCAACCACTCCTGCTTCATAAAAGTGCTTTAGAAATTCTTGGGGCCATTTTCCCATGCCTCTCACTGATCTCTCAACTTGACTTTGTTCAAAAGACTTCCTTCTGCAAATCACCAAGTAAAGGAACCCTAAACAATGAAACGTACTCTAGTACTGAAGTCTCCACTCACCTGCACTGGTGCCTGCACCGGATGTGAGGTCTCCACCCATCAGACCACCTATGGATGAAAGAGGAAGATCAAAAGGAGAAAGGCTAAAAGGCCCACAGAGCAACACACTTTACCTTTAGCAACCTTAGCATTTGGTCCTCACCCAAGAGTCCTAAATTTGTCAAGTACTACCTAGGTCAGATGGCTGATATTCGTTTCACTGTGACATGCTGTGGTCAAACATTAAAAATACAATCACTGACTGACATTTTGCAGAATCTTTCTTTCTAAGAAAGATTACATTTAAAAAGCTAGCCTTTAGGACTTCCTGGTGGCGCAGTGGTTAAGAATCTGCCTGCCAATGCAGGGGACACGGGTTCGAGCCCTGGTCCAGGAAGATCCCACATGCTGCGGAGCAACTAAGCCCGTGCGCCACAACTACTGAGCTTGTGCTCTGGAGCCCGCGAGCCACAACTACTGAGCCCACGTATCACAACTACTGAAACCTGTGCGCCTAGAGCCCGTGCTCCACAGCAAGAGAAGCCACCGCAATGAGAAGCCCGTGCACCTCAACGAGGAGAAGCCCCCGCTCACCGCAACTAGAGAGAGCCCACACACAGCAACGAAGACCCAACACAGCCAAAAATAAATTTAAAAAAATAAATGAATAAATTAAAAAAAAATCTAGTCTTTGAATGGTCTCTAAATTTTTATCATATTTCCAAGTCTAGTTTTCCCTAAGGTGATATTTTCTAGAGAGTGAAGGAAAAGAGTAAGGTTTACTCTATGCTCAAATAACCATATATTTGATGTTTAATTCTTTGTAAGTGTATTTTATACAATTAATTCTGTGCAATGCTAATTGTCTAGAACTTTGGTCATTTCATGAATCTTCTAACAGTGAATGATCTCATTTACTATCTGGATTTTTACTTACTAACACAATAAAACAGGTTTTACTGACTACAAATTTAGAAACATATGTTTATTCACTGTTAGCTTAAGAAAGTAGGTTAAAATTTGGCAGTGTATGTTTATGAGAGTTGGGATGTTTCAAAAAGATACTGAATATAATAATTATTTTTACTTTTTAAGGAACAAAATTTAGCCAAAAGAACAGAATATCAGCTAGATTATTCTCTAATTGCTATAATTATTATTTGGTTCTGGGTTTGGAATTAGAAGAAACTGTTCATTACATTTTAGGAAAATGTTTATTATTTCCAATCAAATAAATATTTTGGAAATAAATGGATTTTTAAAAACAAATGAGCATGAGTTCATCAAATAGAAGATTCAATAGCATTTGAATATGATCTGAAAGGAATACATATGGTTATTGAAAATGCTTATGAAAAATTTCAGCATATTCAGAAGTAGAAAGAATAGCATAAGTTGTTTATACACATCTCTCAGATTCAAGATTTGTCGTTTTTTTTAATGTAGCTGATTTTGATTGTATTCTCCACATGAAGTTTCTGTACTAAAAAAGTAACACATGTTTAATTCTAATTAGAAGGCAGATAGTCAAATATTCTAAAGGAAAAATTCTGTGAATAAATCGTTTTTAATAAAAAGTGTGTCTAAGACATTAAAACTTTCCTATTAAGTGCTTTTAAAGAAATAAAATGTAAATATATAATGATTTGCTGTATGTGATTTAGAAATACAATGACTTTTTGGTGCTTATTTTAGAAATATGAAGGAATTGTTTAGTTATATTCAACTCACATTTATTTAGTTCTTATGGTGAGTCTGACAAATCAAGAGGACATTCTTCCCTTCAAGGTTCTGTAAGTTCAGTGGGGAAATGGACACATACTCAATACAGTACATCATATTGTGTATCGTTTGATCTGAGTACTAAAAATGGTCGAACTTTTCCTGAGCGATGATTTTTCTCTGGGACACTATGAATTGTATAACGGTAAGCGTCTCCTAGAAGTGCAGACACACATTTGTAGCAGGTGTATACGTCCTTGTGATGTGCTCTTAACTACTGACTTAGTTTTGTTTTTAATTCACTGTTCTTATAAATTATGCTATCCTATCACATTTCTTTCTCTGCCTTAAATCCTTTTGTGCTATGTTACTGTATAAATAAATAAATATCGACCAAAATAATAAATAACTGAGATAAATGCTATCAGAGGACACAGGGGAAGGTTTCACAGAAGAGGTGACATCTGGCTAGGAGGAAGAGGGAAAAGGGCATTTTAGGCAGGAGAAGAGGAGAAGCAAAAGCATGGAGACAGGATATTTGATGTTCTGTTTGAGAAAGTATGTGGTTAAAATATAGCCAAATGAGGAGATTGGTGACAGATAGGCTCAACGGATAAACTGCAGATTATGAAACATTCTGAAAGATATTCTGAGTTAGGTTTTATCATGTGGAAGACCTAGCTGGGGATGGTTATTAAGCAATGCAGGGACATAAGACATGGAAAACTGGAAAACGCGACATCTTGTAGGTAAGATAGCCTTTTTTTGCCAAGGGTGGCTCCTTCCAATGGTTTGTTACCATTGCGTTCTTATGAGAACATACCTGTGTTACCCGCACTCGGTGGTCGATGTGTTACACCAGGAGACATACTATTCCTCTGCAGAGAAGGGTGGGCCAGTGGCAAAAGGTTGGGGTTCCCCAGTGAGCTGACGGGGTTGCTGTATACCAAACTGTTGTGGCTGGACACTGGGATGGAGACTGGCATCTCAAAGTTGGGAGGTGGAACAGCCTGTAGGAGCAGGAAAAAAACCCACGGGTAAACGAAATGAACAGAAACAGAGCCCTCCAAGTACAGACAGCTTTTACTTTTCTAAGAAAAATTTCAAATTCCAAACTGCTTGGTGTCTAGAAGACCATTAAGAAGAGGTCTCAGGATGTGCGGATCCTAAATTGATTTCTTTAATGTGCTTAGAATGCCTTCTTTGCAACTATTAGAAAACGTTTCACTTTTGTTTCAAACAAAGCCCCATTTCATTAGACTCCATTGTCTTTGAATTCCGGTCTATTAAGTAGTGATTGTTCATCTGTGATATCTGAATCTGGTGCCAGAAATGACTGCAAGATCAAAGGTATATGATTGTGAAGACTTCACAGAGAAAAAGGATTAAAATGCAAACTGGAGCTTTTGGTTTAATTGCTTATTGAAGCATATTTATGCAGAAGTTTAATGATATAAAATCATCTCCAGGCGTGTGAATAGCACATATACTTTAATTATTATTTTTAAAAGTCTGTCTTTTGAAAGTTAACTCTAAAGATAATAGACATTTTAAGATACAGGATTCGACAGAGCATGTATCATTCAATAATTCATATTTTAACCTGATAGTTCAGAATGTATGTTACACTTCACATTTTGGGATATACTGACACTGACAAATGGCAGGACCTATATCTTCAATGAGAGAGCTGCAAGCATTTAGTGAACTGAGGCTTTGTGGATGTCTAGTTAGAGTAATTCAAGTCCCAATCATTGATTTTTTGGTATTATTTTGGCAATTTAATCCAAACATGCTTATTTTTCTGCTTGCATTAGCTAGATAATCATAGTTGTAATTCCCTCCCTCTTTTTCTTCGTTTTTAACATTATAAATGAAAATACTGTTTCCATATATTGCCAGAGGACTCATGATGTTAGAGTATACAGCATTCTTAATATAAAATGGATATATGTATGTGTATGTGTGTGAATCTAATATGTATACTAGGGTTTATATAGAACATTCCCTCAGGGAGTCTCCAATAAGCCACTGTACAAATTTAAATACATAAGTGCATATGGCTCAAAGTTTTCTTTTTTTACTATTTTTTTCTGTAATCCTAACATCAAGTTTTGTTTTGTTTTGTTTTTCCTGGTTCATTGGCTGGCCTGCATCATACGTTGTGCTCTGCAATAGTTCTTTGATTATCCTGGTGATAATTACAATACTGTCCTCTTTCTATGCTTCTGCTCCCTTTCTCTTTATTTTTCCTATTTGTCTTTTCTTCCCTGATCTGGACATGGCGATACTGACAAGAACAAACGTGTCATAACTCTTTTCTTTTACATGTCTTTGATTCTTCATTTTTTAGAGGGAAAGAAAAATGTTCAAGTGTTATGTTAACATAGTCATTTTTTTTATTAGGCTTTATCTGTTGTAAACAGGGTAACAAAAACAATTTTGGATAAACACCATGATATAATCGAACATGAATGTTTGATAAGACATCAAAGAATGAATATATCCAATTCCCAGAGTCTTTAAACAACAAAAAATATTAGTGTATGCTGTGAAATAAATGTCTATACAGTCAATAAAATATTGCATTCCTTTATTAAAAGGCCCAATAAGAATTACTCTAGGGCTTCCCTGGTGGCTCAGTGGTTGAGAGCCCGCCTGCTGATGCAGGGGACACGGGTTCGTGCCCCAGTCCGGGAAGATCCCACATGCCGCGGAGCAGCTGGGCCCGTGAGCCATGGCCGCTGAGCCTGCGCATCCAGAGCCTGTGCTCCGCAACGGGAGAGGCCACATAGTGAGAGGCCCGCGTACCACAAAAAAAAAAAAAAAAAAAGAATTACTCGAGCACACCTAAGAAAACGAAGTAGCCTTCTAGGTTTTCACCATTTGCCCCTCCACCCTCTTCACTGCTCTGGGTCCAGAAGGCTGATGCTCCAAAGTGTATCCACCAGATTCCCCTGGCCCTCTGGCTTTGGCTGGGCCAGTGGAGGCACCGTCAGAAGTACAGAGAGTAGGAGGAGAGAGGTCAGGGTTGTCTTGTACTGTAGCATCCCTCTTGCTGGGCCACAGGATGGCAGAGGCTGCATTCCCCTAGTGAAGGTCACGCCCCTTTTGGGGCCTCTCTCCTACAGACATAGATCTAACTGTGCTCCGGTAACTTCTTCCTCCTCTTGCACCTTCAGACCTAGATGTGGTAATAGCTTCTAGGTTGTAAGCCCTAATGTACTTCACTATTTCTCGAGTTTCCCTGATCTCTACCCATCTGTAAATAGTCCCTTTATTAAACTCTCTTCAATTACCCTTTTGAGTTTGCCATGATAGTAACTTTCCAGATCTAGAATAGTGGTGCTCTATACAGGTGAACTATCTCCTTAGGGAGCATTTTGGAAATCTGTGGGTGTCACAATGATTGGGGGGCATGGCTGGTATTTTCCTGGTGGGTAGGTATGCTGTATATTCTATTACACGTGGGACAGTTCTACACAACAAAGAATTGTCTCTTACCCCATCCAACTTTCCAATGTCCCACTGGACATTCATGTGGGTGAAAAACCTATTTAATAATGATCTGAGTCAGAACTAACTTTGTTCTGCAGACACAAGGTATTTTTAGTACACCGAAATGCAGATTTTATTAAACACTGAAATTCCCAGAAATGCAGTTACTGTGTGTGGTGAGGGAATGTTTCACTCTGTTTGGTGTGGAACTTTACTAAAAATTATTCACTACTTTGGAAAATCATGTCATCCATGACAATGCTGCTCTTGTGACTTTTGTTGTAAATACAGCACACTGCTTTCTTTTAACTCACTCCATTAAAAAATTTTCCTCACCACTTCACTGAAAATGCTCATGTCATAGTCGTGAATAACCTTCAGGTTGCTAAATCCAATGGTAACTTCTCAGTCCTCAACTGGGACATAGATGGTCACTCCTTGATAAACTTCCACCCTTTCCATGGCCCTGAACTTTCCCTCCTATCTTTTTTTTTTTTTTTATTTTTGCGGTACGCGGGCCTCTCACTGTCGTGGCCTCTCCCGTTGCGGAGCACAGGCTCTGGACGCGCAGGCTCAGCGGCTGTGGCTCATGGGCCCAGCCGCTCTGCGGCATGTGGGATCCTCCCAGACCGGGGCACGAACCTGTGTCCCCTGCATCGGCAGGTGGACCCTCAACCACTGCGCCACCAGGGAAGCCCTCCCTCTATCTTGATAGCTGCTCCTTCTCAGTCTTCGCTGCCGGTTCTTCCTCTTCTCCCTGCTCTCTGAATGTAAGAGTACCACAGCCCTTTTTCTATCTCTAGCTCAGATCTCTCTCCTGACTCCAGCCTGGCATATCCAGCTATACCCTCAATATTTCTACGTAAATGTCTGAGAGACATCTCAAAACTAGCTCCAATGTAACTCTCCCCATCTCCAGCTGATGACAGCTCAATGCTTTTGTTTGCACACAATAAAATCCTTGGAGTCATCCCAGAATCTTCTCTTTCTCCCACTCCCCACATCCAGTCTACCAGGAAATCCTACTGGCTTAACTTCCATAT
Organism: Lagenorhynchus albirostris; assembly: GCF_949774975.1. Lineage (NCBI taxonomy): Eukaryota > Metazoa > Chordata > Mammalia > Artiodactyla > Delphinidae > Lagenorhynchus > Lagenorhynchus albirostris. The sequence goes on from NC_083097.1 coordinate 70,623,589, forward strand.
AGTCTCCAACCACCTCTCACCTTCTAATGGCTGGTTGTAGCACCATCATCTCTTGCCTTAATCACTGCAGTCACTTCCTAATGGTCACCCGCTTCTATCCTTGCCCTCCCTTCTATTTTCAACTTTGCAAACAGATCCCTTAAAAGCATAAGTCAGATGATGGCACTTCTCTATTCTAAACCCTGCGAGAGTTCCCATCTTAGTTGGAGTAAAGCCCAACTTCTTCCAATGTTCCACAAGGCCCTATAAATTCCAGTTTTTGCCCGGCTCCATTACTGATTTCCTATCATCCTCTTCCTCCCTGCCTGCCTCATTCCTGTCTCATTTCTCTGGCTAACTCCCATCACTTCCTTCCTTCAAAATCTGGTCTTTTCCATAAAGAACAGACTTGTGGTTGCCGGGGGGTGGGGTGGGGGGTGGGGGCTGGGGGCGGTGGGGCTGTGGGGAGTGGAGGGAGTGGTGGGAGGGAAGGATTGGGAGTTTGGGATTAGCAGATGCAAACTATTACATATAGGATGTTTAAACAACATGGTCCTACTGGATAACATAGGGGACTATATTCAATATCCTGTGATAAACCATAATGGAAAAGAATATGAAAAAGAATATAGGTATAACTGAATCACTTTGCTGTACAGCAGAAATTAATACAACATTGTAAATCAACTATACTTGAATAAATTTTAAAAACATCTGTTCTTTACAAGGAAGCCCACCCTGACTACTCTACTTAATCCTGCCCCTGCTCCCCGCATCTCCTGATCTCTTTCCCTCTCTCTTCTTTCCCTCTTTTTACAAGATCAGTTAAGGTGTTGGTCAAATAACGTTCCCTTTCATCAAGGTGCTAAGGGTCTTTTGCTATGAAGTAATACATACCCTAGTCTACTTCTTATTATATTAATTGAATATTTTTATTCAAAGAAGAATGTTTAGGAAGATACTATATTAACATAAAAAAGTACAAGCTTACAACTTACTGTATATTATTTTCTGAGCAGACACTATACTATAATTTACATACATGATAAGACTCAACCATTTCAACATCCCTGCACTATAAATATAATCCTTCCTTTTTATTTATTATTTTATTTTATTTTATTTTTTTTGCAGTACATGGGCCTCTCACTGTTGTGGCCTCTCCCGTTGCGGAGCACAGGCTCTGGACGCAGGCTCAGCGGCCATGGCTCACAGGCCCAGCTGCTCCGTGGCAATGTGGGATCTTCCCGGACCGGGGCACGAACCCACGTCCCCTGCATCGGCAGGCGGACTCCCAACCACTGCCCCACCAGGGAAGCCCAATCCTTCCTTTTTAAATTGGTGAGATTAAGTAAGTGGCCCAAGGTCATCTAACTGGTGACTGAGCCTATTGGTTTTGCTACTAAATCACCATGCAACACAGTATATGTTTTTGGATAGAAATAAAATATTTCAGTCAGAAATTATACTGTGAGGTGAGTATGGGCTGCATATTAGTAGCTTATTATTTATGAACCACAAACATAATGAATTAATTGGATTCTCACAGAACGTGGCTGAACGTCCATGTTGGGGTGCATGTTTATGCCCACTGATGCCAGGGTGTGACGGGGGACTTGGGGAAAAATACACCCTAAAGACTCCTATCATTCATATTTACTCAGATTTGGTATTTTAAAGCTTTCTTTTGGTTACAAATGTTTTAATCCGTATTCACTATTACTACTTATAAATGTTTACCTGGGAACCTAAGGATCTGCTGTAAAACTACTTCTCCCCTGAATATTCTACAGAATATCGATTGTGTCTCAGTAGAGAGCAAAGCCAATACCTCCCTCCTCCCCCACGCTTATGTCCACATCCAAAATAAACAGGATGATTCATAATCATTTAATAAATTCTGAACCAGTCTACTAACCAATTTAGTGAAAGTCTCTCTACTCCTTTCTTCCTCTGACCATCATCCCCAAGAGTTACTCAGTTTCCAGAATTCTGGACTGTAAACAATTTGATGAGAGTTATTATAAAACTCTCTTGTGATTGGCTAAACAGAAGTCAGATATAATTCTGATATCAGAGCATACTTCAAAAATTCACAATTCATAAAATACAGTAACATCTGTTGCATTCTATCTTTTGCTTTGTTTCCTTATCTGTATCAGGAACTGGCTAAATAATTTAAAAATCAAATTATAAGCTTAAATACGACCATAGTAAGGTGTTTCAGGGAATGAGGAAGAACATCAGCCTTTGTATCAGAAATCTCAGCTGCAGTCCAGGTGGTGTAATAAAAAGCAACTTAAGCAGGCAAGTCATTTACTCTCCCTCGAACTTATGTGGGACCTGAAGTGGCTGCATCCATAAGAGACCAACCAGCTCTAGATGCTTTAGGAAATGCCAAGGCTATAATAATGCACCCATGCCTATTAGAAATTGGCATTTTTCTTTTTCTTCTTGACTTTTCAAAATTAAGGAACTTAAAAGCACCTAAATTTTTAAAATTTTTGTCTAAAAAGTGAAAGCCAAAAAGTCATTAAAAACTCTAAACTTGCAAAGATTTCAGGGCCGGGCTTCAAATTTTAGAACCCTCAAGATAGGAAGGAAGAAGGAATTTGGGGTGATTAAAATGCTATAGGTAGGACTGGCTGTATAATTTGCAGGGCTCAGGGCAAAATGAAAATGTGGGGCGCTTGTTAAAAAATTACTAAGAATTTCAAGATGGTGACAGCAGAGGATTTAACCAAGTGTGGCCCTAGGATAGCAGGGCCCTGCGTAACTGCACAGGTCACACACCCATGACACTGGCACTGGCTTTTTCATATAGGCATGAGAGCTAAACAGCTTCTAGTTTCTATCCCTGAACAAATTGATCATGGTTGCCAAAGTGAGTCATCGTGGTCAAGAAAGGTATCAACTCTTATCCAAACCCCATGATTTTCCCAAACTTACCACAAGGAAAAGTCCAATAAAATATTTTTACTTAATAGGCCCTCTTTCATTCAATGTGAATGACTGAACTGAATCCCTTTTTTGGGCCACTACTGACACCCTAAACTTTTTTTTTTTTTTTGCGGTACGCGGGCCTCTCGCTGTTGTGGCCTCTCCCGTCACGGAGCACAGGCTCAGCGGCCATGGCTCACGGGCCCAGCCGCTCCGCGGCATGTGGGATCCTCCCGGACCGGGGCACGAACCTGCGTCCCCTGCATTGGCAGGCGGACCCCCAACCACTGCGCCACCAGGGAAGCCCACCCTTAACTTTTTTTTTTTTTTTTTTTTTTGCGGTACGCGGGCCTCTCACTGCTGTGGCCTCTCCCGCCGCGGAGCACAGGCTCCGGACGCGCAGGCCCAGCGGCCACGGCCCACGGACCCAGCCGCTCCGCGGCACGTGGGATCCTCCCGGACCGGGGCACGAACCCGCGTCCCCTGCATCGGCAGGCGGACTCTCCACCACTGCGCCACCAGGGAAGCCCCACCCTTAACTTTTGATCAACCATTACCAGGCTGCTGAGAACTAGCAGAGAAAAGAAGCACACAATGCTGATGACTAGTGACTACCGTGTGCTGGTATCCAAATCCCCTCCGGGCTGCCCCACGACTCTGGCCTGGGCTCACTACCCGCTCCATCCCCAGTTCCTCACAATATCTACACCCACGTCACTCTCTCCCAAGCCCCTGCTCCCCCATCTCATTAGCTATAGAAGCTGAATTCAGTATAAAAACAGAGGTCATTAGGTGGTCACCCCCTCAATTTCCCTCTCCCACCTACCACCCTGACTACATCTGCAAATCCTTCCCGTTCCCATCCCAGCCCCCTTCCCTTCCTTGAGAAGCTTTGCCATTTTATCCCCATTGCACCTACACGTCCCATCTTTTCCTTCCTTCAAGCGTTCCTCCTCTACATATAAATCATCTCAAGTGCTTTTCCTTTTAACACCCTCCTTGATCCTAGTTACAGTATTATTTCTCTCTCTTCATAGCCCATTATTTGAAGAAAATGCATCCATACCGTCTATTTCCACTTCCTCCTGGTCTCTCTCAACCAGTCCTGCGTTTGCCCCTCCTTCCCTCAGCCCATTTCCTAATTCCTGGTTCCTCAAATGGAGCTGTTTTTCCTCACTGTGAAGCCCAGCATGAACCATGGCAAACCCCACATGAGGAAATGCTGGTCAACATGATTCCAAACCATCCATGAATTATTTCATGTAATTGAGGAATAAGGGCGTAAATTAGATTATACTGACAGGTGACTGCAATATTAAATTTTTCTATTTTAAAAGGGAAACTCTTCAACCTGGGTCTTTGAAATAGAAAAACAGTCTTGTAATGTTTTTAAAGAGGTAGTGACACTCTCTCCGTACAAAGGGCAGAGTGTCCTTGCCCTGCTGTAAATGTTTTAGCAGCTGTGGAAACTTTCAACAAAATTTACTTCCAGCAACTGAAAGCGATGTGCGAAAACTGGGCTTTTCATCGTGGAGACTGAAGCACTTACTGAAGAAATGACGACTGGGAGGCACAGCCTGGAGCTGTGTGGCTCCTTCTCACAGCTCTGCCTGGAAACTCTAATGTGGTTTTCCATCCCCTGCTGCACATCACTGCCCCTCTTAAGAAATCATGTATCCTGATTTTGAACTCTTTACACGACAGGATGAAATATGGTGAAGGAATCCAGGTAGGCATTACATCTTTTTCCCCCTAGAGCATGGGAGAAATGATCCAATGTGCAAACACGGGCGTCCTCCCAGAACTTTGGGGGTTAAGCTCCACACACACATGGAGAGTGATTACCAGTCTTACATACACCACCCTTTTCCTCACTGTGCTGGGGATTCCTCCTGAGACACCTAACGTGCTTCACCTTAACATCTTACATTCACAAATCTGCCCGGCAGCTCTAAACTAGTGTATTATATCGTGGGAGAAACTCAGGCCATCAGAACTAAAAATTGGCCCAAAGGAGCTGTTTCTTTCCTCCTTCTGGGCAAGACAGAATCCCAATAGACTTCATTTAAGAATTCTGGGTATAGGGCTTCCCTGGTGGCACAGTGGTTGGGGGTCCGCCTGCCGATGCAGGGGACGTGGGTTCGTGCCCCGGTCCGGGAAGATCCCACATGCAGCGGAGTGGCTGGGCCCGTGAGCCATGGCCGCTGGGACTGCGCGTCCAGAGCCTGTGCTCCGCAATGGGAGAGGCCACAACAGTGAGAGGCCCGCGTACCACAAGAAAAAAAAAAAAAAAAAAGAATTCTGGGTATAACAAGTATGCATTGCTGCATCTGATAGGAAATGTTTCATTTGACCAAGTGCCCACTGTGGAAATGCTGTATGTAGTACTCGGTTTTATGAAAACCTTTAAGAATTCACAGCAGTTAGCTTTCTTTCATGATACAGTGTATTAATAATTCTGATTCAATAAAAGATTTCCTGTTGATATTATTTCATTTAACAAATGAAGCAGACATATATTTATGAGGACATGAAGTTTAATATGCGTACATTTTAAATAAGTTTTAAAGTATTCAATTTAATCCAGGACAGGTTGATGTGCACCTACTATGTGTAAAGCATTAATTTATCTTGTGAGTGCCGTTGTGGATTTGGCCTGGAGCTTTTGTCCCCAGATATCTGCACTGAGGCCTGTTTTCCCTGCAGTCTCTCTCAATCCTCAGGTTTAGGCTGTTTCCCTAACTTACAAAAAATGTACTTTTTTGAGAAAGGGATTAATTATCTACTGAGGAGCTTGTCTACAATGACAGTTGGGACACTAACAGAAAGTTACTCAGAAAGCATGTGAACCTCGAGTTGCATCACTTTATGTCACAAAATGAACACCACTTGACTGATGACAGAATAGAACAAAAGGTATGTACTCTCCCCCTCTACATATGGGCAAACAAAATAATACATGCAGAGTTATTTCTCTTAAATATCTGGCAAGGCACATGATTGATTGTTAGGAATTTTTTGACTTGGTTAAGACAAAATTTAGCCAAATGTTAAAGCGTGGAAAATGTTGGTATAGGCAAAGCGAATATTCTGACAAAGCTTTAAAATCACCCCATCACACAAACACGTTGAAATCTTACCATTAGGTTGTCATGCAGTCTGTTTCTCTGCAGCGAGCATTAGCTTTAACCCTTCAGTGCTGCTGCTGAATTTCATATTTAGGGAGAGGGCTGAAGCTTCATTCAGGAATAAGCTTGTACTTGGGGGATGAGTGTCAGTTTACACGAGAGAACTGCAGTTTCACTCGTGCATCTTTGCAGTCAATCCTCGCTCAGAAGGAGACTGTAGTGTTTGACGAGTGCCTGGTGATCTGTGCGGACTGTGTGTTTAAGAGATTATGTAAACTCAGTGTGTGTCACACAGATCTTTCTCTTCCTCCTGTGAACTTGCTCCCTCCGAATGCACTTCCTGATGGCGCATCTTTTAGATGACAAAATTTCAGCAACCCTTAGGGTCTGCTTTCTAAGCGACTGCCCTTGGGATGAGATGCCTGTTTTCTGGGTTTGACTTGGCAGTGTCTCTTAGAGAAAGCCCTCACTGAAAGGGTTAAGGTATGTTACTGCAGCAGCTATCAGCAGACCAGCCATCTACCTTTGGTACTTACAGGAATTTTATGGCTCTTGATCATATTATCAAATTCTTCATTAATTTTTTTGTATTTTTCTTCAGTGCGTGGGGTGAGTGCATAAGAGGAGTCGGGATCGGGGCTTTCACAGCCTTTGTTTTCTTTCTTGTTCAAGGCCTGCCAGGTTCAGAGAAATATCAAGAGTAAAAAAAATGAAGGGTGTTTTGAGTACTTACACACAATCTTTGCCTGCTGATCATTAGATCAATATCTTCGTTAATTTTCCTGTACTTGTCCTCAGACTCAGGGCTGTGACCTACTGAATCGTCTGCATCAGGATCTGGGCTGTCACAGCCATTAAGGCCCTTCTTTCTCAACGTCTGAAATACATAATTTGGAAAGTTCAAACCTAGACAAAGGCTGTAAAAGACATTCAGGGGTGTCACAGACGTTCAAGCTTGCCAGTATTTTAGGTTATTACATGTGCTATATTACATTAGGGTAAAGAAAAACCGTAGAAAGATACCATGAGTCATTTCGACAGTGTAATCATTACTACTTAAAAAAAAAAAGTAAAAGGGAAATATTCCTTCTGCAACCAAATTCAACGAACAAAGATGGTATGAGGATTGAAGTTTCATGATCTGGAATTCATATGTGCTCCAAACATCTAGTGACAGATGATCACAGAATACAAATAAGGGGGCAAATTGCAACACTATTTTCCCACAGAAAAATTAGAAGTTAGGACATTATGCAATGATTTCAGAAAACGTGATCATGACAAAAGCAGAAATAGTGGCAACAGATCCTTAGTTTGAGTTTAACATAATGGTTGGCACTAGAAGTGTCCTGCCACCCCTTTGGGTGTGCACTTGACCGCAAAAGGTGGTAGGAGAACCCAGCTCACATTCTCACGAAGTACCCATTAAGAATGTTCAGACCCTGTGATCATAAGGTGAATCACCTTTGTTTAGTCTGGTTAGAGTTCTATATGTGTGAAAACCTGTATTGAAATTGATAATACTGAGAAGTTGTCTGCCTAACAGAGGCTGGAAAGAAAAGGCAACAGAGCTGAGCTTAGGGCTTCATTATCATGAGCTGAGTAAGGAAGCCAAAGAACACTGCAGAGAGGTAACCAAGTCAGTAACTACTGAAGTAGCAAAAGTTCCTCCTGGCTGCAGCTGAGGAGGGTCACCCTGAGACTGCCTCCTGACACATGAAAGTGAAAAGTCAGTGCCTCTTCTCGAACCTCCTGTCTCCTGAATGTGTGTCTTGGTCTAGTTTCAGCTGTCACAGAAGGATAAATACTCATGTATAACGCTGTAACAGGAAAAGTATGAGTCAGGAGTTTGCCTTTCTTTTTTTCTTCTTTTTAAAATTGATGGTTGTCAACTTAGTTGGACACGATCCTATTTACAGAGATAGTTACGTTTTTAGAAATTATAAAACTTCTGATTAATCAATCACACAGCTTGCCATGTGAACTTTTAATAGACTAGCAACATTTCTGAATGTTCCTGGTACTACCAAATCGTTTATAAAGAGCTGTGTACCTAAGCATCTCTTATCAATGGAAAGTTCAGCAGAGCTCATCTTTATTAAAGACCGAAATCACGTACAAATAAAGCAAGAGCTGTGACATCAAGCTAAGACCTCAAAGCTGAGATAACACTCCATTTTTAATTCACGCAATTGGGGAAAACAAATAAAACAGCGTGAGTTAAAAAGGGGGTGTCAGTCTTAAAAATTTAAACTCCTTGGCTCTTATTGATGTGTAACAAATGTAACATTTTAAAAATTCGTGTCTGAGGCACTAAAGATTTTCAGTTCAAATCAAACTGAGACCATTTTGAATATGTCTATGATACACTGTGGCTCTGTAAATATTTATTAATGTTACAGTGATATAATATAACAAATAAACATATGGTTACAGCTTATTATGTGGTACAATGTTTGAATATTAAAATGAATATTTTGACACACGGCGATAAAATATACATTTACAATCGTGGGGAATTTATAACTGGTGGGGCCACCTGGCCCCCTATCATGGATCTACAGCTATCATTTTTCACCCAGAATAAGTACTCCTAGAGGGTTCCTACAATAATACTATAGAGGATGTCACAATACGTTAGAATAACAATTTTATTTGCTAACTTAATTTCCTATATTTTAAACTCTTTTGTTAGCATTATCTCAATCACAAAAGCATTCTTCCGGGTGATGACTATTTGTATTATGATGTGGTTCTGCTTTGATCTCCACATATCCTTGAGCTTTTAAGAATAATTTCTGAGTGTCTTGCATCATACTCCACGAATTCTTCATAAAAATTCACTTATGCAGAAAAAAATATGTAAGATCAAGAACATATTATCTGGTATGTTTTCAGAATTTATCTACTGATATTTCTCTAGGGCATGTGAAGAATATTCTTACATAAACCCCTCATTTAAGGTCTTATCTGGTATAACATTAATTTACAGTCTTATCTAGACAGTAGATTTTTCAATGTGCACCCGAATCTTTTATCCAACAAATCTTCTTGTGAAAACTATAGTTGTTTTGCTGTGCAGATTTTTGACAACAGAACGCAAGGGTTAGGAGAGGTCTATCAACTGTCATTACAATCCATCTGGCACGTACATGTGTGCTAAATATTCTTACAAAGCTTTCAGGGCTAGATATTGTGTGTGGTTTATAAAAATTCAAACATCAATTATACTTTATTGAAAGAGCTCCACAAATATTAACTCATTATCTCTCACAAATCTTCCATGAAGATTTCAGGAAACCTTATGCTGGGTCTCAGGCCAGCATGGCCCAGCACAACGGCCCAAGGCTCCCGCCTCCTGCCAGGCCACTGTGTGGTCACCTTGCCCCTGCCTAGGCTTTCCCACACTTGTGAAGTGCAAAGTGAGAGATGTGGAATAGACCTCTCCCACGCATATGTAACTACAGCAGTGGACTGAACACTGAAATAAATTAGGTAGAATTGAAACAAAAATTAGGATGTGGGAAAATTGTAAGTATAAAAATATGGCTAAAATGTTGATAGTTCTTAGATGTCAAGTTTTAGACCAAGTGGGAATGCTTGTTGTTCAATAAAACATTTCTCAGTTTATAGGTTAAAAAATGAATTAGAGCGATAGCTCCTTTATACCTAAAGACTTATATAAACTATTACGTAAACAAAGCAAGTGGCATGAGGTCACAAAGGAAATCTCAGTGATGGGACTAAGAGGGAAACAGTGGCTCATTTTCTCCCAGTAAATTCTTCTCATATCTGACTACATCATCCTACAATGAATATCACCACTATTTAAGTAATGAAATATCTCTACCATTTAAAGGCACTTATAGTCTTATTTCAAGTTATATTGTGTTATTTAAAAGAGGAGCATTTTGAGAAATACAAACACAAAACCCAAGAGCATATTGAGCTCTAAATTCCCATAATCACATAACCAGAACATTGAAAAAACTGTTCAAAAATATTACTCTCAGCTGAGAGCTTGTAGAACACATTTCTGCTAAGTACAGATTATTACAGTGGAATTATAAAGCTCTGAAAATGGAAGTAACGGCACAAACTTTACCATAGTTTGAATGTGGAACCGTAAGACTAATCTTATCTTTATTATATTAAAAATCTACAGCTGTTTAATTATGACAAAAGAATCAGTATTAGATTCAGCCAAGTCTGTCTTTATCACAGTAATAAATAGCTGATATTAACTAAAGGGATAACTAAAGGGATTACTAAATGGATAAATAAGCATTATTCCCTACGGCCTTTTTCTAGTAAAATCAAAATCTCTGTCACTGGCCTTTGAAAGATTCTCTGATCTTTTATAAATGTTACTGGTCAGGTAATGTAGGCACTTAAATCATTATTCTTTCACAGGGGCTAGAAGTCCTGGATGTATATATTTTAGGCGTCTCTCAGCTGACTATGTTTTGAGAGATTTATTCTGTATGTCAAGATAAGGCAAGACATCTACTGAAACCACCAACTTCCCTTGCTTCATATCTAAAGAAACTCTTCCCTCAGAGAACTCTGTAAATCTGGAGTCAGCATTCCATGTGAGAGTGACACTTGTGGGGTAGATCATTGACTGCAGAGGCTTCTGGGATGTTTTCACAAGGCAGAGACTGTCATGCAGTGAGCTGAGAACAGCCTTTTCTGAGAGAAGTAATTAGATTGACAGAAGGTGACATACTCCAAACAATAAATGGGAAAAGGAGTGCAGACAGGTAATCCAAAAACCACGTGGAATCTCCCCTCCCAGACATGTGGACATATGGACACTGCATTATTACATTTGTTCATTGGGAAAACTTGAAATACATATAAACTGACAAAGATAGGTGACAGGTGCCTCAAGAATTCTAATGAAATACATGTAGGGAACAGATTCTATTTCATTACTAAAAGGAATATAAATGAAAAAGAATGCCACATGGAGCTCTCATATCTTGTCTTAGACATTATGTTATCAACTAGAAAATCCCTTCTGTATACAGTGGCTAAAACTGGCTTCCCCTTCCTAATTTATTTATTGTTAGTAGAAAAGAAATATCTAGTTATTGGCCTTTTTCAATGTATGAAGACTATAATATTTTATGTTGATGCTATTTAAGTAAAATTTAGCTTCTTTCAGAGACCCACCATCACAGATTAAAAGCTTCCAATCATTCAATTTATTTCCATGTCTGCAGTCTTAGTTCTCAAGAATATATTATTTCCATCATCTTCCTTTTTCTGTGCCTACCCATTTCACAGCGGAAATTTCAAATCCCCTTGTGAAAAAGCCCAAAATACTCTTACTAATTTTTGTTAAAATTCAGATAATCACCCTTTCTTGCACAGCTAGCATTACCCTTCAAAGGGCTGATGTATCAAGAACACATGCAGGAACTGTTACTGTAAGTTGAGTGAATGTCCTGTTCACACAAAAGCCAAGAAAAAAAAGACATCAACTTAGGAAAAATGGCTTCCTTTCTCTGATATTAAATCATTTTTGTGCTTGTCTATCACAGCTTTATGAAGATAAGTGTCTGCTCTTCACAAGCTGAATAATCTTTAGAAAGCAGTGAATCCACACAGGCACAGGAGGCGCAGTTGAAATGGAGACTGCCCTTCACTGAACTTTCTAAGTGCATTTCACAAATACCCTCCCACCCTGGTACTGACACTCACAACACTGCTCCTTCCAGGCCCTTCAGTATCTGTGGAGTGGCTGCCACCCTAAGGACTGTGCTCAATGACTTACTTCATTTAAAACACATTCAGCAAATTATTACTGAGAACCTACTATATACCAGACACGGTTTTGTGTATCTGTAGAGAAGCAGGCAATACAAATTCAAACTAAAAGCTCTGACCTGACCTATAATATTGTATGTTGTTTGGTGATTTCTAGCACAGATTACTTAGGCTGGGGGAAGATCAGGGGCCAAGAAATTCCTCCACAAGTTTTCATAATCAAAACTGTAAGCATTGTCTATATTCTTTCCTTGTTCCATCGTTCTTCTTTGTTCTTAATATAGAAATGAAAAGGCACATTAAAATACTGTGAATTTAGTAAATCAGTAGGTAGACTTTAATTAGACAAGCAAATCATAGCTAGCATAGAGTATGCAAAAATTAAATATTATCCTAAATTATCCATTTGTGGTGAAAATTTTCATAAGAAATCAAAAACATAAACCTTAACAATACTACATTTCTCTAGGTTATTAATGTTCATTCTAACCAGATATTAACTCCTACTCGGGTAAGGTTGGGGAGAGCTGGAGAGTGTCACTGTTTTGTTTTTGTTCCTTTCCTCAAAAGACAATCTTCAAATTGGACTTGAAATTTTTTTCACTGAATAAATACTGGAAATAAAAGACTGATTGAAGACTTTTAATGTATAGACGTAAAGAAATATCCAGGGCTTCCCTGGTGGTACAGTGGTTGAGAGTCCGCCTGCCGATGCAGGGGACACGGGTTCGTGCCCCGGTCCGGGAAGATCCCACATGCCGCAGAGCGACTAGGCCCGTGAGCCATGGCCGCTGAGCCTGCGCGTCCAGAGCCTGTGCTCCGCAATGGGAGAGGCCGCAACAGTGAGAGGCCCGCGTACCGCAAAAAAAAAAAAAGAAAGAAATATCCAGCCACTCCCCCTAATGGCCACAAATTCTTTCATATAAGTATTTAGAGGGTGATAGTTCCTAGAATTACTGATACTCTAATACTGGATGAGACCACCAAGGACCATCTGGGTCTTCCCCATGCCTTCCAGAGGGAGGGTAATGCTGCACAAGCGCTGGCCTTTCATATCTCATGGCCTTGCTCAAGCCAGCCTCTCCTACTGGAATGACCCCACCAGTATCTGTTCCCTGCATGCAGACAGTCCTCCTCCAAGGGGGAGCTGACACATCCTCTCCTCTCAGTAGACTTCTCTGATCACCAGGACTGAATTAATTGCTCCCTAATTCATGCACTCATTTATTGTATACATTTTTCTACTAGAACTTCTTTTTTTTTTTTTTTTTTTTTTTTTTTGCGGTACGCGGGCCTCTCACTGTTGTGGCCTCTCCCATCGCAGAGCACAGGCTCCGGATGCGCAGGCTCAGCGGCCATGGCTCACGGGCCCAGCCGTTCCGCGGCATGTGGGATCTTCCCAGACCGGGGCACGAACCCATGTCCCCTGCATCGGCAGGCGAACTCTCAACCACTGCGCCACCAGGGAAGCCCTCTATTAGAGCTTTTATCGCAAATTATTGTTTATGTGTTTGTCTCCATTGCTAAATCGCTAGGTAATTAAAGCAACTTCCTTTATTCACTTTTGAAGCTGCAATGTAGAACAGAGCCTGACACACTGTAGGTGCTCAGTAAATGCTTGCTGAATGAACAGAACACACATTCCGCTTCAGTGACACTGCATGCAGAGGTTTTGCGACTGGACAGAGGCTATTTGGCTGGCTCAAGGTGAAAATGGTACTGGGATCTAGACTTCTTGACACATATTACTAACTGCTACTATGTCAGGTGTTGTCTGTGGTCCTCTGGATGTTAAGAATGCTTTTTCTGAATATATGATCAAGATAATTTGTTTACATGTTTTTCTCTTCCCATGAGTGAGCTCCTGGAGGTTAGGCATTGTTTACTAGTCATCTTGTATCACGAGGACTTAGCACAGGGCCTGCCATGAGGTAGAAGCTTAATAAATGTTTGCAGTATTAATGACAGACTGAATGGATGGATGAACAAAACAGGAAGAAATGCTAGAGGGAGAAAGTGTAGTCTCAGTGTAGGAGTTTTGCAACTGCAATTTTCTTTTTTCACATTTTGTATTATTATTTCACACTGTTAAAAGTCAGTTATTATTTTAGTCTTTTTAAGTAACTGTTACAAAGTGACTGTTTTCCGAAATGTACCGTTTTAAACTTAGAAAGCAATGCAGTAGAGGCATAATGTGTACTAGGAATGAAATTGATCATAACTTATCAGGAGATTTATATCATTAAATACTTAAAATCTGGTGTATTGGTTTACATATGGAATGTCAGAAAAACTGAGCATTCAGCATTCTTTAAGGGAGAAAAGCCATTAGTATATCATCTCAGTGATGAAATGGGTAGCAGGAAAAAGGGGTACACAATACAGCACAGAAGGAGAAAAAAGGGAGTGGTATTTTAGGCAGCATGTATAAGAAAAGGAAAAGCAGAAAGCTTAAAGAAAGGAATACAGGGAAACTTTTGGGAATGTGAGTCAGATACTATAAATTTGAAATGAGTACGTTTCAAAATTCTTGGGCAAAGTTCATTTTTTTCCCCATTCCTGGATACTGGTCGCCTGCTCCACTGTTCTCTCTGGCTTTGACATAGGTCTTATTCTGGGCCAATCTTAGCCTGGAGGATTCATGGAAAATCAGGGTGATGCTAGGGCCAAGCAAATGATTCAGGCTTCCTCAGGATAGGTCAGTGCTTTCACGTTTTTATTAAGGTTTCTTCCACCACACCTCTTTTGGAACCTGGACAGGCATGCATCAAGGAGGCTGGCCTAGAACAGGACTGAGATGGGGAAGTTTGGCATGAAATGTCTCCTGACATTTTGAGTCCAGGAGAGATCTGAAGTGAAATATGAAACAGGGAACGTTTTAATATACAATGACTGAAATGCATGCTAAAATATGCAGGTAATCCTAATAATCTCTATAAAGCAGGCTAAGAAAATAAAGGCTGGAATACAAAACAAAAATCTGAGATATAAAGGATCAAACTGTAGATGAGTTTGAAAAATGGATGATGTTAGTGATTTCTTAAATAAGGAAGGAAAAGATAGGCAGAATTATAAATTAAACAAAGGTTGAGACAGAGAGGAGAGGAGCAAATGAACGAAGACCAGGAAGCAGGATTTTTGAAAGTACAAAATATGAATGCAATTCATCTACTAACCTTTCTGGACTATGGCATTTTACTTGCAATAGGTTACAGGGATAACAAAGCAGATATTGGGGCACTGATTCTTTAAAAATAACATGTTGAAGCATAATTTATAAACCATTAATGACTTATTTTAACAAAAGAAGATGTATATGTTATCTTGAGTAATGACAGTAAGGTCAAATCATTATTTTTGTTTCCCTGTAGCTCTTATCTAGTTGTAAATGCCTTTTTATTCAAGTTGGGCCAGTGCGTGATTAGTCATTTGAAAAGGGAGTAGCCTTCGCTGCCTTATTTATCAGTCAGCTCAGGATTATACTTAGTCATCATACTTCCTCATTTCTGTAGGATTCCCCTGATCTCTGCTACATCATTGATTTTCCCATTTATATTTTTGATTCCATCCTCTCCTTTCACCCATTCCCCTCCCAACTTTCCTTTCCTAGGAAACATCACAACTTAGTTGCTGGAACTGGAGACCCAGAAATCACCTGAGACTCCACCATCTCTTGACTCAACCATCATTGTTTTTCTCCTTGGTTTCCCATCCTTAGTCTGTTTGTCCCCTGACCCCCACTTTCCAGTTAATCATTCTTCCTTGTTTTGGCAGGGTCTTATTAAAATGCAAATCTAACTGTATCACTGTTCTCCTTATAAACCATGGTGGCTTCCAACAGCCTCACCCACTAGTTTTCACCGCAAGCCCTCCGCCTGCCTTTCCGACACTATTTCCCCTCTTCTCCCCCAGCACTCTAGGTTTTTTCAAGGGGGAACTTCTCACCACTTCCCAAGTTAGGTAGCCCCTTTAATAACACTGTTTCGATATGTATCATTTATTCTTGTCTGGAATATCCTTCTTTACTCCTCTCTGCTACACAAACCACAGTTATCCTAGGACATCTATTACCTAAGGCATCACTCACTCTGCGAAGCTTCTTTCTAGAAGCTTAGAGACTCCCTTCTCTGTACCCCTAGAATCCTTACCTTTTTGTGTTTTAAATAATATGTGGTGCTTTATATTGTTATTTATCTTTTAACATGTCTGCTTCACCACCTGACAGTGAGTTCTGTTAGGGCTGGATATTTCTGGCTCCTGACAGAGGGTCTGATTAACATATGTGGGCTCAATATATGTTCTCAGTAACTGTTCATCGGATGAATGAATAAGCAAACAAATTTGACAGTCATACTTTCTAACGGTGACAGACTAACTGAAATGAGTTGGGTGGTCTCCTCAGGTGACAGTGTTTTTTATTTTAATAAGATCGGTAAGTCAAAATTCAAGGAGCATGAGTTCTGGTAGGTTAAAGCAATCTCTGTAATTACTTCATGACTGTGGCACAGGATATCCCTGTGGAGAATAGAGGGAACAGTGGAGGTAACATAGAATACTGTATACGGGACACAAAGGGTTGGGATCCTTTGTGTTTAGAATTGCTGAGTCCTGGGAACCACGGGCTGATCCTTTCCATGCTCTCAAGTCTTTTGTGGCTATTGGTGCTCTAAGTTACCACCAGGAGGACATACACACAGTAAGAACCAAAAATACTGCAAGAGGTGCTTTTGTGCATTCCCTTCTCTGTTTCTAGGTTTTCCCTCAGAAACAAGGGCACTACCTTTGATGTAAGTTTAAGAATCTTTGTTAGTTGGGATCTATAGTTTATCACTAGCTTATCAGAAAAGAAGAGTGCTCTGTGTACACTCATAAAAGGCAACACAAAATAAAATAACACAAAATAAAACGATTTGAGGTTGACGACTGACTGACTCAAGTCCTGACAATTTTGATCACACCTGAGAATGGTACCTGAGATAGCCAAATCTCACTTCTGAGACAGCCAGCCACTCCCAGATGAAGGTTAAGTTGCTTCCTTTCCTAATACCTCTCGCCCACCCTGAGCCTCTGCCAGGCTGAAGAGAGGTAAAGAGCTCCAGTGGGCTTGGCCCTGGCCCACTCTCTCCTGAGCTGGCCCTTGGCCTGAGAGGGAAACCCTCTCTTTGTCATTCATTCTTACTGTTGTAGTTACCATGTCTTAGGTCACAGGCCAGCCCAACATGCACCATTAACAGACTTTAGCCTGAGATATCACTGAAAATACTTTACCGAGTTTTTTTTTTTTTTTTCTGTACCTCAATTTATTGAATGATGGGGAGAGAGATTTTCAAGGACCAATTCTGGATTGTGAACACAGATTTTATTTATGGTTTTCTCACCTTCCTCCCCATGATACCTGACATTCAAACTTTTTTCCTAATTGATTTCTCTCTCTCCCCAATAAACTAGCCTGCTCTCCAATGAGTGGCAATAAGCCATTCTCTATTGACACTTCTCAAGAGAAAAGTTTTGATTTTGGTTATTCTATAGTGATTGGGCAGCAACGATAGGAAAGGGCCTCTTATACTCCAGCTCCCCAGTCAGTATACCGTGTGAAGAAGAGCCTAAATACCAATTCTGAGGGTTTTGCCTGGATCTGTGATATGCCAAATGGAAGACTAGTATTGACAACTGTGTTAGCACACGCTGCTCAGTGCCTATACTGCTCTGATATGTCAAAATGAGGTATCAGGACTGCAGAGCATTGTATGAGAACAATATACGAGTCACAGCTACTGTGGCTGCCAGAGGAGGGAAGAGTCTCAAATGTGTTAGAACACACCCCCATGAGAGCAGAAACTTTTTTTTTCACCTCTGTATCCACAACAACTTAAATGTGCTCAGCACATGGATAAGACCCAGTAAATATTGTTGTTAATAAAAGAATAATGGAATCCTAGGCTGCAGCATCAGAGGTTCTTATTTCAGATGGAACCACAATGGGATCTGAAAACACACAGGGAGCAGTTGCTAGGTTTGTACTCAGGGCGTAGGCTGCTTTCACCCCTACCAACCACTCTCTCTAATTCCACCTATGAATTTAAATTATAAACGGAAAGGATCATGAACTAGAGAGTTAATGGAATTAATATGTCTCTCTTTTATGGTTCCTCAGAATTTTGTAATTAATATTTATTTTATAATGTTGCTCTCTGTAGTCTTGTTTTATTTTATTTTCTAGATTATAAGATTTCTGTAGACAGGAAGTGTCTCCTGAGCGCTTTCTGTTTATCCTTGGCAACAAGTGCAGTAGACAGTAGAACGTTGCAAGAAATTGGTTAACTCTTTTGGATGGGCGTCATACATGGGAATACCTCTAAGGAGAGCCTGGTGATATATAATAAGGAGGCTCAGAACAATTAAGCAAAAGCTAGTGGGGACCCAAGCTTTTCCTTTAACACTGAACCTTCTCTCTCTCCATTCAACATTAGCAATGTTTGTGAGGTCTGTCAAAGGCTAGCAACCTTGGTCTCTAGCCTTACTCTTATGACTTGCCTCTTTCAATGTAGAATCCCCTGGAACTTGGTTAATACGGTATTAATATTTTCGTTTTATTGGCTAATATACTGGAAAACTTTCTGCTTAACAGAGAGTGCCCAAAATATCATATGGGTGGGATGGTCACTGGTCAGGGACTGGGCCAGCTACACCAGTGGCTGGAAGGACACCACGGGACTTCATCAGTCTTGGTGTGTGGACAGGAAAGCAGGATGTACTCCCAAGCAAACAACAGGCCAGCACTGGCAGCCGGAAGTCAAGATGCAGGAAAGGAAGGCTCCTTATAGGTTCCAAGGGTTGTCCTGGAAGTAAGGTAGTTGTGCTGGATGTTAGGTTTGCAGGATGTTATCAACTGGTCAGGGAACAAATCTCTACCTGTCACACTCACATTAGGCATTAAGAAAGTCCCTCAGTCTAAACCTCCAAATGCACAGCAGTACAGTACACTTAACAATGCTCCCTCCTTTCTTTTCTGCAAATAAGTTTATTTTGGTTTATACCTCTTATCTCTCTCACCACATTAAAAACTACTGTGGTGGGGCTTCCCTGGTGGTGCAGTGGTTGAGAGTCTGCCTGCCGATGCAGGGGACATGGGTTCGTGCCCCGGTCTGGGAAGATCCCACATGCCGTGGAGCGGCTGGGCCCGTGAGCCATGGCCGCTGAGCCTGCGCGTCCGGAGCCTGTGCTCCGCAATGGGAGAGGCCATGGCAGTGAGAGGCCCACGTACCACCAAAAAAAAAAAAAAAAAAAAACTACTGTGGGGAAAGAAAGGGTCTAATCTATTTATCTTCTATAGCTGTTATGTCACTATCACAAACATAACATGTGGATTGGTAATAAGTGGTGGACTTTACATTCAATTACCTTGGGTAGGTGTCCAATGAAAAAAAGTTTGTTAAAACTGTACTTCTTAGTAATCAAGGAGCGTCAGATAGATAAAAGGTGCTTAAAAATAAAAGTGCTTCAAAATCCTCAGGCAGTTGCTCAGTTCTAGCCCTTTTAAGGCTTTTGTTGTATTTACAAAACACACTGCTATCATTCTAGTCGTGGTCTTTATTTAACTAACCCGCCCTGCAGTCTCAGTGTGGTTCCCTCTGTGCGGTCACTATGCGCCTGCCTCAGTGTCCACACAAGACTGGGCTCCTGGAGGGCAGGGCTGCGCCTTTATCTGGGAATCCCTAGGACCAAGCAGAGCACCTGGCACCTAGAATTTCATAAATTAATATGAATTTTGAGTTCATTAGTCAAAAGGCCTCTCTATTCGCTTTCCTAACAATATAATTATTTCCAGATGGTACCAGAAAAATAACCAGAGCATCTATGGGACAGACATCAAGAATGCCAGTAGCATTTCAAAGTCAGGACTCTTTATTCAACTTTCCACAGGGACTTGCCCTCTAGTTTCCTGGCTCTGTTGTTATTGGGGGTTGCTATCTCCTTGACTCACATTGTAGTTCCTGCTATTTTATAGTTTTGATGTGAAGGGTCCTTTCTCATTAGTGTAGACAATTATGAATTGCAGGTAATAATTAGAAATAAATAGGCCATAGGCCATCTACAAATGGATTCTGAAAATACCCAAGATACATTCCATTATGGCAAACTAGGATCTTCCCTTCTGCATTAAATATTTACAAATAAGATAAAATTCATAAGAAATGTCTTAGAAAGCCTAGTATTATTATCAAGTGCTGATCAAGGCCTACATACGCTGTCACCTTATTATTTTATGTGCAAATTTAAGTTTTTGTAAATTTATGTGTCTAAATTAAATGACCTAGTAATTAAAATCAAACTATTTCAATTCACTTTCTTTATGCTATGAATGTTATCTGTATATGAATCTGTGGGCCCAGAACCTTGGACCAACTGGTAGTTCATAAAATCACATTTCCCATGATGTCATACATTACACAGATAAGTAACATTCTTAGCTTTTGTATTCGGTCACCTTGCATTTCACAAGATGCTACAAAAGCTAGAGAGAGTATTGACAAATGAAAATCGGAAAGGCAAGGAGAGTAAATATTTAAGGCAAGTAATGACAAGAATGAAGGAGAGAAAGAGAGGATAAATAGGAGATAGATAGAAAATACACAGTGGGAAAAGAGGGAGGGAGGGAATGAAAATGAGTGAAAGAGACAAGCTAAAGGTGTTGTGAAAGAGAGAGGGAAAAAATAATCAAGTGAGCACATCAAGTGATCCCCCTTGGTATGTAAGCTGGCCTCTCCTGGTATGCGGGCTCAGCACTTTATGATCTAACATAAAGCTTTATCACGGGCCATCGGCCAGTTTACTCATCCTGATACCCACCCCTGGCAGCGGCTCAGCACCTGTTGTCTAACTCAGTGAGGCCAAGTGGCAGCTGCCGGCCTCACAGACTGCTCTGTCCTCTGGCCCCAGACGGCCTTCTCTGATGAGTCTGTGTGGCCTTGGGCTCCAGGCCCCTGTGGCGGTAGCTGCTTGCTTTTGTAGCCAGGATGGCTTTAATAACTTCAGGCATTATCACTGGAAATATACTGCAGCCTGATTTTTAAGTTTGGTATTTCAACTTCCGTAACTTATGAATTCTCAGTGATTTTGTTAGTTCAGTGGTGAACTAAGATTTTTCATCTGTGCAGTAATTTCTTCCATATTATTCATTAGGTGATTATAAAAACAACATTTCCTCTTCTATGGCGCAAAGAGGAAATTAAACCAGTCTTCCCGCACTATCAAAATATTAATTTTCGCCTTAACTGAATCTGGTCCTCAGTAATAACACCTACCATTTATTGAGCACATACTGTGTGCCAGGGACTGAGCCTGTAGCTTGGCATGGATCTTTTTTTAATCCTCACAGTCACTCCTCCACTATGACTGTCATTCTACAGATGAAGAAAAAGAAGGGCGAAGTGGTTCAAGAACTTGCTGAAGTCCACCAAGCTAGTTAGTGGTAGAAGCCACTTAACCAACTCATGTCCAAGCTCCAGAATTAGCTCTCTTAGCTATCTCACTATTCCGCCTCTGCAAATTCGCCCCATTATAAAGACTGCCTAAATTATGCCTATGTGTTCTTTGAACACTTACTCTCAGGTGAAATTGGTTAATGTTTGACAAATCTTATTTTTCCCTAAAGGGATACATTTGTAAGCGAATTCATTTTCTGATGAATGAGCTTATCTAAAACGTTTTCCCTGTTGTGCTATTGGAATATCCACTGCAGAGAGGGGAAGGCCCCTTCAATAACATTTTGGATGCAGCTACCTAATGAAAATGAAGGGGAGATTGTTGAAAACCTAAGGAAAGAAAGGTGACTTAATTTTTTCAACCCCTATATTTTTAAGATGAAGAAGGAAGTCCTTTGCAATAACGTTTTGGCTGTATCTACCTGGGTGAAGTGTAGGTTTGCTGCAATTATTAAAACAATACTTTGCAGGAAAAAGTTTCTGTTCCTAAGGAAAAAAGGTTGCTTTATATTTTTTGGTGCGTATATTCTTCAGATTCACGCTCTAACTGCTCAGCCCTTCCCTTCAATTTGCTTGAGTAGATAAGTGATGCAAGGCTGGTAACTATGAGATGACATTGTTGCAGGGTTGAAGGGGGGTAGGTTGGGGAAAAGAGAAGAAATGCATGTTTTTATGGAGAAACTATTGTTTCTCTCTGGGCAAAGCTACAGGATCAAGGAGAGATCTTGTATGCATTATAAAAATTCTTCTTTTAAAACATGGGTACATAAGCTCTTTCCTTTCCTTTGTTTTCAAAATGATACTGATAACCCTGTTACTTTACAGGCCGGATGGGAGGAAAAGTAAAAGGAACGACTGTAAGAGTTCCCAATTTTTTCCAGCAGTTACAGGAAGACAGAGCAAGAAGTGAGATCTCCTTAAGTGAAAATTTCCCAGTCCCAAGGAAAAGGGGAAAACTGCAGGAGAATTTCAAGAACCACAAGACTTGGGTTTTGCATCTTGTCAGAAAATCCTCACTGTTAGTAAAAGCCTGGGGAAGGGCTGGCACGGACCTGACTCAGCAGAGAAATGCCACCCACAGTCACCCACTCTGCTTCCGCAGTGGCTTAGCTGCCCTGTTTTCTCTGGAGGATTCCCCAGCCAGGCCAAGACACACAAGTCTCTCAGATGGGAAACTGGACTTTTTGAAAATTGAAATTAAACAAAGTTGCATAACATTTAAAAGAAGTTTACAATTATGATACGTGGCTTTTTTCACAGGCTTAAAGTCAATTTTCTGTTGAATAAATAATATTAACCACATATTAACCACCTAATGGTTTAAAAATGCCTCAAACAGCCATCACCATCATTCTGAATAGAATCCCACTTCTTTTCAAAGTCCACTGTTAAAAGATGAGGGGAAACAGTATCATTAAAAGAGGAAGCAAAACACAGTCCAAAATCTGTTTCCATAAGATAATGCACATAATTGACTAATGGTCAGAGGAATCCAATCTATACCGAGATGAGGTATGAAGTCAAAGCAGATGTCTGGGAGAAGTTAGGAAGCCCCCCTACCCCAAATGATTACATTACTCCATTGCTGAAGCTAAAGGGACAGATAGAAATCAATGAAAGTTTTGCTGATCTGACATAGGAACTGGTACACAGGAAGATGGAAGTTATATATCTGAGTTCATCTGCTAGAAAACATGCACTGCACGTGTGTGTGTGTGTGTGTGTGTGTGTGTGTGTGTGTGTGTGTGTATGCACTATACCATGAAGCTAAGAATTTTGAAAAGATCTTCAGAATTATTTCTGGGTAGAGGTATTTCTGCATAGCTGTTTTAATCTTTTTCCCCTAGAAGGAAATATTTCACTTTCATAATTTAAATTCCACAATAGTTAGGTTGTTTTATTTTAGGATGTTTGCAAACTGAATGACGGTGTCTAATGGAAAACAAATTTCTTTCCCTAATCATAATGTAACAAATAGTTTGCTATAATTTACTATATTTTTCTCTGATATAAATAAATGTTTGTAGGAACTCAATCATGGAAAGCACTAAAATGTTTCCTCATTTCTTCGAATGTTGATCAGCATGTGCTCTGGCCTCAGTAACCAGATATCAGGGGCAGAGTTCAGAACTATAAATTTGTTGCACCTCCTATAGGTAATATTAGGGCTCTGATGGTTGTCTTTCCTCAAATCACAATTCATCTCTGCTAGGTCTTCAGAGTGCAAAATAGGTGTGGTTCAGAGGAGAGTGTCAAACAAACATCAGAAACAATATCCTTTCCCCAGTAGCAATATACATTGTGGGTATGTGACTGGAATATTTAAAACACCTGTTCACTTGGAACTAAGCCAAATGTGTAATGCTTTAGAGTGCTTGGCTCACTTCCAAGAGCATGTATTGTTACTGCCATCAAAATACTGAGGGAGTCAGGGCAAAGATACAAGCTAGAAATGATGTAAGAGAGATATATTTTATTGCTAACAGTATCATCATAATAAACACTGTTGGCTGGCTAGTATTTTAATGAAATCAATTATTTGTTTTTGCATCAGAAAAGAAACTAGTAGTGTAGGGCCCTCTTGTCTTAGCTTTGCTAATTTCTTTCATTGCCTTAAAACCTCAATCAAGCTCACCCCCTCATGCCCTCTCACCCCCCAACCCCCCTTCTCTCTTTTCACTCTGTTCTTCCCTGGATACATAGTAGTTCAAAAGGAACACCAGGGAATAAATTCTATCCTAACTCTATTTACCAGAGTTCACCAACGGAACTTGGGCAAGCCCCTCTATCTGACAGGGTTCCACCTATTTCTTTCAATTGTTTTGGCTTTAGTTAATAGAGTTACTTGTGACTCCTAGCTTTTCCCGTTCTCTTCCTTTTCCCTAGTTTTAAAATCTGTATAGTGAAGATCTTATCTCTGAAGAATTTCATGACTTTATTACACAAGTATTATATGTAACAATTTACAAAGTGTGACATTTTGTTTGAATGTAATCACAAGATATACTGAAGAGTCAATGTCCAAGGTATGAATGTGTGTGTGTGTGTGTGTGAGAGAGAGAGAGAGAGAGAGAGAGAGAGAAGGAGAGAAAGAAAGAAAGAGAGAAAGAGAGACAGAGAGAGTAGAAAGTTAGAAAATATTGCCTACATTTACACATGCAGGAGGAAGGAGCAGCAAGAAAGGAAATAACATGTTTATGGGCATGATGCGCCCAACATGTGCTAATGGCTAGGTATGTACCTTATATAAGCTAATTCTTATAAAAAAATCAAAAGCAAGATTTGCTATCCCTGTTTTACTGCTTACGAAGCTAAACTTCAGCAGAGATTAAGAAACTTGCCCAAGAGAATGGAGTTTATGAAAGTGGGAGAAACCCACTTGTCTGACTCTAGAACTTGCATCTGTTCCTTCTCCCACACCATGCGCTGTCTTACAGACCATACTGGAAAAGAATATATGAAAAAAGAATGCCTCTATGTGTATAACTGAGTCACTTTGCTGTACAGCAGAGATTGGCACAGCATTGTAAATCAACTATATTTCAGTAAAAACAACAACAACAAAAGGCTGGACTTTTAGATTATAGACGTGAAAGTGTAAGGATAGAGTTTTTACATTTGGCAGTATTGTATCCAGAATCCTGACCTGTTTATGTGGTCATTCAAAGTGCACATACTTCATTAGGAAATTCAAAATTTATAGATTTTGATTTCTTCTTCAGTTTAATCTAGAGAAACTTATATAGTTTAAATACACCTGCTGAGGTCTCTATAATTTGCTCCTTTGAGACACTACAGCTGACATATCATCTTCAGTCAGAGAAATCCATGTGCATGTTATCAGTGCAAACTGAAATTACATGCGTATTTCAAAAACAACTTTTTAATATTATAATCATAGATGTTTTTAGGATGACAAATGGCTTAAATATTTAAGTATAATGAAAAGTTTTAGGCTTTGTAGCATGTACACATACACGTTACTTATAAAAATTAAAATGTTTTGGCACATCTACGTTTTACAATTATATTGCTTCTATCTATTTACATTTTCCAGTAGAATCTTCCTCAAGAATTGGCTGTCATTATGCTATTCTACTGCTTGAGACCATACAGTATCATTCTCATACCTCCCGTATTGCACCTAATTCTGCACCAGACATTTACCTGTGATTTACCTGTTTCCTCCTCTTCCTCATTTCCCTTGCCAGTTTTCTTACTGCTCCTTCTGTACGTGAACCTTCTATTCTTTTTTTTTTTTTTTTTTTTTTTTGTGGTACACGGGCCTCTCACTGCCGCGGCCCCTCCCGTTGCGGAGCACAGGCTCCGGACGCGCAGGCTCATCGGCCATGGCTCACGGGCCCAGCGGCTCCGCGGCATGTGGGATCTTCCCGGACCGGGGCACGAACCCGTGTCCCATGCATCGGCAGGCGGACTCTCAACCACTGCGCTACCAGGGAAGCCCTAACTTTCTATTCTTATCAAACCAATATTTTTCATGCCCTTGCTCCTTTCTTCTTGTGGATCTTTGCATAATTGGTCTTTTGAGAGGTTTGCCCCCATCCTCTTCATCAATTGATAACCACCGTTCTGCACTTGACTTGTTTGTGCCTAAAAGTGACTACCTATCATGGCCATCTTCCCTGACTTTTAAAATATTCTACTTCCTATAGTTATTACTTGATTACAAGGTATCATCATCATAAACCTTACTATGTGCCAGACCCTGTTCCAAGCATTTAAAAAATGTTCAATCATTTAATTGTCATAATAACTATGTACTAGGTACTATTATTAAACCCCATTTACAAATGGGGAAATTAAGACGAAGAGTGCCTAAGTGACTTGCCCAGGGATATACAACCGGTAAGCAGTGGAGAGGGATAAGAACTTAGGCAGTTTAGCTCCAGTTTGAGAACTGATTGATGCTCCCAAACACTACGTTATATGCTGCCCCCCGCCCCAATATCTCATAATGCCTGTTGTGTTGTTTTGTCTGGTTGATTCACATGTGTATTTTCTACCTTAGCTAGACTGTAAGTTTTGTGAGGTCACAGATCATGTCTTCCAAACACATCTCTCCTAGCATCACTATAAAGTTCTGTACACCCTAGGAGTTTAACAATTATTGCTAGACTAAAAACATCTACAGATAAAAGTGGAAGTAAACTTCTAAAATATACATATTGGAAGCCCACTTTTAAAGTTGGAGGTAAAAATGGAATTAAAACCTTGCATGCTTTGATAATTTACAAAATAAATCTAATGTCATTGGTTATCACTAATGAAACAGCCATATTAATTTCTTTGCTATTGTATTTAATAGTTTTCAACTGTCATTATAAGCATTTGATGCATAGAATAAACACACCTTCTCATGTTTAAACCATCCTGCTTGTGTTATTTTGGCTTCTATTACAGATAAATAATACTGTAGACATTGCAAATCCTCAATGATTAGGAGGTAGTCAAATCAATATTGGTTACAAAATATATAAAGAATGGATGCAAATTTTATAGCAAAGAAATAATTATTAATTTATATCTGCTCACTGTAACAAAAATTTGTCAGCTTTTTCTGAAGTTTAACAATGCTTGAGCCAAGACGGATAAATTATATATGAAAATATCACTATGTAAGGTAAAAGTGCTAATAAAACAATTATATTATTTAATGTTTATGAATGTTATACAATCTGTTCTATGTAGTAATTCATGCACTGTTCTCTCCATATGATAGTCTAGCATGGTTATTCTAGCTTGTATCACTGTTATCTAGTAATGCTAAAATGATTTTTTAGCAATTAAAATAGCAATATTTTCCATATTACAAAGGCTTTGCTAAAAAGTCAGAAGTGAATATATTATCAAAGGTAATTATTTCCAAAACTGAATTTATCCTGCATAGCACAAATGACTCAACAATGAAAATTTTGTTTAAAAAGTGTGCATATAAAAGGCTTTGTCTCTGGAATGTAGCTCTAAGTGGCTCACTATCTAGGTTGAAAATGGCTATGCAGGGTTGTATGTCCTATTTTTCCATGCCTGCAGTAAAGATACAATATGGGAATTCAGCTTGGTAATTACTAATACACCACACAGACACAATTACACCCTGTATGCGGCATGAAGGAATCACTTGTGGTCTGCATCCATTACAAAGAGCAGTAGGGGGCCACCATGCAAGATGACAAAATGCTTTACAAGACGGAAGGAGACCAAAAGAGTCGATGTACACAGATACAAGGACCTTGATTCTTCTAGCAATGATTTAAGTCTCTTTCCATCAATTATCGTCCTTTGTCTCAAGAGTCTTATCACCAGCAGCATTACAGGAACTGAACATAACAATGCTCAGACCCGTATAACCCCATGAACTGTGCTGACATTTCCACACCCTGTTGCAATGTTTGACCTGGTTATTCAGATTACTGAAGCAAAACAAAATGGAAAAAAAAAAAAGCGTTACCATTGCAAAACTGTCTTATGTATTTTTTTTTGTTATGGCTTACTCAGAATTCCATTTCTCTAAACTGACAGCCATCCTACTCTCAAAATGTTCTTTTTCAAAGTAGTTTCTACTCCATTTAAAAAATTAAAAGTGGAAATCTGTTTGGATGAAAACTATAGTTGTAAGAAAGAGACTAAGTATTGGTATATCAAGGGGATATATACTTAACAAGAGAATTTTACATCTAGGGGAGCTAAACTAAAATAAGTCAGCTGCTCTCTTTAGCTACAATGAGTCACAGGATAATTTTCTTTCTGTGAAACTCTAAAGTTTCAAGTTTAATTGCAAGCAGTAAGCGGTTTTTATTATAACAGTTGCCTCCTAATTATTACACTATGTACATTATTTTACAATACTTTCATTTAAAATGCTCTTTTAAAATACATGTTATAAATATGAATTTTTAAGACCTTAGGAAAGTTAGTTAGTTATGGCAGTTTGTCAGGTTCTGTGAAACAAAGCCTTGTCTTTCAGAAAATGTTTACAACCTATGAGAAAGAAAAAA
The DNA here is from genome assembly GCF_949774975.1 of Lagenorhynchus albirostris. Classification (NCBI taxonomy): domain Eukaryota; kingdom Metazoa; phylum Chordata; class Mammalia; order Artiodactyla; family Delphinidae; genus Lagenorhynchus; species Lagenorhynchus albirostris. Next base: position 70,651,912 of record NC_083097.1, read on the forward strand.
ATGTGTCCTGGGGCTAAAATGTTTATTGGCACCTAGAAGTCTGAAGGGAGAGTCAGGCCTGTGGTTTTTGGAGGGCACTTTATCATCGCCCGCATTCTCAAAGGTTTCTCTGAATGAATAGAACTGGATTACTCAGCCTTCTATTCCACGCCTATTCCTCTCCATTTTCCTTGGCTCCAAAGAGAGCCAGGCTATTTTTAGTTAGGCAGTTTTCTATTTTTAGACAACTACCAGTTAGAAGACATTTGTTAGGAAAAAATTTTAACACACACACACAAAGGGAGGAGGGAAAGAAGCTTCCCTTCACATATTGTAAAGCAGCCTTCAACCTGTAACTCCAGGCATTTCAGCTGCTTTCAATCTTGGAAAAATAAAGAAAAATTCAGAGTTCAGGGTTTTAAAAATAAACCTTCCCTCTGGCAAACAGACCAAAATACAACAAGCTGTTACTATGTGAAACAGTGACTGCAAAAACAAAGAACATTCTCCAATGATTAAACTGCGAGAAGAGTTGTAGAACTATTAGGTTATAAGAATGTTACACAGGCATGTAACAATTTCCCAGCCTCTCAGCCAGATGTAGCATGTTTTAGAATTTAAGGAAGGGGGGTGGGGGGAACCTCATCTGTAAAGTTCAGAGGAGGATGTCGAATGTAACTTTAAGGTTTCCTTTCTCAACACCAGAGACCCTTTTATCAAACTTAAAGGTAATAATACATTGACCGCATTTTTCAAACATTTGTATTCTATAGAATTTCCCTAAAAATTGTAACCACGTTTACAGAGAAACCATATATTAAAAAGTCCAATACCAATGGGAAACAAAATTAAAGGCTGCTACAAATATTGGACTGGCCAAAAAGTTTGTTTGGGTTTTTCCATAAGATCTTACAGAAAAACCCAAATGAACTTTTTGGCCAGCCCAACACACATACACATAGATATGTGTGGGTGTACACAGGCATTTATATATCTCTATATCATTACCTTTATTAGTCTCACTTTTACTTTAAATGGGAATAAATGTCTTGAAGATTGGCTTAGCCTATCAACCTACTCTGCTTATCAAAGTTGTGCTTTCATCTGTAATCCAGCAAGAGGTGGATGCTGTCAGGTGCTCACAGTTGTAATTACTTTCATTTCCTTCAGTTATCCTACTGTACTCTCAGTCTTATCGTGGTTCAGACTGTTGGGATAGGAGAGTCACGGCGCATCACCAGTAACTAGCACAATGTTTGGCACACGGCCTTCACGTTCATCAATATCTGCTGAATGAGAGAACAAATACTGTGCACGTTGTGTCCACAATGACGTATCGGCCCTGGAGGGCAGTGGCGTATCATAATCAGTGCCGCATTTCTTTTCTTTTTTTTTTTGTTTTTTTTTTTGCGCGGTACCCGGGCCTCTCACTGTTGTGGCCTCTCCCGTTGCGGAGCACAGGCTCCTAATGCGCAGGCTTAGTGGCCATGGCTCAGGGGCCTAGCTGCTCTGCAGCATGTGGGATCTTCCCAGACTGGGGCATGAACCCATGTCCCCTGCATCGGCAGGCGGACTCTCAACCACTGCGCCACCAGGGAAGCCCCAGTGCCGCATTTCTTAATGCACTCAGCACAATGCCTTGCACACAGGGAACATTTCACAAATGCTTGTTGAAGAAAATCAATTCATTGGCCTTTATTCGATCTTCTTAATTTATATAAATGCTATAGTTACTTAAGAATGCAATATTTATTAAATGATATACCTATTAATATAAAATTAATATACCTATTAATTTGCTTCTTCTTTGTCCTTTGGTAAAAGTTTTAATTACCTGAACTTTTCCCTTGATGTTGAAAATAAAAACACCTTATCTAACTTAACAGTTGACAATGGGCTCTGATATCTTTTATGGCCTGTAATCATCACCACAGCCCTGTGAGGAAGGATGGGTCAGGGTCGACAATACTCAGAGGAGGAATCTGAAGCCCGAGAACGTTAAATAACTCGCCCCACGTTAGAGAACTAATGTGTGGTGCCACAACTGGAACTTAATTTCTTTCCAAATTTGTGGGAATTTTAAAGTTCCATTTCCCAAATGTAAGATTTAAACTCTCACGATGATGCATCAACAAACATTCTTTAGGGAATCACTCTGCAGCTTTCTTTTTCCCCATGTGAAATTAATTCAGAACCACCGCACTGAAGGAGAACCCAATCACGAAGCCCAGTTGAAGATAAAATTCCTCGCATACGTAATTAGGAAACATTAGAAGAACCTGTGCACGCCTGCGCGTTCCCTTCCTGGTGGAAAAATTTAGAGTTGATCTGTCTTGCTTCTGCTCCCCTGCGTCTCTTTCCTGTCCCTTCGTCCATTTTCTCTTCTTCTTCGGGTTAACTTCAGCTTCAGTGTTCCCTCCATCCTCTCATCTCACTCCACAGAAGCCCATTTACTTTAACAAATATTCTGTTCCTGGGAGTAAACGCTGAGTGACCCAGCTTTCCTAATTAGTTCTCTCTGCCCTGGCACAGACCTTGACACCCAGTGGGGACACAACCAATGCCTGCCGTGGAAATGAAAGATGGAATGGCTGGATGCAGCCTCTCCAGTTTACGGGTCCTTTATTAGGCTGTATCCATCAACCATCATGCTAGTTACCTCATGAATAAGAACGCGAGATTTGCCAGTTTCACCCCAACATCAGGGCTGCTCAGTAGAAGATTTCCGGGGGTGATGAACATTTCTGTACCTATCCTGATCAATACAGGAGGCACTAGTCACATGTGGCAATGGAGCACTTGAAATGTGGCCAGTGAGACTGAAGAACTAAACTTTTTATTTAATTTCAGTTAATTAAAATGTAAATAGGCACATGCAGCTAGTGGGCACCTTAATGATTAGTGCAGATCTGTTGCATTTCATCTGAAATCTGGTTATATTATCCAAAGAGAATTCACATGATAGAAATGACTGAATATGTAATTGTCAGCCATAAGCACTAAATATACTACTTATTCACAAATGTGTACAAGTAACCTTGAAAAGCGTTTGGTTACTTTTCAAACCAAAAGTTTACTTTTCAAACCAAAAGTTTAGAGAACAGAGAGTGGGGAACAGAGAGTGGGGTTGGATTTAGATTTGCAGCTCATTCTCAGCGTAACTCTGATCTTAGTTTTTCTCCCCTAAATGGTTTTCTTGAGGTCATAGTGATGGCATTTATGACTAAGGAGTAATCTGCATGGTATTTCAAAAAATAAAGTTTTTAATTCAGAAATTCTTGAATAAGAGTTACTGTTCGTAATTCATACATAAGGTTTTTTGTAATAATGTTTTATCATTTGTGAGGAAAAAAAACAAATACCCATCGTAGGGTTTACTGTTTACAGCATTTCTTATCCTAAAACAGTAGCTCTAAACAGTTACTGAGTTTATTTACTAAAACATAAAGATAAGAGATTTAATTGATATGAAGAGGCTTTCAGAATCTAATTAACCTCCCAGCTAGTCATTAACTCTATGACCTTTAGAAATAATTGACAGGGAATTTTTTTTTCCTTATTCAAAACTTCCATCAGGTGGCTAAACTTCAGGGTAACACAGAATACACTAAATGCCGCTGAGACATGACTGGATAACATCCCAAACAGCTATTAGTAAAATGAGATATATTTCCAATAAGATAATCTATCCACCCAATCTGTTGTATGCATATGCAGCGTTTGCCTAATTATAGTCCTTTTAATGATCGAGTCTGGAGTCTTTTCCCAGAATGTCCTATGAATTATTTTGCTCATGAGGATAATGAGGAAAGCATAGCTGCCACTACTCCCTGGACCCACAGCACACACCCCCAACCATTCATGTCACACTTGCCTGCCGAGTCTGGTCTGGAACTCAGAAGCTCCCTCAACACATGCTCTAGGGAGCCACTACCAGCTGATGGGCACTCACAAGGGAGGTGGCCAGGAGAAGCAGTGCTCACCTCACTGCGTGATGACAGGCCTTTTATACTGTAGTACTTCCAAAAATGTTAACACACTTGCTTTCAAGAGTCAGTTTCACCAAATAGCGGTTTTGAAAAATCTTTTTTTTACGGTATGATAAATGTTCAAAAATGTACTTTCAAACTCATGCTGGAGAAAATAGATATTTGGAAAGGGAAGTCTGGATCCTTGTTACTCAGAGCTTGGTTCACAGATAGCAGCATCAGCATCACCTGGGAGCTTGTCAGAACTACAGACTCTTGGGCCCTGCCCCATGTTCACTGAATTAGAAGCAGCCTTTCAGTTAGATCCCCCAGTGATTCAGACGGGGCCAGAGGCATTTTGTTTGAGACCCTCTGATATCTCTTGTCAGATCCTGGCCAAAGTACTAGCATTGTGTCTCTTTTTCCCAGGAATCCATATAGGTTGGCCTGAAAGTCTTTTACTTTCCACCAGGACTACAAGGAATATTTCTATGTGGTCTCCTGTGCCTATTTGTTCTTTTCTTACATAGCAACAACCTTTATTAATCTCTGGTTCGCTTGAAAGATTCTCACTTTTACTACTATTAGAACCTATCTGACTTCAATGAAGAAAATTTGGTAAATTTTAATATTTCTACCATAATGATCATCAGTAAGTTGTTTATACATATTATATATACATGTAAGTATGTATATATATGTAAATATGTATGTGTGTTGTGTGTGTGTGTATATATATATATATAAAAATATTTATTAAATGTCTACAATATGCCATACATTGAGTGGCAGTTGGAGTTACAGAGATAAATAAAATATCATCATTTCCTTTAGGGAAGGGAAATAGATTTATAATAATAATTTTAAAAAACGCAGTGAGGCAGTTGAAATAATAAACATCCTTTGATCAAAAACTCATTATCTTCTATTCTGACTCTAGGCAGGGCTCTGAAATTGTTCCTAAAACTTCACTTTTGAATATTTCACAGCCATATATTTAATACCAATCCTGAGGAAGTAAAGATGTTCTTCTCTTTGATATCTTATTTGATATGTTTTAAACCAAACAATGTTACTTTTACCTAGGGGCTATCAAGGGCTAGAATGCAACATTTGGTTCAAATGTGCTGTCCGACACCAAGTTCTACATGCCATGAACTCTGTAAGTATCATTAAATATTGACGATTATGATCCAGGCTAAATATGTTTCCCCCTTTCACTTTCAGGTACTGACGAAAAAAAAATCATGAGGACTTTGGTCTGCTCCAGTTCAAGGTGGTTCATATAAAATAATAATGATAAAATGGTGATGTTGATAATGATAAAGCAGTTTCACTACTGACAAAAGGCTGTATTTTGAAACCTATTGTCTTTTCTGCTCCTACTATTATTAAACAATTTTCTGTTGACTCTGTGTTAGTATTAAGCCATTAGAGCTGTGCAATGAAAGAGATGAGAGGAAATTCAGTTTTATTGCCTTGTGCATATAACTTAAGTAATCTAACACGCACTTCATTTGTTCAACAGTGATTTTCTTAATAACTGAGATGTGAAGCAGCTTTTCATGTTTACAAAACGTATGCAAATTAAGCAAGAGTATTATTTTTAAAAAGGAATGGATTTTCAAATTTGACATATAAAAAATCCATTGTGATAGAAATGAGAAATATGAATATATTTTTAGACACGTTTCTCCTTTTAGACTTTGGGGAACAAATATAAATACGATTTACAGGGACTAGTAAAAGTCTTTTAAAGATATATAAACAAAAATGAGCATTACAATTTAGGAGAAATATACAAAACCTTTTTTTTTTGACAAAAATCACTTCTTTCTCATTTTCCTTAGAAGCCTCAACAGTGAAGGTTTAAATCTTTACAGAATATACTAATCCTTTCTTCATTTTTCAATACTATCTATTGAAAAGCAATTATATACTTGGTTTAACAGAGGACAGGGCAGAGTTACTGAGCTACTCGCAGTAAGAACTATTTTAATTATAATTTATAGTAACCTAAGAAGAATTTTTAATGTAGCTCAAGAAAATTATTTTTCTAAGTTTCTGAAAAAACTGCTTTTCTAAAGAAATTAATTACTAATTATAAAGTTAAATTACTGGCCCACGTTGCTTCAAGTAAGTTTAAAACAGTAACAAGAAAGACCTAACCATCTTCCCCTTCACAAGCTTCACATTTAAAAAAAAAAAACAGCACACATTACCTAGCTTACGTGGCTCGTGCTCCCTGTCAGCCTGGACAACTCGAAAGTGCTTTCAGACCAGATAGTGAGTTTACCGATCGACCGCGTGGTTATTGGTGTGAGGGGTAAAATGTGCTTTTAGTTTTATGAGGAGTGTTTAGTTCCAAACTGGTGTCTCTCGAACACTTATGTTCTGGATTCTAAAATCTCAAGGCTACACAGTTCTTCACTTCTGAAATGCACTGCTCAAATTTCATATTGAAGGATTAATCCTGGTGTTGATTTGAAAACACCATTAGTTTCAATGCCTCCCTTTTCATCTTTCAGTCTAGACCAGTGCTGTCTCATAGAACTTTCCGGATATCAATGCATTCTACATCTCCCCTTGTCCCACTTGACAGTCACTAGCCGCCTGTGGCTAGCGGCTACTGTATTGGATGGCACAGGTCTAGATTACTGTAGTTTTTGATTGTGCTTTGATAAAGTTTATAGAATTTTAATAAACTGTTTCATTGGAGCTATACAAATATTTTTCATACTTTAAATGAATAACATTATGCTGTATGATAATCATGTGGCTGTATCCTATTATAACTGTCTTCCCCTGTTTATTTTTTTCTACAAATATATTCTGATGGCCTAACATTCTCTAGACCTCACATTAAAGCCCAGGAGATGTGATAGTAAACAAAATGTGCACAGTCCCCGCCCTCCAGGAGTTTAAAACCTAGTGTGGAACAAGCAATTGAATAACAGCTTCCGCAGTGCCTTGATAGGGAAAATAGAACATATTATGACTATGATACAGGAAAAGCACCTAACACAAGTTATGAGGCATCTCCAGGACACTTCCAAAAGTATAAATTGGGACCTGACTTGAATGAAGGATAAATAAAAGCCAAGTAAAGGCCTAGTAAGGAATGTTGAAGACAAAACAAACAAAGTTTGGAGAAGTTGAAGGATATAAACATCATTAGGTGGCTTGAGTATAGGATGGGAACTGGGGGGGTTTGGTTGGAGGGAAATAGCAAAAGGTGAGGCTAGAGAGGAAGAGAAATACAGGGGCCAGATCATGCATGGCCTTGTGAGCAATCTTAAGGACCAAGAGTCCTTGTTTATGTTCATATCTCCAGGCATTCCATGGCACATAGCCTATGGCAGGAATTCAGCCAATCTTTGTTCAGTGAACACATGAAAGAATGAAAATTCAACAAATGACCAAACAAATAAGTGAATGTGCTTTTTCTTTTAAGAAAAGCAGCTATGTAATATGCATCTATAAAGTATGCATAAAAATAATGTCATGTATCTATATTTTTATATAAGTATAAAACTGGAACCTATTTAATTGGGTTAGATACAATGAAAGCTCAAGTAAAAGAGACATATTTTTATATTTTACGTCTACTTACGAATTTTGTAATACAGAGTTTGTAAAGAAGTCCAATTCCACTATTTACTGCATTTGCTTTTCTACAAAAATTGTTCTTAATTTTCACCAACTATGTAAAGGTAGTTAATTTATTGATAACCTCCAGTAGCACTGTGGAACACTGAAGTTTATAAGCTATTTTAAGGCCTTTTCAGACCCAATTCAGGCCTTAAGTATTACTGTGCAAGGAGACATTTTGCTGGAACTGTTCTTAGAAGTCTTTAAATCTAAACAGGAATCAGGTAACAGAAAATAAAGTTTCACGTAAATATCATCTCTCATTCTCCCCTTACTTTCTTCCCCGCCCCTGCTCTTCTCTCCCTCTCTCTCTCTCTCTCTCTCTCTCTGTCACACACACACACACACACACACACACACACACACACAGTCTTCTTGCCCATCCTTGCATCTGAAAAAAAAAAAGCCAATAATCTTCTACTGAGAGAGCTGTGGATCAAAGGTTCCTTCTATAAGTGTGACATCCATCTTTTTGATTTGCCAGGGAGCAGCATGGGGCATTGTGTTTTATTCCACGTCCACACTTAGTCTCTTAGCCATTGGCCCAGACTAGATGAGTAGCTCAATAGAATCACTGAGTCACTGAGTGGTGAGAGGCTCCCTCCTGGCAGGGTGCTAAGTGATGCTCCCATATGGGTTTTGCAGTTAGAAAACATGTGCTGGATATGGAGGTGACCTGTCTGGGACTTCTGTCACTCCAAGGGTCACCTGGAATGATCTGGTGATCAACGACCTGTTTGAAAGTTTTATTAAATTGTTTAGCCTAAGCCTTCCTTTCAGTAGCTTGTACTACATTAAAGAGATTATTGCTCCTTTGCCCTCCAATCGTTTCCAAGCTGATTTTTATATATTTTTTATATCCTTAACACAAATGCCTGTCTCCTGGTTCAGAATTCCATGACCAGTGCTGAGCACACGCTGGTGCCCGCTAAATCATCGCTGAGTGAAGGAACGGCCTTACGGGCTTACAGCATGTTCCGTGGGATCTGCGATCTTCAGGTCATCCCGAAGGGCTCAACCCCACATCGCCTTCCAGAATAGAGCTCAGCATCAACTGTGAGAGCAGGAAGGCAGCTAAGAGAACCAGGAGTGGAGCTAGACAGGTGGAAGAGATGAAGGGGGCAGTTCCTTCATACCATCAGAGCCTCTACTGAATTTCCACAGCCTCACAAGCTAGCATTGTGGATAAGTATCTAGTATACTTGTCACAGAGTTAAATAAAATGGACTTTCTTCAAAGGAAGTGCTTTTAATACAATAACTGTTTTTTGTTTTTTTTCTCACCAATGGATTAAAAATTTAACACATTTACAAAATCTGGCATATTTATATATTGTAGCTAAACAGATATTCAAGCTGCATTATAATGTAATAATAATAAAAAAAGATCCCAGTTTGTCTATTAAGTCTTTGTAAGTCTTTGTGCCATTGTAACAGTAGTGCTAATTTACAAAGAGCTTTTTTGCTAAAAGAAGGAATCTTTTTCAACACCCACGTGCTGCACAATTTCCTATGACCTTGTAACACTACTCTGGTATGGCCCAGAAATTTGTATTTCAGTCTGAATGCTGGGAATCATATTATTTCTCTCTCTGTGCCAATCTTTTTTTCTTGTGAGTAAACTGTTTTCAGAAGGCTAAGGGAGAGGGGTAATGGTCCAAATGGGAAATATACAACTAATGACCCTTCATGAAACATATTATGCTCCTCATTAAACTTACTCAGTTAACTGTATTACATTAAATTAAAATAAATAGGATTTAAAATTTTACCCAGGAGTAGCAAACTACCCTAACTTTCACCTTTGTGTTAGATCCATTCTAAGAATGGATTTCTCAAGTCGCTGATGTATCACAAGTTCTTAGCCTCCAACACAATTATGTCTTAGTCTCCTAGAGGTTTTCAAACTTAGTGTGTATAAGAATTACTTGGGAAACTCGCTAAAAACGCAGCTTCCTACCCAGATCCCCTCTTCTCCACCAAGTATCTCAAGCATACTGATTTTAGTGAAATGCACTTTGGAGAGTACTCTATGTATATTTATGGTATAAACTTTGTCAAGCTTAGGGGTCCCACTTTACTTCTTTCTCCATCATCTCAGTTATTACTGAAGTGTGGGAAAGCCGAATGGGTGAAGACTGTGTAATTCATGTAGTTGAGCAGGGCAGTCCCACAGCATGTTAGACTTATATGTTATTTTCATCCAAAGAATCAAACCATCTCTAGTTTTGGTCTAGGAGCCTCAGAATGTCGTTTTGAGAGATTCACAACTTTCATCTACTGATGTTAAGTGCAGGATAATAGTGGCGTTGCTACTTTGCTCTCTTTTTGCTTTTTAAAGAATTACATTGTACAGACTTTCAAATTCACTGCCTTCATTTTTGAGATGAGAAAACTGCTCCCCGCCCCGGGAGAAGTAGCTCATTTGTCACCCAGTAAGACTGTGCAAGGCAAGGGTTAAAGTGCAAGCCCTTTGACTTTCAACCCAATGTTCTTCTCATGACCTTGAAGAAGTCTACCTCAGATACCCATCTGTCCAAGAATATGAAAATCTCTAGAGTATGTGAAGTTTTAAATCTCCTTTAAACCACATAGTATATTCCTGAGCAAAGCCTTCACAATACAATTTTATAGATTTTTAAACTCCTTAGAAAACAAATTTTAAAAGTCAACACATTTTCAACTAGTTTAATATGGTTCTACTGCACTTCCCATCATATTAAGAACTGGAGCAGTTCAAATCTGATGACAAATTCCAATTCAGATTTTTCTGTTACCCTGCAATGGTTGTTGTAATGATTTTGGTAACGAGGTGGAGTTTTGAGTATAGAGTTGTTTTCTGTTCAGAACTTATGTTAAATGTGCGTGAATGTACACAAGCATGCACACGAAAGCACTCATGAGGTTTGACAACTGACAACTGTCTGTTAATATTTATGTCTATGTACTTTCACACTTATATGTGCACATGAATAAAATACTATCTGAAATACATACTAGGTAAGTTTTATAAATGATCTTAAATTTCAAGATCAAGGCAAGCCCACAATTAAAATTATCAGTCAATGAAAAACTAAATGTGTAGTAATGCGAATCTGAAAGTATTTTAAATACACACCACATTAGGTCTACTCATCATCTGCTTTTGTTTCTCTGAAATTATCTGCTTGGCCTTACTAGGCAAAAGCTAAAAAAAATTTAATTGATCAGCTCAATACTTTAAAAAAACTTCCAAATAAAAGCAAAGAAACGAGAATTAATCTTAGACAATTATAACAGGTAAAGAGAAGATGGATGTGAGAGGCGGATTAGTTTGATCAGAACTAGATTTTTCTTACACCAGTTTAAACAATTTAAGCAATGGCAAGAATAACTTGTATTCTGGCAGATTGATGCTGAATACACACTTTCGAAACATTTATTTTCTCTTAATTCTGGGAAAGCAGTCACAATCTAGGAAACCACAAGGAGATAGATAGGTGAGGAAAACAGACAGATGGGGGGCATTATATCTGTATAACGGGGACATATACCTCATTACACCTCTTCCTTTTTGGTTTAGTATTCATTGCTTACAAAGGGTACTATAAGGCAATAACATTTAAATAGGATACACGTGAGAAGCATTTAAAATCGTACAGCAATGTTACTTATGCTAGCAAATCGAAAATATTTTTGAGTTTCAACGCCATGCTTATTTATTTTTGGCACAATGGAACAATGTTTTAAATCTAACTTTGATAAAATACCAAGTAACATTTAGAAATTCATTTCCATCAGATTTCTGATCCCATGTATATTAACAGTGCTATATTAAATGATATAATTTGGGGGAAAAGATTTCTAGGAGAATAACTGTCTTTACTCCTTCAGCATGAATACATTAGGAAGAATGAATTAGAAAGAAGAGACATAAAATGAAAAACAAATGAAAAGTTGGGGTGAACTCATTTTTAAATATTTTTTTTCTTTGCTGGGAAACTAGCATATACTTAAAAGAAATCATCTAAAATGTGGGCGAGCCATCCCCTGGCCACACTTCCCCATTCTGGCGGCCTGACACTGCGGTCGTCAATGACGACTCTTGAAGGATGAGGTTAATAATCTGACACAGGTGCCTGATTTCTAGCAAGGACCAGATTCGTGTAGTCCCTATTATCATACCGCTCTAACTTGCATTTTGAGAAAGAGAGAGGGTGGAGTAATAGTTGGGGCGATAAACCTGGGTACACCTGTGGGAATATGAACATCTTAGGTAAAGGAAGATGTGCTTGTGTGGGGGGGAAGGGAGGGGGGAGGTCTGAACACCCGTGGCTCTGCCTGTTTGCGGTTCGCCAGGCACGCATGCGCGCTCACCTCCACGATGTCTGAGTTCGTCCGGCTCTCGTGCGGCTCGTTGTACTCGGTGTACTTGAGCAGCACCTTGTCCATGTCTGTGCTGGCGTACTGGAACAGCTTGTTGGTACTGTTGAAGATGATCAGCGCGATCTCACAGTCACACAGCACGCTCAGCTCATACGCCTTCTTCATCAACCCAAATTTCCTCTTTGTAAATGTCACCTGGAAAAAAGAAAGCAGACACGTTTTTTTAAAGAGGAAAAAAAAGCAAGCCTTTAAAAATAAAACAGTACTTTTTTCCTTTGTAAAACAACGTGTGTTGTTGTCAGAGCCCTCGGGCACTAACACATTTGGAAAGAAAGCAAATAAATCTAAAACTAATTTCTGCTTAGAATTCGAAAATGTGTGATTTCTAGCTTGCTGCTGAATGTGAAACTGTAAATGCCAGATTTAATGTAGGGCATTTCAATGAAGGTGACCAGAGAACTGTTCATGTTTCTTTGAGCAATTCAAGATTTAAAAGAGTCCATTTCAGCAGGGTTAGCATATTTCTTAATTATAAATTTGGAGCTTATTTTTCGGCCACGTGAAGACTGGACATGACATTATGAACACAGTATTTTAGATCTATGTTCAAAATTTCTCAAAACTGTTTAGTCTCATGCCATTGAACTGAAAACGCTGAAGGGATCTGACTGTACTTCCAGACAGAGTTGTATTCTGTTTTCTAGAAATCCAGCAGGGAGTTGGGAAGTGCTTTAGCCATAACTCTGTTAGGGCTTTGGTTTCATTCTTCTGTGTATCTTTCTTCCTCTCCCAAGCCAGAAACTGTATTGCCATCTTTGCCTTTCTCTTCTTTTACTCTAATCTATTACCAAGTCCGACAATTCCTCCCCTCCAAATGTTTCTCAGGTTCACACTTTCTTGTCTATTTCCCAGGCATCTCTATCATTCATGTCTTTATCAGCTTCCTGTCCTAGACGATCTCCCTGTCTGAAACCATTCCCTCCTCGATTCATCCTAATCTTCAAAACCGTACTCTTGTCACTGCCATTTCCTGATGGGCCGGCTACAACAGCTCCCCTCTCTGGCTTCAAATACTTCTACCTGCCAGTGCAAATATGCATTTTACTATCCCCAGTTTCAGTCTTCTCTTGATTAAACTCCAGTCTGCCCACCAAAAACCATGAACATTCTTAAGTATAAGCCTTTATACTTCATGGTCCAGTGTTTCCCAGCAGGTCTTTTGTAGAATATTATTTCTACAAAATACTCCTTAAGACAGAAAGTTCAATGGTCCAATGTGTTTGGGAAATGAGGCACAGCGGTATATTAAAGGCTGAGGAACTTTTTAAACCTTAACCTGCTTCCCAAACTAACTGCTGACAGAACGTTGATTTCTTTGCTTATTTATTTATTTTGAGGGGCACTTACTATCATTCTTCTGAACCAGGTTTTTGAGGCATCTACCCTGGGAAATGCTGACTGACTTTTAAATAGTCAACTTTGAAAATAATAACTGAATTTTCTTCTTCAACTTCAAATCCAACCCATCTTGCAGAGGTCAGCTCAGTTTTATCTACTACCTACTTGGGCGTAACTCCTAAATCTAGAGTCCTGCTCCTTTTCTTTCTCTTTGTCTCCAGCCACCCCATGGATGTCCTCCACTCATGTGTCTATCTAAAAGTCCTAGGAATCTCAAACCCCCAAAGCCCAAACTCACCTTCACCCTCGAATCTGCTCCCCTTCCTGGGTCCCCCATCTCACCATAAACTCAGTCACCCAAACTAGAGACCGCTGAGTGGACTTGGAATGTCCCCTATCCCACACGCCTAAATAAATGTGTTGACAGGAAGTGTGCACTAGCAGACAGAAAAGCTGACTTCCTGGTCTCCTCATTTCCCCACACTTCTGTTGATACTTATTGTTTTACCCATCACCCCTTTATTTTTTCTTATAGTACTTATCATATTTTATAACTTGTATAATTTTGTGTGTGATCATTTGTTTAATGTCTGTCTCCTCCACTACGGTGCACGTTCCACAAGGGCATGTACCATTTTTATTTTGCCCACTGCTGTATCTCCAGTGCCTAGAACAGCAGACATATGGGCACACATTAAAAATCTGTAGTATAAAAAACGAAATAGGGAAAACTATTTTTAGAAATATCAAAGTGATGTATGTTATATAAAACTGTGATAGCTTTCCCCACCGAATTTTTATTTAGCAACTCATAAACAGAATTTTAAAAAGATAAATCTACACTTTAATAATGTTTATATTCTTTAATCACATCTGCACTGAAGGCAGCATGATAGAAAGGGAAGAACATGGGGTCTGGATTCAGGGGACCCTAGATTTGAATGCTGATCTGCTATTTATTAGTCATGAGAAATTCACTTAACTTCTTCAAATTTGATTTTTCTCTGAGTCTGATTTTTCATCTATAAAACGGAGATAACACCTACTTGTGGGGTTGCTGCAAGGATTACATAAAATAACATATGTACAGTATCAAGCTTTGTGTTTAAAGTAGAAGCTCAATAAATCTTAGTTCCCATCCCTTTCTTAGTTGACTTACAGGAAAAGAACTTACAAAATACACCTGTCTTAGTGGCTCAAAGAGTCCTGATCAAGGCTATTTGAGGATCTTACTACAGTCTTCCTGATAGAAAGATAAAGCTGAACTATGGAATTCCCACTGATCATTCTTTGGAAAATACAGCATTTAGGTATTTACCAGCCCACATCGGCTAGTCAATATCTACTCAGATATGTTATTTACGTTGCAACTGGGATAATTTTTCTTTGTAATGATTGCCAATGTCTCACCTTCTGTTTTATGTTTATTGATTGTCTTACTAAAGTGCTTGTAATAAAATATAGCTAGTGTTTTATTTCCAGTGTCTCACCTTCTGTTTTATGTTTATTGACTGTCTTACTAACCTGTTCTTATAAAACATAGCCAGTGTTTTATTTTCATATCTGATTATCATACTACTTTAGAAACTTTTTTTATTCTGGTTCATTCAGATGAGTCATGATTGGTATTAGGAATGAGCTAAATAAAGGCTATCTTTTTGGAATGGGTAAAAAGTATCACCATTAATTATACAGATTTATACAAAATGTCTTTTAAGAATTCTCTTAGATGCAATTTAGTCATGCAAATATACTTGCACATTGGTATTTTGTTTAGTGAAGTAGGCTACAGAGTACGTTCAACGCAGAAGGAAGGCACTGACCCAAAATACTTTCATATATCTAAAACCACTTTTAATCAGACTCTCATGACCACAAACTGTAGGTGGAATGTCTCGATACAGTATGGTTTCTGTTGTACTCAAACCTCAGAATTTAGCACGTTACAACACTCACCCTCAAAGTACATTTCAGCACAGAAATATCATTAAAGCCACTACTTGTTTACTTTTAGGTACTCCTCAACTTTTGTGTAACCAAATAGGCTGCTGGATAATGCATACTTATTTAATAATACCTGTCAGAAAGTCAGTGCATATGGCTTCTTTTCATTAAAACTGCAAACTGAAATGACAATGACTATATTAAAGCATTTAAGAAAATATCTTCAAGACCTACTCTTAATTGCACTAAGTTTAATTCTGTATTATGTTCATATTCTTCATAGCATACTCAAAATGTATTTTATAATGCTTTTTCTCATTGTTCACAGTTAGATAAAATTGTTTTTCAGCATTAAGCTTTCTTAAGAGAACTGGGATATTACCCTTCGTTTAAAATATGCCACTCAATGACAAAGATTGCAATTCAGAGCTTTTATACTTAAATATAATAATGCATTGTAATGATTACATTTTCCATAACTTGACAATTGTTTGTAATGGGGACAAGTCCATTTCTATTTCAATAACATATTTTGAACCTTAGGTGAGATGGAAGACTGTTTTTACAGCAGTTAGGCAAAGAGATGCTCTTTTCCAGTGTTTACATCAATCAAGGTGCACCAAGAAGGCAATAAAACCAATATTATTTAAGTGGGCACTATAATTTACATTTAGTTTTCAAAATTAAAGAGACTTCATATGTAATATATGTATGGAAAGCAAGATTACTCTGTAAACATTGAGCATTTTATGTTTTTTTTTCTTTACCTCTTGAAACAGCCTCAAATGTAATGATGATGTTTTATTAAGACATTCAGTATTAAGTTCTATATTAACCTCGAGTTTTAAATCCTAGCACAAGGGCAGGCATCACAATCACACATCTCATGCTGACAATTACTCTAGAACTTATTAGGTATGAATCAGTAATTGAAATTAGAATTTGAAATTGAGAAAAGGAACATTCATTAAATACAGCCCCATACAATTTATATTCCTTATAAAGAAATAAGGAAAATCTATTTACAGAAACATGAAAGTAATTCAAGCAATTTTTATTGAGCATTTTCTACATGCCAAACATTGTGCCGACCAATACTGATTGAGCATTCTCCACATCAAACATTGGTGCTGGGTGTTCGGGCTTCTACTACATGTAAATATATATCTCCCTTGTTCATGTCTCATCCTCATGGCTAGAGGAAAAACAGTCATTTAATTCCTTAAAGCTCCAAAGGAATTTCCTTCATTTGAATCAAAATGTATTCCTTGGCTAATAATGTTATATTTCCAGTCATGTGTAATGATCTGAACTGTATTTTTATCCAGAGTTGGGTGAATTCAGTTTTTGTTTTCTGACCAATCCTTCTTCTAGACTGAGCAAGAAAAATAACAGTAGATGTTGACCCAATCAAGAGGAATATGAAATGAAACCTACCATATTGGTTATTTCTTATCTTGTACTCAGAGAAAGCTGATCATGGCATTACGTCCCTCCCCCTTTCCATCTGGCCGCTGGCAGGCTCCCATGGTGCTGTAAGGCTTCCTTTAAATGTCAACTTCTTCTATGAAGCTTTCATTGTCACATTCAGATAACACTCATTCCTCCCTCGTTGTTATCCTCTAGAGCTTTTTACAAACCTTTATTATGAGACTTATTCTAATATTACAGAGTTGATTGGTTGTTTGAGTCTGCCTCTCCTGCTGGCTTTTTGAGCTCCCTGAAAACCCCACCTCTTGCCTCACAAAGACTGACCAATGGATACTCAATGAACAAATGGATTACGGAATGGAAATACTCTATTTTAAACTGAATGTCTCAATAAAATTTTCTGCTAAAAGTAGATAATTTTTAAACTTGTCTTTTTGACAATTTATTGTTTTATTTTTCTTGAAGAAAGAAAAAAATAATTCAAAAAGTTCAGAGGAAAGTGGTCTTTATTCCTTGCCCTGATGACTCATCATGAAGGACAGAAATGTGTGAAGGTAAAAACTGAACTTTACAATCACAGGATACAGAGGTAAAGGAGGGAGGATCTAAGAATTCAGATGACTGCATTCATTGAGCAAAAATTTACTGAACTTTCTGATGAGATCAGATTTTTAAAGAACATGTATTTGGCAACGTATTTGATGAAATCCTCATCACAATATTATATATTTGAGATTAGCTAGTAGTAATGTAGATGATTTAAGTATGAATTAATTAATTGGTGTTAAGTTTAAGGACAGTCTCTTGCAAAGGGCCACAGAGTTCAAGAGTAACTTTCCTGTCCCAGGCACCATTTTTATTAGTGGTGTAGATGAAGATGTAGCCTGCATGCTTATCAGATCCACACACCACACAAATCTGGGTGATAACCCAGTAGATTGTAGAGTCTTTATACATACATAGCTCACTCTACAGAAAGCTGGGTCACAAACGAAAAGAAACAGAGGTAATATTAAAGTCTTTCATTCGTATTAAAAAAAAAAACCAGAATTACATAATCTCAGGTTGGAGGAAAACTAACATGATAGCTGTTTTTGGGAAAAGGATCTAAAGTTATAGTGTTTGACAGTGAGAACTAATTATCCTAATGATCTCTTAGTTAGTCAGCACTAACTAATCTTTGGTACTATGTTCAGCTCTGAGAATTTTAAGAAGACACTGGGTGACACCGACAAAATTAGAGCATCTATAGGATGGCAAACAGGTCGATGTAGGGTCTGAGAATAATTTTGCAGGAGAAATCATTGAGGGAATCTGGAATGTTTAACCCAGAAAAACAGAGTTAAAAGAGAAATGCCAAACACTTTCCAAGATCTGCAGACTTCGTGGCCATATGAAGAGGCAGATGAGTTATTCTGTTTTGTTCTATAGAGCAGAGTTAGAAAGCATTGCTGAAAATCATAAAGAGGTTCAAAACAGGGGGAAACCTAGTGATGAGAACTGTCCAAGAGTGGATCTAGTCCCATGAAGTAAGAAGCAGTTCATTCCTGAACATGTTCACGTAGGGCTGCATATCAAGGAAGGTCTAGAGCGCGTTCCTGAATTCAACAGGAAGCTGGACTAGACACCTTTAAAAGATTTATTCCAGATTTAGATGTTCAGATTCTATGCCTACGTAGCACAGACCTTTGGGTAAAGGGGAAGATTACAGTGAATGGAATACAGTTTATAACAAGAATCTATTTCTGCAATTTCATTCTGTAGAATGTCTTAGGTTTTGGTTACTCAATCTCATCAATATGTTACCATAGTCATTCTAATTTTAATATTCCAAGAAATAAAACTGGATCACTTTCTTTTTGTAGTTAGAAGAGATATAAAAGACTGTAAAGAATTGGAGTAGACAATATTAAACTAGGTATAGTGCTGAAAATGCACAGAAAAACAACTGTCCAGATTGATAAAATAGCAAATTCACATTAAAATATTTTAAAAGAGGCAATATATATGCATCATCACTGGGGCTCTGTACTGTGGAAGCAAAAACATGGGAATTGAAAATCAAGTCTAAGCTCTGCCATGTATGAGCCATGTGTCCCTGGGCTCGGGTAAATTGTTTAACTTACCTATACCCCAGTTTCCTCATCTGTAAAGTGGAGGTAATGACAGGTATCTTACAGAGTTATGATGAGAGTTAAACTAAGGAACACACAAGTGTAAGTGACTTGTTGACTGTGAAACACTATACAAGGTAGGTAGTATTTTTTTTATGATGCACCAGGCTCAGTCACTTCTTGTTACGTACTGTAAAAGATTGCTCTCTCAACTAAACCTCAAGCTTCCCTTGAAAGCCCGGAACATCTCCTGTCTGCTCTTGTAACCTGAAGTCCCAGAACAATACTTGGCTAAATATTCGTTGAATGAATGAATGGATAGATGGATGGAATAATTACTCATTTTTTTTGGCAATCAAAACTGAATGGCTAAAAATGAATTTCTATGCACGCTCAAATTATGTTAATAAGAAGTCACTGAGAGAGGAAAATTTCACATAGTTATTTTTCTTTTTTGTCACATTAACTTATAGTAAAAATGTACATTTAGTAAAAATGAATAGGAGAAAAACTGGATTGCGTCAAATTTTGTGTGTGGGTTTGTTGGTGAAATTGGAGCATATCGTATTTTTTATAATTGTTTTTAGATAAGAGTGTTGACTTTATTTGGTGACTTTTTTCTAAGAAGTTTTCAAAGACTTTCTAAGCTATCTTGCTCCATTTGACAGCATCTCTTTTAACTTATTATTGGGCACCGTTTATCATCCCCATTTCTCAGATGATACTGTAAACAAAGGCATGAACTGCCTTATCCACACTCCCAAAACTAGTCGCTGATGAACTAGGAATAGAACCCTCTTCACACAAAATCCATCTTTCTTTCCATTAGTCAGTGTTCCTTCCCTCTTTTAGACAACTGTGCATTTCAGGGGCTGAAGGTCAGTACAGCATGGACCCCTCCAACCACTCATCAAGCACTGTACAGGTAAACTAAGAACTGTCAGCAATTCTGAAGAGCACAGCAGGGTAGTGTACAACTTATTAATTAGTATAAGGACAGCTTTCTAGGTTAAAATAATACAAATAATACAAATAATACTAAAATTGAGAAGAAGTTGGTTTCTAGGTTCTGACAATAAACCAAAGCTCCTTTTGTGTGGACTCTGCAGCTACCTCTGCCCTCAGACCTCCAGACATTCCCACTAAAGCCAGTGAGAACCACATGCATGCACTAGTGGGCACACACTAGTTCTATATTTATGGATGTTTACTTAAATTTCACAGAATGAGGGGCATTTTGGTTGGTAGCAAATACAAGCCTGTTTACAGCCAGAATAAAAAAAGGTGGGTCTCTGATTTACACACAGTCAATGTAAATAACAAGTTCTAAAACAGAGGACAAGTCCTGTATCATTTCCTACAGGGCACAGAAATTAGTTAGACTACTGTGTAACAGAAAGGGCATTTAATCATGAGTCTCCACACCACACGCAGGCCTCTGTTCACCCTCCCAATCCTGGCTCCATTCATAAAGTCACCTCAGGAGAACTTTCCTACCATATTTTAACGGTAGGAGTCCTTGCACCTTACAGGAAAGAATAAATGAAAGAAAAAGACCTTTGGAAACAGCAGCTATTCACATCTCTGAGAATAACTGAGGCCTAACGCTAAATGACTTCAGATGCATTACTAAGGGAAGCAAGGATACTTTTACCTATGGGTCTCCAATACTTCGTCCCACCAATCAGAATTCTTTCAGCCTGATCTTATTGAACTTATCAGTGAGTCTGCTCAGTGAGGGGGGAAACTTTTTACTCGTTTCTTTAAATCATAAAGTAATATTAGTTTCATAATTTTAGAATGCGTTTGGGACTAATATACCTAGCTAATTGTATTTTCAAAGTTTTGAGGTTTTATCAGGGTTTTTTTCGTCCAAATAGAGTCACAAGGACTACAACTGTAATCCTATGGAAATAGTTTAGATCCAGCCCTCCTCACCCACAGCCTAAAGAATCTCCCAGTTTCCTCCTAGTTAAGGAAAAGGAGTGACTAATGAGGGACAAGATGGGCAGTTCACGGATACAATGCGCTCTCTAATCCAGAGTCGCTAGGTCTTCCTATGTGTTTAAAGGGTTAGGGATGGAGTCAAGAGTCTGCAACGACAATCTTTAATTGAAAAAAAGGGAAATGCCCTCTTAAATGCTCTTTTTCTTCCCCTGGCTTGTTCCTGACAGTAAGTAATGGTGCAACTGTTCTAAAGTATTCCTCTTCAATTTTATTTTGTTTAATTCAGTCTGTCATTAGAAAGGCTTGCGAGCTTTAGGCTTGATGATTACTCTCGGTGGGAGGAAGTAGTGCCACTGCAGACTTGTGTTCTAGACAAGCGCTCCTTTATACAATGACGGGGCCTGCCACCATAAATGAAAGGCTCTTTAAAGAGCAGTGAGGGACTCTTTTAAGCAGACTGCTACCATGTGCTTGTAACCCTCCAGCATAACTTGCGAGGATGAGACAGCAGTGTGTTCTGCTGCAAAGAGGACTATTGTCCTCGTTAGCCTTCAGCAAACTGAGCCGCATTTCACTGCAATGCAGTAGGATTTCCAAAGGGTTTCAAGCAGTAGTTCCTAAAATTCTGAATGCGATAGAAGGATTAAAATAGGGGGCTTAGCATGTGGAATTTAGGACTCTACCGACCTCTTACCCTAAGTCAACACCCCAAACACCAAAATAAGACTTTAAATCTTGTGCATTGCACACTATTTCGAGGAAACATAATAAAACAATGGGTTAGATTACAGTTAAATAACTGAACGCATATCAATAAACTTGAGTGTCTTAACAAATTCAAAGTCTGGGTTTTAAAACTTGTCATAGCTGATTTCTGATATATTTATGTACATGAGGAAAAGGTAGATGATGAGTTATAATTATTAAATTTAGGATTTAAAACATTTTATTGTGGTTCATTTTTAAGCTTAAGAATGTTTTGGATTTTAAAAAGAGAAGACTATATATAACACAATATGTTTTAAATTTTTTTATACATGCTGTTGAGGTTTGCTTGGTTTGTTAAGGGGCTGATTTACATTCTAAATCCAGTCTGCAGATGCAGTCATAAAATAAATACTTGTTTCTCTATACCTCATGTACATGAAATATATAATTTGAGTCTGAAAAGAATCAAATAAACCAGATTAATATTTTGGGGGCAAAAACATGTTTACTAGTTTAACAAAGCCAAAATGTACCTAAGGTAAAGGTCAAAGACTACTTCATTCCCTGCTGAGCAAATGCTCAGGAAGCACATTTGTCTATGTTTCCTGTCATAACAGGAAGAGTGTAACTTCTTCCTTTCCACAATGGCTTCAGTTTTACCTCCTAACTCCAATATTTTCTCCCTCAGGGCCTTCCAAATCAATCCTTGCAAGACAGAAGGCAGGAGGCGGTCTCCGTTGTAGTTTCCAAACAGTTACATTTGTTGAAATGTTACTTAAATGTTAGTGATTTCTTAAGCTAAACTGTTCCAACTTAAAATTAAAAGTCAAATATCCAAACATTTAGATTGGATCTCTTATTCCTATTAATGGTCCAACATATTTCAAAAGAAACACAAATACATATTCCATACTATGGAATTTCATTTACTTTAATTTAACTAACAATGTTGTCATTGTTTTGTTTTGTTTTGTTTCCAAACAAAGCCATTATTCTTGGCGGGGGCAGGAGTTCCAATTGTGTTCAGTAAGACTATGTTGGGATGTCAACATTAAAAATACTCTTACTAAGAAGGAGCTCATTTTAAGTGAATAAATTACAATGTTAAAGGAAGTCTAGACTGCAAAGTACATGGCTTTTGAAACAATCAGCAACATGTTCTTTAATCTACAGTTTGGAAGAAACCTCTTGGTTTATGCGGTCTATTTATAATGTTAATATTTTTAGTGTTGGTTTCTCAGTAATACAATGTCATACAAAGTTCGGGCATTTGCAAAGCAAAAGGGGATTTGTAGCACACAGAATGGTGTGTGTATGCACTTACAGGTGGAAGGTGCCATTCCGTGTAAACTTGCTACACAAAATGACTGAGACACAATAAATATAAGCATTGGAATATTTCTAAATTACAGTTAATTAAATGGAAATTATGTGAAATACACAAATTAGAACTGAAACAACAAAAAGTCTTGAAGCCCTCAATTTCAAGGAGGAGCTTCTATCTTAAATCCAGTGACAGAATTCAAGAGGAGATAGTTATGCTTTTCCTTGTGAACATTTTGGCCTCTCTTGGACTTCCTACTAAAGGAAAGCTAATGAATAGTTTGATGGCAGTTGAGACAATACCTTTTTGGCAGTAAAGGAACAGATCTAGCTGTGTAAGTACAAAATGTCCCACACATGACTGGGATTGACATATATACACTAATATGCATAAAATAGATAACTAATGAGAACCTGCTGCATAGCACAGGGAACTCTACTCAGTGCTCTGTGGTGACCTAATTGGGAAGAAAATCCAAAAAAGAGGGGATATATGTATACATATAGCTGATTCACTGCCCTGTACAGCAGAAACTAACACAACATTGTAAAGCAACTATATGCCAATTAAAAAAAAAAGTCTCACACAACATGGGATGTACAGAAAGTATGCTGTGCACTATCTCTATGATTCAACTATAGAGTGGGGAAACCATTTCTGAATTGTTTTCAAATTGATAGGAACAGAAGAGAAAGGGATGGCTTGATGTCACAGCTGTTAAACATACATCTGAGTACTCTGGCTACTGCTTTCTTTGATTTGGAATCTCGCAAAAATACAGTTTGTCATTTTTCCCTTCTGGCTTTCTTTTTCAGTCTCTCACCAGTTAATTCCAACTCTCTAAAAAAAAAAATTTTCCCCTTGGTGATTTTAAGATTAACAAAAGAATGATTTAACTTATATGCACGGAGAACCTTTAAGTAGGCATACACAGCATCAATATACCCTGCAATTCAGTTCTGAGATGCATTACTGTGTCCTAAAGTATTACTATGATACACCCTGCTTTTATTTATTTACTCATTTTATAAAATGAGTTTAATAAAAATTTTAATATGAGTATAGGGGAGGCAGTCAGCTGTAAAGAAATGATATTGAGGGAAAAGGAGTATAATGATCATTATCATGAGTTATTTGCAGGTTTACTTTGGATTTAGAGATTAAAAAACCCAACACTTTTGCACTGATTGAACTTTTTATTCACTTGACTTAAAGCAAGGTTCCAAATATCCACTGACTAACATGGATAACTATTCTACAGTATTTAAAGCATAATTTCCTCTCAAATAATGTGCATTTGCTCGATATGCATACAAGCAAGTGACAAGTTTGGACGTTCTCTTTGTGGAGATGACAAAATAAAACAGTGTGTCTGGATGGCTCTGTTCTTTAACTCATGGTTTAGAATTCATCAAAAACTTATTTTCTTGAAGCAATTTATTTGTATTTCTATATTATCCTCACATTTAAAGACTGAATCTATCTCAACTTCCACAAATTTTATATTCGGTTACTAGGTTGTAACTCTCAAGTTTAGAACTGTAATCAGTCCTTTTATTTATGGGTATTCTAGATACCACCTTGAAGGAATGTTACAGTAAAAATTCCATTGAAATTTTAGTTAAAATTCTAAGAAGAACGTAAAATAGAGGAAAACGGGAGAGTAAGGAGTAAAATCTGTTTCTTTTTAAAGAAGAGTCATTTGAGAAAATCAAGGCAACTCTTTATTTTTCAGTTTAGTTTAGAAAATATCAGATTTAGTTTAAAAACCTCAGTATGTAGAAACTGTCAGAGGCTGCATCTACACTGAACTATTTCTCCAGTTTTTTTTTTTCTGAGCCCATTTAAAATAATTTATAAGTCATGTAAAGAAACTGAGATAAGGACATAAGAAAAGGGAAAAAGTTAGAAAATTTAACAGCTATGACTAATCCCCTTTAGTCATAGGGGATTCTCCTTTTCTATTAACAAGAGAATGCTGCTAATTGTCTTTAATTTGTGCTCCAGTTACTGCACTGATAATTACATGATATTTTGTTTGCTGGCAAAAACTGTTAGCGTGCCAGGTCTGATAGAAGAAAAGAACTTAAGACATTTAATAAACTCCTTTCTTTAACTTACTATATTAGGCCATAACTGTGTTATTCGGCAAATATTTTTCTCTGGTAGTTATTCAAATATTTAAATGTCTTTTTATAATAAGTCACACAAATAAATTCGGGTTTGCCTCTCCTATCCTTTCAAAGTGGGAAAGCTGAAAATTTTAAGTACAAACACACAAGAAAACAGATTTAGGTTAAGCATGCCTAATTTTCATATATCTTTCTTCTTGATTTAACAGATTTCTAAGTATATTCTGTTTGCAAAAAGAGTCATATGAGGACAAAACTCATTTAAAAATATGGCTGTTTCAGAAGCACAGTAACAACTGGTACCATATGAAGGAGGGTAAGATTATTGCCTAACTGATGAAGGTAACTCACAAGTAAGAACAAAAAATGCAGATGGAGAGATTGAAATTGTAGTGTGAGAATAAGCTGGAAGCTAGAAGTGATTAAAAATAGTGATAAGTAGTTCAAAATAATTTGGTCAGTAACATACATTTGAAAATAAGTCCCACAAGCATAGAAATTGGGAAACTACTTCTCCCCATCCTCGTCACAAGCTATAAATGTTCTGTGTGATTTTCCTTCCTGTCCACAAGCCATCCTCTGCCATCATCTGGCTCTTGCTCTGAAATGATTCTCTTGCCGCTTGTTAGCTTCCAAAGGCTCCTTTGTGCCCCAGCTCTACTCTGTTCCACTCTTCCTTCCATCTTCCTGATACCCTTTTAAGGTAACACCCTATTGAAATGAAGGTTTCAGGTACCATTCTTTACTGTGCTACACAGCACAGGTGTTGTTCTGATAGAAATCACATTAACTATAATAGCTAATGGTGAGTCTTAACAGGAATAGCTGACAGGTAAAGTTATGGAGCATTTATTATATGTTAGGTGCCTTACATTTATCCCCCAATTTAATCATCTCAATGACCCAATGAAGTGGGTACTATTTTTTAATCTCCCCTCTACTGATGAGGGAAAACTCAGAGGGGTTAAGTCACTTGCTGGAGGGTCATACAGCTAGCAGGTGGCAGAACTAGGGCCAGAACAAGGTTTGTGTGTCTCTAAAAACCATGTTCTTCACCATGGTATTACACTGGATGCAGTATGATGTAACTGGGGAAAGCAATGACACACAACCATGCTCTTAGCCATTATATTATACAGAACGCAGAGTGACGCGATTGAGAAAAGCTTGTTTTGTTTTTGAATCTGAAAGATTTGGGCTCATATCTTGGCCACCTCCTAGTATTAACTATCTGACTTCAAAGCTCTGTGTGATCTGGGCCCTCCCTAGCATCTAAACCTTTTCTCTCATCTCTCTAAAGTTATACACACCAGGCTCAAGCTCCATAGGCTTTCCTTAGACTGCTTAGCAAGCTCTTTACTTTCTCAGAAGCTTCGCAAACACTGTTCCCTCTGGAATGTTGTCACCTGCCTAACTCTGAATCATCTTTTAGCTCCCATCTTTCAACATTTCCTCAGGGAGGCCTTTCCCTCACCCACAATCTAAATAAGGCACCTCCTGTTATTCCTTCATAGCATTTGGAGAGCTGCATTCATAGCACATGTGAACAGAATTTTTGTTATATATTTGCATATTTCATGTCTGGTTCATCCCACCAGGCCAGGGGTCCACCAACTACGGCCCACAGGCCAATCATGCCTGCCCCCTGTTTCTGCCAGTAAAGTTTTATTCAAACACAGACACATTCATTTGTATACACATTGTCCTTTGCTGCTTTCACTAAGAGGGCAGAGACGAGTAGTTGAGACAGAGACTGCATGGCTCACAAGGCCAAAAGTATTTGCTATCTGGCCCTTTACAGAAACAGTTGGCTGACTTCTGTGGCAGACAATAAGCTGAATGAGATTCTTCTTGCTTACTGCTGAATACTTCATGTTGGGCACATTGCAAACAAGTGATATTTGTTGATTTAATAAATAAATGAGTTATTCAGCTGTAAATGGAATTACTAAAGATTAAATGGAGTAATATATATGTAGTTCTTGGAACACGTAGCTTCTTTTAAGTTATCTGAAAATTTCCGTAAGACAAATTGACAATTCATGATTTTATTTATTTTTACATACTAGCTTAAGAAATCCACCTCGTTTAGCTTAGAGATTGAGAAATAAGTAGTTTTCATAAACTTGGAGACTCTGGAAAATTTAAAAAACAAAACAAAACTAGCTGTTACTTTTTTTTCCTCCCCTAAACTATTTTATGTATACAATTGGAGTTTCTGATTTTTAGCTGTTGCTACTGCCATAATGAAAAATAAAGGGCAAAATTCAATTTAAACAGTCAGCCACTCTGTTTTACCACAGTTTTATTTCTCAATGATATACAACTTATCGCATCAGCTCTGTAATATTTCATTTCACACTTCAAGTCAGTATTTCTTATTCTGTAAAAACACACCCTGTGCTCTGTATAGCCAAATAAACACTTGCAATGGCAGGGCAGGCTTTTACTGCTTTTGAGAAAAGATGACAGTGAGCTATCGTGTGAGGTTCTGTTAGGGAGTCTACAGCGGGGAAGCTTCAAAAAGGGCAAAGCAGTTAATGTTTCTCTTTTCAACATGTGAACACATACTTTAAAGGGAGCCTAGGTTAGGGGTGTCTCCTCACTTTGTATGACATGCTGTCGCAGATTTGCTGGTGCTGGTTATCAGAAGTGACCTACATCTTTTTTTTTTTTTTTTTGCAGTATGCGGGCCTCTCACTGTTGTGGCCTCTCCCGTTGCGGAGCACAGGCTCCAGACGCTCAGGCTCAGCGGCCATGGCTCACGGACCCAGCCGCTCCGTGGCATGTGGGATCTTCCGGGACTGGGGCACGAACCTGTGTCCCCTGCATTGGCAGGCAGACTCTCAACCACTGCGCCACCAGGGAAGCCCATGACCTACATCTTTTAGGCTCTCTCCCAAATGGCTCTTATGATCACTCTTACAGTAGATGAGAGGCACGCATGACAAATATTTATAAGTAAGATGGCTGTTTAAGTTTGTCAATGGCCATGTAAAATAATCACTGAAATATATATTAAAACATGGAAGTTTTCAATTTTACCAATTCCATTTAAGAGTGTTGAATTAAAGGGCCAACTGAACCTAAAGACGAAGAAAAGACTACACAGATCCTAAATTCTACGGAATAAAACCAAGGAATTCATCTTCAGGATTAAAAAAAGTAAGAGTGACTAAGCTGAATTTAAATAAGTTTTCTTCTCTTAAAGTTATCATGACTTCTAACATGGGTGAGAGTAACAGCAATTGTAGGCGCAACTATATTTAAATTACGAAAAAACGCTCAATTGTTAGCTCAAAAGTATAGTGTTAACGTTCTCGCATGCCTGTGTAAGTTTTATATTCCTTTATAAAGCATAATGAAAGCTCATGAATTCAACCGCAAAAACTTTCTTTTGTCCTTGTAAGCAAAAGGAAGATACAATAAATTTCATGAACCCCAAAATTAACTGGCATTATTCATGAAGTGTAGATGCTAATTCATATAAAGCTTTGACTGTACCCCAAACAGGTGCTAGTCCAAACAGTAAGATCTAAATAGTCAGTGGTATATGATGTTCAATATTTCAGTTTTAAAATTTCAACCTATAAATCAATTAAAAAATACTGTGGTTTTATATTGACTGAATGATTGCTTTTTGGCTTGACCCGTAGCAATACACAATATGTAGGAAAACACTGAAGGAATCCATCGTAAATCTTAGCATTGTTCATCCTTTAGCTCAATTTTCAGCCAAAAATAGTTCAAGTCATATGTACCTTAAGTGTAATAATTTAAAGGAGTATAAATCTGAAAATCTAAAAAGTTTCTTTACCTCTTAATGGCATACTGGCTTTGATGGCATAAATAACAACTTCTATTCATTATAATTTACACATGTAGCAATAAAAAGTTTTAAAGCACGAATCAGTTCTAGTCTCACTAGAAGGTCCAAGAAGCTAGAAAGGCACAGTAGGGCAGAAAGAGTGTTGGGGGAAATTACAGTCCGGTGGGGCGTCTCTGAGGCTGTCCTCTTAGCTTTCCCCAGTGTAAATGGGCAACAGCCAAAACGCTCTCCTCCCCCGTGGTCAAGGAGTGTCTGTTCTGTAGGTTCCATTATCCATTTGCAATGGTTGGGATCTGGCAGTACTGTAATATCTCTCAGGAACCATTATTTGCTATTTAACATCAGGTTAAACATTTGTTATTTAACCATTAACATTTGCTATTTAACCATTATTTAACATTAGGATGCATACAGACCACCCGGCTATTCTTACTTCCCCTAACTAAATCCACTCTCCCCAAGGGTGAAGGAAAATAGAGTCAAATCACAGATATTCATAATATACAAGTCTTCACTGAAGAGAGCATTTGCATGTATAAAGTCTTTAGAATAGATTAATTGTATCATACAGATATCACTGGAGTTCTAGAAAAAAATGACAACATGTGCCTCTAGGTTTATAAAATTCAGGCTTTAAAGAAAATGCTATGAGTTAACTGATAGTTCTCGCTTCTGTGTTTGAAGAGACTAATATTTCGTTGTCAGCACAATGTTAAACGTTTTGGATGTATTTCAAAGTCCCTTTTACTGTGAATAGACTGGAAGCCATTTTGATACAGGATATTTAGTCTATATTATAAACCTCTAAATGGATGACCACAAAAGGCCTCGTTCCCATGAATATAAGAATATCTTTGCTTGATGATGCATGCAGTGGAGCAATATTATGCTTATTAACTCTTAATTATTAAGCTATTCATGTTACGCAAACGCAGTTCCATTTAAAATTCATGTTGAAGTAAAAAGTGAATAATCATCAATGTGTAAAGTATATTTCTTACAGATAGAGTGATTTTTTTTCCCCTTTACTATCAGCACTTAAACTGACCACATTTAATTCACTAAAACTTCTCTTAATGGATGTTTATAAGCTCAAAATGTTTTCAGTACACTTAACATATCTGGGGGGGCGTGTAATAAATGGCCCATGTAAATAACAACACACATAGAAGTTTACCCCACTCACCTGTCTGTTACGTTCATCCATAATCCTCGTAATCTGAATCTTTTTTCTCCCCATAGTCCCCGTTTTTCTTCTCTCTCTCGTCCCTGAAATTATGTATTTTTTCCTTCCTTTTCTTTCTCTTTCCTGTTTCCTCCAAACAAATCTCCTTCTTCAGCACTTGCACTGCTCAGTTCCCAAATTCCTGCATTCGTTCCTGCTGAACAAAAAATAAAAATTAAGCACCACTTTAATATTCTAATTTTCTAAAAATAAAACTCTATGGAACTAATCAAATTAAATGAATGAAAATAAGCATCTGTTAAAAGTACATGGTATATCACATGTAGGAGCATATCAAGTAGGAATGGTTTGTTCTTATGATTAAAATAATCTTGTAAGTAATTTAACAAGTCATTTAAATGATGAAAACTATGCTTTAAAGTCCAACACTTGAAATGTATCTTTTGCAAAGAGTTTCTTACTATTTTTTTAATGAAACTAGGTGACTATTTTCACCCTTCTGTTATGAAAAATTACCTAAATCAGAGAGTTAATGAACCTTTATGTACCTGTGTATGCTAAGTAGGGCAGCTAATTCATTTCTGAAGGGAAAACAATCTCGTGTTTTGACAGCAGAGGTGATAACGTCCCTCGTTATGCAAATAGGATGGACTATTATGAAAGTGCTATTTGATATATGTAAATGTCAACGAATTTAAATCTAAATCCTTTAATCTTATTTTTTAAAAGTCACTGCTATGAGAACACTGTAAAAATAATGTGGGATATTTAATCTTACATAACAAGCAGCTATCAGCAGTGAAATCTTTTCCTTTTGAAAGCCCTTAAGCTATATCTTGAATACAAGAATCAAAAAAGATAATCATTCATAGAAAAGAAAGAAATGGTATGAAAATTAGAGTATTATTCCATTTATGACTATATTTCTTATAAGCCATCAGTTCCTTAAATTTAAATATTTTAAAAAGACACATCATATCTCTTTGGGGAGCAAGATATAAAATTATAGAAGCTTGCCATATACTGGATATCTTTAGGCCATGAATTAAAATGAAAGAAGTGATCATCAACAATGTAAGATAAACCCAGAGAATCCAGTGTATTAAAAGTATGTATCTTTCTTTGTTTTAAATTATATCTGAAAATATTTGAATGAAAGTGAATTGCTGTGAAATGTGGAAGTTAACAAAAAGGCATTCCACAGTGGCTTCTTCATTTGCAGGCAATAGCTTCAATTATTCTATCCCGTCTTATGTCAAAGAATGCAACTACTTCACACATTGCTCAGAATTTCCCTGTTTACTTTAGTTGGTGTCTGACAACCGACCTGATAAATTCCCACATGTATTATGTAATACTAAGCCATTGTCCTGGCTATTTAATAGATTATTTGGCTCCAATTCAAAGTTATTGGAACAGGAATTGGAACTGTTACACATTTGGTCTGATCACATCGGCTGTCTTTTGATTTCTTTAATTTAATTTCTAAATTCTTTATCACCTCGAGTAAATTTTTTAAATTTAAGTTTTCTGTGATTATCTAATTGCAGAAGCTATTATGATATAATTAGTTCTGGTGGATTACGTGCTGCTTAAACACTAAGACCATCCATTCTCTTTTGCCCAGTGCCTTCTATTAAACTGTAGCTCACTTCTGCCTCTGAGAATATATGTATGTTGAGTAGTATCACGACCACACAGTGCTCATCAAAACTATTACTCCAGCGGCAATTTTAAATGTTGGAAGTAGTTCAGAGTTTTAGAGTTATATAAATAACACACATTTGACAAATAGACAGGAAAAAATTAGCTGTAAGATATATTAAAAAAATCACATTAAAATATGAAAAATCCACAAAGCACAACTGCATATTCACTGTTGTCAAACACGGTCCATCTACCTATTTTTAGTGACGGTCTTAAATATCACTCAACTGGACAACTTTCCAGTGTTTCCTATAGTCTTACCTTAGAAGCAAGCAGCAAGATAGAATGGTATTTCCCATGCATGTGCAAGAACCCAAAGAGACAAACAGGCTTCCTCGATCACAGAAAAGCCAACCCATGAATCCACAGCAAATGCATATGGGACAATTTCCTTTCTTTCATTGAGCTGAGGCCGCGGCACTATCGGCTTACAGGACTATGCCTGCCTAAGCGCTTACTCACTTTAAGGTGGAAGGTCAGGGTGAACAGATTAGAGTGTGGAAGAGGCGGGGAAGAAGAAAACTTCTGCGGATCCTGATTTCAAAATACAAATAACCAAACGAGTAGAGAAACATCCCTGGAGAAAAGTCTCCTTGGAAAGACAGAGTTCTTGATGAATCAAACTTAGAAGAGTTCCTCCATCTCACCACCCCATATTTCACAACTTTGAAACGAGGGACGCGTCTTAAAAAGAGCAGAGCAAGGATTTTCTTTTTTAATTCTTAAAACATTACGGGAAGTATTTTGCCAGAAAGGACTGATACGTGTCAATATGTATATATATAAAATAATCGATTAAAGATGACATTTTGAAATATGCAAGGTAATTTAGAGAGATGTAAGTTTAAATTTCAATAAAATTAAAACATTTTCTTATTTCCCATAAAAATGAATATTTCTTGAAGTGTGCTGCCTTTTGAACATTTCTGAAATGCAAAATTTGATATGATTAAGTACATATGCAGAGTAAGATATGGTGAGGATGAGACTGTTTGCATGAAGTAAAACGTGCCTTAGAACATTCTGCTTAGAACGTTAGATTATGGGTCACCAGGTTTCAAGGCTGTCAGTAAAAATTCAGAGTTAGGAAGGTCAACAACAGCTCAGTAGCTGTTTTCTTAGCATAACTATTTTTCTAACCTGATTTTTATGCAAAAATCATATTGTAAGGTTGGTTTCAAGTATTAATTTGTAGGAGGCCTAGAGAGGCTGAAAAGAGATTATATAACTTCAGTAATCTGAAAAATTGTTTTGTATGTATATGAAGAAAAGAATATAATAGCTAAACTGCACATAGTAGAATTTGAGTTACCCTGAGAACTTTCATTTATGTACAATCAACCATAAGCTTAAAATAATTCCAGCAGCCTTACCGCTACTTCTTTCCACATGAAAGAAGAATTCTTGGAAAATGACAGAGTTACAGAGAAACAATCAGTAATTTAAAAAAAAAGAAAAGAAAAACAAATACTCTACCATAGTTACACTCTATAGAGCTACAGTCTTCTGCGTTTTTCTTTTTGCCAACCTAAATAGAAGAAAAATAAAATCATGCTGCTTACTAAAAAGGGGAACTTCATTATGGGAGGCTTCTGTTCACTTTGAGTTTGGCATAAGCAGACAGATGAAGGCAAAGTGGTTTGAGACCCAAGGAGAGAAGAATTTCTTGTGGACAGACGCTAAAGATCCTTCTCCCACCCTGGCTCTCTCATTTACAAACAAGTTCCCTGAGTGACACACACCTCCCTCCCTTCCCCCTCTCCTCCCCTCACTCCCTCCCTCCCACAAATCCCTCCCAGTAACACAGAAGAATCTTGACAGAATGGCAGGAAACACGCACAGACTGGTCAGGGAAGGATATGATGTCAGCAACCACGAACAATAAAAGGTGTAAAGGTGCTTCCTTCCCTAAACTGTTCCAGAAGTGTAAAATGGGAACCAAAACTCTTCACTTCCTTCTCTGAGCAGAACTGTCTGAGTGTGCTGGGCTGCTCACCCCACACAGAGAGGCCTTTGAGAGGTTCAGATAAGGGACAAGGAGAAAAATCCAGACACGGGGACAACATTTCTAACTCCTATTTTTAAAACACCTGAGAAAAAAATCCATTTCAGCTCTGGGTTAGTATTTTATATGACTGTTTTAAGAAATAAAAATAAGAAAACAAACAAGTTCATTTTGGTGAAGTAGGAGATACACTGCAATTACCATTTACCATACCTCACCCAAATCATCTGACACAGCTAATGCAGCCATATAATCTTAATTTACTCCCTCGAGGCAAATGAAGGATTCTATACAGCAAAGAGCCAGATGGATACTTTGGTGTTTGGTAAAAAACAGAATCATGAAAACTGTTAAAAAAAATCAATGTTTGTTGGGAAAATACATGGATTACTTCTTTGCCCCCATAATTAAAAAAAAAAGATATACTGGGTGGTGGTGAGGCAGGGGGGCAAGAGATTCCTATGTTATTGAAGCTTTCAGAGTTCGTAAAAAAATTCAGACTAAGAACCAAAGTAACTAACATAAACTTTCAGTATACAGTGAAACTATTTATTTTAGTCTCATCACTATTAGTTTCTTTCTAACATGGAAATGGCAGTCTACCATAAGATTTCTGTAGGAAGAAAACCACATATCAAGTGAATCTGAGTCATCTTCAGATTTCAATCATCTTCCCACAACACTTTGATTTAGAAATTAAACATAACCTTCAGTTTTGTGTTTTGATCTTAGAGTGAGACTGCCATGCCACATTGAAAGATGTGGGAAGAAATTAATTCTCTGCTGCTAAACTTATCTGTGCAAAGCATGTATTTTGCTACAATAAGCACCGTGCAGTCACTTAAATAAAAACAGCCTATGAATAATGACAAAACATTAAAATATGTGATGTCAGTTTGCAATGAAGAATTCTGGTTTTCTTTTACTCATATTAGCAAATAACTTTTTCACTGACTCACATTTTCACTACCACTAGCATCTTCATAAAATGTTTTGTAAAAACTCCAAGCTGAAAAGCAAGCATGCTATATCACACAAGAAATTATACGGTTAAATAAATACAAGCTGGATACTTAGCAAGGGACAAAAATGATCATAAGCCCAGTTGCTGCAAGCCTGGTATTACTAATTCAAACAATTAAATGATTCATTATTAGTTTAAGTGGAAAACTTTGCTCATTATGGTGCATCCAGATACATTTAACTTTCTACTTTATGATATGTTTGAAAGACACATGAGGCATGTAATTATATTTTGGTTAAAAGGAACAAGTAGATCTCTTAATTTTTTTCTCTTAAGAAGTATTCTGAACTTCAAAAGATATAATAATTATTAATCTTACTGTTATTCAACTATGTGATGTCTTATGAGTTAGGGAATATTTCTTTGGTCCTGAAAGTCACTTCACTTCTCTCTAAGCTTACCATGTATTATACAGAATGTTATACTACCCTAGCTATGAATGCAAGCTGAGTTTGTCCTAAAGACACATAGCTAAGACATCCTCTTAAGGGTAATAAAATTACCCATTCTTCCCCACTGGATTTCATTATCATGAATATAAACAAAGTTATTTTCTCAATTTATTCCAAGTTAATATGATGATTTTTTTTTTTTTTTTTTTTTTTTTTGCGGTACGTGGGCATCTCTCTGTTGTGGCCTCTCCCGTCGCGGAGCACAGGCTCAGTGGCCATGGCTCACGGGCCCAGCCACTCCATGGCATGTGGGATCCTCCCGGACCGGGGCACGAACCCGCGTCCCCTGCATCGGCAGGCGGACCCCCAACCACTGCGCCACCAGGTAAGCCCAGTACGATGAATTTTGAGTCATCTTCAGAACAGTAACATAATGTCAACTGTCTTTCAGTTCCCCACACCTGCCAGGCTCCTTCCTGCCACAGCGCACATGCAATTCCTGCGGCCTGGAGCGCTCCTCCTTCCCCTCCGTGCCTCCTTAACCTCTTCCCTTCCTTTCTGTCTCAGCATACTTCATCTCTCCAGGAAGCACTTCGCGCTCTCCTGATCACATCAAATTCCCCTATAAGGACTCATAGCACCATGTCCTCCTTTGTAGCACTTGTCACAACTGAAACTGCCTGTCTGCCATCTTCCTCAACATCTGTGGGCCAAGTCTGTTTTATCTGACTTTTGCGTTTTCAGTTTCTACCCCAGTGCCAGGCATATAGTAGGAGTTAATAACTATGAGTTGATTAATGAATTAATTCATTAAGATTTTTATCTCTCAGGTGAATATTTTCTTCAGTCACTATTTTTAATGACTATTAAGAACATTTTCATTTATACAGAAGCAGACTGATAACCTCACTTAATCTTTCATTATATTTATATAGCATCTCATATATGGAATAAGAATAATTTATACTGAGAAGTGGAAGTTGACTGGATTTTGGAGTCAGAAAAGCTCAGGGTATGAACTCTAACTTGGTACTTAGAAGCTGAGTGACTAAAGACTAATGACTTAGTCACTTGGAACCACTCTTCCCTTGCCTTACAAAAAGTTGGGAATGTACTTCTTCATCAGCAGGATGTTTGTAATCATTAAATGTGGTACTACAGGTGAAGACTAGGTACATAGTAGGACTGGGAACATGGCTTACTACTTGCAAGATTGCTTCAGTTTTGAGGCATAAACTGAAAGTCATACACAATAAGGTTATCAAGTGAACCATAGTCTTTACATATACCACGAAGACCTTACTTTGCGGAGATGATGATGGGCAACTTCTAAAGGTAATACCTCATTTATCCATTAACAATAATCATTATATGAAGAGAAACTTACAGTGTTATAAAAGTTAAGAAGTTCCTCATAAGTATCAGTCATGGAAGAGCTTCAGGCTGCAAAAGTAGAAATAACTAGGGAAATACATCAATTTTCCCAATGACCACGGCTGCTGAAAACTCTACATTAATGTTTCTAGTCCTACTTTAATATCTTTCCCCAAGGACAAAAGGAGATGAAATGTATGTCAGAAATATAATAAGGCTAAAAAGGAACTCGTTTTGAAAACCCCTGCAATTAATTTAATAAGTGGGCCTAACCTGCCATTATCACTGATATAAATCATTTTATTTACACAATTCTAGAATTTAGGAGACACTTACCTTTAAACAACTGTATTGCATTATAAACAATTTAATAAACACAAGGGAAGCACAGCTTCCCAGTCATTATCACCTGCGGTATATTTTGCCTTGGACTTTTTTTTCACCCTGGAGCTTAAACGGCATTCTCCAACCCCCATGCTAAAATAAACTCCAAACAGTCTAAATATGTCAAAAGCCTTGTGCTATCCAACCACACCATAGTTTTTAGTCTTTCTACATCATATTGAGTAATTAAGTCAGGGTTCTAGCAAGTCTTTGTTTTCCTAATTTTGCACCATGTTTTCTTCCAAAGGCCACTTCGTGATGTGGCAGGGTCACCACAAGGTAAATCCGCAGTGTCCTCATCACAAAGCAAGAGCTACTAAGCATCACAGAGTGTGTTCTGTTCCCCAGCTGTAACTTTTCCAAAAGCAAATGCAGCTGGATTTTTTGTTGCTGTTACTGAACAAAGCAAGTTAAGCACTACACAACACCAATATCAGTGAAACAAAACTGTCAGCCTTCAACACAAGCTAGGCTTGAAATGGGAGATGTTGCTATTATAAATTTTCATCTTGGACTTCCCTGGTGGTGCAGTGGTTGAGAGTCCGCCTGCCTATGCAGGGGACGCGGGTTCGTGCCCCGGTCCAGGAGGATCCCACATACCGCAGAGCGGCTGGGCCCGTGAGCCATGGCCGCTGAGCCTGAGCGTCCGGAGCCTGTGCTCCACAGCGGGAGAGGCCACAACGGTGAGAGGCCCGCGTACCACAAAAAAAAAAATAAAAAAAATTTTCATCTTATGACAAAAATCTGAATTCCCAGGCATCTAATGATCCTGTCAGAAAAATCTTACATTCATTATTTTCTTAATCTTTAATATATCATATTTCATTATTAAAATGTAAATATTCTACACATTTTTTCCTCAAAAGCCTGAGTGTATGAGACACAGTCTTCAGCCTTACTAATACATTTGTGTGTCTGTATGTGTTTGTACAGAGGTAATATTTTCCTATAAAACTGCAGAAAATGGAAAAAACATATTTTAGTCTTTCATAATATGTGGGTAAAACGAGTACATTTTAAGATATCTGAGTAGTCCTGAGTATTATCACTAGTAAATAATCCCAGTATTATTAGGATTGTGATATGAATGGTTAAAAGGACATTCTAAGTAAAGGCTAAGTAATAAAATAATACTCTGTATTCAAACATTACATTAATGATTGAAAATTATGTCCTTGAAAATAATTTGCCTCTGTTGTTATTTACCTTACCAATTTATGTAACATTTAAGGATGACCTTGAAATGAGAAGAAATACTATTGTCCTCCTGCCAATGTTTTTGTTCTACATTAAGAAGAATATGCTTGATAAATCATCTGCTATTTACATTCACTGAATGTCATTTACTTTTGTCTCTAGCTAAGCTTTAGAAATTTAAAACGTTTATATAAAAACCTTCTATGATAATTTATATAATAGTCAAAATGCCAGTCATACCTCAAATCGAAAAAAAGATATTTGATATTACTATTATATGTGGCTCGGAACCCAGTGATTCATCAATTTTTCGATTTCTCTTCATCTCCTTTACAGCATCCTAATCAACCTAATTAAGGCTTTGTTCATCTGAAACCTCTGATGACAATTTGTTTAACTCTATCCCACTGTGGTCTTCTTATAAGGAGAATTACATCTGATCTTCTGACAGCAATCATTAAATGATCCCAACTGGCCCCAATTAAGCCACATGGCTCACGGCTTCCATGTAGTCAAGTGCCAAGTTCTCTGTTTCATTTACACATCATTCTTGGTTTATTTTCTTAAAGCCAATTAAGTATATGTGTCTTATCAAGTGGAACTAAATTTCCTTGTGTCCACTGGCTCACGACAGGGCACCGCCTGACTCCACAGTCACACTGAAGATCATGCAGGACCCCTGAAGCCTTTCTCCCTAGCAGTAGTGCTATTAGTGAAAAAAAAAAAAAAAAAACTTTACTTACTCAAGATGAAATTCATGCACATGTACCTCCTCAAAACAATACACATGTTTAAACGGTTCTGGCTGACATAAATCAATAACAACTTTTCATTTGGCTTATTTACAAGGATCTTTTAATAGAGTAGTACCTGCATTTAGTTGAGTTTAATATTCCTTTTTTTTTGAACATTTGAAATGATCTCTTTAAGACCCTCTAAAACAGCAGTACCAAAGTAAGACTTCCGAAGTTAACCTTTCTTACCCTTAATTTCTGCTCTAATTTTTTCACGTATACTCAATTGTAAGTTCTATAATGATGTTCCCAGGCCTTCCTATGTGCGCAGGTAGCCTCAGGATTTAGAGCTCATTGATTGTGTGCTACTCCAGGGAAATGGCTGATTAAAAACAGCCTCTTGAGGAGACGCTCCTATTCACATCTGGCTCATCTTATTCTAAACTCTTAATACCTGTATGGAAATATGACCCCTAGCTTTGGCTTTGGAGAACCTCAGTTCACAGATCCTTTACCTTAGGTGGCAAGGCAGAAACACAGTGAAATTAATCTCAATATGACTGGTGTTTGAAACAGTTTCTGAAGACCTTAATCACTGCCCTGACTACTTTCCTGTGAATATAAACAAATGCACTGTATTTT
Source organism: Lagenorhynchus albirostris (assembly GCF_949774975.1). Lineage (NCBI taxonomy): Eukaryota > Metazoa > Chordata > Mammalia > Artiodactyla > Delphinidae > Lagenorhynchus > Lagenorhynchus albirostris. Next base: position 70,691,346 of record NC_083097.1, read on the forward strand.
TATACCTAGTCTAACAATAGCTATCACTGATCATCTGCTGGTGTCTGATGCAGGCTACCTGTCACAGTTCTCAGAGTAGAAGAATTAGAACATATCTGTTCATCCTAATCATACATTAAAAACTGACATTAGGACAGATGACTGGATGGATTTTACGCATCTTATAGGACATTAACCTTGATGGAACATGTAATTCCTTTTATCATTTGACCAACAGATGGAACTACAAAGAAAAAAGAAAATACAATGGAATCTTTAGCATACTGATGTTTGGCAACACCTGGAAAAAAGGGTATGTGCATTTTCTTTATGATAGCTAAATACATACTTGGTCAGCTCTCAATAAATAACTGTTCTTTTCCTCATGCAAAGAGGAAAATTCAAAATATTTATTACAAAATGCTGATGATGTAGAAAACACCAACCCCACAAATGACTGACTTTGCTACAAAATGTCTAACAAATGTATTAAAATTTTAGTAAAGCACAACAGACGCTCGGGTATTGTATTATGAAATATTTCTCACTGTATTATAGTAATCTCCAATAAGATTTGATGTTAATTTTAGAGCATGCTTCTGCTAAAAAGGGCAAACCCTGCAACAGATTTAGTACAAAGAAGCTGAAAATATCCCGTGGAAAAAAAAAATCTGTAGCGAAATCAGCCAGCCCAAATCCTGCCATTACTCAGCACTGCAGTGACGTGCGGATGTTTGTAGTGGTTTGAGGAGCCAGCAGGGGTGGAAACTCTATGTACTCGACTCCAACATGATTGCAATTGAACCTCATCAAAGTAAGAGCTCATAATTTGTCACAGAAAACAGCCAATTAACATATGTTAGAAAAAGGCTTCATAAAGATAATATATGATTAAAGACCCAGTGCAGCTGTTGAAAATCAAAACTATGCATTTAAAAAAGAAATCTCAGCCTGAGCTTCCGTATGGTTAAACTGATAATGGCTACTATGATTTTTTTTTTTTTCGTAAGTAGAAAAATATAATTACAGTGCTTCTCATAAGTTTGGGGTTATGGCGAAAGGGAGAACTGGGTACTGTGGCACTATTTACTATGCCTTACTTACTTCTATAAATAGTTGAAACCCTTGCCAAAACTCTGTAGTTACTTTGTTATAGTGCTATTTTAAAACACAGACCTTCATTGTGAGCTAAATGGCCTTCAGGATGCACTTTGTAGTTGGAGCATTCCTCTCAAAACTATATCCTCCCTTTATCTGTGTAAAACTCCAGGACAAGAGGACTCTACATGACTGCCCCTCTGACTGTAAAACACGCTAGGGCTGTGTAACGCATGGCTTGAATACATCAGAACTTTTGTCAGGGGTGGTGGTCAGGAATGGTGACGGTTAAATGTCAGAAATGTGATTAAGGTGGCTGTACGCAGTGCAGATCCTCTAACAAGACACAAGGCAGTCTATCTGCCCCAGCTTTGGAGCAGATGAACTATACGTAGCTATATGTATTTGGTGTAGTCTCATTATAGATGTTAAATTAAACTCTAGCTTGGACCACGCGGGCAATCAAATCCTGGCCAAGTTGATGTCATCAGAGGCCAAGAGCCAAAATCATGATGTTTAATATTACAGATATCAATGAAAAAGTCTGATCAACAGGCACAGAGACATAAACGCATCGAGCATGATTAAGAGGTGCCAGAGACACCACTGTGAACCAAACAGAGGTCCTGGTCATCATGAACCCGAGGCTTGAAAGGGGGAATGAAGCAATAAACAAGAGAATACAATGATTTTAGAGAGAAAACTGCTACGGAGAAAATACCACAGCAGAACAGGCTAGGTAGGGGTGACTGAACAGGAAAGGGCTGACTGAGGTGAATAACGCTGTCAGGGAAGGGTTATTTGAAAAGATGACATCTGAGGAGAGACGTAAACCATGGATGGAGCAAGGCTGCATTTGGAGGGTGAACACTCCAGCACTCCACCTGTCGCTGGTGGTATAAATTTGGCCAATTCATAGTTTCCTGAACCTTAAGTTTCCTCAGCTATAGAATGGGAATAACAACACGTATATTCTATAATGAGGTTGTGAGGCTCAAATAAAAAAATAGATCCACATTCATTTGTAAAAATTTAGTTGGATGCAATTCAATTTCTGAAATTCTCTGCGTAAACTTGTTTAACTTTATGGAAATTATAAATACTTTGAAACACAGAGAATATAGTATAATGCAAAAGGTTTCTAAATTTATATTAGTTGGATCCAACGGTGTGTTCTCCCTTGAGATGTGGTTATTTCACTGAAGTAATGCCCACTGGTTGAAATAGGTCTTGTGGATATAAGTTCATTTTGCAGTGCTAAATATGGATAGTACCATGAGCAATCTGACAAACACAACACAAAATTTCTGCAAATGTAAAATACAGAATTGTATTTTTTAAATTGTATATATTTTTTTTTTTGCAGTATGCGGGCCTCTCACTGTTGTGGCCTCTCCCGTTGCGGAGCACAGGCTCCGGACGCACAGGCTCAGTGGCCATGGCTCACGGGCCCAGCAGCTCCGCGGCATGTGGGATTTTCCCAGACCAGGGCACGAACCTGTGTCCCCTGCATCGGCAGGCGGACTCTCAACCACTGCACCACCAGGGAAGCCCTAAATCGTATTTTTAAAACTCTTTTAGAAATAAACAATCTCACAACATTACTAATGTAACAGTCATTGTTTTAGGTTGATTTATTTCCTCTCTCATAGGGCCCAACTCCCAAGCAATCAGCACAGTTTTGATTAAGATCTCAGTGATAATCAATGAGACAATGTTTCCCAGTGTCTCACTGTATGGGAAACATTCACACATCTTTGGAGTCAGCTATGTAGCCTCAAGCCAAACAGATTAATTTCCAATTTAGAATGAATAGACAAATTGAATCATCTAGTATTTTTAAAATTAAGGCATTTTTAAGGGAAAAATACAAAATTTAAGGATTATGAATTTTAATAAATAGGAAATTAGAATGAAGAACAACAGACACTTTAATTTTAAAAGTTGTAAAATATAAATGTCCAATGAAAAACTATAGTATTTTAAGTAAGGGGAGGGGTCAAAATTTCCTATTCAAGGAAACCTTACTTAAGGAATAATGGGTATATATTTTCAATTTTCCCTCCCCTGTCATGTTTTGGGAGAGTGGTATAAATTTGATCCTTTATTCCATCATTTTCTTTTTATGTCCTATTTGGTGAACATAATTTATCAGTTTTAAAGTACGGTAAGTTGTACAGTTTACCATGAAGCCTAAATTAACACTAATCTATTTTCATTATTATTGGTTAAATGCCCTGAAAAAGAATCACAAGTTTGCAAAGTTTCTTTTTTTTTAGTCAAGATGTCTTCTTTCCTTTCCTAAATGAATCACAGTATAGACATTATTCTAGTAAAAACTAGCATAGTGTTTTATTTTATTCTCAGTGCTAACCAATACTTCACACTGCATACTCACCTCCCTCCCTATCTTGTAAGATGACCTTTGGAGGACACTTTCCTCCCCCTCCAAAACCCAGTCACAGCTGCATACAAAGCAGGCACATAAATACGAGTTTCTTCCCTCTATTTGAAGCATTCCCCACTCGATTTTTTCATTTCATCACCTTTCTTTATCTCTTTTTCCACATGTTTAGAACTGAGGGGATATGGAAAGTGAAACTGTCAAAGAGCTAGGAATAGAGGTGTTCTCAGACGAACAGAATGTTTCCTCTGTAAGATGCAGGCAGGGCAGGCAAATGAGCTGCACAGGGCGGGCACCGCGGGGGTGGGGGGGGCAGCAGAGTTGGGTCCTGGGCTGAAGGCCTGGCGGGAGGCTCCTTATCTCAGCATGTCTACACATTCTGTCCCAGGTTCTTTTCAAGGAAAGCCCAAGTCATCCTTGGCAGATAATACTACATGGAAAGTATTACAGTACTTTCCCTATAAAAAAGCTGTGCTACAAAAATCAGAAGTTACTGACACGGACGGTTTTTCATCCTGATTCTCTAAAACCTAAGGTCTAAAAAAAAGCAACCATTGGTGGAAGCAAGCTCTTGATTCTCCTTAGAAATCCCAAAGTGGATTCCAAAGATCACTGGTTTCTAAGGATGCTAACAAGTGATCCCCCCCCACCCTACCCCTCCACACCCTAAAAAAAAGTCAGGAAATCAAAAAAATTAGGAAAATAGATTTCTTTGCTACAGGACTGTTCATAGTCTTTAATATGCTAGATGCCAGAATCTGTAGTATTTACAGATGTATCAGGAATATCCCTTGGGAAATGCTAGCTTTAAAGAAAGGATCAAGCTTCTTTCCTCTGACTACTGAATATATATGCCCCAAACCAACACTTAGCTCAGTGCCTGGCTCAAAGAAAAACCTAACACTATTGTTGAATAATTGATAAAACAACAATCTATTCTCTTAGCTTGACAAAGGAATACAAACATAACATCAGGTGCAGAAAACTGCTGTTCTTTTAAAGTAAAAATATTAATAAAAAATATTTAGCAATTAGTGTGATTTGTTTCCAAAGTCCAAAGCACCAGAAAGCAGTAGAGTGCAGTGGAAAGAAAGCTCTATTTGGAATCAGACTCTTGGGTGGGTTCTGCTACCCAGGAGCTGCAGGTCTTTGGGCCAGTCAACTCCCTTGAGTCTAATTTTCCTCAGACATATAAAGGGAGCTGGGTTCAATTTCTAAAGCCCCCTTTCAAGTTCCTAAATGGTATAAATTCAATAAAGGTGTAAGACACAATGAGGTCAGAATGCCTCTCCAAAGGATATAGTTCTAGAGAAACAATAAGCTGACAAAAATGTTTAATTGCCTGGTAAATATAATTGTTTTTTCATTTTTTTTTTGCATTGAAAAGTTGGTTCACCTCAGCCTCAAGCAAAATAAGCAGTTAAGATCAAGGTTATATTATGCACTTTGGACTACTAATCATATTTAGAAATTTAATAAATAATTAGCTATAAATTATAAAATATTATGGCACTAAAAACTTTACATATATTGACTCTAATCCTCATAGCAGCCTATGAGGAAGGCACTGCTACAATTTTCATTTCACGGAAACAAAGGCTGGAGGATAGAGAGGTTAAATTACTTGCCCACGGTCACAGGGCTAGTGTTAGAGTTATAATGTGAACCCTTATAAATCCAGTCCTAGACTTAGTATTCGAATCACACACTCTGCTACTTCTCCATGCTGCAAGGTAATATTCAAAAGAGTACTTTAAAGTTAAAATTCTATACAGAAAATGTGATATTCAGAGGGATCTAGTGGAATCTAAGAAATTCTTTTAAAATCAATGTTCTTTAATGTATCTAACATTCTCTTACTCTTGATGGCAAAAAAAGAGTTTACTTCACTGTACTAGCCAGGGAACAGGATGAAACTTGAGTTAGATACCTTTCATTAAAATATCAGTATTTACTGGCTGATAAGCACCAATGGTATTTTCCCCCTCCTTTCTACAAATGAATATGGCTGCTCACCAGGGAAAGCAGGTGAGTGTATATGAATCAGCATATATTCATCTCGACTCTTGGTAACCATCAAAACAGGTGTCTTCCTGAGGACGGGTCAGAAGAGTCAACTTCATTTATGATAAGATGATGATTACAGAGAGTATTACAGATATCTTGCCACCAGGCTTGGGGCAGTCATCTTGCTCTCCTTCAAAGTACCTTGGGGAGGTTTCTAACCTAGATCTAACCAACCCTGGTATTACCCTGGTCATTGTCTCTTCACTCCCCCACATTTCTGCATCTCCTCAAATTATGGTCTACTACAATATTCTTCTATGGGCAGTAGAGTTTCCACTTTAGAATTTTATACATTTACCTACTTCTTTAGAATTCTTTGTGTTTGAGACCTCTGGGTATAACTGCAATGCTACCTCTTTAAATATATTGTTTTAGAAGTAATTTTATGGCTATCAACTTTATAAAACACAACCTAATAAAATATACAAATTAACTGTACAATAACGGTTGACCTACTTTGCAATATATTTATGATGGTTGGAAGAAAAATCACACACTAGTGTGTTACAGAAGTTCACATCATTTTTTTCCCACAATGTATCCCAGAGCTCGCTCTATCAGAGCTACAGAGTATGAGGATGTAATTGTATACTTTCAGCATGTATCAGCCTTTCCTCCTACTTTCATAGGCAGAATACTATGGTACATATGTCTTCATTTATATATTTATACATGTTTACTGTACCAGTTGATGAGCACTATAGGTCAGTGCCACTCAAGAACTCCATAAGCAACAATGGCACATTATATCCAAGACTGAATTCAATTTAAGATGCTAGGCAGGTGACTGCAAAGTGAAAGCTCAAAATGGCTGCCTATGTATCCCAGGCACTTTGAGAGGGCTTGTGGTAAACAGGAAATCTCTGAGATTTCTAACTCGGTAAGAAAGGACCTGTTGGCAAATACTGCCTTTCACAGCGAAGACACCTCTGGAATAACTTTTATGTCGGTGTCACTCATGCCTGTGGGTGGATCCAGTAATAAGAGAGTTCTGAGAAGTGGAGGAGGAACACGTTACTTTTAGATGTTAGAAAAGTGGACATGATCATCAAGCAACTAGTTAACACACCAAATCATTATTTGGCCACATTCCTGAGGATTCTGAAAGTCAAAACTGTATAAAAATGTTCATCTTTTATAACTTATGGATTGGAAAACAATGAATAATGGCACAGTCTCTATCCAGTTCCTTTGAAAAAAATCAGTGAAGATGAATATAGTTAATAACTGCTTCTCTGAATTTAATATGGAGAATTTCAGGGTGGGCTTGGACATTTCACTTGCCTTAAAATGCTCTTTATGAGAAAGATAAATTTTGCTATGTTACAGAAGAGCAAAAGTCTTTTTTTTTTTTTTTTTTGTAGAAATACATATCTACATTTCCATTCAGCCAAGGTAAGAGCAGAAATGCAGGATATTAATAGCGGCAGGGGCCATGCAAGGTCATATCATTTTTTCCCTCCTTCAGATAATACCATACCCAAATTATTTCATAAAGATTCCACCTCTCTTTTAAGGCCTTCCGGAAAAGGAGCAACATAACCTTCCTCACTAACCTATTTTGATATCTCACAACTCTCACTCTCAGGAAATTCTTACTTATAGCTAATCCCTCACAGAATGCTTTAGGCCCAGTCCTGTTGTTCTAGCCTCTGTAGAGAGAACAACACGGGGTGATCATGTTTTCATGTCATGTGCTTTAAGACTGTGAATTGAATTATATCTATTTTTGTCATGCTTTCCTTGCTTTAGTTTCTCTTTTTTCCCCCATCTTTGTGGCTCTTCATTTCAAGTCATACCTGCCTTTAGCTCTGGAGTCCAAAAATACACATAGTACTAAAAAAAGGCTCTTGTATACTCCTATCAGATACATAATTTTAATTATCCACACACTGCATGAATTCTAAAGTAAATGTTTACCTTTTCATTTATTCCAATTTAGTATTTTTTCCCCTGCCAGATTTGCTTCCAGCCAACTCTTCCACAGTTTGTATGTAAAGAGTTTTTTTTTTTTTTTGCCTTGACTTCATGATTTCTGACCAGTTCTCCAGTCTACCAAGGTCACACTGCGTTCTGATCTTGCCTTTTCAAGGGCCAGACTTCAAAAACTCTCTTTACACAGAACCCTTTAAATTGAATGTACAAATTATTTATTTCACTATTCCTTTAGCTACCATTCAAATCTGCCTGGTTTAAGGAATATTTTCCCAATTTATGGATGAGGATGTCATACAGAACAAAATCAAAAGGCTTGGAAAATTGAGATTATACCTATCCCTTCTCCTTCACACTCTACAGTGAAGGTTAAAATATTCTCATAGGACCAGTTTTTATACTCACACCCAGGGTGTTACAGGATGTATAACAGATGTATGACAAATCATAGTGATTTTTTTCCTTGTATATATATATATATATGTTTTTTTTCCTGTATATTTTTTTTTCCTTGTATATTTTTAAGTCTGCAAATAAGAGAGTTAGTAATGGTGGTTCCTTGGGTCACACTTGGTTTTCTTTTAAAAATGTCATCACTGTGATAGTTACTTTCTAGCCTTTATTAAAAAATCCTTAAGAATAGTAGCTTGTGGCCTTGCAATGGCATTATGTTACAAGAATTCCTGCTACTAAAATTATCTTAGGCTTTAGCCAGAATTGCTCAGGAGTTCCATGAAATTTGCTTTGTTATTTAATATCACTTGATTCCTTAGGTCATATGTACATATGTTACATATGGAAACCTATGTTACATATGCAAAAAACCATTAAATTCATTCCTTCATTCAACCTTTTTTTTTTGGGGGGGGGGTAACTGCTATGTTCCAGGCACTATTCTAAGGGATCTAAAGGAATAAAATGAATGAAACATAAAAATTCATGCCCTCATGGAACTTAAAATATTCCTGATATGATCTATATTTACTTTCCCCTTCACATGAAAATTGGGCTACTCTTTATCCTTTGCTGTTGTTTTTGGTTAAACTGAATAAATTCGTAAATATCATATCTTAATTCTGACTCTCCTTTACTTTAAGCCTTTACTTTAAAAGCCTTACTTACTTCCTTACTTTACTTTAAGCCTTTACTATTTTCTTGGAACTTTCATTTTCATATTATTTCAAATTTCTTTTTTTTCTCATAATACTTTTTCATTCCCATTCCTCATAAGGTCTTTCTTTAGCCAACCAGATATTCTCCTCCCTTTCTAAAAGTTTGTGATACAAGATGAAGTAGTCTTTTGACTACTTGTGCATCCTCCATCCTACATACTAAATTTTCTAAGAATACCTTTTAAGTATTTCCAAGTCCTTTGAAAATCTGTTCCATTAAATTCATCTTTTTCTATTGTTGAATTTTTCAGATCTTTAATTCCTGCCTGGGATTGGATCCTAAAATAATGTAAATCTTTGGTCAATCAGCAGGTTTGATAAAAACTAAACTAATTAATGAATAATAGTCTTAGCTTTACTGAAAGAGAAATAAATTCTAATAAATTAAGAAAGCCACTCATTTTCACGTTTCCTGACTGTATGTCTGGGTAAGGTATGACTGAAATATTTGGATATTTCTATTATACTAGGATGGAAACAAGTGATCAGTGGCTCCCTATTGTATAATAAAAGATAGAAGATTAGAAACGAAGTGCAATTACAGACATCAACTCTATGGAAAAAAAATAAAAGACACACAGTAAGAAAAATCCTTCCCTGAGAATTTATGGATATAGCATCAGCCATCAAAATGACAGTAAACAAAGAATTGGGAGATACTGTGATAATTCTTCATCAAAATTTTAGTTTTCATTAAGTATGCTGAAAAGATTCTCAGGAGGAGAAAACAGTAAGATAAAGGAGAACACAACTCTTCCGTGTGGCTAGATGTGTGCCAATATGCCAACTTCCTTGGTAAATTTTTCATGTATTTATAAGAACCTAAATAATAATAATTTTAAAAAGATGTTAACATAGAATAGGATTTCAATGGTTTTTGAAGGAAAGCAACTTTTCTTTTCTAGAAGCCTTGAAATCGAGGCACCATCCTATAGTGAAATGTATGAACTGGAGAGGGCACATGATGATGTGAGCACCACAGCCATCTACCCACAGAAACTTACTGACCCTCCTCCAATCCTGCCCTAGAAGGAGAAGAAGAGTATGGTGCAGAGATAGGCACATCACTGACAACCATCTGGGAAACTCAACAGACTGAGCTACTTTAGAAGATCCTAATGTCTGGGGTAGTGTTGCCTTGTCTACCTTAATGCTTTTCCTATCTCATTTTTTTTTTTTTTTTTTTTTTGGAATGCAAGGCTTTGCAAAATGTCTCTTTAGATTTCTTTTGTGTTTGTTTATTTTTTAAAAAATCATGTCACAAAAAGCATTTCTATTTAGGTCTGTTTTTCCATTAGCCATTTGTCTTTTGCTAAAACTTCAACTGTATTCTATGCTTAAACACCCAAACACAGACACGTTCCATCACTTAAAATATTTTGTGTGTGTATGTATTATTTAAATTCTATTTTAAAAATCAATGGTAAACCAATAAATTGTTGGAATTAAGTTAAAAAAATCAAAGTCTATCTTTAAAATTCTATTGAGACATTGTGCAAAAATCAGACAGACCAATTACTAGGTAGACAATGTAGGCTATGCAATCACATTTAAACTAAATTTTTAATATTTCTGAAATTCATTTTTTTCTAATACACAGTTTCTCCATTGCAAAGTGAGAGGCATTAACTAGATGATATACATGTTTCTTCTATTTTTAATGAAAGATTTTATAATCTATTGGAACTAATATCTATGACTTTCTTTAATCCAGAAAATTATCACGTTAGGAGAGTCTATTTCAGATTGGAAACGTGGAAGGAGAAAACGATTTGAAGAATAAAATTTGAAATTTTGGCAATAGAATTTTAATTCGTGTTTGATAGTTTATTCCTGTGAAACAATTTTTAATCATCCTAGTAATAGTGATAATGATAGTTCATTGAGTGAACATGTCCCAGGAATATTATTTCTATTATTTCAATTGAAACTCTGGATAATTTTGTACTATCATGATCATTATTCATATTATATTTCTGGTTCAGAAAAAAAATCAAGGCACTGAAAAAATACAAAACTTGCCCAACTTTACACCATAACTAAGTAGCAAAGCTAGGGTTTGAGATAAGGGAGCCTGACTCCAGCTTCTAAGCTCATATTCCTCTGCTATATTGCCTCATCTGTTAGGGGGCCTTACAAACTTCTAACGAAATATTGTCATCATCTAGTTTTGAAATTTTATATGTGAAAGTCCTAAATCAGCTGACAGTAAAATATATAAAATCCAGTACATTCATGATCTGAGCTTTTATCTAAATACAAACCTAAAAGTTTGACTCCCCTTAGATTAAAGAAGGGTGTTTCATTTTCTCTGACTTTTCCATGTCATTTTTTGAAAGTGGATTAACTTTTTTCCTGATTGAAATTATATTTCTTAATGTATTTCTACTACAGTTATTTCAAGAACAACTCTTTTTCCCCATGGTTAAGATTTTAAATAGTGTTATAGGCTGCCAGCAACCATTTACTTATAATTTATAGCCAGAGATAAGATACCTCTAATTTTCCATTTGGTGGGTTCCTGGGTAATATAAACATAATATGGAATTCTGATTATATAGATCAACTTGACAATAAATTGGAAATAGGTGTTGCTAAAGGTTAAATTTATAGGTAAACTGATGAGAAATTCAGGATATTGTAATCTATTGAACATGCCTTACCTAATAAATTTCCATGTCCTTCTTATCAAATGATTCTTAAGGGTGCTCTGTATGAAAATAATTCACCTTGTATACTATAAATGACTCATTGATTGAAAGCAGCTTTCTAATTCTCTACATATATGTGATACTCAAAAATGTAAATGACCAGTGAATTTGCTTTAATTCCAGAAATTAACTAATTTGACCTGCTTCTAAAAGTTGAACTAGAATTAAAATTATGAATAATGAACACCAAACAGAAACTGTCATATCCTCCAGTGTCAATGGCTCCTATAAATGCTGTTGTCAACAGCTGGTTCAAATTGCCAAAAGACCCCAGAAACAATTCAGGAAGGAATAGTTTTTAAATGGATCCACATTTGTGGAAAAAAAATGCTCTTCCTTTATAGTCACTGTTCATTTCCTGTATTGAAATATGATGTAGAAGCAACTGTAAGAAATTACGACCTGCTTAGAGGCTTTTTTTAAGCCCAACTTCCATTATGTGAAACTTCTTATATATTATAGGCATTTCAGTACAGATTATTACTAAATATGAGATTACAATGGCAATAGGATGTTTTAATAAGATGACAACTTTACTATTTGTCATGATATTTTCCATTAATTTACCTGAATCTTTTCTGTGCCAAAGTTCCCTTCTTATGTGACAAACTCACCTGAGGTAGGAAGAAATAAACAATGACGCACTTGAAATTTCTATTGAGAAATCTAAGAAGTTATGATAAAAATACATGTTTTAACATATAATCCAAATAAATCCTAAATGGTAATAATAATAACGGTGCCGAGAGTTTTTATAAAATATATAATAAAGGAATTTTTTCAACATTGAGTTCTCAACCTATAACTTCTCTATATAGGTTTTCTGCTTTTTAGAACTTTGGTTATGAGTGGTATAATAAAATTTGACTACATATTTACACCTATAATAAAAATAAAATCAACTTCAACTCTTTATGAAAGTGATACCAATATACAGTTTTTCCCCATAATGACAGAAAAATGACAGCAACAATGTTTTGGATAAACTGTCAATTCAGAGAGCAAACGGATAAAGAAAATAATTAAGGGATCATTTAAAAAATATATTTGTTAGGATAAAAGAAAATTAAAGGGTAAAATTCCAAAGAGACTTCTCTTTGTGCTTAACATGGTAGAAATATCATTCAAATACTTTAACCCTGCAAGGAGATTACCTGTAATTCTGCCAAGGTCACTGCCAAGTTGTATTAATGGCCATGTTCAGTACATGTCAGTCACATGAGTTAGAGCTGCCTTCTTCTTCTTTTTCTACTGCATAATGACCTCTCTCTTAATGCACACTGACAAATTGAGGTGAGTGAATATGTTTTTCCAAAATATAGATGGAAGAGTTCCATTCCTTCAACTCTCCTATTTTAATTGTACCAAACATGTGGAATGTAAAGTCTAGCAGGAAAGAGGTTTTAAATATTCCATTCTGAAAATTGAACCATTTTTGAAAATGGCACTTTGAGTCTTAAAGGGAATTATTTGTGGCTGCATTGTGAATTTTCTTTCAAATGCACATTTGCTTATATTGCTGCAAAAGCACAAAATATTTTTTAAGTGTAGGAATGACTTTTTTTTTAATCTAGAAAATGTCATTGGAACACAGAGTTAGTAACAGAATGATTTAGTATTCAGTAGTTAAGCTCTATTGCAGATTTGTAATTTTCATTTATCAATATTATTCATCATTTACAGAAGAAATGTGAGAGTGGAGGCATATTGGCTTCTGAATACATCTACTGACTAGAATGCAACAGACATATTTATGTACTTAGAGTAAAAACAGATTAACACATCTCCTTTACAGGGCTTATATTTAAATAGAATAAATCACACCCTCAAAGAATAAATGATATTCTAGTATGTTATAATACGACCTGCTTGTAAGAGACATCTCTATTAAAAATTTACCACTTTAGTCCTGGAATACCAATTTAGTCCTGGTTTTGAGATTAGCAATATATTAAAAATATCTGGGGAATTAGCAGTTTCAATTCTCAGATTAATATGAGAACTTGGTGCTGATTTCTTTGTTTCAATTATATACTTTAATTCATCAAAACATTATTGAAATGATTGGGAAAGAAAGAAGACATGAAAAAGCACTCCCCCGCTTATATCAGCTGACCTGAACAATATTTTAAAACTATATTTAGAAAAAGATAAAAGAGCTGAGTACAGTGACAATTCTCCATGCCAACTTCCTCTATTACCACTTTTCTTTTTTTCATTTAGTAACTCATCTATAAAACGATGCCTTTGGAAAAAAAAGACAGAATAATTTCAGGACCTCTAGATTTTAACAGGCTGGTAAGATACATAGTTGCGAGACTAGATCAGACACCAATCTATAGCTTTCACATAAGATCACTATTTCTATTTTGTTTATCTCATTTATAGTTGCACAACTCTTGGTAATGACTTGGATCACAAACGCATTACAAAGCAGTTTCTCAAATTTGAAGTTGAATACAAACAACTATTATCTAACTTACAAAAATCAGATTTAAATATATTGCTTTCAAAAAGTACATGAGTAAAAATTGGCAATACACAAAGTGCAAATAAATTCCATTCTGCAAACTTATTATAACTAGTAAATGGGCACATGGTGATGTAACTAAAATTCAGAAATAATATTTTAGCGAAATTTATAATCTTACTACGATAACTTTTACAAAGATGATGTAGAATAATTTGCTATTTAAAAAAACTCCCCAGGGCTTCCCTGGTGGTGCAGTGGTTGAGAGTCCGCCTGCCGATGCAGGGGACACGGATTCGTGCCCCGGTCCGGGAAGATCCTACATGCCGCGGAGCAGCTAGGCCCGTGAGCCATGGCCGCTGAGCCTGCGCGTCCGGAGCCTGTGCTCCGCAATGGGAGAGGCCACAACAGTGAGAGGTCCGCGTACCGCAAAAAAACAACAGTAAAACAAACAAAACAAACAAACAAACAAACAAAAAACTCCCCAAAGGCACATATCAGAGGAAGTGGTGGAGAGAATCTGCATGATTTAATAACCTAATAATGATCTGTATTTGAAATCCAAACCTATAGAGGCTGAAAACTGTTTAGTAGAAAATAACAAACCTATTTCCAGAAGTATGGTTGAATGGGTACAACTTTCTAGCTACGTAACATCTCTTACTTTGCAGAGTACTGGGTAAACCATATGTGGATGAAAACCAACTCCTTAAGATAAAAATTCACATTTTCACATATTTACATCTTTCTTCATAGAAATAATAGCAGGAAATAAGGTAAATGCTTTATATATAATTCTTTAATTCTTGTTGTAATTATTTTAGTCACAATAAGGTAATAAACTGAGACACATTTTGAAAACTTTAAGTAGTGTAACTTCTCACTCCACAACGTTAACTAGTTATTTGCAACTTCAGCAAGCACATTAAAAAAAAAAGTCATTAATTCATTCCCACTGATGAGGGGGCCACACTGCTAAGAAAAAATAAAATTTAGATTTTGGTCAAAAATTAACATACTTTGGGATAAAATTCTGTTTCCTAATGACACTGTTCTCTGTGAAAGAGTTGGTTGAAAGATTCCCTCTGCCAATGGACTGGTTATTTAGAGTTATAGTGGCCTGTGTGGGAGTATTTTGTTTTCCCAGATGGATACACAAGTTCTTCAATGTTGTAAAATATTTCTTAGAAGAATATGGTTGTGCCAAGCACTTTAAAGTACTTTTAATTTGCTTGTTTCTAAATCAGTTAATTTGAAAATAAATGACATTCATACATTCACAGGCTTCGACTGTCTAAATCTTAAGTATCGCATTTCTAAAAGCCAGCCCCACATGAGTTTGGCTATGCTACCGAATGCTATGGTAAATCTCTCTTGTTTACAAGGATTGTGAAACCTGTTTGTTAAAAAAAAAAGTCACACAGACATAATAAAATACACTGAAAATGTGTGATATTTGGCTAGTACAAAATGTTGCCTAAGGCTTAATTTAAAAATCTACAATAAAGGTTTCAACCCATTTATCCATTTGATTTATGTCTAAATGTTTAACTTAATTTCAAAGGAATTAATGACTGACCACTATTAAAGTTCAGTTTTCTCTTATGTTTCAGGGAGATGAATCTGCAAATTCCTTCAGGAAATGATCCATCATTCATCAACATTTCAAAACTAAGAAACTTCTAGAAATTGGTAATTCTGGTATTCCCTAGTTGTATTTCAAATTTAATAATATGAATTGAAACCTTCAAAATTCCACTACAAGAATTAAAAAAAAAACTTTGAAAAGATAAAATCAAGTAGTAAATCTGCCTTTAATGACTTTAATTTGTAGGAAGATGTAGGTAATTATAAAATCTATTTCCTAGACCTTCCTCCTCAAAAGGCAAAAACCAAAATCCCTTTCAATGCAAAATTTCTTGATTGTAAAAATTTAAAAAAGGATAATGATTGTTAATCCTTGTTTTGTGTCTAGCACTGTTCTATTTACATGTATTAACTCATTTAATCCTCATACCAACCTTATGGTACCATTACTGCATCCATTTCACATATGAGGAAACTTAGACAAAGAGGACTTCGCTTGCACAAGGTAAGTGTGGCTCTGGGATTGGAACCTACACAGTCTGACTCCAGCATCAACCCTTTATGTCATGCTAAACAGATTCCAACATTTTAATGAAATATGAGGTCTTACTTTGATTGCTTTAAGAACACAACATAGGAATGGTAACTGCCAAAGTAGACAGAATGGAGGAATTTAGAGTTGGAGCAGACCCTAGAAGGCCATTGCTCTTTAGGGCTGCCATGATGTTTGGAATGCCCTTCATTTTAAAGTGGAGTAGCGAGCAAAACTTCCAGTCTCACGTACTGGCTCTGACTTTGGTGATTCCTTTGACATACATACATACATACTTACATGCTTACATGCTTAGATATGTACATATGTATATATGTGTGTGCGTATATATATATAACATATCATTAAAAACTTATACATAATGAATTTTTAAATGAAGAATATGTATTTTTTTCAATTTAAACTTTGTTCTGTTTAATTATTAGAATAATGCCAAGTCTTTGCTTTATCTTCCAGTAAACATCCACACATTTTGATATCAATCAACCTGTCTTACAAGTACTGGATATAGATTTAGTGAATTTACTCAGTGAACATCTGTCAGCTAAAATTCAGCTGATTTTTCTACTAACTTTCAGCTTCTACATGCTAACATTCTATAAACCACCAATGTTAATTTCACATTCTGACTGGCCAACTAGCTAATTTAAGGTATAAACATTCAATATTTAGGGCTTCCCTGGTGGCGCAGTGGTTGAGAGTCCGCCTGCCGATGCAGGGGACACGGGTTCATGCCCCGGTCCAGGAGGATCCCACGTGCTGTGGAGCGGCTCGGCCCGTGAGCCATGGCCGCTGAGCCTGCGCGTCAGGAGCCTGTGCTCCACAACGGGAGAGGCCACAACAGTGAAAGGCCCACGTACCGCAAAAAAAAAAAAAAAAAAAATTCAATATTTAGTAAGGTATACTTCTCTATCTTATATTTTAAAATTAAAATAATAATTTATGCATTTATAGTTATGTGAATAGACCATAATTATTTATCCTAGGTACTTGAAATTTTAAAATCTATTTTCAGCATCTCAAAAAAGATTAAAGAATTCTAATTGTACTAAAATGTACGGGGGTAATTATTACTTGAAGCTTTATAATGCAACCAATACAATCAGACTCAATCTGTAGGGGATTTACATATCTATTAGAATACAAACTATCAAACTGTATTTGTATTTTTAGGTTGCAACATCTCCAAAACAACAAATGGAAATTTAAATGACGAAAAGTGATTGTATATGGAAATAATTTATGCAGAATTCTTTATATTCGTTAGTAGTATAGTTGTGAACAAAAGGTTATTAGTATCTTCTTAGATATGATAACGTGATTAAAACAATTTTAGAACTGTATATTGAAGTGTGTATTCAATGTTCATTAGCAACAGAGTCAAACTTTATATTTAAAAAAATCACACGCCTTTTACTATGTATCTTATATCTCTTTTATATAACTAAAACTTTAATTTTAAAGCTATTCCTATTAATAAATATAAGGAAAAATACATATCTAAAAGTACCAATGGTAGAGATGGAGGCTGAGATGAAGAAAGTACGTGAAACACAACGAGAGAAGAATCAGAAGAGTCAGAATCATACTCTAAAGTCATTTCCTGTAAAAGAACATTCAAGGCAATGTTCAATTTATTTAAACACTGGCTTCTGGCTGCATTAACTATCGTTTGAAATAAGTGTACTATACAACAAGAAAAAAATTTTAACAAGGATTTTTATCATAATTATTATATTTCCAAGTGATAATTAAAATGATATGTATGCTGCTCTTAAGAATGCAGTGTTAAAATGTAGCTCTAGCTGAGGTGGGTACCTAATGGATAATGAGGTCTTCTAGGCTGGACTTGTACACCCTTGAACAAAAGTCAATTATCAAACAATTGTGTACTCTTGCTAGCCAAATATCTTCCATTAGGACAACTGAGAAGAAATGTTCTGTAGCTACATAATGCCTAGACATTCAATAAATTGACACCAATAGTAAATTGCTATACTTAACTAAATACAGGTAATTAGGAATTGCCTGAATAAATGAAATCTATGCAAAATAAAAATGACTATCATTTCTAGATAGCAGTATCATTGAAACAAATGTATCATGAAGATTGCTGGTGAAGAATAAAACTTCATGATTTGACTATCATTTTGTTTTTCTTACTCCCATCATATACCGATGCTAACTAACTAGCAATGGAATAAATAAAAGGTTTGAATTAGCTTTCATTAGATGTTGACTTAATGGGTTTACCAAAGATATAAACCCTTTCCAATGTACTTGGTTCCTCATATATTTATGAAATAAGAGATCAACCTAGTCAGATGAATATCACAAAACAAAAAACTCCCAACTTACGTGAATCAGTTGGATAAAACTTAAACTCCAAACTGGGCCAATGAGTTACACTATGTCTTTTAATGAATCACAAATGTGTCTCTCAACATTGTTTTATCAGCTACAACAGTATTATCTCATGACTTTCACTCATGACATAAACAAGAACCACAAAAATTCATAATTTTTACATGGTGGGCAAATCTAAGAAATATAATGTTATAATGTAAGAAAGATGCAGAATCATCATTCAGCTATTACCACATATGAAATGAAATAAAGGCTACTGATGGCAGTTCTTTTGTAGCTATATAAGAACCATGCTTTCTCATCAGAGACCAAAGTTTTAATCTATGTGACTTCTAAATTTCAGTTTCCTCAGCTGTAAAAACATGTATTAGTATACAATAAATAATATCATTACCATAGGTTCATAGAATAGTAAGCAGTAGTATTTCACAAAAGGAACTGGACGCCTACCCCAAGGAAGTATCTTTGGTTATGATCAACATCGTTCAGCCAGTCAGGTAGTATAGCAGATATGGTGCAAAAAGTTAATTTGTTAAATTAGAGATTATAAGTCCATCAGAGAGTATATCCTGAATACAAAGATTAATAAAACTTCATCTCTGTCCTCCAAAGAACTTAAATTTTACAAAACTGGGAAAGATAATTTAAACATGAACTTTAGTACAAGGCAGAAATTAGTACCATAAAATAGGTATACATAAAATTCTACAAAAGTCAGGCATAGGAAAGATAATTCCAAAGGGAAAGTTTTCATAGTGGTAGCACTTAATTGTTTTTCCTAAATCTCTCTCATTTGAATTAGGAACAATTATTACCCTTCATTCACTTGTTTCAATTTAATTCAACAAACATTTATGGGACATCTATTATGTGTAACGGACTTATTTAGACCAGAGAGAACACAAAGACGAATAAGGTGCAGTCCCCAAGCCCAAGGAGTTTACAATCTAAGGTAGGTTAAGAATAACTGATGTTTGTACAGGATTTCCGTTTTACAGTGCTATGGTACATATTTCATTAAATCCTTGAGAAGCATGGTTACTGAAGACACAAAAGTTGACATTCTTTCTATTGTGATAAGAAGAAAGGACTGCAATGAATCCTAATTGTCTTTAGTAGAGTCTTTAAGGTTTTACTTTTGTGTTTCTGAGAACACATTCCAATTTCAGTACTTATGTGAATGGAATGACCCATTCTACGTGTGGTTTACTCTCCAAAGTGGCTCTGTATGCGGGAAGAGAGATGAGCTGGCAGACCGGGAGGCACCCTGCAAGCGTGTCAGTCCCAGTGCTGTCCTTGCTGAATAAACCTGAAGAGCAGACACAAACTTATAAAGGGGCTTCGGAATTCTCTGTCTTATATTTTATTTTTACTCACCATTATTCATTTTTGGGATCTGAAAGAGTCTTGATAAATGCTATAGAGAATACTTTGAGAAACATTTAAAAATGTTTAAAATATATTCCATATTCAAGCTTATTTTCTTAAATAATCTGAAAATATTTTTATCTCCTCCCCCAAATCACTTTACTTTTTAGAAAAGAATCATTAAAGTTTTTAAGACAGTACTACATGAAGAAATAAGGTGATACCTTTCTTTTTAATAATTTTGGATATTTTTCCTTTATTCTTCTCTAATAGAGAAGAATAAAATACCTAGTTGAGTTTATAAGTAAAGTAATTTAGAAGGCAGTGAATAAAATAATGTACTTTGTGTTGCCATGAATTTTTATTCTCTTCCTTCATATTCCTGCAATTTGAATTATGCGCAAATTATGGTCCAAGTCTAGATGGTGCAGAGAAAAATCTCAAAGGAGGATTTTAAAAACCATGAAGTTAATAAAGCACCACCAACAAAAACTCTGAGTTAAATATATGGAGTACTGTTTTTAGACTCATAAAACTATGCAGCAAGGTACTCTCTTTCTGTTAACTTAGTTTCAACAAATTTAGGCATTTTCTGATCATGAAATCCATTTTGTAAAACGGCTAATTCAAATAAACTCAATGCATAATCTCCACTTTCTTACATATGCAAATCACCACACAACCAGGGCTTAGAAGAAATTCTAAATTCAAGTCCTACCAAATTTTTCTTCAATTCAATTCAATTTATGGAGAATATCCATCTACAATATGTTTGAGGCACCTTCCCGGTCATATCAGGGGCCTTAAGCGAACAAGGCTCCACAGAGATTATAATTCAGAGGAAGTGAGTGGCAGAATTCATTTGCTCATTCAGTAAGTATCTATTAGCCATATGCCTGGCAGGCATGTGCCTAGATTCTGGGAACCTGGGCAAAACCCCTTAAATTTGACCTTGGACAGTCCTGGAGAAGGCAGTGCAGTAAGAATTTATTAGGGGCCACGGAGGACAGCGGAGTGCAACTGATAAGGTATGGAGGCCGGAGCCCAAGTGCCCGAGTCCTAATGGTAGTTTAGTCAAATCCTTCTCAGGCACTTTATCCAGGCATACATGCTTGTTACTCGCCTTCTGTTCTCTTCTTGTTCAGTTATCCCTTGAGAAATTCTCTTTCTTGTATGTTCCACGTGTTAGCTGAAGATAACTAATAAAACATTTAGAGTGATGCTTATTATATATCTGAACAGAGAAAGCTATTCTAAAAAAAAATGATAAACTAAGAATACTTGCGATCTTTAAGCAGTAATCCTTAAACTCCAATAAACATTCTAATCATCTGTTGAAAGGTCTCCCCAGGAAGGTGGCGGTGGGAATTCTGCACTTTAAAGGAACACTGCATATGATTCTGAGGTCTCTATGTACTAGACTACATTGTGAAACCTAGAAATTATTTTCATTATTTCCACAAAAATTCCACCTGCCTCATCAGAGACTGCTTTGGCTAAGCATTACTGGTGAAGGAAAGTTTGGACAGTCTAATTCAGTTATTTGTTTTACAACACCTGTATGGCTTCCTGCTATTTAAAAAGAATTACTGTAAGTGTACAATGGGTTTTTGTGGGCTCGTGTGAGAAGTTAACAGCTATTTAAAAACTGTTTCCATGAAAAATAAATTATCTGTTTCCAATTATAAAAAAAATTGAGGGGACCAAATTATTCATAAGTGGGGGATTTGACTGTATTATTGGGTGTGTAGTGACACACTAGAGTCTCTACTCAAAAGGCAAGACATGCAGCGACAACACAAGACACATTCAAGGTCTTTCTTTAAGATCCACTTCAAGTGTTTTCTCCTCTGTGAAGTATGTCTAGAATCCTCATGCAGTACTGATTGGGCCTTTTATTTCCTGTGTTATCAGAGACTGTAGAACCAGCATGCCAGAAAAATCAAGGGGAATCTAGTTTAACACATGAAAGTTCCTATATTAAGTAATTCAAGAATGCAGAAATTCTATTCTATAATAGAAGGAGAGTATTTTTATTTTTTCAATCTCCTGCACAATATCCCAGTTCATAACAGATAGAATATTATATATCCACTGCTACCTCATCCTAAGAGACGTCAATAACTTGGAAACTAGACTGATGCAACTAACTGTACACACTGGAAAGTTATTCTGGAAGAGAAAAACTTCTTTCTGCAGGTATGACACAGATGTAAAGCTAATGGTGACAAAGACCGCAGCTGCAAATATATGTGCTCATTTAGGAACAAGTCCAAAACTCTTTTGAGTTTTTGTTTTTTTGGTGGGAATGAATTCAGTAGTGTTCAACAAAAGACAGGCTTTAGCTTTTTGCTTTGAGAACATAACAGACACATGGGATACTATGACAGATATTCATACTTTCCTTACACAACTCAGTAAAGTTCTCTAGCGCATTCCACAATAAAAATGTTTAAACCTTACAGGCCTTATCACTTTATTAAATACTTTTCGCAAGTAGAAAAGAGTATAAGTTTCTGTTATGTAATGGAAATAAGCTATATTTTTAGGGCCAGTCCATCATTCAAATAATGAATAGAAACACCCATGAAGTACTATGTTCTGCAGGTAGGAAAAAAGCAGCAGTTTCTTTCACATAATGGAAATATATTGCATTTTACAGCAGATTCAACGTTCCAGTAATGATAAGTGCCAATGAAATGAATGAAGGGCCTTCTAATTTTCTCCCACATCCCTCAAGACTGGAAAAAGAACAATCCTGCCACTTCTGTGAACAGGTGAATACATGAACGAAACTATTACTTTGTAGGTTTCTTTCTTTCTTTTTTTAATGGTGAGGTAGTTCTTTGGCAACCTCCTCCTAATGACCAGGAGGCCATGCCTGCAGGCCACTATACTAGATTTGTCCATTCCCTGTTTCCTTTAACATTTTCCCCCTCTAGAATCATAAAGCAAAACAAAATGAACTGTTATGTGATTTTGAGTTTTTTTTTTTTTTTAGAAACTGTAAATTTTTCACCTTAAAAAAAATGCCATATTCCAGAGCATACCTTTCAGACACAACCTTAGGTCACGTCATGTCTGTGTGCCAACTGCAGCCTAACTGGGTTCGGTCAGACTCAGTCAGCAGAGCTGGCCTGCTCAGCAGAGCCCCGCAGCCATGATCTGGAAGCGTCAGCCTTACCACGTGCATGACATTAAGATGATCCACAGCAATGCTGCAAGACTACATTTGAAGTAGAGCTTCCAAATTTGCTGTGGTTGGCATGACCTAATTTTGGCTTGAAAGGTACATTTTTTTCCCTCTGGGTTTTACTGACTACACATTGGAGGAAAAAAAAAAAATTATGTTCTTAAAGGGATTCTTCCTCTTCCCTTCCTTAAGGAAATTTAGGGAATTTAACAACTGTTGGCCTCTGGCTAACACACAAGCTAAAGTCTTTTTCCAGCTTCGCCTACATCTTGACCCCTCATGCCAAATATTTCATGCAGTCTATTTATAAAGTTCATCACTTCCCCTGTTACTTCATCTTTAGAAATGCCAATAATTTAGAAACTGGAATGATGCAGCTGGTCTCATAAACTGGTAAAAGGAAGATTGTACAGAGGAGATAATTTCCCTTTTATAACTTAAGAAATCAATTTATTTTCTTCTCAATTTTATAGCTAGAAGGGAGGTAGTCCTAATGTTCCTTATTTATACTTCACCTTAGTGTTCAAAGATGATCCAAAGTTCTAAAGATTTTGAATGTTAACAGTTAACGCTGACTGGACATTTGAATCACTTGAGATACTTTCAAAAATTACTGATCCCTAGACCCATCCCAGACCAATGAAATTGGAATTGTTGGAGCTGGTTCCTCAGCATTGTTATTTTTTAAAAGCTCTCCAAGAATTCGAATGTGAAGCCAGATCTGAAGTCCACTCTATTCAAATCTCTTAGAAATACAGCACCCCTTTACAGGTATATTGTAGCGTTATTTAATTTGGGTGTATATGTTCCTGAAATTTACTAGTCTATTTCTGAGCTGATTACTATGAAAGAGCTTCTCAGCTATTGCATGATGTGAGAAAAAAACTCATCTGGATAACCTCGCTGACTCTCAACAGATTTATAAGTTGCAATCATAGAAAGCTCTTCCTTTCTGAGATAAAACAGTACTGATAAATATGCCCCTTTCCTGCAAAACCAGCACTGAGGACTTTCGAGGGCTTAATAAAATCACTTGTTTTCATCTGGATCATATTGAATTTTTGGAGAGTTTCCAGTTGCATTAAAAAAATAAACACACCTTATGATATTTATTGACTTATAAATTTCTAATAATACGCTAATTGAATTCAACGCTGTATACTTAATTTACTCAAGGTGATAATTTCCTAATCGTATGTGTGATATTAATGCATTATCTATCTAAGACCAAATTCAGTACATTTTATGACTTCCAAAAAAGTCAGTCCATTAGATCAAAGTTCCCAGTCTTTCATAACGAATTTAATTCTCTAGTCACTGGGATATGATTAATCAAACAGTGCAGTCCAGTTCCCCCTCCTCCCTCCCAATATGAAGCTGGGCTTATCTCATGAGGAATCTGGTTTGTGAAAATAACATGGCCTAGAAGCTGGAATGAAAAGTTTATTTACAGACTTGGAATTTTATTCCATTATAAAATTAAGACCACCATCTAACCCCCCCTTTATGTAAAATTGGATGTGGCTCATTTTACAGTAAAGCTTGCTATGAAGAAATGCAACATTTTCCTATGTAACTTGTAGTATCAGTATATTTATTTCCTCTGCATGTCTTGCCTTTTCTGTCTTCTGAGGCTGGTGTGTGTGTGTGTGTGTGTGTGTGTGTGTGTGTGTGTGTGTGCGCGCGTGTGTGTGTGTGTGTGTGTGTGTGTGTGTGTGTGTGTGTGTTTTATGTTTGTTTGGCAATGTAGAAAGAGCAAGCCCAGTTTCTTGGATTCTACATGTCTTATAAAGTCATGGTTTGCTATGTTCTTACAAGCTTATTCTCTTCTTTTAGAGTACCTTTACAGAGTAATTTTAAAGTACACAAGATTTTTTCATAAAGGTATGACACCCCTAAAGTCTTTTATTTATCTATTTTTGATCTTTTTTTTTTTTTTTTTGCGGTACGCGTGCCTCTCACTGTTGTGGCCTCTCCCGTTGCGGAGCACAGGCTCCGGACGCGCAGGCTCAGCGGCCATGGCTCACGGGCCCAGCCGCTCCGCGGCATGTGGGATCTTCCCGGACCGGGGCACGAACCCGCGTCCCCTGCATCGGCAGGCGGACTCTCAACCACTGCGCCACCAGGGAAGCCCTATTTTTGATTTATTTTAGAACAAGAAAAAACAGGAAAATACCAAGTGAAGTTTTTTTCTAAAATTATTTTTTGTAGGAGATAAAAGTTGAGTCTCCACTATATGAAGTATTCTTGGTAGCATCTCACTGTTGGTGCTCTTCTCCCTCATTCATAACTTGTTCCACATCCCCTGTCCAAACAGTGAATTGCAGGGGAGGACCTGGGTCAGGCCCCCCTTCCTTTCAGCTGTGTCCAGGAAACAAGGCCTGAGTGGGTGTGGAGGAAGAACAAGTCCTTCAAGTCACCTCCAGATCTGTAACAGGGAGGTTTTCTGTCATACCAGAGAATGGAAAGCGGATTAGCTAGGTTCTTCCTACTTCCAGTACCATTCTCTTAGCTTCATTAGCTGCTCCCAATTTCAAAAGAGACTTGGACAAGGCCTTGGACAGCCTCTCCAAAAAGGCAGGCAAAGCTGAGAATATGGCAGGCCATATAAAAAAACTTATTAAATTCTGTTACACTTTGGAGGAGAGATGAATCAAAAAAATTCCATTTTCCAGAATACTGCCAATGATTTGACTCATCATTTAAGACTCACTTTAGGTGTCCTTTCTTCTAGTGAAGACTGACCTGACCAGTCATCTCCTGAAAAAGTTGAACATTCTATCACTTAAGCATTTAACCTTCAGCATACCTGTAAGATAGTGGTGATTACATTACATTCACAGTTGCATCTGGCACGTTCATCTCCCTCATCAGACTGAATTCCTCAGGGACAGAGATTCCATCTTTCACTTTTGTATCCGTAACACCTAGCAAGCCACCTCCCAGTAAACACTTAGTGAATGAACTGATTAATTAATAAATTCTCAGTTGATGTCCAAGAGGAAGTGTTGGGGAATAGCACTAGACATTTTGTGGGCAGAGTCCAAGATCGTTCTCAAATTATAAGCTTATTCGTTTCTTTAACTTCCAGAATGCATGGAGTTGTATGACCAAGTTCAAAATTCACATTTATCTTCTTCTAAATAGTGGTTCTCACCCAGATTTCGTGTGAAAATCACCCAGATAGCTTTGAGAAATAGCAATGCCAAGACAGCAGGCCGATTTACTCCAAATCTGGAGGTGGATGGGCACGAGCATTTTTTAAAAGCTCTCTTATAGTCACGATTGAGAACCACTGCTCTAAACTAACTGTATGAAGGACACCCAATGTTTTATACGTATGACCCTGTCACTTAACATATACCCAAGATCAATTACAGCTCAGTTTTTGAACGGATTCTGTGAGAAATTGTTAGCTGATTGTAGTCCTTCAATGATCAAAATTTTTGAGAAGGCTTTCGAAATGCAATATTAAGTACATCACAATCCACTTCCAGAAAATATTACTAATAACTGTATTTAACTATCATTTACAGAATTAGCCAAGAGCTATGACTTCCTCCCCAGTCTTAGGGTAATCCAGGCCTCAACAGTGAATTCTTGTTTCCTATGCATTTAGAATACTTGTTGCTGTATATGGATACTAAATAAAATCTGGCTTTTTATGGAGTCTTAAGAGTGTGCTCTACAGTTGGAAGGTTCCAAAGAAGAAATTCAAACAACTATAGTCAAAATCAAATTAGCAAGTACACTAACTAGCCTTAATTGTTTTGTTTGAAAGATAGGAATGAACGCAGCATTACCAGTGGCACTTAATATTGCATAAAGCACACAAAACTCCCCCTTGCCAGTGGGCACCACAAAGTGACATGGAGGCCATTTATCGTTGTAACCAATTAATTCCAAATTACACATCTAATTCTCAAATCTTCAAGTCACATTTCTACTGAAAGCATTGTGAAATACAGAGAACACAGATTATTTTGGTGTTTGCACGATACTCCAAATATGCATTTCATTCTCCTCAACAGTGAAATAAGGCGGAACCAAAGGTAGTTACTTAAGTTCACTGTAGAAATTTGTCAACGAATCCATGATGTAAAGATACAGTAGTTATTAATCTTGCAGTTCAAAGTGTATGCATTTGGTAATTCAGAAGTATCTGAGTCCTGTCTGACCTCTGACCAGCCTCTCTGTCCTCACTTTTAGTCAAGAGCATGGTAATGCTTTTATGAAAAACAAGAAAACTGTTTATTAGAAGAAAGAAAGTTTATATTATTTCTCCTAGTAAAATTCTAAAAGTGATCTTTTTCCTTTTTCAAAAGGCCTTTTACTGGACACAGAAATATTCAATTAAAAAATAAAAGCCATGCATTTGATGAATAAACTTGATATAACATTTCCTAGTTTTCAAATATGATGCAAGTTGTTCTAACTTGTCAGTATTCCAAATCTATCACTGGTTTTAACGTTTTGTTATTTTTCTTTTTTAACTATAATGAGAAAATTAAAAGGTGTGCTTGAAATAAAAATTCTCTAGAATATGCACCTGCACTAGTTAAATTAACTAACTCTTGAAACCCATTTAGTATCCATGTACAAACTGTCACACAGCTTACATTCTTAAATTAAAACTCTATAAATTACTATGATTCCTACAAATAAAAGTTAAAAATTAAAACAGCTCAAAAAGTGAGAAGCAAACTGTATGTCACTAGATGGAGACGACATAAAACTAGGCATTCACATTTCAGTTAAAGCTAATACTATAACTGGAAAAATTTATGTTCACAAATAGTAATAAGACATTGCTTGTGAAAAGAAAATCTATCAAATAGTTGATAAAATATATATATATATATATATATTTTTCCCTTCCAGGTTAACAATATGGAACCATATCATGGACCAAGAACTAATTCACTTCTCTTTAAAAACCATACTAACGTATCATGCAAACATAGTTATAATCATGTCATTCTGGGGTTACTGAACACTTTTCCCCACGACGCCACGCAAAATTAAGTTTCTATAGTTCAGTCATTTCCTTTATCTTATCTCATTGCTGAGAGATTTTTGGCACAGTGGGTAAGAGAGTGAACTCTGCAGGCTATCAGTTTGAGGCTCTAGCTCTGCCATTAACAAAGTAGATGACTTTTAGGCAAGTTGTATATTTTTGTCTTAGTTTCTTCATCTGTGAAATGGGGATAGTAATATATATAGTGCCTATATCGTTTGGTTTTGAGGAAAAAATGAGATAATGCTTGTTAATGTTCAAGCCCTTAGACCAGTGCCCAAACATACAGTAAGCTCTCAAAGAAAGTTAGCTATGATTGTTATTGCCTAAAAATAGCTATAATTAATAATGCTTTCAAATTAATAATACAAGCTTTTTACACATATCATAAAAGTTATTGGAATTTAGAGACATCTTGAGTAGTGATGCTGAATAAAAGTAAAAGTGGAATTCCTAAGTCATAGTTGAAAGTATCAATTATATTTATAGAAGATCAGTCTTACTTCCAGCCACCAAGCCAGCAAGAATTGAAAACCAACTGGTCAACATATGTTGATGCAGATGGAAAAAGGCTACAACTGTCTTTATATTCCCCAAAGAAAGCTGGTGGAGAGCCTTCTGGTCACTGCAGTCTAACCTATCATTACCCGTGCAGTGAGACTCTTTGATGGGTTTCTTGTCTATGAATAATACATATTTTGGGGACAGCTTTACAAAAATAAGCTTTCTTTGATCCAAAAAGACCTATGACTAAGCAAATGCAAAGAAAGAATTACCTCCCAACCACAAAGCAGGGTGGTATCCATGTCGGAAATTGAGGCAACTGGCAAAATTCAAAAGTATTTTTGAGATAAACTGGCCCTACAGTTTATATTCTAGAGAACCAGGAAAATTTCAAGCTTCGAAATGGCTCTTCCCTTAATTTTTTTTTTTTTTTGGTACGCGGGCCTCTCACTGTTGTGGCCTCTCCCGTTGCGGAGCACAGGCTCCGGACGCGCAGGCTCAGCGGCCATGGCTCACGGGCCCAGCCGCTCCACTGCACGTGGGATCATCGCGGACCGGGGCATGAACCCGTGTCCCCTGCATCGGCAGGCGGACTCTCAACCACTGTGCCACCAGGGAAGCCCTCTTCCTTTAATTTTTAAAAATAAAATTAGGAAAAAACAATCTGATTATTTCTTTGTAAGGAATTATTAAATAAAAGGGCCTATCTTTTTAGAAGATTTGGTATTTAAAAGTTATTTCACAGGGACTTCCCTGATGGCACAGTGGTTAGGAATCCCCCTGCCAATGCACGGGACACGGATTCGAGCCCTGGTCCGGGGGGACCCCACATGCCTCGGAGCAGCTGAGCCCGTGTGCCACAACTCCTGAGCCTGTGCTCTAGAGCCCGCGAGCCACAGCTGCTGAGGCCCACACGCCTAGAGCCCATGCTCTGCAACAAGAGAAGCCCCCACTCGCCGCAACTAGAGGGAGCCCGTGTGCAGCAACAAAGACCCAACACAGCCAAAAATAAATAAATAAATTTATAAATAAACAAATAAAAGTATTTCACTATGCAAACCATACTGGCAAATATTCTTTAAGTTCTGTGAATCTCCCTAAGAGGAATAAGCGTTTTTTCCCCAATGAAATTTAAAATTGTATTTACACTTTGAGTGATAAGTAGTGGATTTTAAAGATTAGTCCTTCAGGATAAGTATAATTAAGTTTGCTTACGGAGTTTTGTCTCAAAATGATCTTCTGTATATTTAGATGGTAGCAAAAGAAAAGATTCTGGTTGTTCTCCCGTCCCTGTGACTCCTTCCCCAATACCAGCAGTAGTTAGTGAGGTCAAGTCTACCATCTTGTAATGCACAATGGCTATTTTATTAACCCAGCCCCGCTGCTGATGGCTTTGAGGGGATGAGTAAGAGGCCCCGACATCTTATGGGGTTTGACCAAACATTCTTTCCAGTTCACTCTCTGTGATTCTTGGTATAGAATAGCCTTCTTATCCTAAGAGCAAATATTCAGGATTACCAAAACTAAACAATTCAAATACCTACAGACTAGTTAAAAACTAAAGTTATCTGACATGTAATGTCATGAATAAATTAAAACGTTGGCAAGAAAAAGTGACCTCCAGAACTGACGTTTGTCACTCATCTTAAATATATGTGCCCTGTTCCCATCATCAAAAATATAACAAAATCAACTTATGATAGACATGTATACATTACTATATTTGAAATATAATCAACAAGGATTTTTCTTTCTTCAGGTATTAAGAAAACTTACTATAACAATCATTTGATATAACTCTAGAAAGACAATTTAGCAATTAATCTATATGATGTGACAACAGAGCCACTGAGTGCCAAGAAAATTATTTTCTTGCTAAAATCTGCAAAGTTGTTTCAGAAAGGTCTCTTTATGTGTATTGCTTGAGTTCTATATGTGCTAATATATCAGTTTCATAATCAGAAAAATGACATAAATTACATCTTAACATGTATTTCATAAATTTTCTTTATGCAGAAACCTAATAACTAATTTTCCTATATAAATATATATAATTAATGCTTAATTTGTATGTGATTATTCATCGATATAGTTATTTTCAGTTCATATGAATTATAACTTTGATTTAAAATGTTTAATTTTCCTGAACTCTGAGTTGATCTTCATAACAAAAATTATTTTAAAAATCTACAATTAGCACTTAAGTACATTTAAAAATCTTCAATTCTGGAGATACTTAAATACCATGATCTGTACACAATGTAAATGTGTCCATTATCTATCTGCACGTGCATATATGTGCAGTATGTACTAACTACACATAAACTTCAAATTCTGCTAACTTATTAAGTTCATTATTTCAGGAATAAATGCAAGTTTCCATTGCTCAGTTTTCCTTTACTGGTACATAAAACCAGAGAAATTGCTTTATATGAAGAAGACAACAAAACTCTGAATTTTTATTCAGAATCTTTGATAGGAATAGAGACACTTTAGCAAGTAAAAATTAAGTGCAGAAATATTTACCTATTATGCTTTTAAAATGTGAACATCTACATAGGAGAAATGTTACGTTACTTTGAGAATACAGTTTATCAAATGTCGTTATATAGAATAAGAGTGTATTTGACAGTTTAACTGCTTTTGATTTAATTTAATGATATCAAAGACTTAAGGAAATCAATACTATCTGTCAAGTCAAATAACTGATACTAAATAGTATATCACAATATTTAAAAAAATAAATCCTTGAGTTGAGTAGGAAAGTAGGCTTGTTTTTAGTATATGTAATTTAATGATTATAAAATAAATTTTATAATTGGAAATTTGATTTTTCATAAAAATCTTTGGTTTATTTTAAACATTCCTATAAAAATCTACTCTTAAATTTTAAAAAATACATTCTGTCCATCATTATAGATGTTTGTGAACTTTTAAAATTTTATTTTTAATGAAAAGTAAATATTTGGTCAAAAATATGTTTGGAAGAAAGCTTTTGGCCTTTGAATATTATAAAAGTTTCTTAGAAATCTCTTTAAGGCTGAGTACAATAAAACTAGGGCAACGCATATATTCTCAGTTACTCTTAAAAAAAACCTGTAAAAGTGACTATAGTGGCATGTTCTGACACATTCTTTTCATAAACTGAACCCTGTTAGTGACAGCAGAACAGATTGTGTGCATCTGCTGGGAATGAGCCAGATGACAGTGGAAAAACGCACATGGATACCTTGGCACAGCAAATAAAAAATGGAGGAAAAAAAAGACCTGGAAGAGAAAGTGCTCAACTTTAATTGAAACATTCTTTCCAACACGATGAACTTCATCCAACCTCCTCTTGTAGCCTGTCAATTTAACATATAAGAATGTGTTTTAAAAGGGAGGGTCCTTTGTAAATTAGAACTGTTTGTCCTCTCCTTGCACTAAATATTGACTCAGGTTTTGGATTATTTCTTCAAATTATAGCAAATATAATAAGCATTAGGGTAGAAAAAGAGGCCAAACCACTCTACCACAGTCTGGTAAGAGAATGCTAAACTTCTAAAAACCTTTTCAGGTTTAAGTCAAATTTTAAGTATCTGGGTTAAGTTCTGTATTATATAGGTAGTATATTGCCAAGTGCTAGGAATATCACACTTCAAACATCCTGCAAATGTGACTATTGTAAATGCTGCTTGCACTCAATAGTCCTACAATATTTGATTTTATGCTGATCTACCACAGTATTGTTTAAACAGTTGGCTCAATAGCGCTAGAGAGGTCCATACATAAAAACAAATGTGCTTCTATAAATCATATCAGGAAGTTCTCTTGGATGCTCTGATTACAATGAAAATTTATTCTATACAGTATACAATGCAAATTTTAAACTGGAGACGAAGTTGTTTAATAGATTAGTAGTCTGACTGAAGCAGCTGCAGTCAAAAAAAAAAATCTGGTGATTAACAGCCATTTTCCAGTAATCATAACCCTGGAAAGGGCTACTAAGCAGGGGGAGGGGGTTGCAGATGGGAATAATTCTCTAAGCCCATGTGCCTTAGAGGGCTCCATCATCTTCATGCAGACTTATTATTACTATTATTATTATTTTTAAATTAAAGCTTTTAGAGGCATCCTTGATTGCAGTGTTGGGAGCTGTCCATGCTGTTTTACCATAGGGAAGTCCACTCTGCAAGTATTCCTCGCACTGAGCACTCTTTAGCCAGGCATTAAAACAGGGCTAGAAAAGAGAGCCAAAATGCAAGGTGCACACTGGAGGGGTGTTATTCAAGAGCATGAAAATAATTTCAAGTGGCTGCAACTCCACAGGCTGTCTAAATGGGGCAGGCCTCATCGACACTACCTGTCAACTAAAATATGAATTTTTTTGAGAAATTAAGTGAATATAAAAGCTGAACAAAAAAGTGGTAAGCAGACTCTGAGACCAGATTTATTCCCATTTTCATCCACATTTTACCTAAATTTGTTTATTTGTGTTATCAAAAGGTGTAATCCTCAGGTAAATTTCTGCATTTTCTTTACCACTCTATATTTCTTCTCACATAAAGAAAATACCCAGATTAAGATAAGTTCATTTGTTTGTCATCTCAAAGTTGACAAACTATAATTAAAATGAACAATCCCTCAAATCTGGGGAAAAAAGGATGATAGAAGTGTCTTTTACTTATTTTTTCACTATTCCAATAAAAATGCATTTTATCTTTACAAGTAAACAATATTTATTAATTTATTCAACAAATATCTATAGAATACCTATTATATGCAAGAGTGATTGTGAAGGAATAGGAAGATGAGTAAAATGACACTCATTCTTCACAAATTAATTTATCTCCACATACAATCAAAATTATGTAATAAGAAAAATAAAGAATACTAATAAATCCTTCAAAAATGGTTAATACTAACGCTAAGAGAAAAAAAACCCTTTAGAACTCTTGGTGAGGCTGTTGTCACTATTAAAACCACAAAATAACTCTATGTACCTCAAACACTTCCTCCAAACTGAATTTTTATTAAAACTAAGCAATAATCTATGTGGAATTCAGAACTTTCAATGAATGACTTTTAAAAATCATAGATGAAATTATTTTATTTCTTTGCTTCCATTTCTAGTTCTAAAAATAATGTGATATTTATCTAATAACATCTGATCTGTGAAAGATTTTGATTTTCTTGGAGTATACTGTACTGAGTGATCATTAGCATTGACCTCATATAACATCAGAATTAGAGACTTGCCCTGAAAGTGACTCAATTTTAATGGTATGAAAGTATTATTGAAAAAAGAAAGTTCAAAATAATTATTCCACCAAGCATTTCTAAGTGATCATCACTGGCAGGAAGATAAAATGATTAAAATATAGTATAATGATATAATAACTTACTAATTACTCATCACTTACTTTCATTTTTATATGTATTATCCCGTTTAATCCTTACAACAACTCTAAGAGGTGGGTGGTATTATTACCCCCATTTTACAGTTACTGAAACCAAGGCTTTCTGGTGGTTAAATAAACTACCTACAGCCACTAACCAGTAAATGGAAGACTGGATTTTGAACCCAGTTTGGTCTTTGCTCTTAACCATTACTCTGTATTGCTTATGAGTCTGTTTGTCTAATAGCACACATATGTAAAATTAAAGAAATGGTATTAAGTATGGCAATGTAGTCTTCAAATTCTTTATGCCTGCAAATCAAAAGAACTGATTTTCTCTTTCACTTGCATTCATCCTCATCCTCTCAGGTTTTTTGTCTCACTCTCTTTGCTCTTCCCCACCCATCTCCCCCTCTACACACACACACACACACACACCCCCACACACACACACACACCTTGGAGATTTGGCCCAACACTTCACTTAACATAATCAAGGCCATAATTTGGTTCAACTAGTCCAATAACTGTACCATCTCCTCAGACTTCATAATGCTATGCATTTTTGCCGTGGACATACCATTCACTGACTCTAAAGCCATCAGTGCTTCCTTACAAAGACACCATTCTGCAGCCTTTGTTGCTTCAAGATCAGTGTCTGGAGCTCTTTCGTGACATGGCATTGGGCTGTGATGAACCACACCAATCTCTCAAGTGTAAGAAGGTAAGTTAACACCTGAAACAATTCTATGATCTCACACGTGTAGTCAGAACAAGTTAAAAGTGCACTTGCTTTCTCACAATACCAAATATTCTGAAGCAAGATGGGAACTCAGGAGAGAATCCAAAAACAATAAAAATTGAGGAAGAAAAGAACGAGGTCAAGAATTCTTTGATTTCCGAAGCTAAAAAATGAGAGAAGTCAAAAAATATCATATAGTGCTCACACTAACTCAAGAAAGATCAAATAGTCCTAGCAGGGACATTGCCCATTCATTTCAACCAAAGGACAGTAAGGAAACAAACAATGGTTCAGAGTATCTTACCCGGCCCTTTGCAAATCCATTAATGCCATTGTGAAGTTTTCTTTTTGATTTATGTAAGGGGGAGAAAAACTCAAAGGTGAAAGAAAAGAAAAACATAGTCAAAATTATTTCCTTAACCTATAACCTAGACAGATTCTAGGTTAAAAGTGGTCTTTTGATAAATACTAGAAATGAACAAATAGATACACTTTTAAAAAAAATAGCCAGGTTTGTTCGTCTTCATTTAGTTAAGAAAAATAATCCTGACGAAACTATGTCTGGGTTTATACCTTTTAAACATATTTATATTAACTGTTACAGAAGAAGGGTGAAAAGATCGACTTTCTGGACCACAAAACCTTTACTTAAAGACCATCTGACAACTTAGTAAGGTTCGTCAAATGTGAATAGAAATAAGGCAGCTTAAAAAAAGTACTTGGTAATTTACTCATTAACAGTTTAAAAATTTTTAAATTCTTGCCCAGAGAATCACCTACTTCAGGAACCTCCAAGAGATTAATGTTTTAATCATGTATAGTTTTATAATATTTATAGAGCAAGCGAATCCATTTTCGATTAAAAATTTATCCAGTGTACCTACTGAACAACTGAAACTTTGCAATGTGTCTAACAATATTTATCTAGTGGTGATGATTCAAATTATCCTATGGTTCAGGAGAATTCCAGGAAGATAAAGAAGTCTTGTACCATATCCTAAATGAAAGCATAATTTTAAAGGTTGAATCTGAATTTTTAAATAGGATGTTTAATTTTCTAAGAAATAAATGTCAAAAAATTATTGACTCCTATGTATATTAATATATGCAAAAAAAAGTTTAACATTTTTTCCTCTTGCTAATGGGCCTTGAAAGCGTGCCAGGTGTAGGGCACTTGCTCATAACACCTACGGCAAGAATAGGCCATTGTCATCATACTCTTACGAGTTACCTTTTACATTTTAAGACCCATGTTGTGTTAATTTCTTAACGTTTTATTAGGAAACATTTGCATCCACAGAAAATAGGTGCTTGATATTCAAACATAATTAAAATTATCTTTCTTATCTATTTTAGCTTAAGGAGAAATAAAATTAAATTACGTTTAACTGTTGGTCTTATCTGGTAAATTTTATATAGGCAATTAATAATTGGTTTAGTGGGTTAATAAATAAACTAACATTTATATGCTATTTGTATACTATTAAATCAATAATCTAATTTAAAAATAAAGTCGGAACAAATATTTATTATGTAGTAACACTTTCTACTTAAGGCTCTCACTTAATACATTTCTACAAGAGAAGGCTAGTTTTAGAAAGGTGTGCTGGCAGTAATTTGACTACACTTCACACAAATAAGAATTCTACCACTGATTGAAAGGAGCCATGGCAGCTAGAAATTATTTTTAAAAATCACACTGGTAACGGCTGAAAATGTAACTGGTAATTAAAGACTGGTTTTAACAATTTTTTACTCTATTTTACAAGGAGAAGTACGAGTTTTCAGACTACAGTTTCAAATGCAAAGAATATTAATACAGATATTTAGAAGTTGATGTATTTTGCATAGTAATAAGCACATTACTTACACAGTACCTTTCAAATGAAGACTATAAACCAAATCTGAAAACTAAAGCCCATATTTTCTCCCTTTGTATTTTGACCTAGTAATCATTAAAAGTGTGAGTGTTTATCAATAAAAATTACTGTAGTGCCACGTATTGTGGTAGAACATTGCTATTTCCCGAGATAAGTACAAAAACCATTCAATGTTAATTTGCATCACAAAATGACCTAACATATCTGGAATATAATGCACAGGCTTCATTGAAAAGAAACCATTATATTTTTCTCTGCAAAACAAAAAAATACAGACATCTGATTGGGCCTGCATGTGCTGGAGGAGGGAGGGTGAGAAGAGGGCTCATTTTCTATCTTACACCTATTGTTTTAGGCATTCTAAACTGCTCTATGGGAAGAAAAAGGAAACATACTGAATCCACTTTGCAGTTAATGTCTTAGTGATTTAAGAGGCAGAGTTTTCAAGTTATAGAAGGGAAACGTTATGCTTTTCCTTTCCCAAAGCGATTGCCCAGGAAGAAGGCCCTCTGGTCCTTAGCCTACGCAAGGGGAAAAAAGGACATTACATCGGGCTGAAATCACTCCGAGACAGAAGAGGGGAAGTTTATGATGTGGCACTGTGCACTGTATCTGGTCTGCAGCCAGGAAGTTTTCATTTTGTAGCTCTGCTGCCAGTACCTGCCCTGAATATTCAGGAATAAAAATACATCAGACCTCTACCTTAGAAACTGTGGATGTTACAAAGAATTAAAAGAGTTTATTTTTCCTTCTTTATCCTGAGTGTAATTACTATTTTTAAAAAGAAAAAGCTGAAACTATAGTAACTGGAGGGTTTTTTTTTTCCCTTTTTAAACTCCTCAAACTACCTTCCCACAAAGCCATTTAAGTTAAATGGTACATTTACAGACTCACCTACATGAAGGATATAACTTAAAACATCTGCTTAGACACATACATTCTGTTCAGATACAAAGAATGTGGCAAAAAAAATGGAAAAATATAGGGCCATTATATTCTTAAAATGTGTGTTCTTCTGTATGTGTGTGTGTGTTCATTCATTAAAGAGATTTTTGACTGCAATTAGGTAGTCGGTCCTATAAAGGCTTCCTTGTGTGACCATGATTTCTAAAAATAAAATGCTCCAGTGAATATTTCTGCTAAATAATCACATCTTCAAAATTACTTTAAAGAAATCCCAATCCCTCATGTTACATTCAGCAATAATACCAGCTTTCCATAATAAGCCTTGGTTGTATACCTCACGCGTGGTCAACAATTAATTAGAAGGTTAAAAAAAGCCATGTTTACTCTATTAAGTAATAGACTAATTTCCTTGTCTGTCCCCACTTATTTACATTCGTGAATCTATTTTCTAATTTTGCAAATAAATAAATAAGCATATCTAAGCCAAAGCTGCCTATCTCCGGGGTTCGGGGAAAGATGCATTCTCTTGCTATCATTCTAACTCGCTGAAAGAATCACAGATGTGTGAAAAAGCAAGAGGGATAGTTGTTAGCTGTTTTAAAAAACACTTCGCATTCTATCAAGACCATTATCTACTGCTTTTTATATCCAATATACTAGAGATCCATGGTATCTAAGAACAATTTATATGAATTCTTCCTGTGCATCTTATCTATGACAACAAGATACAAGAGGAAAACCAGACCACACTCGGGATACTATTTGGAAAAAGCAGGTTCTCACCAGGGACTGCTTCAGAGATCAGTTTCTCCAGTCTCTAGAAACAAGTTTAAGGTACTTTACTTAAATCATTACTAGAAGATTTGCACTGTCATTCTACATGAATCGCAACCACTTGCAGGATGAACAACATTGCTCCATTCATTTCAAATTTACAGCATTAAGAATTAATAAAGTCTCTATAATATCTGCATTATTAAAGAGTAATGATTCCTGTGGAAATCTGCCCATAATAAGTTTACTGTTTTTACCGCTTGTAATATCACCAATTTTGTTTATAATATCCTCAAAAGATAATCTTCATGTATACTTTGAACTTTGTTTACGACTGGTTATATTTTTAAAATAAATAGAGATTTAACTTAGGCAATACAATGACAATGTACAACAAATGCATTATGGTGATGACAAATGAATGCTACTCATGTTATCACCTCAAACCCAAATATGTATACAACAGGTATCATATAATTTCCATACTTAGTAGGAATATGACTTTCCTTTTTGTAGTTAATGTTAAAATAATACCAAAGAAATGTGAGATAATGCTATATTGGATAATCTTTTCTATAATCTTATTTTTTCAATGGTATTCTTTGTTACAGAATTTTCTTTAATTATTTTTCTTGCACAGACAAAAACAACTAACATAAGAATATTGATGCTATCTATTTATTCTTAAGAGAGATAGGGAATGGGTGCTTTTAGCTCTCTTTACTTCTTTATACCTCAATACATCTGTAAAATAGTTACTACTGAAATCTTTTGAGAAAAATTAATTTTAGTGTACTTTATAGAAGTTAATATTAAAATAACAAAATTTTCAGACTTTTTTCAGCATAGACTTTTTTCAGTGTGAGAAAGGTTATCAATAAGAACTGCTTTTAAGAAAAACCTGACAGTTTCCTTTGCTCACAAACTATAGCACATGATTAGAAATTATTTTCTTTCTCATGCTGTTATTCACTTACATACTGCATACTTGCTTCAATTCTCCAAGGGAAGAAATGTGGCTCTTGTGGGAAAGGTCCACCCCTTTCTACATGCTTGCTTCCTTGAACGAAAGAAACACACCCCCTAACATTCTTTGAAATATGTCCAACATGCACAGAATTGGAATAGCACTGTATTACTGACCAAATTAGAAAATCTTAAATGAGAGTCAAATATTGTTAAAGTGCGTGTGTTCTGAATCAGGACAACTAACTGATGCATACAGAGGTAACGGAAATGAACTACGTTCAGTCTCAGCCTAGTGTCTATGTTTGGACGCTCAGAACACTTGTGTTAGTGGACGAAATCTGTGAGTGTTTTTGTGCACTTGTGTGTGGTATGACAACTCAGGAGGAGGCCCATAAATGTTACAGGTTTCTGAGGGCATCCTTTGAACTTTAGACATTAGGCGAATGCCTCCTCTCTTTCATAAATACTTTAAAGAAAAAAATACTCAGAAACTGAAGTATCCACCTTTCATAAGCAGAATCAGAAAGTTGTCTGAAATCACAGAAGTGCATGAATATTGAAAGTCTACGCTCACCATCCTAATGACAGAAAACTCACATCAAAGTTGGTATCCACTAACTTCCACCTCATTTGACAATTTTCTGGTCATAAATTGTCTTCCAACAAGTTTTCCTTCTATTATGTAGAATACTATGCTCCCAAAGCAAGTTTTTTTTAATTGTTATTTTCTAATAAAGAGACACACTCCATACTTGTGGGAATCTGTGCATTTATCTTTTAATTTTCCTAAACCCTCTTTTTTTTAATTCCATTTTTACATAGAAATCTGCAAGTGTAAAGACACAGTGTGAGCAAAATTTTATATCTCTTTTAAGGTATTCTAGTGTTTAAATGAAACGGTTAGTCCTTTTGCAATTTGTTCATCAGGCATTTGCGGATGAGCTCAGCTATATAATTTCCAGGCCTACAAAATGGAAGCTCTGCTACTCTGCCTATGTTTTTCACTTGGAATAAGAGTGGATATCAAGTGAATATATAAACTGGACCTGAAGGTAATAAACTTATTAAAACTTAATAAGATATTGTTATGGTCAAAGAAAACCTGCTAGTGTGTGCCATAAATCCACTCAGATGAAACATCTCATTCACTGGAACTTCCTATCTTATTATAATAATGCACAGAAAATTAAACACATAAATATTAATTTTATGTATCACAGAAGATGTAGGCAATGAAAATGCAATGTTTACATTTATGGGTGACTCATTAGTGTTTTATTGTGTGAAACACTAGGAGGCATCAGTTGGGTAAAAAAGGACTTCAAATTTTAAAGAAGCAAGAAATTACTGTAGAGTTGGATGCGTAAAGAGTAGGGGTTTTCAAAATGTTATTATGTAAACCAAAACTTTATTCTCTGAAATAATCTCTCTGAAAACAGCATATCTTGTAAAGAATGACCTTTATAAAACATTCATGAAATAGATATAATTTGACGAATAAACACCTATCAAGATCTATTTCAAATGTATGGATTCATTAACTATGTAATTCCACATTTTTGTGAAGAATATATTTGGTAACAGAATAACATAATGGCTATTGACTACCATGCATTTTCTGCTCGGTTACTCAATACCATAAGAGTATCTTTTATTTCTGGCAAATTCTGTTTTGTGCTCTCTACAATGCCTCTGAAAATGTCTACTGCAATTAAGACGTATAATAATAACTTTCATATAGCATCCAGAACTTTAAGTCTGTTCAGAAGGAAGTGATGGAACTTAAAATGAAAGCAATGAGGATGTATATAAAAAGTACGTTTTCTCTTATTTCACTATTGAAAGCCTGTCATTTGAAAACTGAGTTTTCTACTATTTGAATGGCTCTTCATAATGATGAAGCAACAGGGTCGTGGTATACTTATCTAGCAATCATTTGAAATTGGAGTGTCTTGCCGTTCCTCAACAATCAGCTTTTATCTTTGACCTATGAAAATAACATGTGAACTGCGTAATCCGCCTTTTGTAAGGTGCACAGACTCTGTTGTCGCTCCTGGTTTTGTGAATCGCCTCTGTAATCTGGTTTGATTTCCTAAAGATGACAGATCTCGGTGAACAGTCAGGCTTTACTGAGTGCAGGGCAGTCCACGCGCCCATGAGATTAAGGTACAGTGCTGAGGACGGGATCTTAATCACCTACCCTTCCACGTGCAGCACACAGACTGAGCACCAGTGATGAAATCTTTTCATTATGTCCAGGCAATCACTGCATTCATAAAATGAATATGTGCATTTTTATAAGTTTTAGATATTAATTTGTGGGGTGTTTTCTCAGAGGATGTGCTTTGGAAAAAAAAAGTAGAACTTTATTAATAGTCTCTTTAAAGTCCACTCTGTGATCCTTAATTGCATATGAAATTCTTCCATGTTGTTCTGAATCGTGTCCCTGAAGCCAGGGTTCTCTGTTTAATAACTATTTTTGTTGTTGTTATGAAGCACAAGTGTTGCTGCACAGATATTTCCCCATTTTTGTCACTTTCTGAGATTTCATAGACTCAAAATATACCGCACGTAGAGTTGGGAAATAAACCCACAAAATATACTACAATAAACAGAAGAAAGTTTTGAAATATAATGTTAACATATGCCGAGCAGTTATTTAGCTCAGTTTTTTATAAAAGAAGTTTAAATACAATAAATCACTTATTGGAAAGATATGGTTGTAGTGTTATGCAATTTATTGATTTGGTAAAGTGAGGGCCAAGGAAGACACTCACAGACATCTGAAAAATATAAAACATGATGCTTTTCCAGGATTCAATTTTGAATCATTAGATAGCCCTTTTCCCTAATGGAATGAACCCCTTCCCCCAAATTTTGAAAATTGAATATGTTTACAAAGAAGAAAAGAGGCAAGGTATAGTAAAGTCCTTGTTACTTAAATTTCATGTATTTAATGTTGATGTGTTTTTGTTCTGAAAAGTTAACATATATGATTGCATACTTTTAAAGCAGGAACAGCTCAGGAAAGCTGGAAAATTGACTCGTTATAAAGTGCTCATTTGTTACTTAAACCCCAGAAACAGATTAAAATTTAATAAAAGTTACATCTTTAATATTCTCTTTCACTATATTCCACAGCAATCAGAATGTAAATAGAGCAATTAATGAATGAGGTAACATACTGTCTTTAGTAAGAAGTCCGGAAAATATGCCACAAATACTCCAAAGCCGTGTGAATTACATTAGTAAAAAACAGATTTTTATAAAGTTTAGTAAAACCTGAAGTAAGGATAACTGCCAACTATTGTCTCCTTAACTCGACTAGGGGACCATATCTTAAACAAACGTTGAGTTTAAAGTGTGTTTTGATGAAAACTTTTAGATTTGAGTTAGAAGTCTAATACGTAGCCAAATATACTTTCCTACAAAGAGAACGAGATACTTAGTTTTAGAGATTTTTCTTCCCTCTTGAGATAGGACATTAGACATGTACATCTTCTACCTGTCAAGTTCTGAATCTACTTGCTTTAGAACTACCTCTTTAACTTAATAAATCATTTCATGCATATACTGGAAGACAAATATATGGTTTATTAACTGCTTTATATTCAACCAAAACTCCTTGTGCCATATTGGTACATACTCAACGTTTTCAAAGACTGGTCAAAACTGATATTATTTTTAAAATGAAATAAGATGTTTTAGTTTCAAATTGGAGATTGTCAATCTCTTTAAAGCTAAAATTAGTATGCATACAGAGGTTAAATGGGGTTCACAGGTGGTCACATTTCCATGTCCTACCAAGTCTCTAGGGATTGGAGTTATTATATTCTACATAAACATCTTTACTCTGCAACCGCAATTCTATTGCAAGGTGCCAGTGAAAAAGAGGCTGGTCACTCTTTTTGACTGGTATAATGAGGTAGCTAGAGTTCCTTTTATAGCACTTAGAAAATACAGGCAGTCACTAACTATTTCACAAGACAGTTACTATTAGAGTTAGTATCAGATTCACAATAGTAAAATGCACTTTGTGTCAAAGCAATTCTCCACTGAGGACCGTTAAAGAACTGGCAGAGAGCCTGATTCTGCTTTATACTGTCAGCATTTACATATAAAGGAATTTTATACAAAAGACACACATTCCTAAAATGTGAAGAGAGAGGGCTTTTCTCCCAAAATGGTAACTAGTGGACCTAGAATAGTCTCAGACATGTTTCAGACATACAATTTCCTTTAAGAATGAATAGCCATATTCTGGGAAGGCGATAACACTAACATTAAATTTAAATACTTGCATAATATTTAATAACACAATGAACAATGTGCCATGTCTACATATACTTCCTTTGTGCCAAACTTTATTACTGAGTTTGGTAACTTTCATCCAAAGTCCAAACAGAAGGCAATTTAAGTGACTTAACCTTATTTGTTTTTAAACAGCTATGTATTTGACTTGACATAAAGAGCAATGCACATACTGAAATCCCAACAAGAATTGTGAAATGTGTAGACTACCATGGCCAGTGTATTACTTTTTGTCTACACCAGTTAAGAAGCCCTCTATCAAGCCAGCACTTTGGTAATGGAAGGAGATGCACAAAGGTATACTCTGACAGACAGCCATGCTTTAGCTCAAACTAATCCCAAGATTTAGTGGCTCAGAAGCATAACCCAAAGCAAATCAGTCTTTAGTGGGACCCATAGGAGCATCTTTCCACAGTGAACTAACAGCTAAATCTTAAGGCATGTACTTCAAGGTCACGGAACATTCTGTGAAATATTAAAGTCCACCAGGTTCCACATGCTCCACCATATCAAACATGCTAATGATGTGAACTAACTTCATGAAACTTTAAACACACTGATGTGACAAGAACGAGTCAGGAGTGATTTCAATAACTGATGGCAAACAGATAGGACTATCTAAAAAGTTACTTTCAGCAACACACAAGGAAATCATGGAATCTAAGAAAAGAACGCACAACAAGCCTCAACTTCAAGCCTTCAAAGAGGCACAGCGATAGACCCAGTGCCGTGGAATATAATGATGCAGATTTCAGAGACAATACCCCGGCTATTTCTATTTCCTGGAGAAATGTCAGAGGTACTTACATGAAGGAAGAACCGATCAGATTAGTCCTTGGGATATTTTCCTTTCTTAAGAGAGAGACAGAAAAAAACAAAAACAAAAACAAAAAAACACAACAACAACAATAATCTTTACTTCGTCCAGCCTTGAAGTGCTTCTCCACCTGATTCAAACATGCAGTCACGGCGACCCACACAGAACCTTCAAAGTCAATCCAATAGCAGCCCGAAGATGTCTGGGTGTACGCGTGTGCTCAAGTGTCTGACTGCGAGCAGAGCGAGCAGAGAGCTGGAGACGATGTGTGTGTGTGTGTGTGTGTGTATGTGTGTGTGCGTGTGTGTGTGTGTGTGCGCGCGAGCGCGCGCGCGCGCGCGCGCGCGGAAGGAGCGCGCGCGGGGGAGGCGCGCTCGGGGCCGCGCATTCGCGCGCGCCGAGGCCGCTCCAAGCAGCAGGAGGAGGGGGAGGAAGGGGAGGAGGAGGAGGAGGAGGAGAAAGTGGCTCTCAGCGGCC
Organism: Lagenorhynchus albirostris; assembly: GCF_949774975.1. Classification (NCBI taxonomy): domain Eukaryota; kingdom Metazoa; phylum Chordata; class Mammalia; order Artiodactyla; family Delphinidae; genus Lagenorhynchus; species Lagenorhynchus albirostris. The sequence continues at coordinate 70,736,025 of NC_083097.1, forward strand.
CGCAGGATTAAAAGTAACCAGACTCGTCCAGAAAACTGCGTCCAGGAAGGAAGTGACAGAAGACGAATGGGAAAAGGCGAGCCGCTCTCAGCCTTTGAAACATCGCGTAAAAAAGGCGGGGGGCGGGGGGAGTGGAAGGATGTTGGGAGGGGAGGCGGGGGTGGCAGAGAAAACGGAGCACGCGGCTTGGGGTTCTAAGCAGCACATCCCATGAAGTGCCTCTTGCCTTCTTGTCCTTTATTTTATTTTGTCCTTGCCTTTGCCTTTGCCTCGCGCTGCCTTCTTCCTCTCTCTCCCTCACAATCCCAAACCGTTGACTCTCTCTCTCAGGAGCTGGAGAAATCATCAGTTTCACTCTTGCAAAAGGGGGGCGGGACCAGACCTCGGAGCATTTTAATAAAACAAACATAACAGCAGTTCCCTCCTCACCCCTCCCGTCTCAACTAGATTGATAAATTACTCCACTACACTACTTTAATTATGTATATGGTATGCAGAATAAATCACTGAACATCAGTACCTCAATCAAGCACTTTTAAATGATAATTGCATCTTGGTGAATCAATCTTTCCATTCCTGACATTTTGCTAATTTTAGTTTTACGGTGGGGTAATGGCACATGCCATACGCAAACCTAATGACAATTCTTTATTGCTCGAAATGAAGACAACGCCGCGAGCGGCGGCTCCCTGCTCACTGCCGGCGCCGCCGAGGACGCTCGGAGAACCGAGTCTCCGGCTGCTGCGCGCTCGCTCCCCGGGGACGCTGCGAGCCAGCCTGCAGGAAAGTCCTTCTAAAGTCGGGATCTTTCCTCTGACCAATAGGAGCGCGACCCTAATAGTTGCTCTTGTGACTCCCCCCCCCCCCAGTTTGGAGACGCGTTAACCACTTCGTTCTTCCACCGGTCCGAGCGCTCCTCCGTTACTCACGCGTAAAAGCCCCAGTCCAGGATGTCTGCAGCACTCGATTCCAGCGCGCTTTTCCTTCACGCCCAGAATACGCGGGTTTCGGCCCTGAGAGGCTGGAGGGCTAGAACGGGAGCCGAAACGCTTCTCAAGTGTTAGTAATGTACAAAATAATAAAAGGATTACCAGTATTTGAACTCTCGACTTCATCTCCGGGCCATGAACTTTCTAATCAGGTTGGAAATATTTACCGACGCGGCAGCTTCCTCGGAGATTTCCCCCTCCCTTCTCCCACAATATCTCTTCCACACCTTACTGGATTTTATCCAAGGCATTAACATGTAAACTAAACCAACTTCCCAAATGCATTAGGCTTCCCTATCCGATAGCTGATGACTTCACTTATCCTGAAGAGTTTCAGCTGCACAGGAAGCAGCAATAGAGACTGATAAGGAAGATACTTATATTAAGGTTTAAGCCCAGTAAATACTTTTCCTTATCAAAAAGAAAAAAGGTTAATATTCAAGATTTAGGAAAGGCTACTAGGGATTGAGCACCTCCCCTCCCTATCCAATTACACCACGCCCAATAAAGCCAAAGATAAAATATATCAACTAGTACACAAACCATGAAAAGATAAGATTACATGCCAGTAGAACTACAGACTATATAAAATGTTTAAACCAAATTAAAAAATTTTAATATTGTGAAAAGAAGAAGAGAAAATACATTGGGGAAATAAAAATACTGAATGTACCAGAGTACACAATAGTAGTATACTGAAATATCTAGCTAATTAAAGATATTTCCTCACTTTAAAAAAATTCCTCTCAGCACTATGTGTTTAACTCAATGACTAGTTCCATTTCCCGTTAAATTCTGCACTGTGCCTCCAGACTATTTTAATGCATGAGGGCAGTGTGAATCAAAAAGCCTCCTTCTTCATTATAGGGGCTATTTGATCTGAGTAGCTTTTCTCAGAAGAGTGGGCTCAACATTTAGGTGTCTGCCCCAAGGCTTCACTTGAAAGGGGAAGGTTGATTTTACAGGCAAGTACAACTAGATCTGAATAATCTTCAGGCTTCTGGCTCATCTCCATTGTGACTATCAGCCCAGAATCGATGAATCTTTTGCCATTGTTATAGGAGAGCATGGCAAACTGTCACAAAGCAAAAACTATCTGAAACACTATTATTTCTTGCAGATTAGTATCTACAATATATTTGCTTGCCTGTTTGCTTTTCATCTGGTGAGTTTGCTACTACCATGAATTCATTTCAATAATATGGCAGAGATAATCTGTATCAGGTTTTCATTTAAGGTACAACTTCAAGAAAAAATCCAAACATTTAAAGGTGCATTGACATTTTGAATACTAAGATACGTCTATACAGGGTGGAAGTTAATTTTTCGAGATTCACAAACGTCCTGACAAAGCAAATTGTTTGTAGGAACATTTGTTTATTGCCATAATGTCTGAAATTAACATAATGAATTGTAACAGCTTATTTTACATGAGCAAATAAGACATAGGCAATACATGACTCTCACCACAGTACTCTTTAGTTTTATTTTCCTTCAAAAAGAAAACTGTTTTACCTTTTAACATTTTTAAGAATTATTTAATAATAAACATTATAACAAACCCATAACTATCAATGATAATACAAGCATTCAAATGTATGTATAACCCCACATTGTGGATAGTTTGAAAACAATTTAGATCTGGATTATATCACAGTTGGCCTTTTAAAATATAAGATATTCCCCTCAGCAGATTTAGCTTCTTAATTATGTGTGACCTAAGTTAATATTAGCATTTGTTTCCCTCCCATGAGCCTTTATAGTTGAAGTGGAACAGAAGTGTGCAGAAATATACAATAGAAGAAAACCGCCTGGGACTTAAAATTATTCACTGGTAATCCACAAAGTGGTTAATCCAAGACATGCTTTGTGTTCATCTTTAAATACTTCTGAATTTTTTTTTTTTTTTAAACCAAAATCATCCTGATCCTGGCCACCAAATGGTACTTGGCTAGGATGAGAGTATTTTCTGGTGTCGGGAGAAGCATGTACTAGGTGTTAGGAGGCCTGGATTCTCTGGTTCAAGATTTGTGCCCAACTAACGAGCGTGTCCTTTCTGGGCTTCAGTTTGCTTACGCGTTAAATGATTTCTCCAATCTATTCCAGTTCTATGATTGGAAAGTAGAAAATTCTTATACCCTTTAAGCCAATTGGAAGCTAGTGGCCTACCCTGTTAAATAAAAGGTGACATTTCCTGTAAGAGAAAATGATGTCTGGGACTGATGTACTATTTAAACCAGCTTTTTTTCTTCCCAATCACCAAATATTTCCTTCATTAAATAAGTATCATAAGTGCTTTATTAAACATGTAAATACATATTAACTTGTTTTTTCCCCCCAAAGAATCGTTTAGCAATATATTTAACTAAAGTGCCACAGAAGTTACAGAGAGCATGACTCAGGATTTAACTCTAGGGAAAGCTCATTTCTAATTTCTGTTCAGGGTTGCATATCATCTTACTCCACCCTCCACTTCTTACTACTTCCCTACATTAAATCAGCAGTCTACCTGTGCTCTGGGTCTGCCTGCTTTTAAGCTTGGCCCACGCTGGGTGTAGCTCTTGAAGTGAGCTTTAAAAAATTATTCTAAAGTAAGCTGGGGCGGTTGCCACAGCAACCCACCCTAAAATGAAGAAAGTCTATAGATTAATCTACCCCTCAATATTATTCAACTGTATAGTATCTGTTCTTCAGCCAGAATACTTTCAACACAAACATGATAACTGAACATATAAGTTCAGATATAAAAAATAGTAAGATACAAATTCCAAGAGCATAAAAAAAGTTATATCTTTTTATAGTTACAGTAGAGATGACATACAAAACTTCCCCTGAAATGGATTAATTGTAAAACAGACTTGCAAAGGTATGCCCTGAAAGGTGACATGAGAGCTTTAAGCAAAATGGTATAGTATTGCTATATGATAAGTCACCTAATGGTTATGCAAGACTCTATCACTTTTATACATGTTAACATTATAAGTACTTAATGACAAAGAGTTTGTGGCAGTTTTATTTACCTTTATGAATTAACTTTGTGATGGATGATAACAAATGTGAAGCACTTACCACGTACACATACAGTCATTTGCCTTCCATTCTTCACTTCATCTCTTCATAGAAGTTACTTCACAGTTTGCAACTCTTCTTTGGCACCTTAAAATGCATAAGTACAAGGTAAATAGTTAAAAAAATTTTTTTTTAAAGAATGCTGATACCAAAATACATTCAGATTAATTTATTTCTAAAACTTCTAATCTGAACTAACATTAATGTTAATTCTAATTTTAAACCAAATGAACGTGTATTGAATATAAAATAATTAAAATGATCATTAATTGTGATAATACCTATAACCTGTAATATAAATAGTGCCAAATAGTTAAATTTCAAAAATTCTTTAGGTACGGCCTCAGTCCATGCACAGTATACACCATATGGACTGCTTGTGATTGAGAATCTGCAATATAAAAAGGATTTGTTATTCCAAGCCAAGGTTTAATCATATCCTTTATCTCATATCTAAAGATCCTATATTTATCTTTATTTTGTATATTTTAATATCTGATGAAGAATTACAAGGAAGAAAGTCAAATCCATCATATTTCAAGCTAACAAAATTTGTCTAGTTGGGATACTGAAGTTGCAACTAAAGTTGCTGAAAGGGCTTTTTTATATGCTTAAAAGCCAATTTTAATACTTTGGGATTAAGGATGTGAATTCAGTACACTTAATGAATTCTATTACCAATAATACCTGATCCTTCCAAGGAGTGTTTAACTGTACTGAGTACAGACAAGGGCTCTTGTGTTCTAGTCTCCGTTTGAAGCCAGCTTTCAATGACTTTGAACACACAAATGGACTTTTCCTTGGTTTCAGAATGGTCTAGTCCTCCCAACCTTGAGACATATCAGACCATGAAGGTCAATAACCATTTTCCCATTTGTATTAGCAAGAAGACTTTTCATAGTCAAGAGTCATTAAGACTTACAAAGCCTCTATATTTGGGTTGACATTCTTAAGTTTATTTTTATTTTTAAGTTGCTTCACAGTCAAGGAGAAATGAAGAATTTTGGCCACTTTTATTTTAGGGGTGTTAGGTGAGTTTAGTCTTTTAGACTCAGGCCCTCAGTGAGTTAGTCTCAACTTGGTAGTCAGTACTAGGTGACCTGGTGAATTACCATTCTCCCAGCTCTGCTTGGTTTTACAGTCTATTAAGCAGGAATCATAATACACATCTCCCAGGGCCTTTTCACCTTACAGAAATGCAATCTTCATGAAATAATGTCTGAGAGCTATGTTAAAGCTTTTTAAAATGCCACTACAAATTACATTTCTTCCTTTTCCTGGATCAGTATGCCCAAATAAGGCTTGATCACTAATTTTCTTGCGAATGTGTAGTTCATTAAAAAGTATCCATATGCATGGCTAAATTTAATAGACTTTACCTTTTATTTACAAAATTGTTAAATGTTCTTCAGAACATTGATTCTAACCCATTTCTTGAAATATCACAGAACCCTTCAATTCAAAGAAAGGATTTTCACACTTCCCCTTTTAACTGTTTTTTCTAGATACCTCTATGTGTGTGCCCTTTAATTTCAAAAGATCTTTACATGGGATCGGGGTAGGCATGGGGGTTAAAAATACCGCCCTGCATTTTGGCGCCCACTCCTTTGTCTGGGAAGAACAAGGCTGGGATTCAGTCCGGACAGCCCCTTTTAAAGACCCAGACCCGGGACGCCTCTAGTTTCAGCAGCTCAGTCCGCTGAGTTATTGACTGCGGGCAGCAGCAGTCCCTCAGGTTGATTTGTGTGGAAAGTGAATCCTCGCTCGCTAGGCGTTCAGCAGAGGCGCAGCAGCCGCAAAGCCAGCCAATTATTGCCGGTCCTCCCCTCTAACACCGCTCTCACCACCTATACCCTCCTTTCTGTGTCGGTCTCCACTTACCCCCACCCACTTTTCCCCGCGCGGACGGAGCTGAGCGGGGGCTCCCTCCCGGGAGCGTGTCTAGAGCTCGGAGGCAGCTGGTAGGGGGTGAGTGCGCCACGTGCGAGCGCCCCAGGCGAGGAGGAAGCGGGCTCTGGCCCTTCTGGGGGCCTGCTGGGCCTGGGCGCGCGGAGGGGAGGCCGAGCTGCCTCGGTGGGGCGTGCACCGGGTGGCGTCTAGAGCGGGGAAGTCACCGCTTGGGAGCGGGTTGGCGGGGGAGGCAAACGGCCGGTGGCTGGGCGAGGAGGCCGCGTGGCGGGCTCCCGGGAACGGAGGAGGACGCAACGGTGGTGGGTGGGTTTTGGAAACGGGCGGTGGCGGCGTCAGGGGAGGTGCCCTACTGGTCTGGTGGGGGGACCTGGAGGATATTTACCCTCGGTTGGCGAAAGACGACCCCGCAACTCTGGGCGCAAGCGCCGAGCCACGCACAGAGTGAGCCCACCCACGCACGTGCACAAAGCGCTGGCACGCTCTCGGCGCCCGGCGGCACAGGCGGCCCGAGCGCTCCGCCGCAGCGCTTCGCAAGCCTGGGAGAGCGAGGGGGTGGTGCGCGCAGGTTGGGCCGCCGCCCGGGTCCAGCGCCAGCCAGCCTGCTTTCTCACCTGGCACACCGGGAGGAAAGGACGGGGGTCCACGAGCTTGATTTATTAGCCCAAGCTCTCGGGGGGTCCATAGGACTGTTTTAAAAAACCAGCAACCAACCGTTGGCTCTAACAGTGAAGCTCCCTCAGTGGATATGTACGCATCTTGGCTAGTGAAAGGCCACAAACTACAAGGAGAAATGGGATATGAGGGAGAAAACACAAAAAATCCCCCAAATTTCCTTTCCTCTTCCATCTCTCTTTATTGGTTTGCACGTGAGAACAGTACGGGGCTCTCTTGCTAAATTATCAGCACGAAGTGGAAATGCCTGTGCTGTGTTTCTGTCTATGGAGCTCTGGGAAGATTAGTGCTCCAAAGGCATAGTGCTGTACCTGGCTGAATAAATTAAAGATGTAGAATGTTTATCTTGTCATGTTCTTGAAGCTATAAGCTGCTACCAATATGGCAGCCCCTGGCCACATTGTGGTTCTTTGAGTTAAATAAACTTAAATAAAATTTAAAATCAGTTCCTCAGATACACTAGTCACATTTCAGGAGCTCAATAGCCACAGGCGGCTAGTGGCTACCTAATTTGACTGCCCGATTTTAACGTTTCCGTCATTACATAGAGTTCTGTTGGCATGTGCTGCTATAGAATTTCAAATGAATATGGTTTAAAAAAGAAAGAACCTGCTTTATGATACCAGTAAATTTTAGGACACTCTTGGCATTTGTATTTCTTGGCACTAGTGTGGAAAGTTGTAAAGTCAGAATTTCAGTATCTTCCTGCTGAAAGAGGTCTTAGGGAACACTTAATGCAGTAACTAATTTTTTACAAGGAAGGGAAGTTAAGAGATGTGCCCCCAAATCATGACATCAATTTGGAAAGGAGATAAGGTCACCTGACAGGGTATAGTACACTTTGTGCCAGCCCAGGGCAGTTGCCTGGGGTTAGTGAAGCAAATTAACTCTACAGAAAGGTGACCTGACAGAAGATTTTAGACAACAGTTCCCTTTTACAAGAGAAAAATATTTCTAAGTATTCTTCCAGGAAGAAATTCCATTTAATAAAGAATAAGGTGTATGGGGAATGATGCTATCTCCCAAACTAAAAATTTATTATTGGTAGTGTCCTGGATTTGTATAATGCGTTTTTAAAGAGACTAATTGGTATAATATTGTACTTACTTCTATTTAAAAAATTCTGAGGAAATGGGATTATCCTTCTAAAGTTACAGCTGAAAGCACTCTTAAGGGCAGGGAGGAAAGGTGTTACATAAGGTGAGAATTGTTAGCAAAGCATAATCTTCCTCAAATTCGATGAAGGTGTTATCAGATATATTGATTATGTCTTAGACTGATATCACTAGGGTGGCATTTGACTGGAAAGGTTTATAACATGAACAAAACTTAATTACAAATTACACTATTTGAGACGTGAAAGACAACAGAAGACATTATACAGATTTAGAGGCAAAGCACAAACTTTCTAACTTCAATGCTTTGGTTGGTTGGTTGGTTTTGCCATGATTATCCCCTATATTTCTTATTGCTATTTTGGGGTGAAATGTTGGTATTAATTCTGGCCATTTATGGTAATTAGCTTTTAAGTTAACCCTTAGTGAAGGACCCCTAAGTGTTCAGATAAGAGTACTCATGAATGATAAATAATTTTTAAAAATAACAAGAAAATGTTTTTTAAAGCTTGAATTTCTCCTGAGCTGATGCATATTTGAATTAATGTCTTATTTCTCTTACAAATTTACCATTTGCATGTGGTTCATGGTAGAAAGCATTCTTCCCATTTTCCCTGAAATCTGATAGCCTAAGAGAAAATCTTTTAAATTCTTCAAGTGCTTGCAGTGTGCTAGAAACCTCAACCTCTCCATGGCTGACTAATGAAAGGCTAGTCTGACTAGGGAGAATCTATGTGATCAAAAGCCAGTTGGGTCTATCCCGTGGTAACTGTATGGTTATGCACAACTTACTGAACTTCCCTTTGGCCTCAGTTTCCTCATGGATAAAATGTGGAACATAAAGTGCCTACCCTCAAAACTTTGTTATGAGGATTCAACGAGCTATTCAGTGTGAAGCACAGAGCTAGGAAAGTGGTAAACTGCAGTAAAAGTTAGCCATTCTTATTCTCCTGCAAAGGATTTCTACTTCTCCACCATTAAGTTCCATCTTCACCCATACTGGGCTGTCACAGTAGAAAAAGTTGGAGAAGTAGGTTGTAAGAGAGGTGGGGATGAGTTCTGGATGAGATCTGTTTGTGAGTTTTACCTTCAGGAGATAGAGAGCTCTTTAATCCTAAAATTTCCTGACTCAGTGGCTATAGGTTGCCTTATTTCCCTTTCACAGGAATGGTGCCTCTAGGATACTTTTGGGCTTCCTTTGTCTTTATTTATTTATTTGTTTTCCTGAGGTATGCTTCCTTATACTTGTTAGCTGCTTGGTTGTTGAAAAGGCGCTGGAAACTCCACGTCCATCCTCTTTTCACCCTGGTTGACCTTTTTATGCTGTTGTCAGCCAAGAAGACATTGATATCTTTGGTCTCCTGCTAGCTTGAATTCTTTAGGGCAGAGCTTGCTCAGATTATCTCCTGATGTCATTCCAAATGTCTGATGGCCATCTATGGCAACGGGGCTCAGCAGAGGCCTGCTGGGAAGGGGGGAACTACTAGAAGTAGTTCTGTGTTGGACACATAATCATCTTTACAGCTATGTCTAGGAGACTGTTTGCCACTTCTTGAAAAACAGAAACCATGGCATTTTGCATTTTTTTGTTTATTTAATAACGTCCCACTTGGGATGTGTAAGATTCCTATTGATGTCATGATAGGTATAAATATGCACTACAGGAAAAAAACAGACTCAAAGATCGTTAATAAGCCTTTTATATGTGGTGTTCATGTTAGGTCTCCTCACTAAGAACACCAAGTTAAGACAAAAGCTTCTTGAAAGGAGAAAATAAAGCTACCACATTACCTTGTTTCCTCTCTCTAGGTAATTTTCCAAATGATGGTTTTTTACTTAGCTGAGAACTTAAAAATTATTTCTAAAATATTTCATTTATAAGCTAAAATTTTAAACCAAACAATATAAAATTGTATTTTTTCAAAAAGGCAAGATCACGCATAGATTTATATGCTTCGAATACTCACTAGATTTAAAAACAAGGAGATAAATAATTATATCTATATTCTAATTTACTAGGTAGAGAGAGAATTAATTTTCATTATTTGGGATAAAGTCTCTCTAAATTATTTTGGAATATGATGAGAACTAAAAGTAAAATGCCATAAAACTTTAAAATTTAAGTCAGTGATTAAAGCCAGTTTGTTTTACCAGTGGACATTAGTTCATTGGGTCAAAGACCCAAACCAAAGAGGTCTGATTTCTTATAGAAGGTTTTTAAAATAAATTGTAGCTAAATATTTCTATATAAATAATATTCATATTATTAATACAAATATATTTGCAGTATATGTGCGAAAATAACACTATCTTATTAGAATGTGGGTTGAAATAAGTAAGTTCAGAGTGTGTAATATTTAATGGCCACTCACTACTTATCAGTGTTGGATTAATACTGTATTAACTGCTTTATAAGCTTTATTTCTTTTTATCTAAACAACAACCTTTTAGAAAGTACTGTTCTCTCCATTTTATATAGGTTTAAAACGAAAACTTAAGAGAGGTAACATTACCTGCCCCAGGTCACATAGCTCTTAAGTGCCAAAGGATGTGAAACTATGTTGCTTTGTTTCCAATAGATGCCTTTAGCTACAATGCTATACTGATTCATTATACTCATAATAAACTTTGCTCACTTACAGGCATGATGAGAGCAGGAGATGATATAATCGATATTTTTTCCCCACCAGAAAATATTTCACAAATATGTGTCTAACCCTGTGTCATCCTCTTCAAGGTATATGCTTTAGGAGGTTATTTGCTTATTTCAGTAATGACGTCTTTGCATTTAAGTCTCAACAGAAATATCCTTAGGAATTTGCTCTGCAGTCTTAACAGTCTGATTGTTGGCAAATCATTATCATTAAGGATGAATTTGTTGCTAAAACTAAATCCAAACCAAATGTAATGAACAAGGTGCTTGTTAGAAACTATGATGTGATTATAAAGCAGCAGATTATTTGATATCTGCCTCATAAATTGACACTAATCGCAGATACAAAAGGGAAATTTCAAGGGTGTCCCTAATATGAATGTGGTGTAGCCTTTAAGGAGACATTTTAGTGACTAACACTCATGAAAGGTCTGATCACTTTTAAAAAAATCAGTTTCACTAATGAAAAGTTGTGCATCATTGTATGAACATTGTGGGAAATACCTTTCCAGAGAATGTACAACAGACAGGAAAGAGTAAATCAGAGACCCTGGGTTAAAATCCAGTCTCAGATGCTTAGTAACTGTTTGACCTTAATTTTCTAAATGTCCTCATTGTAAAATGAGGAAAGTGGCAGAACCTCCCCTGGATGATAATTTTGCTGACAAAAGGACATGAAATTGTATTTGTGTAGCCGCTTAGTGCTTGGCATGTAGAAAATGCTCAATAAATGTTAGCTATCATTATACTATTTCATTTTCGAGGGCTATCACATATTCTTGAAAAACGTCTCAATGTCAGTTATCTAACAAATTTTAGAAGCTGACTTCTTTTCTATCAGCTTTCATGTTTCAAAGCAGTTTTATTTCATATTAGAGCATTTCATATTTGAAATAAATATAAAACATTTAAGACAGTATGTTGATCAAACCAATATACATTATATCAAGAAGTCTTATGTTTTGGGGTGACCAATTTATATTATCCTCGTCAATGTTCCATATAACATTCTTATCAGAGAATTTTTTTTTGTATTCATATTTGATTTTGTCAGACTTATGAAAATAATTATATATCCATTTGCCCAGAATAAGGCATTAGACATCTTCTAAATTGCTTATTGATTACATAATCTTACTCTTAAATTGAAGGGAACTTAGCATAAATGTAAATTAGTGGCTTCCTATTAAATCTGAGTTTTTAAGTCCTTTCAAATCAACATTATCTGTGTGGTAAGGCTGCTGAGGCTTGTCTTTGTGTTGCCATCTTCCCTCTACTCACCTTCAGCTTGTCCTCCTTTCACTCTGGCATGCTCTACTCACCCAGCAGCAATTCTTAAAATCAATAATAGCTCTTTATTGAGCATGGCCTTTCCCTGACGTGACTCACAAGGTCCTTTCCTTCCTCAGAAGTCTCTTTACGTTCCAGAATTCTCTTGGACTGTGTTCTACCAGAGGAGACAGGCACTCCAACCCCATTTACTTAGTGATGCAGTAGAAACGTGTTACTCATCAATGAACTTCTCTTCAAAAGTTTTCTGAAAAAAAGTTTATAATCCAAGGGAGTATCTGTGATTACACAGATTCCACAAATTCCCTGCTGTGTTGGTCAGGAGATGCTTTGGGGAGGAGACTCTCAGTATGTCTCAGCTCCCTCCTGCCCGCTGCCATTTCAGTTGCTGACATAGGTATGTCCTGGGTGCGAATCAGTGGGAAACCTGGCTCTTACTTGAGGAAGAAATTTTATTGTTTTTGAAAAGGTTGGGATTGGAAAACGTGTTCTCTATCAGCAAAATATCCTGATCCTTGAAAAATTGTCCACTTATTATTTAAAAAAAAATTGGTGATCTTTAGTACCTGTTGTTCTGGTCACCTTTTCTGTTCCCTCTTTGCATAGGAGGCACACAGTTACTGCAGGTCCCATGGGCCACAGCCTACTGGGTTGTCACTTGGTCTCACTCTGTGTGCACTACCTTCTGTCCCCACTCCAAAAGCCACCAGAGGTGTAATTAGTGATTATTCTTCCAGAAACATCTTGAAGGGGGTATAAGAACCTTGTGATGAGAATAGTGTTGCTACCTGGATGAGGGAAGAATTTGGAAGGGCTGGGGAGAGATACAAGCTTGGAGGGAAAAATGCATTCTGCCCTTTATCTCCTCTGTGAAATCACTGATAAAGCATCTTGCTATGTGCAAAGATGGGGCACATAAATATTTTCCAACCTTGTATAGCATTAAACCTGTAAATATGGAGCATCCATATCAAATGGAATCACTTTATTCAGAAATGAAGAAATATGATTCTAAGTAAATTTGAACACTACTTAAAGAGGGATGCATAAGAAACATTCTACAGTTTTCCTGTTCCTTTTGACCCCTTCAGAAATAGTTAAATAGCTCATCAATAGATTTACTCCCATCTTTCCATTTCCTTCCTCTTCCCCTTCTTTCATCTTTCCTTCATCTTTTCTGCTCCATCTCTTTCCTTTCAGCTGTAAATCTTTTATTTTCGGTTGTAAACTCAGCAAAGCCCCCCTACCCCCGACACAACTGGTTATTAACAATTAATCAGATTTTTTTTCATTGCTTTGGAAAGCTACATTTTTTGTTTCACAACCATAGGGTTTCATTAATAATATTTTTCTATTTCTCTGAATCACTTCCAAATAAAATACCACTAACAAAGGAGCTTACTTCTAAACAATCGATGATGTATACTGTAGACAATATGGTCATAGAAGAGTTTCTATGATTATTTTTGTTATTAATCACTATAATTACTCTTTGATTACAATGGCGGTTAACTCACAGTGAATAAAGCACATGCTTGCCTTGTTTATCTAGTATTTGCGAACGATTTGTGTTCATCCATCCACACATTCTCACCTCACCTTATGTAGCTGTGAGACTCTAGTTTGTGTAGCCTATGGCCACAAAAATGACTTGCACATGGGAGACTAAAGCCTGTGGTTTCCTTACATTATCACTAGGCTGTAACCTCTTAAACGCCATAGGTCAGTGATGACTAATTGAGTATTCCAAAACTTGAATGTGTATGCATGCATACTTAAAAGAAGCACTATCTGTGCTGTTTCTTCATGACTTGCCTGAAGAGTCAGTTCAAGCCATTCTTCAGATTTCAAGCTATAGTATCTAGTGCCTGAAACTTAAGTAGAACTTGAGAATGATTTTTGGCTTGTCACTAGTATTGGGTGAACCTTATCATTTGCCAATCCACATGCAAATAAGTAAAATAAATAAACTACTTAAGCACAGTTATATCAGACAGTAAGTAACAGTGAACATGTAACATCTATAGCTGTATCCACACGTTTGCTTTGATCTTTCAGGACCTGAGATCCCTAAGTTCCAGTTTCTTGCTACTGTAGAGCAGAACTGACCTCTTTTTTTTTTTTTTTAGCATCTTTATTGGAGTATAATTGCTTTACAACGGTGTGTTAGTTTCTGCTTTATAACAAAGTGAATCAGCTATACATATACATATATCCCCAAATCTCTTCCCTCTTGCGTCTCCCTCCTTCCCACCCTCCCTAACCCACCCCTCTAGGTGGTCACAAAGCACCGAGCCGATCTCCCTGTGCTATGCGGCTGCTTCCCACTAGCTATCTATTTTACGTTTGGTAGTGTATATATGTCCATGCCACTCTCTCACTTTGTCCCAGCTTACCCTTCCCCCTCCCCATGTCCTCAAGTCCATTCTCTAGTAGGTCTGCATCTTTATTCCCATCTTGCCCCTATGTTCTTCATGACCATTTTTTTTTTTTTTTAGATTCCATATATATGTGTTAGCATACGGTATTTGTTTTTCTCTTTCTGACTTAACTTTAACTCTGTATGACAGTCTCTAGGTCCATCCACCTCACCACAAATAACTCAGTTTTGTTCCCTAAAAATATGGAACGCTTCACGAATTTGTGTGTCATCCTTGCGCAGGGGCCATGCTAATCTTCTCTGTATCGTTCCAGTTTTAGTATATGTGCTGCCGAAGCGAGCACCAGAACTGCCCTCTTAAAGAAGAGAAGGCTCTAGTGAGGACTGAACAATCGAGCACAGAGAACAGTTTATCAGAGTGCCTATATTTCTGGCCCCCACTGCAGGCCCGCTGAGCCTCAACCTCTGGAACCTGCATTTTAACTAGCTCCTCCGCTGTCTCTTAATGTACATTTTGTTTGCAAACCACTGCCTTAATGCAGGGGTAAGCGTAAAATCTGTGAAGTCCTAATTCCATAACCTTCCCTTTTCTCCATTATTCGTTCCTGTTCTCCCAACTCATCTTAACAAGTTTTATGGAGCTTTTAAGTTAGTGAATGCCTTTCAAAATAGTAAGAATGAGAGTTCAAAATGGTACGAATTTTTCTATTGCCTGTCTTGGTTCATATTATAAACAAGCAAGAAAAGACGTGTCACATATACTCTGCCCATGGTTATTAGAAAACTGATTAAGCAGTGTGAAGACCTGATTCTCTTAAGTTTCTGTACACTTCTTCATCTTCACTTATCTAAGGGGTAGTGCTTATCTTTTCTTGGGTGGAATATGCTCCTTGGATTCCAGAATCTCGGCAAAACCTGTAAAATGAGCTTTGGATCCAGGAACAGAGGTTCCTGGCCTACAAATGCGTGCATGCTTCAGTGACTGCCAGCTGCTGTGAGCCTAGATTCCCTAAACCCAGGACTAGCGTTGTTCTTGATCACTTAAGAAATGTGACTTTTCACGAAAGAGGAGTTCAATCAATACAAATGTTCCTTATGTCCTTGTAATTACCTCTGTCTGCCGAGTAATTACTAGGCATGAGGGGTCTTTACAGCACAGGCATCCCAGGCAACACAGGGATCCACATTCCCAGCCTTTTAACCTCTCCATACCCAGCTGCTTCCATTAACCTCTCTTGGGTCCAGATATTTATAACACTTCAGATTAGGGGTTCTCTGCCACGCCTGTTTCTTGTACCAATGTTTTTCTGACGCGAACAAACATATTCACATGCCGGCTTGCAGCAGTGAGTGTAGTGAATGTTTTCTTTGGTTAAAAAAAAGTCTCCCTACTGTATAGCACAGGGAACTATGTTCAATATCTTGTAATAACTTATAATGGAAAAGAATCTGAAAAAGAATATATATGTATGTATAACTGAATCACTTTGCTGTACACCTGTAACACAACATTGTAAGTCAACTATACTTCAATAAAAAAATTTTTAAAGTCTCCCATTTCATAAAACTGAAAACATTAAATGACCATTAAGTCCTTTGTGTCAACTCAGCCTTACAGAACACACTGAAAAGTTCAAAGCTATGAACGATAATATCATTTTGAGGCTAAGACCTTTCATGTTCCATTTACCCAAGTGGGAAAAATATGGCCAGCCGGACAGTAGTGTATTACAAAGTGATTTTGTTTTGCCTGCTGATTTCATAGGTTAATACTGGTGTTTTAATTATTTGGAATGCTGACATGGTGGGCTACTTACAGCAATAGGGAGAGGGCAGGGCATGCTGTTGCAGGCAGAATCCCACCAGTATGTCCTAGAATCCTTTTGGGACTTCACACCCAGCAGAGGAAACCCCTTCTATTGGATAACTAAAACTTCCTTTCCTATGATTTACACACAGCCCAGCAGAGTCTCATCTATTCAGTAGCCTCACAGAGGTTACATGAGTTGTTTCCAGTTACAAAATGACTTAAGTAGTGAAACAGAGACTGCAGTTTAGCTGCCTACTTCTGCTCTGGTGCTCTTTGGACAGCAGCCTTCAGCTCTAAGGAGATAACATTTATGATCCTTCAAAGGCAGATGAGGAACAAGTCATTCACTTTCACTAACACCCCTTTGAGATGCAGGGAGATGACTGAATTTATTTGAAAGTCTTGTGATTTTGCATATTTTGCTATGACACCCCTGTCTTTCCCAGTTGTTAGAAATGGATATTATTGTACTGATTATTTTGCTTGCAATTGATTTGCATACTGTTATTGCATATTGTTAAATGGTTTGCTGATTAATGACTAATGTTGATTTGGACTAAATGTAATAGAATAAGCAAATTCATTTGTAAATTTAGATATATAATTTAGTTGCTAAATGGTATCATAGAGCTGTTGGAGATTATTTTAGATGAAGTCCTTGCAGGGAAACCCTGCCCACATTTTCTTCCCGTATCCTATATCAATGTTTTAAGCTCCGCACTCCTTTTTAAAAAAATTCATTTCCAAGTCTGGATTTTAAGAAAACACTTCTCAAAGGCAAATATTTCTCCAAAGCCCAGGGTTAATATAAATTACTTTAAATTCAGAACGTGGTAGATATCTCCTAAACAATTTCTTTTCTGAAGGGTCAGAAAAAATTTGAATATATTTTCATGACCTTGAATCAGTGTGTTGTGCAGCAGTATCAACAAAATATAGCAATATAAATTTTTATTAATAAAATTAATAATTATATGAATAAGTATCAGATATATTAATACAGGATTATTGAGTTATAGAATGTCTTAGCTGTTAGGAAACACTTGCTGATGAAGCCTCTGGGGTCCAGAGAGGTTTAGTAATTAATACACATACATACACAAGCTAGTTAGTTGTTGAGTCAGTTATGTGAAGGTTTAATATATTCTGCACTTCAGTATTATACATATGCTTATACTTTGGTATATTTGGTATTTTTAATTATCCCCTAATATATAAAAAAATTTCAACCTGACTTTTCATTTCTGCATTCATCTTCTAAACATATATGCTGCTATTGATTATATTTTATTTCTGCTACTTCATATGCACCATAAATATTTTCAGTTTGGAAATCAGTTTAAATGGTAAAGAGAAACTAAAGAAGAATTTATACCATAGATAGTTTAATGTATTTTTGCTCTTTGTTAAAACTACATTTTAATATGCTCTGATAAAATTGTATCTCATCTACTAAGGTATTAAATTTGGTAACTGAAAATTGTTCTCCAAAGAAATGTAACTCACATTAATTTTCCATGTGCTCTTTTTTACTTATAGTTTTACAGTCCACATGTTTTAAGTCTAACAGAAAAAAAAATCGTGAAGTTGTGAGACAGTTCCAAGTCTGCATCTACATCCTCAGGTTGGTGACCTTGGGTAAATATCATTTTTGTGCTTCTGTTTCATTTTCTTTAAAATGAGTAGTTGAAAGCTTCAAAAACTCTTTCAAAGATTCCATGAGCTTAAAAGGAGATTTGATTGAAAGAAATGTGTGGCCATCATTACCTGGCTGCTCAGTATTTTCATGGACACATACTTGTTACTTACATATGAAGTTTCCTTAAGGAAATTAACTCTTTGTAGGTGTGATATATGGACATTGAGAGAAATGGGTTAAATAAGAAAAAGAAGGGGAAACAAGTTAGTGACAAAGGAGGAATGGTAGGCAGTTAAAATGATTCCTCTTTTACCTCTTTATATCTACAGTCTAGTTATTCCTATTTGAAAACCTACTGGCACCATGTATTATCAACAGGGATGAGTAATATGTAATTTTTATCTTTACTGGGTTACATTTGGCCCACAGACAGTTGACAGCTGTCAGTCAGGTGGCTGGTCAATGAGGAGATACATATAAAGCTGCCAAAGTATTTTTGTTTCTTTAAATACTTACAAGTAAACCATTTTAGCTGGAAACTTCTTTGTCCTGAAATTAAATAGATTGATATTCAGAATAAAATTTATTGAAGTTAGTTGCGGGGAGAACCAAGATTTTCCCTATGAATATACAAGGTAAACAAAATGGTTTTCAAATGTCTTTCTGAAAGGGGAGAATAATTAATTTTTCTCCACTATAAGCTGTCCTTAAGATATGAAGATGTATTGCAAATAATGCTTAAAGTGCATGTGTTTTACAATTAAACTTTTAGTCATTGCAACTTTAAGCCAAGTTTCTAACTAAGGCTTATTAAAAGAAACCATTCCCATACATTGCGGGCGTTGGCATAGGTATTTTACTGACATGAAAGTTGAAAGTTTATCAGAAAGGACAAACATGTAGTTGCATGTCAAACTAGGATTTAAAGCTTTTTCTCATAAGTAAAAGAAAATATCATAGAATTTTAGATTAAGCCAACAATTTAGGGCAGGGTTAAAATTATAAATTTTAGTTATTTAGAAATATTTGGGCTATACCTAACATTGTTTCTAATAGGTTCAGTCACACTTAACTAATTCACAAGAGTCATAAAAAATAATTTGGAAGAAGCTTTTGTATTATTTATACTTAGTGTTAATGACAAACAGTATTTATAATTATAGCCAATTGTATTGCACACAAAAACTTAACAAATGTAATTTCGAAGTTGACTTAAAAGTGTATGTTCAGTTTTGCAGCACTTAGTCATCTTTAAAATCGAGTACTTTGATTCTTTCAGAATATAGTATTTAACAGACCAGGTAAATAAAAAAAATTATGAAGTGCATGGAATACATATTCATTCTTTAAGAGACTAATGAAGTCATCTAAAAATTTCAGTGGCCATGGTTACTCAGGTGCCAGAATCAATATGACGAAGATGACAAAATATCACATAAAAATAGCAGTTGGAAACCACAATAAGTACACTCCTTTTTAAAAAATAAAATATGCTTTAATCTTCTGAACCATATTCTACATGTCATAATTTTAATAAAAATCAGATTTGAGTTTTGAGGTTTCAAAATATGGTTTCATTAAAATGTAGATAAGATTGTGTTTTCAAAATATGAGATTTTTTTGGTGGGGTGGATAATTTCTGGTAACTTTTTAAACCACAAATATTTCATAATTTTAAACAGCAATTAGGTTAGTCTCAAAGAGCATGATACATATAAATTTGTGACGTATCCGTGTCATCATTGATCTGAAAATTGTTTTAGATAACAGTGGTCATTAAAAACAATCAGATCTTATTATTTTCCCACTATGCGACAATGTGTTAAGCATGTAGATTGAAAATTATTTATGGGATTGTCTGAATAAAACAATTGCCTCATAGTGTTAATTTATATTGGTAGGAACGTTTCTCTTCTTAAGCACCAGTTTTGCCCCCCACAGCCAAGAAAATTGATTTTATGCATAATAATTTATAGCATTCTTGATCAATGTATGCCGCGCATCCTTTACATTCATTAGTCCATGTTACTTGTGAATATGGATTTTGGTTATTAAAATGGTTTCATATGTTTACTATGTATAGTCCCTAGCTTTACGCTCCCTACTTGCTTAAATGTTTTCAATTTGCTATAATACAACAATTTGTAGAGAAATGCTGTGAAGCATAGTTAAAAGAATGAGTCCTTGAAATAGAATCACTTTTTAAAAATATGTCCTAACATGTGGTCTCATTTTTCCATATTTTGCATTAATTGAAATCCTATTCTGAAAAAAATATTTTTGCCTAAACTTTTGAATTCACAAAATAAAAATACCAATTATATAAATGTTCTAATTTTGGAAATCAATGACGTAAAAACATGCTTTAGTAGTGTTCATTGTTTATTCTGAAAATTTTTCTCTGAAGAAACTCTTTGTAACAAGAAAATGTTGCCACTTCTAATTATTAAATATTCTGTGCAATACATGTTTTAAAATTGTATTAAAATTAATTTCATATTCTCTCTAATCATATTCCTGTCACATGTATGCATAAAAAATTCTAGCCCATGAAACTTTTGAAAAGAGCATGTACCATTTCACATTTTTACTTGGAGAAATATTGAAAAATAACATTTTATTTAGAATGAGTAGATTATGACAGAATTAGATAAAAAGGAGACGAAATGATATTTGTATATTTATTTGAATAGTCTAGTATCATATATATAATTAACTCTTCATCTTTCAGATACTGAAGATAGTAATGAAAGAGACCAACATTTAAAATATGAAGCATTTTCTTTTAAAAAAACTTTTTTTTTTTTCACTCTAAAAAGTTGTCAAATGGTAACAGCCCTACTTTCTACACCAGGAAAACCCACTGTTGAGTTAGTTGGCTCTGATTCCAGTGGTCTCATCAGCTTTCTGAATGTAGGTACCTCAGCAGTGCCTCTTCCAAGATAACAAAATCAACTTTTAGAGATTAAAAAGTATATTTTGGCAATTGAAACTCACCAGCGCCTTTCTGCTTCTCCAGGAAGTTGTACCCGTCAGCACCTGCTGAGGGCTTTGTTGTCCAAACTCTGACAGGTAAAAAAATTCCTGTAGAATAAAGCCAGACCAGCTGGCTTTGAAGAGAAACCCCCAGTTTGGGCTTCCTTTGCCTCCTCTCCTTTTCTATGAAGACCCAGGCTTTCCCCCCTTGATCGTCAAGCCGTAAGATGCGTGATCCCTGTGCACAAGTGTCTGGCAGGCCAAGGTGCACCTGTTCCTGTCACTCTGGAGTAAATTTAGCTGCAAAGGTATCACTGACAACCAGACCTTTGTCAGTGCTGGCAAAAGAACACAGACTTGCTTTCCTCTCCTCCCCCCTTACTAGCCCCTTCGCTGCTAGTTCAAATGGAAAATATCAAATCGGAAGTCTATCCAAAAATCATTCCTGAAAAATGAGATTGCTTTCATATGGTAAAAAGTAAGTTTCTTATTTCACACAGACTTTAAAATTACATTTCCAAGAATGATCTTGGAAGAAGACGAGTTTTTGTTCAGTTAATTGTGGCTGGAAACTTTTTAATGGAAACATAACACACATTTACTTCATTTCAGGTTATTAAATTGTGTTAAGCATTAAAGTTAGTTGCCATTCTTTGCTGTAGCTCATTTGTTCTTTTTGATCCAAAGATATATCAGAAGGTTAAAACTCATCACATAGGGGGGATTAATCATGCTACCAAAATTAGAAAGCATGTAGTTCTGACAGACTGAATGTCAAAATTGTATGCTCATAGCACTTAAACGATTGGGAATCTGGGATCCCACTACGACATTTAAAATGGCAGCTAATGTCTGTGGCAACCTGGGTGTTTAGGAGCGGGCTAAAGCTAGAGTTCTCTTACTCTGTGATGACGGTAAGGACATTTATCATTTCTGTGAATTTTTTAGATTAATTTCCTTATTGATGCTTTGAGAGCAATTCCTCTTGAAGGAAAAGAGAGAGGCAGGCAGTGTTCATTGATACATCTGACATAAATATAGTAGTCAAGATACAGAAAGCAGCCCAAGGAGTAATGTGCTTAGCCATGGCATTCAGAGCTTTTGCTTTACTAATTATGGTTTCTTAAGTGGTGTTTAAAAGAGTTGTGCGAAGTACCTGTTCTGCCATATTTTTATTGCCATTTACCAGGGTTGGGTGTGATGAGAAGAAGAAATCTGGGTCAAAATCAAAAGTGCTTTGTAAAATAAACAAAGTTCTTATTTACTTACTACGTATAAACAGCCACTCACCAAGCCTCATTTCTCCACAGGGCACCACTTTCAGATAAAAACATAGACCTGAATGGCATCATCCAGTATCCAAGGAAACCATGTAAGTACCTCTCTCACTGTACTTCTCTTATTCAGGGTTTAAAAGCTAGCTGAGTACTGAATAAGTGAGTGTTTTTATTTAATAATTATATGGGAGGTACTTTTTAGGAGCTTGCTAAAAAGAAACAGGTTCTTGATTGTTACATGCATCATAACAAAACCCTTATGTTTTCCTCATATTTGAGAAAATTTTGTGTTTAGTCCCAACTTCTCCATCAATTCTCATTCTTAGGTACAAAACAGCTACTCAGAGTCTTAATGAATTAAGAGTTTCAAACTTTTCCAAGACCCATTAGTGTCTGAGAAACAATGTTTCAGAGGCCTTGTGCCAGGAGTAGTTACCTAATTGTAATAAAACCTTTTAAATTTCAAAAGTTAAGAAAAATGACTTGTAAAATAATATTTTTGTTGGTAAACATTTATAGCAATTTATTTGGTTTTAGACTTGCTTGGGGAATGAGCAAGTGAGCAAAGAGATGAGGTTAAGTATTTAAATGACCCAAAGAATCTTGAAAGCAAGTGTAATTTCCAAAATGCAAAAATCTGTTAGCAAAACGGTTTGGGAGGTTGGCATATTATTTTCATTCATTCTTTCTTTTTTTTTTGTCCCCAAGCTTCTGTAGCTAATTTCAAGGCTCTAATTAATTTTCAGGAACTATGGAATCTACTATGGAAATTTAGTTTCAAAACAATATGCTATTCTGGAGAAAGATCCATTTCTAAAATAATTGGATTGTTCTTTCAAGTATTTCTTTTTTTTTTTTTTTTTTTTTTTTTTTTTGCGGTACACGGGCCTGTTACTGTTGTGGCCTCTCCCGTTGCGGAGCACAGGCTCTGGACGTGCAGGCTCAGCGGCCATGGCTCACGGGCCTAGCCGCTCCACGGCATGTGGGATCTTCCCGGACCGGGGCACGAACCCGTGTCCCCTGCATCGGCAGGCGGACTCTCAACCACTGCGCCACCAGGAAGCCCTCGAGTATTTCTTTACCTGGACTTTATTATGTTTTTCATATTTGACCTTTCTACTTTTAAAATCAAATTATTTTCAATGCTAAATGATTATTCATTATAGATTACTTTTTAATGAAATACTTAAAAGTATACTCATGTAATTATAGATCTTTTTTACCATTTGCGTCAGCTATGTGGTTTAACTAGTCTTTTAAACACAGACATGTTACTTTTCATCAAGGTTTTCAGGAGTTGCATTTAAATGCAGCTGGTTTAGCCCTGTGGTTTGGGAGTTTTTCATATTATTTGTATTTACTTTTGTTACTGTTGTATTTCTGACTTTGCTCTGCAGCCTGGTTCCTTGCTAAGCATGAATGACAGAGATGATCTCACTCATAGTTTCTCTGCTAAATTAGACATACCCTTCACCTGGTCGGAGGACCCGGCTAGGCTGTGAGAGTTTTTTTTTTTAATGCTAGTTACAAACTTCAAAAGTGTGGAGGTGGAGGCCTGAGGTACTGCCCTCTAAACTAGGAATTCCTTTCCACAAAATAAAGTTAATTGGTGGCAATTGCTGGGTAAACTCGGAAGCAGTGCATGGTTAGAATAGATCATTATAAAGAAAGAAAATGCAAATTGAAAGGGAAAACTAGCTAATGTTATAATTCCTTATCTTGAGGAAATGGAATTTTAAAAAATTCCATTCTCCCTATAGCGAGAGGAAAAAGAAAATCTACACTGCAGTGCTTGTGGCACAGTTTTAAATATTTACATTAGAATATAGATTTTCCAGAAAAATCATTTAAATCTGATAGGTTTAATTCAACCTCCTATACCAAAGAGAAAATGACAATAGAAACAAATTGATATATGCACATCAGTTCATCAGTAGTGGCCTCTCTAACAAAGACCATCATTATTCAATAGAACTTTCTGTGATGATGGACATGTTCTCTATCTGCACTGTCCAGTATGGTAACCAGTGGCCACATGTGTCTGTTGAGCACTTGAAATTGGCTTGTGCAATGGAGAAACTGAATTTTAAATTTTATTTAAATTTAATTACTTTAAATTTACATAGGTCATATGTGACTAGTGGTTACTGTACTATATTTTGTTTTTATCAGAAATTAAAATGCCCTCTCACAAAGAATTTTTAATCCTTTGGTATTCTATCACACAATATCATTTTTTATATTTGCTTTAATATTTAAATTATCATTGTAGTAAATTTTTTTATAACATTTCCCAAAGATAAGTGTTTTTAATACAGTTGATGGGAAGACATTATAATATATTGTTTTATAAGCGCAGCCTAGCAACTTTTAAAATGGCCATTGTAAACAAGACTGTGTCTAAAAAGAAAAACACTTTAGTAAAAGTTCTAACTGTGGTGATAAATATTTTGAAAAGTTCACTTACAATTTCTGCAATACATCCTTGCAAATATTTCCCAAAATGTAACCAGCCTACACAAATGCTCACTGGCCTTGATCCCCCAAAGTTGATTCTGCTCCCAAAGCACACATCAGGGTTTAAATCTGTTTCCAAGGCCTTTTCAGACATTTAGTGAAAATGAACATTAGGATGCATGATGATATTTTAATAATAGTACTAATACAGTAGTATTATAGACAGAATAATTACTTAAAATACTGAGAATTTAAAAGTTACATTTAAAAAAAAATCAGTAAATCAACTCACTTCTTGCATATATGTAGCATATTGGTTATTTGTAGGATATTGAACTATAGACCATGAGGAATTTTTTTAAATGGAAGATATAACACTCATCCTCTTAGGAGCTCCCTTTATTGGACTTGGGCATATCCTTTTGGAGGGTAGGATTCAGATAAGGTAAGAAGAGAGAGGAGATTTCTTTTGGCAGAACCTTGGACAAGCTACTCAAAATATCCCTCCTACCGTCAAAAAAAAAAAAAAAGAAAACAGTTTTTAGATAAAACATACTTTCTAATGAATTATTTGACTTGAGAAAGAATTTTGGACATCTCCAAAGATTCCTTTCCCCTCACCTCAAAACCCAGAAACTGAAAAGTGTGAGCAGTAAATGGAGTTGTTAAGCAAACGGTAGACATGGGAATGGCCAAACTGAATGGAATGAGCTGTGTTGCAAGGATGCTGTTGGAAGGACAGCAGTCAACATGCTCTATTAGACTTCTCACACACCTCGCCTTATTAAAAGAATAGGAAGAAGTAACAACCACGTTTATAGACCCAGTTTTTTGGTCTCCTTTGATATCTTTTGGTGTCTTAGATTAGGTAGTCAACCACTTGTATACTGTCAGGTTTTCAGAGAGAAGGTCTATCCTTGCTTAAAAGACAGTGTTCTGTGTGGAGAACACATGGTTCTCCGGTAAGGAAATCCGGCAAATCACAGTCTTCAGTGTCCTTGTAAAATATCGTCTCTGATCTCGCTGTGTCTGAGAAATTGTTTTCATTCAGACTGTGACTGCTGAGTCCTTAACTACCACCTCAATTATGTATTTATTTGTGTGTTTTTAAGTTTATTTATCTAAATTTGTTATATGAAAATTCCAAACATATTTAAAAGTAGAGAGAACGGTATGAACTTGCATACAGTTACACCTACTTCAACAACTATTGTCTTGTAGGCAACTTTGTTTCATCATATCCCCTTACCACCTCTCACCTCATCCCAAATTATTTTGAAGCCAATCCCAGACATGACATCACTTCATCCTTTAATATTTCAGTAGGTATCTTTAAAAGATTATGACTTTTTTTTAAAATTGAGAAAATGAGCCACATCTAAAAAATAAACCACACTGAAAAAGTCAGTATTTCTTATTGTTGTCAAATAGGTACAATCAATATTCAAATTTTTCCAATTGCCTCAAAATTTTTTGTAATTACTTTTTACTGTTTGAAACAGAGTATGTTTAAGATCCATACTTTGCAATTGGTTGATATTTCTCTTCTCTTTTAATCTATAGGTTTCCCCCTCAGTGTATTTATTTTTCCTTATTTGTTGAGAAAACTGGATTGTGCTTGTAGAGCTTTCCATAGTTTGTATTTGCTGATGCATTCCTGTGGAGTTGTTTAATAAGGTCCTCTGTCCCATGTCTATCCTATTAGTTGGTAATTAAGACTAGGAACCTGACCAGATTCATTTGGAGAAGGCTGGGCAAAACTACTGGTTCTGTCTCTATTTGAGATGTTAGCAGGTATTGATCATTGCTTAGATCCATTTATTCCTTAGGGTTAGGAATACCCAGCCTCGTGTAGTTTCCTCACACATTTGCCCAGATCAATACTCTGCTAAACTCCCGCGTGGGACTCTTTGCAGATCTTAGGAGAACTTTCTCTGTGCAGCAGCTCTCTGCCATGGGCTCTGACCTGTAGCCACCCTGTTCTGCCATGCCTTCACTTCTGTTTCCTCAGCTCGGGGAGTTTGTGTCCCTTGAGTTACCCTCCCTGTTCCACTGCCAAGAAACCCTCAAGACAGTAAGCAGGACATTCGTAAGATTCACCTCCTTGGCTCTTCATCTCTCAGGGATAACTGTTCTTTGTTGCCTGATGTCCTGTGTCTTAAAAATCATTGTTTCATATAGTTTGTCAGAGTTTGGTGGTGGTTGTTGTTTTAAGAAGGAGGGTACATCCAGCCCCTCTTAATTCATTTTGGCTGGATAGGAAGTCTCTCCAATTGTTTCTTAAAAAGTTTAA
This sequence comes from Lagenorhynchus albirostris, assembly GCF_949774975.1. Lineage (NCBI taxonomy): Eukaryota > Metazoa > Chordata > Mammalia > Artiodactyla > Delphinidae > Lagenorhynchus > Lagenorhynchus albirostris. The sequence continues at coordinate 70,762,556 of NC_083097.1, forward strand.
CCATAGCTTATTAATTCAAACACTATCTTCACATGAAGCTCAATACTTGAAACAAAGTGAAAAATGTTGGAATTGAAGTGTGTGTGTGTGTGTGTGTGTGTGTGTGTGTGTGCTTGTGTGTGTACTTTGGAACACTGCTAAAGTCTTTAAACTGTCTGTGCAACTTCCAGGACCTCTTCCTGATATTTTTCCTCCCAACTAATTACGTTTTTTCCACAAGATGAGCTGTTTTATTTCCTGCCATTTAGAGGCAATGTTGTGGTTCTTTCATTCATTCCTTCAGCAAGTATTTTGAGTACCTACTGTGTGTTCTATAAAGTGTTGAAGATACAGTGATGAATATGACACAACCTGTCCCCTTAAAAATCTTGCCATTTATTTTCGCACTGAAACTTGTACATGAATGTTCATAACAACTGTATTAGTTAATAGCCCCAAACTGGAAATACCTAAATGAGCATAATGGATGAATGGTTAAACAGACAGGGATATATCCATAGTATGTAATACTACTTAGCAATAACTAGTAATCAACTATTGCTATGGGCAACAACTTGGATAAACCTCAAGGAAATTGTGCTGCATGAAAAGAGTTTACCTTAAACAGATACATTATTGCTTGTTTCCATATATATAACATTCATAAAATAACATAATTACAGAGATGGAGGACAGATTAGTGGTTGCCAGGGGTGAGAGGGGAGGGGAGGGAGTAGGTGTGGACATGAAAGGGTAGCACTGGGAGTCTGTGGTGATGGCACAGTTCAGTGTCCTGATTGTGGAGTGGTTACTCAAAGCTACAGATGTGATAAAGTTGCATGCAGCTGCACACATACAAATAAGTGCATGCATAACTGGTGATGTCTGAGTAAGCTTTATGGATTGTACCAATGTTAATTACCTGGTTTTGCTATTGTAGTTATGCAAGATGTTAACACTGGGAGTGGGGAGAGGGACTGGGGAAAGGGTACACAGCACAGTCACAGGACATTTCTTTGCACCTTTTTGTGAATTTTTAATTATTTCAAAATCAAATGGTTTTTCTTAAAAATCTTGCAATTTCATGGAAGATACAAGGAACGAAATAGCCAGTTACAATACATTGTAATAATACTCAGTTAATGGAAAGTACTATGGGGTATGTGTATGGAGGAGTACCTTATTCCCAAGTCCAGAGGCAATGGTCTCTACTGCTCCTTTGTCTCCTACAACTTCCCAGTCAGGCCCTGCTTCTATTTGAGAGGCATGTATTAGTGGTAATGGACTTGCAGAAGGCTTGTGAGTAACCCTCCTCCACCCTTGCCACACAGAGCCATGTGCCCTACTCGTTAAGGCCTCAGTAAAATATCGTCACCATACAAGGCAAACATTTTATAAGGATGAGCCTGTATACGGTAACAGGAGTCTCATGTTCTTACAACATGTTCAGATGTAAGTTCAAAGACCTATTCCAAATTTAAGTATCAATGAGTTTTGGATTACACACAGTTTTGGCTCATCTCAGGTCCTATCCTGCCATCAACCCCCGTCAGCCAGAGTTTTACTCTGACCTGTTTAGAAATAGCCCTTGTGTGTGAGGACGAACACAGAGCTGCAGTGGGTTTTGTACATACATTGTCACTTGTTACTGTAATGTATTTTAATTCAGTGACAGATTGTCACATATTTTGAGTATTCTTAAGTTATAAAAGTTTTTCCCCGTTGAAACTAAGTAGAATATATATATTGTTTCTGATATGTTGGGAGACATATTTTGGTTCTATTCATATTTAGTAGGAAGCACTAGAAAAGCCATTCAATGTGAATTTATACTCTTGTCACATTGTGACAACTCAGTTGTCTTCTTAGAATTTTATTAGGCTGTGTCTGTATTTCACAAATCCATGACTAGATGGGCTTACAATGTATAAGCTGGAATATATATATATATATATATATATATATATATATTTTTTTTTTTTGCGGTATGTGGGCCTCTCACTGTTGTGGCCTCTCCCGTTGTGGAGCACAGGCTCCGGATGCGCAGGCTCAGCGGCCATGGCTCATGGGCCCAGCCGCTCCACGGCATGTGGGATCTTCCCGGACCGGGGCATGAACCCGTGTCCCCTGCATCGGCAGGAGGACTCTCAACCACTGTGCCACTAGTGAAACCCTGGAAATATTTTGATGTTACTTGTTGTTGTTCTTGTTGTTCCAGAAACTCACCCCTCCTCTCAGTGTGAGGAAGACCTCCTTGGAGTTGCCCTTGGACTAAGGAGGGTGTCTGAGTCTGTACCTGTGTGTGTTAGTGGAATATTCACTGGGTAGCAAACATCCGTAGACTTTTTAATCCAATCTGAGTCTCCCTGAAATAGAGTCTCAAGGTGTATGATTAGGCAGCTTTGTTTGTGTCATTTACCTTTATGAACATAGCGGCCAATATGAAATTGCCTATGTCTACTTTGTGAAATTCATACTTAGCTCTATCTTTTGAACTCATTCTTCTTTTTTTAAAAGAATTGATGAATCGATGGGGTCTTGATCCATTTTTTTCAAATTTTGCTAAGATAGAAATAATATATTTTAGATTTAACAGAGAGTTTATTATTGATCAGATCCTGAGACTTTTTCTCATTTTTTTTGTGGTGTCCAGTTGTATACTACTTTTTATTTTGACATTTTATTAATTTTGATTTTCTGAAATAAAAACTTGTTATTTGTGTGCTAAATCCTTTAAAACCATTTATGAAAACAAACCAGACCATGTCAATGATACAGCTGACTCAGAATATGTCTTTCTTATTTTCTGGTAATTTGTACCAACTGGGTGGTCCTGATTTTTATATGACCATGATCTTTTCTGTATCCTATCCTATCTCTGTATATCTTAGAAAATTATTACTTATTTCTTATTCTTATTTTTTTTAATGTATTTATTATAAGGACTCTTAAGGTTGCATAACATTCCACATGTTGTGTACTTTTCCTACAACCTTAAGATTGTACCATGTGAGTCTGGTTCTGTAGTACTGTTAAATAATATTACAAGCATTTTTCTTGGAGAGCTATAGGGATTAACAGGAAGCAGTGGCTTTTTCATAGATTTGGGAAGCTCTGAAATGGTTTTTTCTAGGTAGCCTAAATATCCTTGAAACATTAATTTTGGAATAAGAGTTGAATGAGCACCAATGTAATTCCTCCACTTTATAAAGAGAGAGGCACTGCCACCATCTGACTTCCTTGCCCTGTGTGTACCTGAACAAAATTGAGCTGAATGTACTTATGCTCCCACCTGTAGCCAATCCTGTCAGTTCCTGGACCAAACCCAAAGACAATAGGAAGCATATTTAGAGCCTCTGAGTTTTTCTCCCTCAGTGGGTACATCTGGTGGCCCAACTACAACTGCGAGGCTCACTGTTCCTTCTCAGCTCGAGTCTCTGTAGTCCACTGGATCTGGGAGGGCCTGACTCTGAGCCTAGCCCCAGGGGCCTGTGTGGCCTCACAGTCACAGAAATGATCCCCTTTCTCTTTTTATGGGACTAGGTCTCTGCCAAGTCAACTTGGGTCTTTGGATGCTGTCTCTGTCTTTAGATCGCACTGTGGTGGCTTACGGAATGTGATCAGATCTGATAATGACCACTCCTTTCCTGATTTCTAGGTATTCAAGTAGTCACTCCTTCTCTGCCTGATTTGAGACCATGTTACCTACAGCTGCATGGGACTGCAGAACTCACTGTGCCCTTCGAATGTTATGCCTGTCTGTCTCACTGACCCTTGGGTTGGGTGACAGCCTTGGATGGGGCCCGTGCTGTATTTATGATCCCAAATGTGAGTACTGACCTGGTATTGCTAAAAATCCATTCTGCCTCACACCTGTAGCAGGGAGAAGGGCCACAGACATAGTGAGTCCCCGGAGAGTGGCCTCTCACTGATTACACCATAGTCAGAGGCTCACTCACTTTCTTATCTGCTATTTAATTCTTCCTAGTTCCAAAAAGCTTTTTCATAACTTTCAGTAAGACGCATACAGTAAGGAGCAGAACGAAGCCAAGTAAGAAATAAGGGGTGGGATTAAACTGAACCAGAAATTCATGGCCTTCCTGCAAAGAAGCCTGAAGTTGAGTAACTTGAATTTTAGACTCAAGTGTTCTGCCAGTCAGAGAAAAAGGGAGGTGTGAAAACCGACGACACTCACTATCAGATCAGAGTGGGGCAGGAGATTCAGTTCATCAAGAGAGATGCTCTTGTTTCCTAACTGTGCGTTTTGGGGAGGAATGTATTGAGTGGTTTGTTACATAAAATTTTTGTATCTGACCATCATATTAAAATGCCAGTGCATGTTGCTGAATCCTTTCTAGCATGAAACACTTCAAAAAATTATTCTTCTTCACAATGCCTTTAGACTAGCACAGTTCAATAATTTTCTAGTATCCACAGTAAAAAGTAAAAAGATACATGTGAGAGTAATTTAATGATATACACATTCCACTCAATATATCCAAAAATATTATCTCAACAGGTAATGAGTATAAAAATTATTGGCACATTTTCTTTTGTAACTAAGTCTTTGGAGTCCAGTGTTTATTTTTGCCCTTACAGCACAACTCAGTTTGGACTAGTCACATTTCAAGTGCTCATAGCCACATGTGGGTGAGTGGGGTAGTGGTGGAAGAGGCAAGTCTTGTTTATTGTAATATCCTCGTGATAATTTCAGTCTTGAGATTTCACAGCTACAGTTATCATCAGGAACCTTTAAAGGCAAATTCTTCTGCGTTCCTTGTACTGAGTGGTTGGTCATTAATCTAAAAGTTATCATTTTATGTCACCAAAACGAATTTGATGAGAAGAACAAATAGATTCAGTCATTATCAAGAAAGCAAATAACTTGCTCTGAAAACTTATGGACCCTTACTTTCCATCCTTGTCATTAGTGAATGTACTATAATTTACATTATCTGGGAGATTCTCTTGATCTCTTTTTATGCCACCTGTTTCCTTAAGACTTCCGTGATTTCACCAGCTTTCTCTTCTAGGGTTCCAATGAGAATTCGTTTGTATTTTTTCAAAGATATTCATGACTTTTTGCTTGACATTCAGTTACCGGTTCATTTCTTTGATAGCCCCTTGTTGAGAACTGAGACTTGTTGGCTGTCAAGTCTTCAATGCCTTGCATGGAGTAAAGTGTAGTCGGTAGTGCTTGTTGGATGAACACGTATGTGTCTTCTCCTCTGATTTATGGTCTGGAAAACAGGGGCATGTTTTGACTCCTTTGTAGCATAGTGTGGGGAATGTACTTGATGCTTAATGAATTCTTGCTGACTGGACCCAGGACTTATAATTGGCCTTCCTAGTCTTGGTCCAAAACTGTATCCATCAAACTGTTAAATTACATCCCTGAAAAGACAATCACTGTTTTCATTTGGAGGAAGAAGTACAAAAACACATCACCAACCTTTGTTGCTGGTTCCTAACTGACTCTATGAAAAAAGGAAAGAATTAATGGAGAAAGTGACACTCACTTTAGTTAAATGCCAATAAAGTACAATATACAATTTTTGCCAGAAGGAAAAGTAGGACTATTTTCCTAGGTCCTAAACATTATGATGAAAGAATCTAGTCTGTACATATTTGAATCATTCATTCTTCCATCCAATAAATACCAAACACCTGTTATAATTAAGACATTGTGTTAGGCACAGGGGATAAAAAAAATGAAGTATTTTGACCCTCAGGTTGCTCACATTTTAGTTGGAAAGCCAGAGCATGACAAAGACCTTTTTAAACCATTTGTAAGTTTAGAGCAAGCTAGCTACTAATGGGAAGAAGATTCAGTAAATCTAATTTTCACTCTGTTTTTCCTTCAGTGGTGTTGGCTAATAAGTATTTTTAGAATAAATGTGTATATAGTGGTTTGTTTTCAAAGACGTTACATTATTTGGCATTTATTACATTTTATTTATTTCTTTGATGGATTAATTGCAGTTAAATTACCTTAGCATGCTAGAACAGATTTTACAGATTTTGACATATGATTAACTAGCATAAGGCATAACTAATATGGTTTTTAGTGGCATGCTATGTATTAAAGCATAACATTTAAACACACACTTCATCAGGGATTTTTGCAGTTACAGTGAATTAGAAAGATTTAGATATCGGAACTCTCCCCCACTGCTGCCTGCCTTAAGGGAGGGGCAGGAATTTTATAATTGAGATTATTATAGAAGAGTGTCCTGACATAATTGATTGACTTTAGTGATGTGCCCTGAAAGTTCAAATTCAAGGTGTGCACTTATTTCAGTCAGCTTATTCTGAATGTTTAAATAAGAAATACTATTTCTGGGTATTCTGAATAACTCGCTGTACATTTATTCCTAATAGTGAGCATTTGGACTAATGATGGATTACTAATGAGCATGTAAATGTACCACCTGATTACATTAATATATGATCTTCCATGACGAGGTCTGAAATGAACATTTCTAGTGTGTATTCCTTTTCCCCAAATGGCACTGTGGTGTATACTGAGCAGGACCGAGACAAGGGTGTTTTTCTTAAGAGCCACTGATTTAGTCAGTTATCAGAAATCACATTATAATAAATGCTGTTCTAAGATTTTTGATTAACCTTTAAATAAATGTTACTTTGGAAAAAAAATCTGCCAAATGTGTTAATGATAAATTGTGAAGTGGTAGTAATTGCAAGTATGGCTTCATAGATAACATAGTTAATTGATACCACCCTCTCAAACATATATAGCACATCAGCTGCTATGAGGCTGCATGAATGATAGTAATGGTGTCTGTGACATTTTTGATGTATTGAGGATGATATGAGCAAAATGGAAACTTAGAGTGCTCACCAGGGTCATTCTCTCATGGACATCTGATGCCCATGGTCAAGTAAATTTTTAATGACGCATAGTCACTACACACCTTTCAGCCTTCTGAAGAGGTAAGTGTACATTGATCTGTGCTAATTAGCCTTGCAGAGTACTTCAGACATCCTTGCATGAACACTATTATTTAATAAGAATGGGAGCTGTTTTTTTCACAAGCTCAGCACTCGCTCCTTGGATGGCTGTACTGTTGCTGTTTTTCTTTTTTTTTCACTCAAGTCTCATGTTCATTCTTGTGTTTGTCTCGCTCTGTAGTATCCATGCAGCTGCATAAAAAAGTAAGCAAAAATTAAGGAGTGGGTCTGATTATGAAGGTTCATTGTTATTATAAGAAACCCATAAAGCACACATCCATTCCTTTCCTTATGTATAGGGTGCTGACTGCATAAAATTGCTTGGAAAGACATTAAGGATATACAAGCACTTCTGTTGAGGTGTACAGTGGGATGCTTTTATGTTTGGCAATAAAGGTGGCTCTGGAATATCTGATTTGCCAAATAAAAGGTAGCCAAAACAATTTGTAATTGCTCTAGGTTGGAACATTAGGGACATCTACTTTTTTTTTGAGTTTACTTTTCATCTGAGTTTGGGGTCTGTAACCAAGAATCCTGAGTTTGCTCAGTGTTGGGGTAAAGCAAGTATTGTTTATAATTACCTGATAGGACTTGGAGGTAGGGGAATTTCTAGTATAGATGCTTCTTATTATCATGGTGTTATTCAGTTCCAAATGCGATACAGACCAGATGGTGTTAAATCCCATCGCAGGGATAAGGTCTACAGTCAGAACTTCTTAGAGGCACGAATATCACTTGGTGGATGTGGTACACTGGTTACTGGATTATTTTGTTCTTAAGAAAATGGAACAAGAGTAGGTTCCTGTTGAGCTGTAGGGCTGGCCATTGATGACAATGTTTGGAGTTGCCCTTGTCTGCAAGGAAATCAGGCATCTCTTCCCGTTGTTTCATGACCACAGAGTTGGCTATCGGGCTCCACAAATGCCTCCTTTACTTGTTTGCTGATATCTGAGGTTGCACAGAGATTAAAATTTTTGGATTTTGCAGATATCCCTAGAAATGATAACACTTTGTTTAAGTCAGATCCATAAAACTCAGTGTGAGTGAGCTTACCAGCTTTTTCTGGGGAGCAGGTTTTGAAAGTGGGGTGGCTAAAAAATATGAGGACCCTGGGTAACAAGGGTGTAAGAGGAACTGTCTTGTGAGCATAGTAGGGGCGACATAAACGGCTATGAGCGAGGAGGATTAGAACGGCAGAGGACAAGATTTTCTTTCTTTACCGTATAGGAAACCTCTGCAAGCATCATACTTTCTAATTACAGTGTTTTGTTTTGTTTGTTTTTAATTAATTAATTTATTTATTTTTGGCTGCGTTGGGTCTTCGTTGCTGCGTGGCGGGCTTTCTCTAGTTGCGGCAAGCGGGGGCTACTCTTCATTGTGGTGCGCGGGCTTCTCATTGCGGTGGCTTCTCTTGTTGCCGAGCACGGGCTTTAGGCGCACGGGCTTCAGTAGTTGTGACTCGCGGGCTCTAGAGCGCAGGCTCAGTGGTTGTAGCGCACGGGCTTAGTTGCTCCACGGCATGTGGGATCTTCCCGGACCAGGGCTTGAACCCGTGTCCCTTGCATTGGCAGGTGGATTCTTAACCACTGCGCCACCAGGGAAGTCCCTCGAATTACAGTTTTAAAACACTTAAAAATTATGGTTGAAAACTGAATTTGTTTTCAGTTTTCTTAGGTACAAAATTTTTGACTTCATTGCTGTCAGCTGTTTTCTTTGAATCACCTAGTTCATTTATTTAAGAAGGATTTATTGAACAATTGCTATGGGCAAAATAGTATGTTGGATGCTAAGGAAAAAAGACATGATTCTCATCTATGGTGTTTCCGTCAGTCAGTATGCTTTAGGCTATAGGTAACAGAAAACCCAGCTTAAAATGTCTTTAGGAATAAGGAAATTTGTTGGCTCCACCACTGAAAGTCCAGAGGGTGGAATTCAGGTACATTTTAATCCAGTAGTTTTGACTTAGTTTCCCTTTCATTCTTTTTCCTTAGCTTCTTGGTAGAACAGCTTCATCAGTGGCTAGTAGCAAGATGGCTATCAAGTTACAGGGGCTATTTCAGAGCCTTTCTAGAAGAGCTAGAAAGACTTCCCAGAAGCTTCAAAGAAACCTCTTCTTGGATTTTATTAGCCCAAGAGGCCAAGCCTATACAGGCAATTACAGGGCTGGTGGGTACAGATATGTATGGGTTCAGTGCGAGCATTGGTGGGACAGAGGGGGACATTCATTCTAGATTGATGGAGATGGGGGATTCAGGAAAGAATTCCTTGAAGAGATGCTGCCCAAACTAAATCCAAGAGGCTGAGAAGGAATGAGGAGGTGGGGAGGTTATGCAGGGAATGAGGGAAATGGGTGCAAAGACACAGAAGTGAGAGAGTATGTTGCATAAAAGCAGCTTCCTTACTCATTCCTCAAGTCTCAGCTTCACCTTATCTTGCCTGGGAGGTTTAACGGAGCCTTGTGTGGTCTCCTGGTTCCCTGTACTTATCCCGTCTTAACACTCACCACACTTCACTGTTACTCATTCACTGCCTGCTCTTCTCAACTAGACTCTGTGAGGGCAGAGTTCATGCCTGTCTAATTGCCCCTCTATTCCTGGTGCCTAGCACGCTTCCCAGCATCATAGGGAGCTAGTAAATTTTGTTAAATGTAGAAATGAATGAATGATTTATTATTCTTTTACTAAATGACAGCATTTGGACCTGTTCATTTCTACATTGTTAAGAATGGTAATAACTTTTATGGTCCTGATTAGACTTATAAATAGTCATGAAATGTGGGCAGTGAAACTGAGTCTTGTGGATTCTAAGGAGTTTTTTGACTCTGATATGACCAACTATTTTGCATAGAATTTTCTCAAGCATAATATGTGTATTTATACAATCCCAAAGTAGGATGAGACCTTAAAATTCATCAAGACTCGTTTGTTGGATGGATGAGTCTTTGTCTGTTGGAAGACTGAGTCTTTCCTCACTACATTCTTCAAAAGATTAACCCATATGATAAAACTCCAGCTCAGGTGACTTTCTTTCTTTCTTTTTTTAATATTTTATTTATTTATTCTGGCTGCTCCAGGTCTTGGTTGTGGCACGCAGGATCTTTTAGTTGTGGCATGCGGGCTCCTAGTTGTGGCATGTGTGTGGGATCTAGTTCACCGACCAGGGATCGAACCCAGACCCCCTGCATTGGGAGTGTGGAGTCTTACCCGCTGGACTACCAAGGGAGTCCCTCAGGTGACTTTCTGATGTTTCTTTTAGTTTTATGATTTTTGGAATTTCTAATTAAATAATTAATACATGATTTTATTGATATTAGTCAGAAATTACCTTTCTGTCTATTCTTTGATGTGTATTATACTAGTGATAGGCCATGGAGTTGGGGAAAGATTTTGCTAGATTCTACTACGATGCATTTTCCATTTGAAGTTTTAAAGTAAGCTTCATATGTTGAAATAAATTAATGAAAAGATGCTTTTGGATAGAGTTGTATATAGTACTTGCTACTCATTATCCTCAGTATTATAATATACAAATATAAAACATACCAAGTATTAAAAACCTGAAATGTTTAACTTGAAGAAAAAGAATAATGAAAAAATATATAATGACGTCTCATAATGAAATCTGGCCCCCAATCCTATTTGTGATGTTAGAGACCTTTTGCAGCTGTCTAGTGAGTCTCTAAAGGTCTCTAAGGCAAATCTAGATGTTTTCCCAGAGTATGTCACAAGTCCACTTTGTGTAGTCTTTCTAAGTACTTTTAAATGTACCCTTACAAGTTTGAAATCTCTTAATTTAATGTATTTCTTATGATGTCATCTAGACAAAATTGTTTTATTAAGACCTCAAAATGTAAATATCACATTCCTGTAATAAGTTCTTCATTGTCATTAAGATGAACTTTTTATGGTACGTTGTGATTATGCAGTTATATGTAAGAAATAGAAAGAACTTGATGATTAACCGACACTGCAAATCTACCTGTCATGATCACATAAGTTTCCCATGTAATCATGACAAGTAGAAGGCATATTCTCTAACTGAAGGGAACAAAGGAGATGAATGACCTTTGCCATTACAAAGTATGGTTGATTGGGACATCCCCTGCTTTAAGAGCCTGGGAAGGAGAAGGAAATAACCTTTCCTGAGAAGCTTTTTGGAGGTTCTGCTGTTTGGGGTAGAATCATGGGACTGCTGGAAATCTTTGGAAAGTAGTGGTCCACTTCTCCTTCTGCTAGAAGAGGACTGGGCTTAGCGAGGTTAAGCCCCTTTACCCAGAGCCTTGCATGATGAATGAGCCTGCAGAGGAGGCCGGGCTAGTGCTGGTGTCTCCTGTTCTCAGACTTCGGGATGTGCTTTGCACAATGTCCCGCCGCTCTCTTGGACTCTTCATTGCTGAAGAAACTTAACCAGACGTGAGAAGCAAAATCCTTTTGCCTGAATTCATTAATAAAAATATTACAGTGGTTTTGCAGTTTTACAGAGTGGAGATCTACTGACTTCAGAACGTTAAGGAGTTAAGCCCCCCAGATACTAAACGAAATCTACTCATAATTTAAAAAAAACACAAAACTTATTTAGGAAACTTCTCCTAAGTTCCCAGAAGCCCTGTCTCCTCTAGGAAAGAAAGCAGGTCGAGGCTGTCGAAGCTCGGCGGTGCATTGTGTTTTTCTCCTCTGAGAGCGCAGGAGATTGGCATTACTCCGCAGTAGTGTCACAGCCCGCAGTCATTTAATGCCTCTTCTTGTGAGGCCAGGATTCCACGCCCAAGTGCATTTAGTAGGTCAGTACAGTAATTTAAAATGTCTTTCTTTCAATCTTTTGCCATCTTCAATTATACCTTTCCACCCTACTATTTGTGTAATTTTCTTCTGTCTGAAGTCTCTTTACTGTTGTTCTCTATTGCACAGCATGACAAATTACCCATCAAGCCATATCTTTTCAGCCCAGAAATGCACAATAACACGGAGTCATGGCATTATCGCATGTTGTGCACTTTATTTCCTCACAGTTCATTCAAGTGTGTCACTTTATTTTCCTGGCTTCCTTTTGTCATCATGGAGATTAACCATTTTATCCTTCTTAAACTTTAGAAACAATTAGAATTTCATTATAGTGCAAGCTGAGAGTGAATGCTTGCTCAGTACTCTATGGAGTGTACTTTTCATATGATCGGTGGCAAAATTAAAGCCATGAATCCTTAGTCCTTTTCGAAGGAGCGACTTTAGAAGTCATTATACAGCTGAGTAACCCTGGCTCTGGACAAGAGAATTATTTGAGCCTGTGGCCACCAAACACATTAACTGTAAGAAACCATTTAGCCTGACATTCAGTACCTGATTCTTCTGTTCTCCTGAGAATTATGAAACTCTCTGGGGCCCATGTGTTCTGTACACAAAATCTTTTTTTTCCTCTTAGCTTCAGCTAAATACCAATAGTGTACAGCGTGCAATGAGATACAATAGACATTGCAAGTATGTGTTAGAAAATCAATTGGTATTGATGCTCTAATCAGCAGGGCTGCAGCTGGTATGTAGACACATCACTGGAAATGGTGATTAAGATCGTATTCAAAAGCATTAAAAAAAAAACCCCACAATGTTTAGATCACTTTTCAGATAGATTGCTGTTTTACTGGGACAGATGAGTTGGGCAGATAGTGATACTTCTAGATTCTGCTACTTTCTAAGATGTTTTATAACTTAATATATTTTCTATGTTAAATTTATGATTTATTTTAAGTGTTATATTTATAGGACGCAGGATAGTGGTTGTTGGTAAACAAACAAAAAGTTCAGAATTCTTTTGCCACAGGCAGCTCCCAGCCTGCCAGATACTAGGTACAAGCTGCTCTAGAGAAAGGGTAGGGGAGGAAAGGGCTGTGGTTACAGTGTGGCTTTAGGCTGAAAACACACCTAGTGAGGTTGCTGAGCAGACAAGAGAGAGACAGAGGGAGAGAGAGACAGAGGGAGAGAGAGACAGAGGGAGGGAGAGACAGAGGGAGAGAGAGACAGAGGGAGGGAGAGAGATGGAGGGAGGGAGAGACAGAGGGAGGGAGAGACAGAGGGAGGGAGAGACAGAGGGAGAGAGGGAGAGAGAGGGAGGGAGAGAGACGGAGGGAGCGAGAGATGGAGGGAGAGACAGAGGGAGGGAGAGACAGGGAGAGAGAGACAGAGGGAGAGAGAGACAGAGGGAGGGAGAGACAGAGGGAGGGAAAGAGAGAGGGAGGGAGAGACAGAGGGAGAGAGAGACAGAGGGAGAGAGGGAGAGAGGGAGAGAGAGACAGAGGGAGAGAGGGAGGGGGAGAGGGAGAGAGAGACAGAGGGAGAGAGGGAGAGAGAGACAGAGGGAGAGAGAGACAGAGGGAGGGAGAGACAGAGGGAGGGAGAGAGATGGAGGGAGCAAGAGACGGAGGGAGAGACAGAGGGAGGGAGAGACAGGGAGAGAGAGACAGAGGGAGAGAGAGACAGGGAGGGAGAGACAGAGGGAGGGAGAGAGGGAGGGAGAGAGAGAGAGAGGGAGAGAGGGAGAGACAGAGGGAGAGAGGGAGCGAGAGACAGAGGGAGAGAGGGAGAGAGAGACAGAGGGAGAGAGGGAGAGAGAGACAGAGGGAGAGAGGGAGGGGGAGAGGGAGAGAACGAAAACGAATGTAGCATAGTCTGGAGGGGAAAAGTCAGTAAGGATCATGGTATGGCAAAGGAGGTTTCTAGAATTTAAAGCAATGGAGCAGTGGGAATATGAGGTGAGGTTTCCTACCCAGGCATTTCCTACCCATGTGCAAGTAATTAGCTAAACATATTAGCTGAAAAATTCTTCTAGGAAAACTTAAGGATGAAAAGAGTCTCGAACTAGAAGGGGTGGTTGCTTTCATAAAACTCTTCATTTTCTACTCTAAATCCATGTTTTCCTGTGAACACCTTTAGGTTGTACTAAGAATAGAGTGATAGAAATTTCAACCGCATGTATAATTTTCAATCTTAACTGTTTTTATAAATAGAGAATAAGCTGGGTGTTTAAAATAAATCTTGGTATGGACGTCCTACCTTTTTACCTCTATATTATCTTTGACACTCAGCTAAACTCTAGTCTAGAAGTATCAAAGCCCAGCTAGAAGACGGAAGAAGGGTACCAGAACCAGGGAATGTAAGTGTCTTTTAGAAATAGTGATCATCATAGAAAAGGCAAGCTATTGATATTATCGTAAGCTTGGGATTTCATGAAGGTAAACTGCTATTGGGAGGGGAAAGACTGGTACTTTAAGCATTTGACCATAGTTTTTTAAACCATAAAACACATCAAGGCTTATCATATACGATTTTTAAACTAGCAGCCAGTAGAAAAAAGAAAAAAGGGAAGAGTGAGGGATTTCTAGGGAATGAAAGAGGAAGTAGCAACAAAAATTTAAAACTTGAGAGCACTTTCTAGCTTTCAAAATACTTTAAAATGTGTTTTTCCATGTGTTCATCACAAACTACCTGCAGATAAAATAGGACAGAAATTATTAAAGCCCTTTTAAGAGATGGAGAAAATGAGACTCAATAGAAAAGAGACTTACCTGAAGTCACATAAGCAAGTAGACAAAATAGTACTGCTAGAACTGAGGTCTTTAGAACGCTGTTGCCCAACATGGTAGCCACTAGCTGCTGGGGCTGTCGAGCACTTGAAAGGTGCCTGGTCCTATCTGAGATGTGCTGTACATATAAAATACACACTAGATTTCAAAAAATTACTGCAAATAAACAGGAATATTTTACATAACATTATGGATATATTGGGTTAGATAAAAATATTATTAAAATTAATTCATCTGTTTCTATTTATTTTTTGATATGGCTACTGGGAAAATTTAAATTACCTATGTGACTTGCATCTATGGCTTGCATTATATTCCTGTTGCTACTCTCAGCACCTCATCCAGTACTCATCCAGAAAAATAAAGGGAAGAGAAAAAGGAGGGTGAACTGGGTATCATGGAGTTTGAAGTATTCATTCTCCAACTGTGTCTCAGTTTCATTTATCATTTCAATTCAGTTAAAAAACCATTGAGTACCTAATATTTACAGAGGTGATTCTAGGCAATACGTTCAGCATATTTTGAGGAGAGGGGAAAAGAATCATAACGGGGGAGAGAATGTCTTTCCTGGAATTCTCTAACCAGATAGACCCACATGAGAAGAAGCATACAAAAGATTCTCTCGTTAGATTTTGTCAGATCTCTTCTAAAGGAACATAAGAGTGTAGATGTGTGCAGAACCTGAGATTTTCCTGGCTGGGTGGGTACGCTGGCCTCAGGCACCCGAGGGCATTTTATGGCAGGTGCAGGGAGGAGGGTACACCGTCTGTCATATGGCCTGTCCAAGTGAATTCCACCCACATGGGGGAGGACCTTGGCGGAGGACAAACGTGTGAAGCACATTAAGAAAGAGCTGTATGAAAAATGCAGCTCAGAGCAGGAATAAAGGAAATGTTGAAAAACTAATGAACCATAAGATCTCTGTAATCGTCTCTTAATAGGCACATTGTTCAGTAACACTGGAGTGCGCTCGGTTAGTTATAACTTGTTACATCCGATCTCATGAGCTGCATGGCGGTGCACACCTAGTTCTAGAGGAAAGGACCGAACCCACTGTTGTCACTTAGAACACACCCCAGTAATGACTGCTACAAATTCCCGTCTCAGAAAATATTAATATTTTTACAGTAACATTTTTCAAAACCCGGAGTGCAATGAAAGAAAATTGAACGACTATTGCAAGTTTTCAAGGTTTGAGCGGAAGGGGGAAAAGAGACTTCTGTGATTTTGTTAAATGAAATTCCACTTAAAAAATTCTAGATCTATTTGAAATCTGTCATTTTAAAATTAATAACTGTTTTCCCTTAACGCAGTCTGTGTAAAGAAACCGAATCCACTTCTGAACAGTTCTCCTGCCTTCCCAGATACATGGAAATTCACTACTGTTGCTGACAAACAAAATGCCACAAGATTTGTCATACAAATCACATTATAAGAGGTTCCAAAAACTTGACAACGTTGACAGTTGTTTTCAGCAAATGGCTGCTTTACTCTGTACTGTCAATGTTGATGTCCTTGTGCACATGTAAAAGAGCAATGTGATTAAGGCAAGCTTGTCCACGCTATGTCTGAGCCAAGTTTTCCGTCTCCGCGTGGCACTGAAAGATTGCTCAGCTGTTGCAGATAAGGCAAGAATAGCTAGCAGATTTCTGCCATTTAAAAAAAAAAACATTCTCTGGGCATGCATTTCTGTAGGAATTTACCAACATCTGCTGCTGACCTAAAGTTTTCTATAGAAGTGGCATATTTAATTTACATAAGTAATTCACAATGGTGTTGGTCAAGCCTGATTTCCTTCAGAAATAATGAGTTGCGTTCACCAAGAAGAGATGGGTTGACGTGTAATAACATTTATATTCTCTAAATTGTCATTGTAGTCTCAGGCCTCGTACTTTTTTGGCCCATCTTACATTTATTTTCTGCATGTTCTCTAAATTATATTTCGGCAGGAAACTTTTTAGAAAGAATAAAGTGCTGAGAGATTTTGGTGATTCCACAGAAGGCCTACACTTCACACTTATCTTTTTTTTATAGGCTCTCTGAAAATGTTTGATTTTTGGAAGCTAATTTATTCTGGGAGAATTTTGTAGTTGAATTTTAGTGTGATTTAAAATGGTCATATATGCTATCCTCAAAAGAACATATAGGATTTAGGTATTTCCCATTGTCAAGATAACTTTTGACTTTGGACATGATTTATTTACCATTTTGTTTACCACTGCTCATTTTTTAAATTTACTCTATGTCTGTTTATATTATTTTAACTCAGTTTCTTTTGAAATGTGAACGCTCTTCAGGTAAAAATACAAAACTTAACTTAGTCTTGGCAATTCAGACCTGTCTCGTAATGCATTTGTTATTTGATTCATCTATTCTTATTCTTGGTCACCTTCTAGTACAGCTGCATGCTTTAACTGTCTGACTGGTCTTTGAAAATCTTAAGCCACATTCTTTGGAACAGTTGCTTCATGTTGGTTGAAATTCTCTGTGGCACTTTTTTCCATTCACAGGAGCCAACAGCCACCATAGCAGACACATAGTTTCCAAGAACTTAGGCATGGTTCATGATTCCTGAATCTCAACAATTTCTTGTAGGAATTGGAATACCATTTTCAGTGTCTAAAATCTTTGTGCTATAAATTAAAAAAAAAAAGATATACATTTATATTGCAGTGTTAAATTAGCATACATAATTTTAAAATATTTTCATTCCTGTAACTAGCAAAGGGACACCATTTAAAAACTCACCATTAAAATTCATCCAATTAACTGAGCGAGTTATTAGCTAAAAATATTAGTGAAAAAATTATTTTAGGAAAAATTAAGGATGAAAAGAGACTTGAACTAGAAAGGGTAGTGGCTTTCATAACACATGTATGTATTTTCTAATCTAGATCCACGTTTTCCCGTGAACACCTTTAGGTTGTACTAAAAATATAACCATTGAAAGTTCAAATTTTAAGCCCCAAATTACTGCCTTTCAGCTCCATTGAGGCATCTACAAAATGGGTCAAGGTAACAATGCATAATTTGAAAAGTTAACAAAAAGTTGCTAATGGAAACAAAATGAAAATCAATATAATTGTGGTAACCTTTAATACCTGTCTTATTTCTGTTGTCAATTAAACATTTTAGGAAGCAGAAATCCTTGTGAAAAATTTGCCACAGCTAGCATCTTTATTTTCACGTAGCCAAGGGATAAGAAAGGAGAAGTTTCCCATAGAGTGTTTAGCTCCTCTGATTAAACAACTGATAAAAAAAACATGAGTGGTTTATAAAAAAGGAGATGAGTAAATAAAGAGAAGCAAAATGTGTATCAATAGAGGAGGGCATGCAGGCAGGCAAAACATAGACATGCTCTTTTTTTCCTGCAGATTTTCATTTTCACAATTTTTTATTTTGTAAAATTTCATTAGAATTATATTGATGATGACTTTTTGTACTTGAATAATGGTATCTCATTTATGAGATTTATGAAGTTCTGGTCTTAGCCTCTTCCTTAATTTTGATTTTGTGTGTAAGTCCAGAAGTGCATAATCTGTCTGGAACTCAGATCTTCTCACTGCCAATATGTTCCCAAGGCTTTGGTTCAATCCACTTGTAGATAATGTTATTGAAAGACAAAAGCAAAGTGTGAGGAAAATAAAACCGTTACTTGTGCATACAGTATAAATAGAAATTCCTTTCTCTGAGTGAACACTTACAATCATATTCTTCAGTACACATTTTGAGTTCATGTCCTGACACAATAGCTAGCAGGAGAGAAGTGAAGATAAGTTGTTCTTTAGGGACTTCTGTGAGATATCAGAAATATATCATGTAAGTAGCTCAAACAATTGCATTTCTCCTTACCCTATCACTCCTGAAGGCCATAAAACTACTCTTTGCAAGGTGACTGGATTTTACTTGTGGATGAAGGAGGATGTGACTGCTTCTCATTTGCTTTTGAACTTTCTCATGATACTGAGAATTTCATGAGACAAAAGTGATGTTATCAATCATGCTATAAATACTTGTATGAAAGTTTTATTGTGTTTTTCTGGGGCGTGCAAGATGAAATACCTTTTACTGAACATTTCTAGCATCCGGAAATATTTTACTGATGGGTTGGATTCTATGTCTTTTGGGTATACTGCAAAATATTAGCCAGTGTTTGGGGATGAACTTAGGTTTAAAATAAATGGCCACCTGAGGACTGGCGAGGCTTTCTCTCCAGGGCCCGGATCCTCCAAAAGAGGCCCAGGGCCACTCTGCTCTGGCTATATTTCTGGGGAGTGGTAATATGCAAAGACTTGTAAATGGGGTGAGGGTAGAGGGTAACTAAATACATCACAAACCTTAAAATTGTATGTTTTGTGTTTTTGACGGATTATCAATTATGATTAAAAAGATACCATGACCTGCTATCACCCCCAGGATAAAGTCTAGATTCCTCCGTTTGGCACAGAAAGACTTCCTGCACTTCCACTTTTCAGACTCTTCTCCATTGCTTCTTCATAGCTGCACCAAAGCTAAGAATGACTAAACATTACCATGTTCTGACCGTATCTGGAATGTCTCTTGCCAGGAAACCATGTCAGTTGTATCCACCTTTGGAACATGTATTCACTCTTTCAAGATAGGGTTCACATGGCATCTCCTTGGTGAAACTTTCTCTGACCATCCAAGAAAGGCACTAGGTCCTCTGCTTTGTGCCTATTTTGACATTTATTCATACTGTATCACACCCTACAGGACTTGAAAATATCTTTATCCCTCAGGCTAGACTGTGAGCCTTTTGAACATAAGGATTGTATCATATCCATTTTTATATTCCTTTGATCTTGCATAGTATGTGGACTACGGTAGATGCCATATAAATATTTGTTGATGGTGATGTAGCTTTTTGCATTATTTGTGCCTCAGCCTCTGATTGTTAGTGAGAGTTCACGTATCGTCAGAATCTCTCATATACCAGACATGTTGGGAAATCTATCTACGAACGAAACACTCTCCATGCATATAATTGACATTCAAGAACCCATACTGGGTTCATTTACCTTAAATAATGTGCTTATTTTCATGTGCAGTTCATCATTGCTTTTAGCATAACACTTCATACAGAAGAGCAAATTTAGATACATTGCAACTCGTAAAGAAGTAACAGAACCACCTGTCCACCATTTTTAAAAGTATTTACTACAGTTCAGAACTAAAGTTGGTAGAGAAAATTAACTATAAAGCCTGAAATACTAATACCTCACGTAATAACTGGTCAATTTTAAACATTAAGACCATAGCTAGGAATTAAGAAATAATCAAAAGGGCATAGAAATGCAAAGGAAGAAAGTCCACAATGTCCATCATGGTAGAAGAGCTCTTCATTCTTCCACCCAGGCAGAGCCTACTCATTCTTATGTTACAGTTCTAACGAGCTTTCCGTTTGTTCCCGTGCCTTTAGGAGATTGGAAGGGACAAGTTACTAAAATTGGGATTATGGGACTTGTACTTCAGGTAAATGAAAGTAACAAGAAATGCCAGCTGATAATCTGATTCTGGAATGTTAGAGAAGGCAATATTAAAAAAGTAGAAGATGAAAAGACTTAATTACCTGTGGGACGTTTCAGTATAGTTCTAGCTAATCTAGCCTCACCTCTGTAGAGGGCCAATCTTGTTTCCTGGTCTCCTTCACTACTCTGTCACCTACCTGTTTATCCCTTTCTGTTCTAAGGTCTTTTGCCCTGTTTCTGCTTGGTTAAATAGACACCACTCAATTTTCCAGAACCTTAGTGTGGGCCTTTAGAGTCGAGCACACATTCAAGCACAGAATCAATCTATGATCTAAACATCTGGGTACTTCACTACCAACCCCCTGCCCCGCCCACCCCACGTGACCCCACCCCAACCATATAAAAACTTCTGCTTCTGAATTCCTGTAGTTCTTGCTAGTTCTTCACGGAGCTCCCAGCATGTGCCCAGTCTTCACCTGACTTCTTAGTGTACCTGCTCCTTAGATGCCTCCAGTACCTGTCCTGCTAGACCAGTGGTCTGTCTGGTCTCGGGACATGGCCTTCCACTGTTGACTAATTCTGAACAGCTTGACTACGGAAGTTCATGGTGATAACGTTTAAGCAGCTCTGGATTTTGTAGCTGACTCACTGGAAATCTCCAATGAGATGTACACAGCGGCAATGGCTTTAAGAAGGTCAGGGGAGCGGGTAAAGATTGTTGCAGAAACAGTGGAATTTTCACAGCAGTATTGTCCATTAGGCCATGGACTACATGGATACAATCTCCCCTATCCAAAGGATAATTCTCCTCTAAAAACTGCCATGTTGTGAGTGTCTTTGCTTGCCTCGCTGGCTGTTACAAACCTCACAGACAGAATTCTTCAGCATGGATGTGTGATTCTGTACCACTATGCCACCCAAGTGAAGCACGTGCCTGGGGCTTTCATTTGTGTAGCGCTGCTTTGCTGACTATGAATTTTGAACTACTAGTGTTACTACCTTCCACTTAGTGATAATTTACTATTGTTACGTTATTCCACGCTTGTGTTTCAGATCAAGTTCTTATGGTACAATTTAGGCACTTTTATGTGCATTCCTGCTTGCTTAGATAAAATTACAACACATGGCTTAATTAGTAAGATGCGTATGTTCTTGAGGGAAGGCATACTTCCCATCAATCTCTTTTCCCATTCCCAGCAAATTGCATCATGAAAATGTTGTGGAGAAACATTTTTTCTTTTCCTGAGTGGTATTTAGTATTATTTAGCAGTTCTACGAAGTGAACAATTAATAATTGAGTAATTCTAACAAAACTCTTCCATTCATCTTGGTTGCAAACATCATCGCTATAATCCGGTAGCTTCCACCATCAGGACTGTCACAGGTATGTGACTAGATGGCTGCCCCGAGGACAAATTTGAAGCCCTTTGTGAACTGAACATTATTCTCATTATTTGTCAACTGTTTAAAATTCTTCTGGTCATTTCTTGGGGTCTTGAGAGCTTGTAGTCTTCAGTGGAAATACCTGTTGCAGGATTAACATGCTAAACTGCTACAGTTAACAGTTTAATTGGATCATTGATCAGTTTGGTGAATATAGGCCTAAGGAAATAGAATACAGAGGTGTTGCCTGGAAGAGACAACAAAAAGTGGAGAGAGAGGTTTTAAAAGTAGGAGCTGGAAGCTCTGAATTTGCCTATTATTCATTTTATCTAAGTTAGAAGAATCACTAAACCCTAGTTATATAATTAATCTACTGAATCATGCTGGAACTATTTCTGATTTTTTTAAAGGACCTATATTTTCAGAGTACTTTATTTGAACTTATATATTCATTAACTTTTTAATTATAAAAATGTTATGGTTTCTTCAACTCTTATCTCATTCCATGAAAATAGCTGATTTCCCCACCAGTGACCCTAAAGTTCCCTTCAGCCCTCGCTTCCTATGATCTTTCTTTGTATTTTCGCCTTTGGGAATTTCTCAGGATGTTTGGTTCTGGTTCTCACTGGGTAGTGGTGCCGAGGTGGTGGCTTATCTCTCTGAGGTTGTCAGTTTGGGCACAGTCTTGATGGAGGGAGCTGATCCCACCAAGATAACCATTCAGTAAATTTTTGGCATGAGTCTAAGATTTCTAACTATATTTGTCTCAGCATAATGCATTGTACCTAGATTTTCTTGCCTTTCTCTCTATTGTATTTCTAAATTTTTACAGATGATAGGAAGTACTGGTACCTTTAAGAGGGATTTATAATACACTCACTGATGGTTTCCTGTTGTGTTTCTTAAAACCTGTGTCAGTAAATACATTGCCTAGAACTAGGCAGACGGGAGATTTTTAATTTTAAAGAACCTTGTGAATATTGGTAGATATATATATATTTATGTTAGAGTAACTCAGAATTTCTCTGTTGGCTGGGAAACTTGCAATAAACTTTTAGAAAAAGGGAAATTCAATATTTAAGATGAAGAATTTTTTTTTTTTTTTGCGGTATGCGGGCCTCTCACTGTTGTGGCCTCTCCTGTTGCGGAGCACAGGCTCCAGACGCGCAGGCTCAGCGGCCATGGCTCATGGGCCTAGCCGCTCCGCGGCATGTGGGATCTTCCCAGACTGGGGCACAAACCCATGTCCCCTGCATCGGCAGGTGGACTCTCAACCGCTGCGCCACCAGGGAAACCCGAAAAATTTTTTTTAATTTTTGAAAAATTTCCAGAAAAAATGGGTTGACTTTATAAAAATTATTAATTTCATTGACATGAAGTAAAATGTGTCATCAATAGTAGGTATTTTGTTATGCTTTTTTATTTATTTAAATAAAAAGGATGTGACTTAAGAAATCAATTCATCAGATTTGAGGTACAAATAGAAATCATGAAACTTGCATCTCTTAAAAATTTAATAGGGCTTCCCTGGTTGCACAGTGGTTAAGATTTCACCTGCCAATGCAGGGGACACAAGTTCGAGCCCTGGTCGGGGAAGATCCCACATGCTGCGGAGCAACTAAGCCCGTGTGCCACAGCTACTGAGCCTGCACTCTAGAGCCCGCAAGCCACAACTACTGAAGCCCGCGAGCCTAGAGCCCATGCTCTGCAATGAAGAGTAGCCCCCGCTCGCCGCAACTAAAGAAAGCCCACGCAGAGCAACGAAGACCCAATGCAGCCAAAGATAAATAAATAAATAAATAAATAAATTTATATTAAAAAATTTAATAATTGGAGTAGAATGGAAGAGAAAAAGAAGGTGTTACTAAATGAATACATTATGTGTAAAATTACTGGTAAGACTGGTGGATTTTAATCAATAAAATCTTCATAATGATTTTCTAACAAATGAGCATTTACTAAATATAAAATTGCTATAGTCAGTGTGCCTTTATGATATTAAAGGAAAACTGTCAAAGAGATAAGAAATTGTGGATATTTACTTTTGTTATAATAAGCACACAGAATCAGCTCTGCTATTTTGCAGAATTAATGCTTATGTATGAGAAAATGTCACAAGAAATGTCCGTTGAGGCAAATGTTAGGACTCTTAACTGAAATTAAAAATGTTTTACTACGAACTGCTTGCTGTGGGTCTACTGCCTTAACTCTATGGTGAAAGTCAGCAAGAATGTATAATTTTATATAGGAACATTAACTTTAAACAAAACTTCCTGACTGGGCCAGGTACATAAAGTGAAGTCAAGCAGCTTGTCTTTCAGTCATATGCCAGTGGTGCAGGTTCCCCGGAAGGAAGCCAGGGTGCAAGTTTTCAAAGAAGGGAGCTTTTGCCTGCAGTGCTTAGATGACTCACTCTATCACAGGGGATAATTTCACTGCGACCATTGAGATTTTTGCTATTTTCTTTCTGGGAGAAGGAATAGATGGGTTTATTTTAAGTACTGGGCAAAGGGATCGTTAGTGGGAATTCTGCACGAAACGACCCAAGATGTGAGCTGGACAGGAATCATTCATATTCTTAAGATAAGTTACTTCAAAATATGAGTATAATTACCCTTGAAATGTTACTTTTGAGTGTTTTTTTTTTAAAGCTTTTTCCTTTTTTTTTTTTTTTTTCTTAGAGGGTGAAGGAAACACTTACAATAATGACTGGGGTTAGTGGTATTTATAGGCCAGAATTGCCTGGCAGTCCTTCTTTTCATCTTTGAGTAAACAGATGACCGTATGTAAAATAACCATTATATACTCTGAATATTTTAAATCTGCCTTTCATGTTTGGAATGCTCCTGACATCACCTGCAAAGATCAGTGCTGCTATCCTCAAGTTTCTGCTTTGCTTGTGTGTCCACGGAAGGCATAGAAAACTAAGCTTCTTCATGTGCTCCTGCCTTCCCGTCAAGAAACTCACCTCAGGCTAATGAATGCAGAGAGACTGGTCTGTACTGTGCCAAGGTTGTATGCAAACTGCTCAGGATCATTTGGGGCCCCACTGGCAGCTCTCAGAGCATTCCTGGGTTTACAGCCCCCAGAATATCTTGGGCAGCGCTTGTTTCCCTAGCTCTGACCTGTTGCTAAGAGTCAAGCCTCTATGTAAAAAGAAGTGTCTCATTTTCACAGGGCCTGCTCTGCAGAGTAAGTGGCCATGAATTCGACTTTTTTGTGACCATGGTACTGCTTGGGTTTACTCTCCATAAAAACGCATCAATACATTTGCAGCTGGCGGGGGCACTGCTTTATTGCCCATTGTGGAATGCATACCAAATAAAAACCACCACGATGTGTAATAGGCAATCTTATATGCTTTTCAGGTTACTCAGATGTTCAAACACGCATAACCAACCATCAATATAAGAAATTCTCCTCTAAGCTGTTAGCATATTACAGTCTGTGATTTTTCAACTCAGGGAATGATACTCATTTCTCTATCTGTCCAATTCAGAACAACTTCTCCTTTATTGCATTTAGAACAGAGTAACTGAAAGGCAATAAGGAAAGGCAATATCACAGAATGGTTCACATTACGCTGAATTTTATTGTAGTCTGACATTGTGAGTGAACCTTTGGAATCCTTGAAAGCAGCATAGAAGCAAAACCTGCTTCTAATGGTCTGGAGAAAAATATTCTGACATAGTGATAAGTGGGGTGACTTCTAGAAATCATGACTTGAAAACAGTTTTTGAACAAGTGCTATTTCTGTTGTTCCAAATTACAAAATGACATTAAAACAGTCTGCCATTGGGCAGACTACTAATTTTTTCCCTTTCATCTTTAAAGATATAAAGTGATCTACAACTCCTCCAAACTCCTGCTAAAAAATACTTGTCTTCCATTCTCCGCCAATTCTTCTCTCCAGTGATTGTGTCAAAGTATTAGACTTTAGGTGCTATGACGTATTCACTTTAATTTGTTTATTTTTCTAATAGTAAAATGGACACAGAGTGGTAGTTATAATTATGAAATTTATTTTTGTTTACAAAAAGCAACAAATCATTTTATTATCTCCATTATTCTCTGCTCTTGAAATATATGGAGTTGTATATTCTTTAGGTCTGAATTATTTCAGAGAACTACCATAGATTTATTTTTTAACTACTATGGGGATTTCAGTGAGAATAATAAAGGCTCCATCAACATGGGGTCGTTTCCCTAGAATCTTATGGTTCAAATAGAAATGAATTTAATTAATATGACTGACACGTTACAGTCACAAGTTTTTACAGGATGTCAGGAAAAGAATCTCCCCTTTTATTAATACAAACACAAACTGTTTTTTCCCCTTTCCTCCCTAGCTACCACTGCCATGTCCCTCATCTTCACTTTTCCCCACTTAACCTCTTCTTTTGTTGTGCCTGGCACATAGTAGGTGCAGGGTAAATATCGGTGTGTGTGAATGAATGAATGAGAGACGCTCAGGACACAAGAGCTTCTTGGTTCACTTGAGTCAGCTGGCTCTTTGCAGGGTTCAGTGTATAAACTGGACGTGTCGTCAACGACTTTCTTTGGTCTTTGTGTGCATAAGCTAAGGATAAACAGCGCTGGAGGGAGGGAGGGCTTCATTCATCAGAGGATTACACCATCATAAACTCACCAAAGTGTACCACACAGAGCCAGTGATCACAGAAGACAGGCAACCCAGGCCCCATCATTAAATATAGAAGCCTGTCTTCACTGTTTGTATCCAAACAGACTCTCTGTATTTTGGAAATTTCCAACACACTTCCTTTTGAGTTGCTTCTTTTCTCAAGATACCAAGACTGACGCTTTATAAAAGTAGACTTGGTCAGGGAAGCTGGTAAAACGATGGCTGTACCCTCCCTCATCCCCCTGAGGAGACTGTGGTGTTAATGCTTCTTTGCTGACTTTTATGTTTCTGACAAATCTCTATATTCTGGTTGGGTTTCTCTTCTAAAAAAGCGGTCTCTCCTAAGTGAAAGCACCTCATCTAAGAGAACGCTCAGTTTGCACTCAAGACAACAAGCAGACTAGAAACTGACGTTTTAAGAGTTGAAGTTCAATAACTAAATGATTCCTCTTTCTCTGGACCAAATAAAAGGTATAACATCTCAGACCTGTATCTTTAATTGAAGATCAACCATGTAAGGAAACTCAGGTAGAAATTGCCAAGTTATTTGTGGCTTACCAGAAAGGTTTCACACACAAAAGCTCAATATTTTTTCTTTTTACTAGTGAAACATGTTGTATGTGTGTGTGTGAGTGTTAAGTACCATCTTTATTTTTAGTTATTTAAAGTATGCAACATTCAATCCTTCATATAGTAATGAAAACATTTAAAATATTTAATACTTTTAAAATAGTTAATATTTTATACAGTATTTTTATTAAATTAAAAAATACTTTAAACACTAAAAATATTTTTAAAATATTTTATTAGGTTGTCTTGAATATTACTAAGAATTTACTAAAGTAAGAAAATAGGTGAGAATAATGGTGAAGTCATGGCAAAGGGAGAAACGTGCTCCTGCTGTTGAGGTGACAATGTGATACTAGACTCTGTGGATTCACTGTACTTTGAACTGTTTTCCCATCTCTTAGTAAGATCCAGTGTCCATTTGGCTTGTTTTAAAGATTCTGTAATGCCTTATACTAATTTAAGTTAGCTTGACTAGGTTTCTATTCCTTGTTGCCTGAAAAAGCCAAACATACGTTATGAAAGTAAAATGGAATCCTACATTATGTGGAAGTTATTTGTAAGCTGTAAGCTAGTGTTCAAATATGAGGTGGGATTAGAGAAGTTTAGGACCTAAATTAGCTTCAAAACTTAAATGCTTATTAAGGAAAAATTTATTTGGTCGTCAACTCAAGTTTCAGTTGTGTATGCATTCCTTGACTTTCTGAAATAGTCTAAAGGCAGTCAGAACTTGCTACAATAACTCCTTACCTGACTACTGAGCTTTTGGCAACGTAAGCTCTTTGGCAGAAAACTTAGTTGCAAAACTTCTAGGGAATTTCTATAGTAGATTTTTATCCAGAGTCATACTGATGATTATTTAGCATAAATTGACAAATTTAGATCTGTTTTTCTATCTCAGAGCAGATTGGAAGAGAGAAGGTGAAATGATATTAGACATATCGTCTGTGAGAGGCACAGTAGTAGAAATGTCTTAATGGAGAGCCTGGAATTGAAGGAGAAAGCAGCCAACTTTAAGGACAAACAGGACACAGAGCTGTGTAATATAATGTGGAGCTTCACAATGATGACATATGACAAACAATTTTAAATTTGTATTCTAAAAGATTTTTTTTATGGAGGCAAGGGCATTTAGAAAACATTTTAGAAACTATTGAATAAAAATGGTTAAAATTAAAGTGTTTAGTTTATATACTCAACAAATATTTATTTGCAGAATGCATGTCTGGGGCCAGCTCATTAATGATGTGGTACTCTGTTTAGAATTGAAGTCAGTCCCCATCACTTCTCTCAAAAAATGACCTTCCTTTTATCTCTTATAGCCCCTTCAAGATTAATTCTCAGAGGTTTTGATATAAATCAAAAGCATTCTTTGGTAGATTGTAGTATCTTTTTTTCATTGAAATACAGTTGATTTACAATATTATATTAGTTTCAGGTGTTCAGCATAGTATAGGTTGTAATATCTTAAAACAGTCTTGAAAAGCACAAGAATCTATATCTGTAATACCTGGAAAAAAGTTCAGTAAAATGTATATTTCTTCTACTCTTCCTTTGATGCTGATATGTTCACTATTACACTGATGATGTAAATTATGCAGGTAAATCTGGGTGGCTAAAATTATATTAATGCCGCTGCCACTACAAAAAATGGCATCTGAA
The DNA here is from genome assembly GCF_949774975.1 of Lagenorhynchus albirostris. NCBI lineage: Eukaryota > Metazoa > Chordata > Mammalia > Artiodactyla > Delphinidae > Lagenorhynchus > Lagenorhynchus albirostris. Next base: position 70,790,820 of record NC_083097.1, read on the forward strand.
GAGTGAGTTTGGGGATCCTGTGGATGTGACAATAAAAACCCAGTTTTTATGATATTATATTGAAAAAGAATTCAATATATAAATCATGTTTTTTAGTAAATGCTTTATTTTATGCCTTCCATGTAACAATGACCCTCTGTAACGAAAGAGCTTTTTTTTCAGTGTTTACAAGTTGAGAAGGGAACTAGAATTGGTCTGTGGAGGCCCCCAGCTTCTCATCATGTTTGACCATGAAGACTTGCTTACTCTCTGCTCCCCTCCCCCAACATACCAATCATTTCCACCTGGGAAATCTACCTTCAACATCAAATTACTCCTGAAAACAAAACACCACCACCAACATGCAAGGCTGTAGGCAGCTAGGAGGAGAGGGTTGAGAATGATGAACACTTGGCTTCCTCCATTTCCTTTCCCCAGGTCTGGGCATGGATTGTCAGGTACCAGTTAGTTATAAAGCACCTCAGTTTGAACCATTTCATTTTCTGCTCTCAGACTGGGAATTTATTTTCAGTGACGGTCGTCATTATCACAAACCTCAACTGTATTATAGCAAAAATGTGGCTGATCCATGAAGAATATCGTAAGGAGAATCTACCCACGATCTTGAAAAATACGAGACCACTGCAGATTCAGTTCCACAATTTTGAAATCTTAATGGGCTCTTCAGAGTGGCCAATCACCAATCTGACTGATTACGCCGAAACTGGTCATCAAGATGCCTGCCACTAACAAACTGATGCCGTTACTCCGCGTTACCCAGCTTGGCCTTAGAGACCAAAGGCCAAAAAGCATGTTGAGTTTTTATGGTAAAAAAAGTGCATGAGGAGAGCAACTACATACTAGGTTACCCTCCCAGTCTGACCCCTGTCCTTAAGTTTTTATTGCCTGAACTGGCACCAGAGAAGCACCTTGAAAATAACACATTCCCTGTCCATTCAGTGGTTAATGATGCTTAAAAAAAAATCACAGTTTGTGACTGTGACCTAAATTACGCCAGAAGCTGTAAAACCATGGTTTCTTTGAATTCAAATATGACCCACATGCTTTAAAACCACTACACTGACCCTATAGTACTGTTGCTGAGTGTGTGTGTCCACACACACACTCACACTCACACACAAAACACTTGACATTAAATGACTCGGTATAAGAAATGGTATTTTTCAGACTTCCATGTTAAAGAAAAGGCTCATGAAAGAGATGTAAGTGAGCTTTAAGCCAAACATTTGTTTGGCTTTGCTGCAGCAGGCTGCAGGAATGTAAACTTTTTTTTTTTTCAATGACTTCAGCTCCTAATTTGAAAGCTAGGATTTTTAGGAGTGAGCAAGAGACTATATTTGGCCAAAAAATTCTGCTGGCTTTACTTAGCCACTCTGCACATTCAAAACAATACTTCTTTATCAAAAAAACAATAGTCTGTTTTATTCACAGCACATGTAGAAGTTGGAACATCGACTAAATTCCACTTTCTTCTCTCGCAGTGTGTCTGTAACCAGCTAATGAGCTGCAACAGAGCCTGGCCTTCATTTTCAGCAAATTAAGTTCATCCCTCATAGGAATTGTGGTCTGGCTGTGGCACCGCTCCTAGGTATGGGTGGGATTTGTTTCTTCTACCAGTTGTAGGTTGGCCACAGGGGTACGTGCTGTCGCACCACACAACAAAATCTTCTCTATAATAACCAGTCTAAGTAGCCTTTTACCCCACAAAAGTAGATCCCATTTAATTTACTTTGTGTTTATAGCACTCCCTCCCAAACCGCATCATTGGCACAGACTGATATTTATACAACTTTTTATTTTAAACTATTTATTTAGAGTTGAGACTTCAGTAGCACTCCCTGTCAGATTCATTGAGCATGCTTAAATTCAGGATACCGAAAATGTAAATTGGGAAGAGTGATGTGTGTTTTTGGAATTCATTTCTCTAGTGCGCAGACACCCACCCAACTCTCGCTGAAGTAAAGGGAGGTTACACATGTGTTGATAAAATTTGTGATACAGATGGCTGGTAGGAAACTTTCCATTGATGGGTGATTAAAAATAACTGCTTTTGCCTATTGGGTCCCCATATTTCTTTGACAATAGAGTCGATCAAACATACAGTTATGTAACATGGATCGAAAAATTTCTAGTTCAAAAGTATCAGTGTCATTAGGGATCTGTTTTCATACGTAATACAGTGTTTCATTACTCAATTATTCTAATGGAAGGCTCAGGTCAAATTGGTACTTGCCACAGAAGGAAAAGAAAATAAAGTTCTTGATTTTGTATCTGACCTCTGCTTTGGGGCCTTACCCAAGTTATATTTTTCTTAAATGAAATTTTTCAGTTTTTTAACTTTTGAAGTGAGGAAGGGATGTAAATTTAAAATTGACTTTTAACCACATAAAATAAAGTGGCATATGGTCAAGTTTTTTACTCATGGTGGACATTTCATACTATTAATGATATTGAACCTTCATTTTCTATGAGGTTCCACAAATTGTTCTTAATTCCCATACTATTTAGTGATCTAAAAATACAGGTAAAGCCTTGCTCACATCTTTGATCCTCTTTTACTTTCTTCTTTTGGTGAATGCCAATCTGTTTTCAAGTCCCGGCTAATATATTCTCTTCTTCATATATTGTGAAAAATGTCCCATCTTCTCAATGGAAAACATAGCTGAATTGTAGTGGGATCATTTTTGAGATATTAACCAGTGCTTCTATCCTCCTAGTATTTCCTATAACCCCCACCCTTCCTCTGTATTCTGGAAGCTAGGCTACTTTAGGAAGGAGACAAAAAGCAAAACAAGTGACAATAAAGGAGTCAACCTCATTGTGTTTGTAACTTAAAATTAAGGTCCCAATTTAGAAAATAGATTTGAAAGAATAAGGGGTTAGTTTCTGTTGTGCCCTCCTCAGCCCAGGGTAGGTAGAGATTTCATGGGTTTCAGGAAGGGAAGAGAGTTGAGAAAGGAAAAAGGGAGGTTAGATTCTAGTGGGACCTGGCGAAGTCTTGCTTCTCGAATACAGAGGATGCCCCCGCCTCTTCCCCATCAGCTCAGAATAGATGTGGGCTTTTTCATAGTGTCTAGTGTGGAGGGATGATGCAGTGAAGACTGGATTTCTCAACCCCGCTCTGCACTCTAGACTCCTTGGCACTTTTTAAGTCCCCTGGAAGTTAGAGACAACCCAGGGGAGAGGGGTTAGAGGAGGCCTTATTTCTACCACTGTGTTAGTGTGGGCTTGAAATAATAAATCGTTATAGAAAAAAATAAAATGATACCCTTTTTGCGTGTCTGAGTTTGGTGGCTGCAGGTTTGTATGCAGCAAAAAAAGGAACTGTGCTGTTACGCTCCTTTGTCAGAGTATGTGATACATAGTAGGTACACAATGAACAGTTGGTAACAGAATGAATCATAGAGCCGGAGCTGCAGGCCAACTGCTCCATGCCTTTGATCTGGTTTCTCTGTTGGGTCAGGAAAAAAAAGTCTTATTTTTGCCTGCTGCAGGCCAGCTTGGCTTGTTTACTCCTGTGGTTTTCCAAATTCCAAAACAATGCGGCATGGCCTGAAATTACACTTCAGTGCTTTCTGGAGCATTTCTGCTGCCCGCCCTTTTTGCAGTGACTCCACTTCAGCTCTTGTGTGCCAGCTGCTGCGATAGCTTGCTGTCACTGAACCTCTACATGCGTCCACCCCAGAGGAGTTAAGTGGGACCACATCAATGCTGGGGAACTGGCTGTCTTCCAGGACTGCACTGCGGGTCATTCTGTCTTGTGCTTTGGTGAGGTCTATTTTCTCCATGGCCTTTCAGTAGGAGAGGGGCCTGGGATAGGGCAGAGCCCAGAAAATAGAAACAGAATGCCCAGCGTGGGCGGAGAGCTTTTTTTTTTTTTTAATCAGAGGTTTCCACAGCCCCTTCCTTGGTTTTATTTATTTATTTATTTATTTATTTATGGCTGCATTGGGTCTTCCTCACTGCATGCGGGCTTCTCATTGTGGTGGCTTCTCTTGTTGTGGAGCATGGGCTCTAGGTGCGTGGGCTTTAGTAGTTGTGGCACGCGGGCTCAGTAGTTGTGGCTCACAGGCTCTAGAGCACAGGCTCAGGAGTTGTAGCGCACGGGCTTAGTTGCTCTGTGGCATGTGGGATCTTCCCAGACCAGGGCTCGAACCCGTGTCCCCTGCATTGGCAGGTGGATTCCCAGCCCCTGCGCCACCAGGGAAGTGCCCCACTTTCCCTCTTGAGTAGAGGAGATCCGATCAGAGGACGTTCCACTTATATATTCCCTTCTAGTCTAATTTTTCCTCAACTTTTTTTTTTTGTTTCTGGCACCTGTAAACCAGATGGGATATCAACTGACATACTGAGTTGTGTAGGACGAGGGGGGCTGTTCTGTTTCCTCCTTCAGCTCTTGTAAAGGCATCTGCTGTTTCCCTCGTACACTGTTTAGACCTCAGTATCCACGTCTTGTGAGTCATGTTTGTGTGATCCACGAGGTTCTCAGGCACTGTTAAACTTTAATATATAAAGTGATGACTTTTACACAGAAGGCTGAAATTAGTGAGAAAGTGTAAACTGTCCTTCACTCCTACTTCTTTCCTGTATCAGTTCGTATATTTTTGGTTGCAAGAGGAAAAACCCCAATTCAAGCTGGCTCGACAGGAGTGGAAGGGCCTCTTTAATGAAAGGTGGTGTAGCGTAGGTGGCTCCATTTCATCAAGAAAACTGAGTATTTTTCTGTCTCTCACTTGGCCTTTTACTGCTTCCCTAATGGTCACAGGATGGCCACCAGCAGCTGACACCGGGCTACGTGTTTTCGTATTCATGTCCTGCAGAGACGTAGGAGCGTCTAAGGAACCTCCTTTCCCAGAGAAGCCCTCAGCAAATTGTCCTGAAGTTGTTATCTGCCCAATTTTGAAACATACATCATACACATGCAGCATGTCACTCTCCTCCTTCTTCATTTATCCCCTCTACCATCTATTTGGTTAAAGGAGATAAAAGGAAATGAGGACAATATAACACATCAGAATGGGCCTGAATGAGACTACAGTGAAGAATATACTCTCAGTGACACAGGCTCCAGCTGCTTGCAATTAATCACTCTCACTTAATTAATCAATCAATTGAAGCTGATTGGGGCTGTGAAAAGAGTTTAGCAAAGCTGTGTTCAAGCTCCGGCATTGCTGTTTACTAGATGTGTAATCCCAGTCAATTTGTTTCACCTCTGAGAAACCCAGTTTCCTTGTATCAAATGAGATGCTTGTAAAAGCTCACCCGATAACTCCCATGTTCTCCAAGTGCCAGTTTTTATTGCGGTTGTACTTGTTATTATTATTTTTCCTGTTTCAAATAAAATAAGGAGCTGAGTCCTCATTATAAGAGTTACTCCAGTTCTATATTGAAAGGTTTTGTAGCATGTCAGAGTCCTCATTCATTCAAAAGTAAAAGTTTATGGACAGCTTGAAATGGGCAAAGCACTGTGCTAGATGCTAGGAATGTGGTGTGTATACATAAATATGAATATTAATTATCTCTATAGAGAAAATTAATATAAAATTATACGGAAAATTGAGTTGCATCTTTCAAGGCATACTAGAGAATTTATTTTTTTCTCCCTGAGTAACCAGCTTGTATTTGGTGACTTTTCCCCATTTATTTTCTTTTTCCTCATTTGAGTGAAGAAAGGAAAATTCAGTTAGCCAAGGATTTAAGTCAACTAGATTCCAATTGATTGAGTTTCTAGTATTTATGTATTATGTTAAGAAAATTGTATGCTAGGTATTTTTTGATTTACAGATAATGTTGTAATATGTATTACTAATACATCAGCTTTTTTAAAAATCAGAATTTTTCAGCACTTCCTTAGAAAATCTTCTTATTCTGTAACTAATTTCAAAATGTAAAACATGAATATTAAATATAATGTAAGTTGTTTTAAAATTTTAAGTTCATGACCATCAAAATAATACCTGTCTTTCTACTTGAACTGCCATAAAGCATGTACACACTGTTATATTTAAAATGGATAATCAGCAAGGACCTACTGTATAACATAGAGAACTCTGCTCAATACTATGTAACAACCTAAATGGGAAAGGAATTTTAAAAAGAATAGATACATGTATGTCTACAACCGAATCACTTTGCTGTACACCTGAAACTAACACAACATTGTTAATCAACTATACTCCAATATAAAATAAAAAGTAAAAAACAAAAGCTCAGTGTTAAATGGAGACCTTAGCTGAGAAATGGTCTATCAGGTTCTTCTAATATTTGCCTCTTTGCTCCTTTTGCTTCATCTTTATTTGATTTTTTAAATTTGATTTAATTTTAATTGATTCATGTTTTATATTTCCACATTTTAAGTTTCTTCATATTTTTAATGGAAGTTAAAAAAAGAAAAAGAAAATATGCAGAGAGGAAGAAAGGAAAGGAGAAAAGATGGCGTGAAAGAAAAATAGAGAGGGTCTTGGAGAAAGGAATGAGCTCAGCAGCAGTTTTCAAATGAGAGGGAATCAAACAAGACACAGGTAGTTGGTTAGAAGGTACAGGTGCCAAAGAGAAGAAATGAGATCCAGACTGAAGGTCATGGCAGTGAGAACTATTCACTGAAGGTCAAGGGTAAGAACTATTTCAGGTGAAGAACAAAGAAGACTTGCCAGTTCAGTGACCAGAGTTTTGAAATGGTGGTGATGGAAAGTGGAATGGCAGTGATGCTGAAGGTTTGAACCTGGCTGATCTCAGAAATGGTAGGAACATGGGGGAGGGGGAGGGGATGGAGAGACCTGTGCCAGACACTGTGCTCGCCAATTACAGAAAGCCCTTAACGGCACATACATCATTGTATGTAATTCCAAATAACCATGCCAGGTATTAGTGGTCCCTTCCTACAGATGAGTAAACTAAGAAAGAGCAAGTTTTGTTTTTTTTCTTTGTTTTTAAACTGGTAATTCTGACTAATACATACACAGAAAAACCAAAAAGGAAACCCAAATGGCTGTTTGGTCAGTTTGATTAACATAGTCACTCACTGGGGATAATTCAGGTCAAAAAAGACCACCCCAGTCTCCCCAGTCACCAAATACCATATTGTGATCTTGTATGTGTGTAAGAATGTGTGTCTGGAGAGGGAATTATTTTTACTACAGAAACTTTCTTCTTTGCGTTGGTTATGTAACATTGACTTCACTCACACAGCAACTTGGATGTGCTTGGAAAATGTAGCTCCATTATTTTGTCTATAACTACTCTGGCTCTCATATAAATTTAAAGTCCTATGCAGTTTAAAATTCAGGCCAATCCAGTCATTAAAACCATCACCTCAGGTAATGCTGCCCCTTTAGGAAAACATGCTTAGTCTCCCAGATTTCCCAGCGTTCTGTCACTCCCAGTGGTGGAGTGGTGAGGGGAGCTGGCATCTTTGGGCGTGGAGTCTTCTGATCCTCTGGTTTTCAGGGTGATGTCCCTTATCTGTTGTCTTGCTGGCACAGCTGATTTATCTTGGTCGTCTTGCCCTCGCCTTGGCTTTCTCTGTTTTATTCCCCAGGTGGCTCCCTGGTGGAAAGCCCAAACTGAGCCTCTACCACGGAGGCACCTTGCCTGCTAGCTCTCAAATCAGCTGCCTCGTGAGTCCCCCACGGGATGGGGTGGGGTGCTGTGGGAAGGCCTGGTTTCTCTCCAGGCCACATTGAAACGAAGCAGAGTCTAGGAAAGCCATTCCTCAAAGCCAATAGATGAGCTCTCAGGAGTTTGATGTGGGCGGCCCTGGGATGGGGGGGAGGTTCATTCTAGAGTCAGATATGGAATTTGAGGTTGCTCTGCTCTTGGGCTTCCCACGCCTTACCACTCAGAAGAGTGAAAGCCAGAATGGGAAACTGGGAAGCAGTCTCAGATTGCTTTCCATGCTCCACCATCCTCAGCCCCCAGAAACAGAAGAGGTGGGCTTTTGCTCCCTTTTCTCTTTGTCCTAAGCCCTTCTACCATAAGGTAGCCAGCCGCATGGCCTGGAGAGTTCATAGGTGGAAGGTATACTCTCTTCATAATGAAAATTCTGCGATTGAGTCCTCCAGGCTTAGTGCTTGAAATGTTAAGTAGGAAATAAAAGAATTTAGCAAATCCATTTACTTTCCACAAAGTCTTGCTCTCAGACTGAATTCTTATCTTCTCCTGATCTAGGGCAGTAAGTTTTCTGCCTCTGCCCAGAAGGTGAGAGACTGCAAAGAAACATGATTTAGGGGATGCCATGAAATGCATTGGTTTAATATTTGCAAAATAGTATCTGTGGTACACTTACATAGACACAGTCAAAAGTCCAGAAATCTGTGTAGCTGCATGTGCGGGTTTACACTGTCTAGCTTCTGGTCAAATGAACATGAGAATCACTTTCTGATGCATTGTGTCTAGCAAGTAGAAAAGGTGGAGAGCTAGTTTCATTGTGAGCTAAAAGTGGATAAAAACTAGTAGATTATATTTAGAATACAGCCTATAAAAAATAATTACAGCCGTCATGATAAAAAAACAGGCAAACACTTCTTTTATCAATAAATAGGGAATTAACAAAAAGGTGACTTTTACAGTGTAATGTTCCTGAGCTGTTTTTAAACCGGCATTTTTAGAAATTATTTTCTAAGTGTTTTGTCAGGAAAAGAAACCTTAGTAAATTTTATTTTATGAATGCTACAGTTTAGAGTTCTGTTTTACACGATAGCAAAATAAGCTCACTTCTTTTATACTTTTTTTCCCCATTAGATTTCACTATTTGTAGCAGGCCTTGTCAAACAGGTGAAAATGAAATTATGGTAACATGAAAAGTGTACCTAGAAAATCATGTGAATTCTTTTTTTTTTTTTTTTTTTCATGTGAATTCTTTAATGAAGGCTCAACATTTGCTGTACTCGAAGGAGTATTCCCTTCATGGTACAAACTGATAATTAGAAATATTGAATTAGATATTTGTAAAAGAATAGTGGGAATTACCCACTATGACACTGCATTGTATCTTTTAGTTTTGGTATTCTAATTATGAGCCAAAATTTCCCCCAAATTCCAAATTCACCATAAAAAGAAACACATCTAGTGACCGCATCTCTTAAAATAATCTCTGAAATTACGAATACATTTATTTGTGTTAATGTGAGCTTTACATTTCAATTTAGATGATGGCGCTGTGGATTGTTTTTCTGAATAATTTCATTTAAGGACAGTTTGTAAGAACAGATAAAACCAAAGGCAATTGTGACGTGAACCCTTCTCTCCTGTATGCATGGAACAGAATTTTTTTTTATTGTGCTTGTCCAATTTTAATGTTTAAAAGGTTTTCTTTCAAATATGCATATGTGAAATTACACATAATGGATGGAAGAATTATGGCAGTGCTCTTTATTTCCTCCTTTTCAATAATTATGTGTGTATCTATCACTCATATGAAAGCGTAGATCTGTAACTGCTTTAGTCTTGTTTCTTGAGAGATGCCAGTTCTTTTTCTTTCTTACGAACGTAGAAGTATAGATGTAATGTAATATTCTCACCCATGTGATATTATTATAGGCTTTTTCTGCTGTTTTTGGTGACTTAATCATAAAAATGAAATTTAAAAAATGATTTCAAAAAAATGTCTTCTTCTGCACGCAGAACTTAGACAACACCTCTGGAATGCAATTTGATTTGAGGAAATGATACATATTTTAATAGTGGGCAGAGGAAGATGCATATTTACATGTGATGCTTATAATCACTTTAATTTCAGGACTATAATTTGTCATGATTTCTGGAAAGTTTTATTTTTTATTTTTGGAAAAGGGAATTTTGTTGACTGTGCACACTGCTTTTAAAGGAATATGTCTCTTAAACCTGAACATTCTGACAACCGAGCCGGGGCACTGATGACATTCTTTAATTCTCCTTGTCCTCTGTGAGGTAATATACAATTTGGTATCTAAAACTAGTTATGTATCATTGTCAAAAACTTTTTCTTAAATATATGAAGAAAAATACGTTTTCAAATAATTATACCTTCATTTTGTAAAGTGTTATCTTAAAAGCAACACTAATATGAAAATGCGAAAATGAAGATCCCTCTTTTTTTTAATGTATTATTCTTTTGGTGGCCTAAGATTTTTAACATGATTTTTAATTTGTCTCAAGGCCTGTGGAAAGAAATTGGCTTTCTAGAATGTACATGTTTGAGCATTGTACAGAAATAAATATCTCCCCCTTGGAATTTAAATTGTATCTAGTAGTACTATTTTTATACCTCTTACTAGGAAACGAAATACCTCTAAATTTAGTGCTTTGGAATTTTATTTCCACTAAAAATTTCTTCAGATATGTGAGCACCATAGTAACAGCTTTGCAAGCTGATTCTTCATTACAGTTCCCCGATAAGAGCTTCACTCAAGACAGTTCCTTTGGGATGACTGAGACTAAAAATCAATTCTGATAACATTAGAACAAATTTAAAGATGGAAAAAAAAACAATCAGAGAAAGCATGCATGCTGTGGATAAACAGAGCTTCCCTTACTTTTTTTTTTTAATCAAAAGCTAAAATGCGTTTTTTTCAAAAGTTTTTATTTCTTGGATTATTTTATATCTAGGTAAGATTTTTTGCCCCCTTTGGAAAAAAATAACTCTTTTACCAGAGATATGAAAGATTCAGCTGAATTTATTTATGGCATAGGTAAATGTCTTTTATATCTTTATAGAAACGTTTTTGCAAAACCTACAGGTAAGTAATATGGGGTGTGAAAATATGAACGCAATGAATCTATTTTAATAAAAAGTTAATAATCAATTCATTATTTTCAGGAAAATCATTGCATTTTAAAAACCGTGTAGTACACTAGACTGAGCTCTGATCATTTTAGAAAGAAGTCTGTCAAAATAAATCAGGTTGATAACTGATTAGCAGAACGTGTAGTCTGTCATTTTTAAATATGTGCCCAATTTCTTCACATAAATCTTACCTTTAAAATCTTCAAGGGGAAAATTTATTTTGGGCACATTGGCCATGAATATCAGTTGACATTTATACAGTGCACAGAATTTATACTGTGGGTTAGGATGTCGGCCATAATTCCAGGCTGATAGTTTGTAAAGGGAAGATTCCATTTTGTACTGTTTATAAAATGTTACTCTGAAGTTCCATGCTCCAAGACTAACAAAGTCTATCCAAGTATAGTCAAGCGCTGCAGTTTAACTTATTGCATTCATTAAACTAGGCTTAGATTGTCCTAATTATATGTTATCAACAATTAAGAAATAGATCACATGCCACAGACTGGCTAAAACATTCTGTATTCTTGGCTGGATGCCAGTGGAGGTGCCAAGTTCCATTCTACCTTGTCATCAGCTGTATCTCTGCTTTTGCAGTACAAGCAGCAGCTGTGCTAGACAAAATAATCTAAATTCTCACATGTACTTTTCCTTTAGGAAGTAGCTCACGCTGAATTGCATTTCTGGTGTGAATAGTACTACACCTGAGTGAGTTTGTGCTGAAAACGTATTTTATGCAAATATAATTTGTAACCGATATAATCTTTCATGACTTTCAAATGCATTTGTCCTATCAAAATAATGGTCTTACTTTCCATGCTGAAGTTATTACCAAATGGATTCTGTGGGTAGCAAAGTACTCTTTGCTCGCTCGGCAATGATTTTCCTATACCTCAAATTACATAATTTTATAGGTGCTCTGTTTCAAAGGAAAACAATCTTTATTGATCCAGGCAGTCAGAATTAATCATGGATCTCTGATCTCAAAACTCCTGGCAAAATCCTTTTATTCAGAGCACTCGTGTGCCAGATGCTCAGCACTTCACAAATCCTTGTGGGATGATGGGTTTTTCAAACAGTCTGATTGTTCAATCTAGTGTGGCTTCTGGAAGCGGAGATTCAGCAAGGCTTTTCCCTGAGCAGAGGCAGGCCCAGCCAATTTTATGAAGAGCTAAATTTGACCCAGCTTTTGCTTCCAACTGTCATCTTCTTGGTTACGTAAAAAACGGATGTCGGAAGTTGTTCTCCTTTCCACGTGTTCGATAGAGGAAGATCCTGGAATAACAGGTGTGTCCCAGCAGGAGCAGAGGTTAATGGTGCCCGGGTGCCACGCTAGGTACAAAAATATCCCAGTAGCCTAAGGTCCTGCACTCCTCAAACGGATCCTGTAATAGACAATCATGGAGGGCTAGTCCCCATAAGAAGAACTGACTTTCAGGTTCATCACAGAGCTTACATTTGAGTTGACATGTATTTTCAAGCTCCCAATTTACTCGGTTATTAAAAGCTTTACTATATCCTACATGAATCAAGGTGGAGGGGTCATGCTAAATTCTCAATTAGAATGTGAAGATGTCAAAGAGATTCAAAAGATCCAGGCAAGGTCTCTAATTTACACACAACTTGTCCTGTGCCGCTTTGTAATGGCATCTGCTGAGTCACTTCTTACTGGGCAGTGTAACTTTTCAAATTTTACTTCATACTAGGAAATCCTTTACAGTTCACAAAAATGTGCCAAGAAATTCTTTTGCCAAAACCAACTTCCTGGAATAATTTCCTTTGATTTCACAAAAGATTTTCCGTTATTTTCCCCTTTAGTAGATGATCCTTCTAGAGACTCAGATGAGTGCTCTCAGAGGAGAATCTATTCTGTTTGATCTGGATAATATATTCGCCTTCTCTGCTCAAGAGGCAACCAGTCTAATAGTCCCATTATCTATATGCACCTGCTCTCATCGCTTTGCTCTTGATCTAATACTATGCACCAGGCTATAATATAAGAAATACAAGTCTAAATAATATTCAGGTTTTTTCTGGCCCTTGGGGACAAAGTCTTGGTGAGGCAACGGGCTTGCCTTGTTTTGGTCGTCACAGCCTCCCTGACACCTAGAGCAGTGTCTGCCCTGGTAGGTTCTCAGAGTCTGCTTGCCGACTGAGGCTCTCATCTGGTTGGCTTTCTGCTCATATAACCTATCGTCTAGGTGCATCTTTCACTCGTGATTTTTGACTCTTTGGGGGGTTACTTCAAAGATGTTCTCTTTTTGAGTGGTTAAAATTCTCTTCCTTCTTCAGACTTACTTTCCTTCTAATCCTTTGTTAGAAATAACTTTTTTATTCTCCTGTACTTCTTTATTATCTGTTGCTCTTCTTACATCTTTTCTTTTTGAAACAGACTCTTTTGTTTTCCTTTGTCAATTTTTTTTTCTCCTTTACTCTCTTTCATGTTACCATTTAGGTTGAGGCTAAATTGCTGGGACAGCTGCTCTCTTTGACCTGCTCTAGACTTTGCCGACCACATCACCAACTGGCAGGGTGTGGTGCCTTGAGGTCTTCCAGGGGACAGGCTTCCAAATGGAAATAATGGAGTAACATTTCTGAGTTATAATTTATGCTCAACATGAGAGAATCCCAGTCATCTTAAGCATTTTTAAGCATATTCACTGTATTACTGAAATGCTTATTAAAATTTCTGAATCTTAAAATCAGTCTACCCAGTATTGAAATTGCATGTGAATACATGATTCAGATAGTGGTCATTGGTTAATAACAGGACCAGAAGGAAGCCCTAGGGACTCACGTAGTATACTCATCTTCTAGGAAGCCATTCTTCGTAGAAGACTGTCTTTTCTTTTCCTTAAAAACGCGGAAGAATTTTTATTATATGCTGTCTGTTGTCTCATGGCTCGTACAGCTACTGAATTATTTGAGCTAAATCCTATTCTTTCACTAGCTTACTCCTTCTCAAACACATATGCTTACAAATATACATATGTTTACAACATAGTATATATGCTTACAACATAGTGGGAAAAATAGTGTTTTTTTGGTTTATTTGTATCATTAGGAGGAAATTTTTTTCCTATCATAGGAGTAGAGGTTAGTTTGGTTTGGCTTCAAAATACTTAGGACTAGAACCAAAGTATACTTGGTTATTGCTGAGAAAGATTTCTTTTCTTTTTTTTTTTTGATTCAAGATCCCAGTGGGTCATTTTTGCCACTTCCATTCTTCTCCACTTTGTCAGAACCGTCTCTTCAGCTGCTGTGCAGTAAAAATGTGTGCAAGTGGTGTCTGGTACTTACATGGAGGAAGCCAGACTGCTTCGGGGAATGCGTGGGACAAAGGGAGGCCCTTTACACTTTGTAGCCACCAGGACAAATCACTGAAATCCTCTTAGATATTAGAGGGGAATATCCTGAGCTATTCTGAAATCTCAAAAGGACTAACAAAGTTCATTCCATTTGTCATGGAAATGTGACAGTGATATAGAACAAAACCTTTCCGCAGTGGGGGCTGGCTGCACCGAATTCCTTTTGCAACAAGGAAATTAGGTCAGAAGAAATTTAGGTCAACACCTTACAGAAATGCCCCTATGCCTGAAAGGCGCCAGGAGAACTTACACTGTTACAAACACAAAGGTTATTGTTTTTATATTTAATTTGAAAAATGGTACCTTCCAAAGCTTCGTGTGATATAAACTCAGTTATGATTCAGCAAAGAAAATTACCCCTTACATCACTGGCACTGCTCCGGCTAAATCAAGGGGTGATTCCTGAATCACTTCTAACCAAGCCCAGCCTGGCTGACCCGGTTTAATCATGCAATTCAAGAAATATTTATCAAGCCTTCATTATGTGCAATGAACCTATTAGAAAATTTAAAGGTTATAAAGATTAATAAGCACCCTACTCCCACTAACTCCATCTTTGCCATTAAGAAGCTTAAAGCTTAGGGAGGAGGAGTAGGTTAGGGAGCAGATGAAAGTGCAACATAACCTATAATTCTTTGATTCACTTATCATACAGTAAATGAGTTTCTATTGTGTGCCAAAAACTATGAAAAGTGACGTACGAGAGTTAAAGCAAAGTGACTGGTTGGAGAGGAGAAAGAGATAGGGTCAGTTTGGCATGCACAAGGGTCAGTTTGGCATGGACAGGAAGGAATAATTTCTTGAAAAGAGGGCTTTTTTTTTTTTTTTGCGGTATGTGGGCCTCTCACTGTTGTGGCCTCTCCCGTTGCGGAGCACAGGCTCCGGACGCGCAGGCTCAGCGGTCATGGCTCACGGGGCCAGCCGCTCCGCGGCATGTGGGATCTTCCCGGACCGGGGCACGAACCCGTGTCCCCTGCATCGGCAGGCAGACTCTCAACCACTGCGCCACCAGGGAAGCCTGAAAAGAGGACATTTTAACTGAAATTTAAATGGGTGTAACTTCAACAGATGGTGAGCTGTAAGAGGTGCCTGAGTGGAAGCCTTGGGAAGAAGGGCGCAGTGGGCCGGGTGCCTGGAGGAGGGGAAGCAAATGGAAGCAGTGGCTGAGAGCTTCAGGAGGAGACAACAGTATGTGCAAAGGCAAAGGGGTAGAAAAAATTGTGTTGTATCTGGGGAACAACCAATGATCCATTTTAACAATTCTGAGCATAGAACCCAGAAGGTGAAATACAGTTGACCCTTGAACAATGAGGGGGTTAGGCGAATCGACCCTCCACATAGTCGAAAATCTGCCCATGACTTTATAGTTGGCCTTTGGTATACACAGTTCCACATCTGAGGAGTCAACCAACCACGGGTCGCTTCATACTGTAGTGTTTATTGAAAGGAATCGGAGCATAAGTGGACCCATGCAGTTCAAACCCAAGTTGTTCAAGGGTCTACTGCAGTTAGAAAAGGTGAATTGGAGTCCTATATAGAGATACCTTGAGTGCCAGACTAGGAGTGGCATGCATAGGGCGAACCATCCCACAGCCATGGATTCTGGTGACTTGGATGGCATATCTGACCAATGAGATGGCTGAATAAAGTCTAGCAATACTAAGCCATAAATCTTGATCCATTGTTCTAGAATGTCTCTAGATATTAGGTTACTTGCTCAACATCTATACTATAAATGTAGAATATATATTTTCTAAAAGAAACAAGTGGAACTTTACTACATCCACTTTTTACCTGAAATCTATTTTGGTGTTTGGCCAGTTTAAATTTAAAAAATGTATGAGAAATATAAAAAATGAGCCTGGTTTTTATTTTCATTGGTTATGTGACCACCTTCTCACTACATACATCAGTAAGCAAAGTCTGCTTTCAGCAGTGGAACTTTGATTATCACATCTAATTCTGGTTTGGTAGCACATTAAACTTTCAAACAGTTAATGACTGGGTTTTTTTCTGTTCAGCTTTACCTTTCATAAAAGCACCAGCAAGAGGAAAGAAGTGACAGTAAGACTGAATTATGAACTTTAAAAAGCTGAGAACAAGTAACTGCTTGTCCTGTGAAAGCTGCTCTCTCTGCTCTTGATTACCTGTCTGCGATAGGTCAGTGGTGAGCGCTGTGTGCCTGCGATGACGGTTGTAGCAGATGGGCAGGTGAGGGACCCAGAGGGAGGAGTTTTTCTTAGGCTTCTGGTTAACACACAGGCTGCCCAAACTCTGCTCTAATAAAATGGCTTACTTCCTAGGCTTATTTCCAATATCTTCTGTAGGTCATCACTTTAACGAAAAACAAAACAGCATTTTTAATGAAGGGTGGATTAGTTTCCTAATTGCTCACCTCGAAGTTCTTTGGAAATTGGTGAGTGGGCACTTTCTGAATAAGGTTTTGATTCCAGAAATCAGCTTTGTGTGTATGTGGCATTTGGGGTGGAGAGAGAGGTTGTGCATATGTGTATATGTAAATATAAACGTGTGTGTATATATATATATTTCTCTATAGATGAGATGTCTCTATAGGCACAGTTTCATCTGTAATATACACACACACTCACACACATATGATTTAGATGTTGATGGGAGTGTCAGGAAGGACGAAATAAACTAACATTAATTGATCTCTTATGGCATTTTCTCCACTGAGGTGGGTACTAATATCCCTCCATTTTAGATGAATTTGAGGCTCAGAGCAGTTAAGTGAATTACAAGTTAAGCAATGTGCCCAAAGTCAAAAAGCTGGAAGGTAGTGGGCTTCCAGTCCGGGTTTGACTGAGCTCCACAGCCCAGAACACACACTCACTCTCTTCCTCTTTGTCCCCCTTGCTCCCTGCCTTCCTCTCATCCCCTCTTGGTCTTTTGTTGAAGAGTCAAATGGTTCACAAGCAAAATGCCATTAGGTAGGTAAAAATGACTTAAACCCATTAAAAAAGATATCACATAGCCAAAGTGAAGACCAAAATAAGAAGACACAATGAGGCTAGATGTGAGCTTAGTGACAAAGGTGACTCTGATTTTCTTTTAGTGACAAAGATGACTCATCTTTTCTTTTCTTGTGAACCATTCAGCTTACAACCAGTTACTCAGAAGAGCCCAAAACAACAATGTCACTGTTTTATACAGCTTGATTTTTATGATGTCCTTCGGTTACAAGTTTCGGGTGATCTGACTTAATTTCTTTCTTTATCCTTATCACCTCATATATAGGTTTATGCTTGGTATCCACTCAGACGCCTTGGCACAAAGAAACAAAATATTGAGGGATGGGTTCACACCTCAAGTTCACACCCTCGCTGGAGCTAGAAGCTGCCACCGCTAAGGAATAACTGTCCAGTATGGGGGCTGATCAGGGAGACTGTTGAGAGTCCTTACACGGCAGTCATGCCACAGGCATGCATGTGTGAGTGTGCCCACACGCGTGTGTGTGTCTCACAATACCCTGTCCTACGTCTTTCTCTTGCTTTGCTTGCCGTCATTTGTTTATTATTCTTCTCACTGTTGTCCATGAAAAAGCCTTTCTGCATACCTGCAATTATCTCACAATTCTACACAGTTTTCATCTAGACCTTTACACATTCTGGGAATGGAGTGTGTGCCCTGGGAACATTGTAATCACAAATGAATGCCATTTTGTGTCTTGGTTAGATGGGATGATTCATAGAGCTGTGTGCTTTCAGGAAGCATTTGTGGACTAAAGACTGGCTATAGGGAGTAGAAAACTAAGGTATGAGGCCTGATGCAGACTCCAGAAGTTGTCAGGCCTGCTTTTAGTTTATAAAGAAAAAGTGGACTACAGGTTACTTTTTTTTTTTGTTTGTTTGTTTTTTTTTTTTAACATCTTTATTGGAGTATAATTGCTTTACAATGGTATGTTAACTTCAGCTTCACAACAAAATGAATCAGTTATTATACATACATATATTCCCATATCTCTTCCCGCTTGCGTCTCCCTCCCTCCCACCCTCCCTATCCCACCCCTCCAGGCGGTCACAAAGCACCGAGCTGATCTCCCTGTGCTATGCGGCTGCTTCCCACTAGCTATTTACCTTACGTTTGGTAGTGTATATATGTCCATGCCTCTTTATCGCTTTGTCACCGTTTACCCTTCCCCCTCCCCATAACCTCAAGTCCATTCTCTAGTAAGTCTGTGTCTTTATTCCTGTTTCACCCCTAGGTTTTTCATGACATTTTTTTTTTTTTTTTTGCGGTACGCGGGCCTCTCACTGCTGTGGCCTCTCCCGTTGCGGAGCACAGGCTCCGGACGCGCAGGCTCAGCGGCCATGGCTCACGGGCCCAGCCGCTCCGCGGCATGTGGGATCCTCCCGGACCGGGGCACGAACCCGTGTCCCCTGCATCGGCAGACGGACTCTCAACCACTGCGCCACCAGGGAAGCCCTTCAGGTTACTTTTGTGTGATTGTTTGTAATAGTGTTCCAAGAGAATATGATAAGATTATTTTCTCTCTTGTCTGCCTTCATATATATATACACACACTCTATAGAGAATTATTATAGAAAAAATTACTTTTCCTCTTTATTAAAATACAATTTAATAAAAACTTGCTATTTAGAAAAAGTACTGCAAAGGAGTTTTACTGGCCTGATTTGTTTTTACAGAAATACTGTCAATCCAATAAAACTGAAAAAGAGATCAAAATATTCTTACATCCATTATGAATCTAAGATTCTCCAGTAAATCAGAGTCAGGTTCCATAAAAACCACTAAGCAAACTAGGTCACAGATAACAAGGTAGCAATTAAAGCGACTGTATCATTTATTTGGTTAAGTTATTTCCTAATATTTCACTCTGTAGGATATTTTAAATAGGACCCCCATTTAATACTCTGGTTTTTTTTGGTACGTGGGCCTCTCACTGTTGTGGCCTCTCCCGTTGCGGAGCACAGGCTCCGGACGCACAGGCTCAGCGGCCATGGCTCACGGGCCCAGCCGCTCCGCGGCATGTGGGATCTTCCCGGACCGGGGCACGAACCCGTGTCCCCTGCATCGGCAGGTGGACCCTCAACCACTGCGCCACCAGGGAAGCCCCAATACGCTGTTTTAAAGAGAAAACTATTTTTTTTAACATAAAAAAACTATTTATAGAATCATTTAAAATATGATGAAGGGAAAGAGAGCACTCATTAACAAAGAGGTGGGGGAAATTACCAGAGAACTCTCATTTAGAAATCTCTGCAACTAAACTATAGTTGATGTGGTAAAGAACAAATTTAATATGTTGCCTAAAGAATATAATTTGGAACATTCTAGTTTCCCTTATCTCTGTTCTAGAAAACATGCTTCCTCCGAGAGTTGATTTCCTGCTGCATTTTGCATCAGTGCTTTTTCCATTGTTGTATCTTCCTTTCTTAAGCCTAGATTAACCTATTAATTTAAAAAGCCATATCTTTCACAATGTGCTAGGAAACCAAGCCTGAGCAACCAGAGACTTGCACAAATGATTTTATCAAGTGTGCTCTGTTTATTTAACTACCCTACTTGCTCCTTATAATTAAATTCTTATACCTCCCCCAAAAGACAAAACTAGGTACTTTGTATTGTACTACCATACATTAAAATGGGTTGTTCGCAACATTTGCAGTATTACCAAACCTCTTTTTGGCCTTTTGGAGCCACTTCTCCTGAGCGTATGGACATCTGTTTGGCCGTAAGATGGAAGTCAATAGGAGAAAGGGTTTCAAAATGCATTAAAGAGCTGAGTGAGATTCCACTGATTCAACATTTGTCCTCATTACACTAGGGTTCACTGGCATGTATTTTGTAAAAAGGAAGTATTAGGGAAAGTATATTCTCCCAGATCTGATGCTGCGCTCTGGGGCATACAGATTTGGCCCTTGCCCTTGGGCATTTCACTTTCTTTTGGGAAGGAGAAGGCATATCCAGATCACCAAGATCTGAGGTAGGTGTGTGGTGATGGTGGTGTGCACAGTGTGCAGCCAGCAAAGGGGGAAGCTCCTTGCCTGGCCAGGGCCTGGGCGCGGCAAGTGGGCACAGTCAGGGACAGCTCTCTGGATGAGAACCTGTTGGGTCTTCAAGGCTGAGCGGCAGTTAGCTGGGTTAAAGGAGGGGAGCAGTTATAAGTGGGAGAAGGAAGGGCATCCTCACGGGGTGGAGGAGAGAGGTCGAGATAAAAGACAAGGAAGGAGAACTCTAAGCAAGTGGTAGAAGTACTTTCTTCTTTCACTACTTCATAAAGTTCTTCCATTTGAGAAAGAATCCAATGAATAGTGAAGAGTTAAGAAATATCACTTCAGCTCCTCTTGCCTTTTTTTGGTCTTTCCCATTGAAAAATGAGAGGATAGGCTAGAGTATCATCAAAATTTGTTCAAATTGTGGTACACACACACAGAGAGAGGAATATTATTCAGCTATAAAAAAGGAAATCCTATTATTTGCAACAATATGGATAAACCTTGAAGACATTATACTAAGTGAAATAAGTCAGACAGAGAAAGACAGATACTGTATGATTTCACTTATATGTGGAATCTAAAACAGAACAAAACAACCCCCACTCCCCCCACATGCACGCCAAACTCACAATAAAAGGAAACAGATTCGTGGTTACCAGAGGCAGGGGCTGGGCGGGAGGGAAATTGGAGGAAGGTGGTCAAAAGGTACAAACTTCCAGTTATAAGATAAGCAAGTACTAGAGATGTAACGTCCAACATGATGGCTATAGTTAACACCGCTGTGCGATCATACAGGAAAGTTGAGAGAGTAGGTTTTAAGAGTTCTCGTCACAAGGAGAAAAAAAATTTTTTCTTTTTATTGTATCTATATGAGATGATGGATATTAACTAAACCGATTGTAATCATTTCACAAAATATGTAAATCAAAACATCATGCTCTATACCTTAAGCTTATGCAGTAATGTATATCAATTATTTCTCAATAAAACTGGAAAAAAATTAAATATGAACAATATTTCTTCAGGGCTCTAATATTATGTGATTTATATATTTAATTAAGATAAGAGAACAAACCCTTCAAGTGTTTGCTATTAATAAATGGATATTATCATCAGGAAAACAATAAAACTGTGTTTCTTTTTAGACACAATTTAAAATCAAAATATTGGACTAGTACAGGACTTTCTCTTCAAGGAATCTGATTAAGATCAGTTACCGCACAGAGATTTGCTTTCACGGGAATTTCCCAGGAAAGCATTTTTCAACATAGCAAGCAAAGGCTGTAGTCCTACTGTCACATTCAGAATTTGAGATTCTTTTAAAACTGGGAGTAGAAGATTTAAACTATGTTCCTACCAATGAATGATACATTTCTATTGAAAACGCTTTACACACTTGGGGTGTTGTTATCATGCTACTTTTAAACTGTGGGAGAAATTGAAGAATTTTTACCATATGTTTTTGTACCAAGGTGTAGGATTGTGATTTTTGTTCCAAGGGTAGGATTGTGATTAACAGCCAACAACTGTGAGGAAAGCGCAAAGTTCCAGGGCTGGTGTGTTAGTGCCATGTTGTCACCCATGCCTAAGGATCCTTCTAGCTTTCTGCTCCACAGTTGTGATAGAGGAAGTTCTGTACAAAACATGACCATTTTAGGCAGAAAGAATAGGGAGGGGAAAGGACCAATGCATGTGCTGAATCAGCCCCACCCAACAGCATCTGCTTACATTTTATTGGCAGAATTTAGTCACAGGGCCACCCACTTGCAAGGGAGGCTGGAAAATAAAGTTTTTAGCTGAGCACGTTGCAGCCCCCAGCTAAACTGGGTCCTGTTAGTGTGGAATATAGAATAAATGAATATTGTATATAGTAACTAATCATATCAGCTACAAGTCTCAAAATTAAGAAGAATAGAAATCTGGCTCAGTTTCAAAATAAAACAAAAATCTAAGTGAACGAAAGAATAGGATGTCTAAGAGGAGAGTTAGGTTTATTGCCTAGCTGTACTATATCGTGGCAGTCTCTTGCATATTTGTTGGCTGAATTATTTTGAGCTACTGTGAGGTAGATAAGCAAAAACTGGCTGAACAGTTAGGAGAAAGGGGGTCTACTCTCAAATCTCTTTATTACTTGTAGTAAATTTATCTTTCTGAGTTCCAGACAAGATTAGTATTTTTCAAATTTTTCTTAAAGCTATGAAACACTTTGTTCAGAAAGATGGTACCTGTAAATAGTTAAGAGCAGTACTCCTCCTCGGATTAAAGGGCATGTAGTGGTGGTAGATCAGAAATCCCAGTTGGTTCTCCTCCCAAAGCCCCCATGGGAAGAGACAGTTTCTGAGCCTCTTCCTGTGTCATTTGTAAGTAGGGACCAAACCCTAGTTGCCCTAAGAAGCCATGTAGTACCAGTTGGAATACATCTAGGCATTGTTGTAACTATACATAAAATATACTTTTCAAAACATTATCTTTTTTTTTTTTGTTTTCAACACATGAATTACATTTCTCTGTCTTTCCACTATTTATTTGTATCAGTTTTTGTTTTGTAAAACGTCTTACTACATTCTTTTCAAAATGTGGAAATGATGTGAAGGTGCTGGGAAATTCTCAGAAGTTTGCAATTTAGATTTTTGCATTTTTCCCCAAGTGGTTTGGCCTACAAGGATATCTAGCCTTTTTGTTTTTTTTTTTAAACCCATCTGCCCAATACTTAATTCACATTTATAACATCATACATAGCCCATGGCGGGAGTAGTAATGTTTTTGCTTCAGAGGTCACCATAACAGGAGGTCAGTGAAAACTCAAACATGGCTTTAAAAACAGGAGAACAGAAAGACACCCACAAGCCTGGGCATGTGGATTGAGTGCTAGATGGGTGGTCAACCCAACCCAGACAAGCCAGCAATAGTCCAACCACATAACAGACTGGGAAACTCCAAAGTTGCTAACTAAGAAGCCAGTTTTATGTTGTTTAATTTTTTTTCAAGAATTCTATTTCTAGTCACTACTATCAAGGGGTAGTAAATGTGCTGATTTCTTGTGCTACTTCATATTCACCTTTCATATAAGGTGATTTTATGAAGATATAAAATACATTTATTTACATTTTGGAGTTTTACGAGCAGAAAGCAATATTTCACTCAGCATTTTCCTAGTACACCAATTGAAGTCACTATAAATATTCCTTATTTTTGCATAATACATGTTTAGAAATTAAAATAACACTTTTAATGAACTAGTGGTTAGTATAGTCTCTTTAGTTTAATTCTTAGTAGTCTGAGTAGAATCTTAGACTTTTAAAATCTTATCGCTTTAAATTTGCCTGTTAAATCAAGGTTTATGAAGAATTCCTTCTGTTGGGAAGGGTATGGAATCATAAGTTTGGAGTTAATCATATTTAAAACATTCCAAAGTTTTCAGAATTAATTTGGAAATTGGAATTTGTGAAGTGTCTGAATTGCTGAACTTTGTGCATCCATTCACATAAGAAAACATTGTACAGTGACCGTTTGGCTTTTTTTTCATTAAATAAAAACCCCAACATGCTTGTTTAGTTACTAGAGCCCATTATTTAGAATATTTGGCACTCACATCCGTTAATGTTTTTTGGTCATTCATCTTTAAGATGGAGGCAGAGACAATACTTTTTCATATGTAAAATGTTAAGAGTATTAAAAAAGTTCATTACTTTGTTTTCTTAAAAATTATATTTGAATATCTCTAGCTTAGATCTTTTTTCCTTATTTCTAGACACATATATAGTAACTCCTTGACATATGTGATGGAATTATTATTGGAGAAGGATGAATAATCTAAAAATGCATTTATCAAAAATAATTTTCCTGTAAGAAATCATGGCAAAACTTTACGATACAATTTTCAAATCTGTGTAGTTGCCTGTTAATTTTCTATACATTAACAAACCAAACCAAAACCCCAGGGACCACAGCACAGTTCTTCACCTCTGGGTACCATTTCCTGCCCTTACCTGGTTATGCTCATGGAGCTCTGGCTAGTAAACGTAGCTGTGGAGCAAGCTTTCCATGACTTTTTTTTTTTCATTCTCTCACCAGACTTCCCAGGAAGCAAGATAACAGGGATAGAGTTTTTCTGCTGTGATTTAAGGCTAAAGGAAATTGGTTGAAATTCCAAAAGCAGATATTGCAGTGTGGATAATTCAGGCCTAGTACAAACTACATCAGCCAGGTATACTACTACAAAACTAC
Source organism: Lagenorhynchus albirostris (assembly GCF_949774975.1). Lineage (NCBI taxonomy): Eukaryota > Metazoa > Chordata > Mammalia > Artiodactyla > Delphinidae > Lagenorhynchus > Lagenorhynchus albirostris. The sequence goes on from NC_083097.1 coordinate 70,815,158, forward strand.
ACAGCAGAAAGTCTGGAGTTAGCAACAGGCTTATGGTGCACCGGCTAGTTTACTACTTGCACTGAAAACATGCAGTTTAGACTGAAACTAGGGATGGCTAGAAGGGGAAACTATACAACTATAGAAACCAAGAAGTGTTTATTGTAGTCAATTTTCTAGCAGCTATCTCAGCTCACCCAAAGCTGACCTCAGTATCTTCCATTCCAAACAGCTCATTTCTCAGGATTCCCTATCTTACCTGAATTACTGCAATAACTCTCTAACTGGTTCTTCGTCCTCCTTTAGACTTCAGCCAGAATGACTTTTCTAAAACACCAATTTGATCCAGCCACTTGCCTGGTAAAATTTCTGAAGTGACTCCTCATCACTTTCAGGGAAAATCTAAACATGGCCCAAGAGGCATTTGACCACCAAGGCCTGCCTGGTAGTCCAGCTCTATCTCTTTCTCCACCCTCATGCACACCCCAGCTCCAGCTAATCGAAAGCCTGAAGCTTCTTTTTTTTTTCATACTATTGAAATTTTATTTTATTTTAAGAAATAGGATTTTATAATAATCTCTTTTGCTGTGTAATACAGGTTTTACATTGTATGATGTTTTCTTCTTTTTACTTTTTAACATCTTTATTGGAGTATAATTGCTTTACAATGGTGTGTTAGTTTCTGCTTTATAACAAACTGAATCACCTATACATATACATATACCCCCATATCTCCTCCCTCTTGCGTCTCCCTCCCACCCTTCCTATCCCACCCCTCTAGGTGGTCACAAAGCACCGAACTGTGCTACGCAGCTGCTTCCCACTAGCTATCTATTTTACGCTTGGTAGTGTATATATGTCCATGCCACTCTCACGTTTTCCCAGCTTACCCTTCCGCCCCCCGCCATGTCCTCAAGTCCATTCTCTGCGTCTGCATCTTTATTCCTGTCCTGCCCCTAGGTTCTTCAGAAACTTTTTTTTTTCTTAGATTCCATATATGTTAGCATACGGTATTTGTTTTTCTCTTTCTGACTTACTTCGCTCTGTATGACAGACTCTAGGTCCATCCACCTCACTACAAATAACTCAATTTCATTTCCTTTTATGGCTGAGTAATATTCCATTGTATATATGTGCCACATCTTCTTTACCCATTCATCTGTGGATGGACACTTAGGTTGCTTCCATGTCCTGGCTATTGTAAATAGTGCTGCAATGAACATTGGGGTGCATGACTCTTTTTGAACTATGGTTATCTCAGGGTATATGCCCAGTAGTGGGATTGCTGGGTCGTATGGTAATTCTATTTTTAGTTTTTTAAGGAAGCTCAATACTGTTCTCCATAGTGGCTGTATCAATTTACATTACCACCAACAGTGCATGAGGGTTTCCTTTTATGCACACCCTCTCCAGCATTTATTGTTTCTAGTTTTTTGATGATGGCCATTCTGACTGGTGTGAGGTGATACCTCATTGTAGTTTTGATTTGCATTTCTCTAATGATTAATGATGTTGAGCATCCTTTCACGTGTTTGTTGGCAGTCTGTATATCTTCTTTGGAGAAATGTCTGTTGAGGTCTTGTGCCCATTTTGGATTGGGTTGTTTGTTTTTTTGATATTGAGCTGCATGAGCTGCTTATAAATTTTGGAGATTAATCCTTTGTCAGTTGCTTCATTTGCAAATATTTTCTCCCATTCTGAGGGTTGCCTTTTCGTCTTGTTTATGGTTTCCTTTGCTGTGCAAAAGCTTTTAAGTTTCATTAGGTCCCATTTGTTTATTTTTGTTGTTATTTCCATTTCTCTAGGAGGTGGGTCAAAAAGGATCTTGCTGTAATTTATGTCATAGAGTGTTCTGCGTATGTTTTCCTCTAAGAGTTTGATAGTGTCTGGCCTTACATTTAGGTCTTTAATCCATTTTGAGTTTATTTTTGTGTAAGGTGTTAGGGACTGTTCTAATTTCATTCTTTTACATGTAGCTGTCCAGTTTTCCCAGCACCGCTTATTGAAGAGGCTGTCTTTTCTCCATTGTATATTCTTGCCTCCTTTATCAAAAATAAGGTGACCATATGTGCCTGGGTTTATCTCTGGGCTTTCTATCAAGTTCCATTGATCTATATTTCTGTTTTTGTACCAGTACCATACTGTCTTGATTACTGTAGCTTTGTAGTATAGTCTGAAGTCCAGGAGCCTGACTCCTCCAGCTCCATTTTTCTTTCTCAAGATTACTTTGGCTCTTCAGGGTCTTTTGTGTTCCCATATAAATTGTGAAATTTTTTGTTGTAGTTCTGTGAAAAATGCCATTGGTAATTTGATAGGGATTGCATTGAATCTGGAGATTGCTTTGGATAATATAGTCATTTTCACAATATTGATTCTTCCAATCCAAGAACATGGTATATCTCTCCATCTGTTTGTATCATCTTTAATTACTTTCATCAGTATCTTATAGTTTTCTGCATACCAGTCTTTTGTCTCCTTAGGTAGGTTTATTCCTAGATATTTTATTCTTTTTGTTGCAATGATAAATGGGAGTGTTTCCTTAATTTCTCTTTCAGATTTTTCATCATTAGTGTATAGGAATGCAAGAGATTTCTGTGCATTAATTTTGTATCCTGCTGCTTTACCGGATTCATTGATTAGCTCTAGCAGTTTTCTGGTAGCCTCTTTAGGATTCTCTATGTATAGTATCATGTCATCTGCAAACAGTGACAGCTTTACTTCCTCTTTTCCAGTTTGGTTTCCTTTTATTTCTTTTTCCTCTATGATTGCTGTGGCTAAAACTTCCAAAATTATGTTGAATAACAGTGGTGAGAGTGGACAACTTTGTCTTCTTCCTGATCTTAGAGGAAATGGTTTCATTTTTTCATCATTGAGAATGATGTTGGCTGTGGGTGTCATATATGGCCTTTATTATGTTGAGGTAAGTTCCCTTTATGCCTACTTTCTGTAGGGTTTTTGTCATAAATGGTGTTGAATTTTGGCGAAAGCTTCTTCTGCATCTATTGAGATCATTGTATGGTTTTTCTCCTTCAGTTTCTTAATGTAGTTTATCACATTGATTGACTTGCGTATATTGAAGAATCCTTGCATTCCTGGGATAAACCCCACTTGATCATAGTGTATGATCCTTTTAGTGTGCTGTTGGATTCTGTTTGGTAGTATTTTGTTGAGGAGTCTTGCATCTATGTTCATCAGTGATATTGGCCTGTAGTTTTCTTTCTTTGTGACATCTTTGGCTGGTTTTGGTATCAGGGTGATGGTCACATTGTCAAATGAGTTTGGTAGTGTTCCTTCTTCTGCTATATTTTGGAAAAGTTTGAGAAGGATAGGTGTTCGCTCTTCTCTAAATGATAGAATTCGCCTGTGAAGCCATGTGGTCCTGGGCTTTTGGTTGTTGGAAGATTTCTAAGCACAGTCTCAATTTCAATGCTTGTGATTGGTCTGTTTATATTTTCTATTTCTTCCCTGCTCGGTCTCTGAAGGTTGTGCTTTTCTAAGAATTTGTCCATTTCTTTCTTGTCTACTTTATTGGCATATAGTTGCTTGTAGTAATATCTCATGATCCTTTGTATTTTGCAGTGTCAGTTGTTACTTCTCTTTTTTCATTTCTAATTCTGTTGATTTGAGTCTTCTCCCTTTTTTTTTTTTGCGGTACGCGGGCCTCTCACTGTTGCGGCCCCTCCCGCCGCAGAGCACAGGCCCGGGACGTGCATGCTCAGTGGCCATGGCTCATGGGCCCAGCCGCTCCGCGGCATGTGGGACCCTCCCGGACCGGGGCACGAACCTGTGTTCCCCGCATCGGCAGGTGGACTCCCAACCACTGCACCACCAGGGAAGCCCCTTCTCCCTTTTTTTTGATGAGTCTGGCAAATGGTTTATCAATTTTGTTTATCTTCTCAAAGGACCAGCTTTTAGTTTTATTGATCTTTGCTATCGTTTCCTTCATTTCTTTTTCATTTATTTCTGATATGATTTTTATGATTTATTTCCTTCTGCCAACTTTGGGGGTTTTTTTGTTCTTCTTTCTCTAATTACTTTAGGTGTAAGATTAGGTTGTTTATTTGAGGTGTTTTTTATTTCTTGAAGTAGGATTGTATTGCTATAAACTTCCCTGTTAGAACTGCTTTTGCTGCATCCCATAGGTTTTGGGTCATCATATTTTCATTGTCATTTGCCTCTAGGTATTTTTTGATTTCCTCTTTGATTTCTTCAGTGATCTCTTGGTTTTTTAGTAGTGTATTGTTTAGCCTCCACGTGTTTGTATTTTTTACAGATTTTTTCCTGTAACTGATATCTCATCTCATAGCATTGTGGTCAGAAAAGATACTTGATACGATTTCAGTTTTCTTAAATTTACCAAGGCTTGATTTGTGACCCAAGGTATAATCTATCCTGGAGAATGTTCCATGAGCACTTGAGAAGAAAGTGTATTCTTTTGTTTTTGGATGGAATGTCCTATAAATATCAATTAAGTCCATCTTGTTTAATGTATTATTTAAAGCTTGTGTTTCCTTATTTATTTTCATTTTAGATGATCTGTCCATTGGTGAAAGTGAGCTGTTAAAGTCCCCTACTATGATTGTGTTACTGTCGATTTCCCCTTTTATGGCTGTTAATATTTGCCTTATGTATCGAGGTGCTCCTATGTTGGGTGCATATTTACAATTGTTATATCTTCTTCTTGGATTGATCCCTTGATCATTATGTAGTGTCCTTCTTTGTCTCTTCTGATTGTCTTTATTTTAAAGTCTATTTTGTCTGATATGAGAATTGCTACTCCAGCTTTCTTTTGATTTCCATTTGCATGGAATATCTGTTTCCATCCCCTCACTTTCGGTCTGTATGTGTCCCTAGGTCTGAAGTAGGTCTCTTGTAGACAGCATATATATGGGTCTTGTTTTTGTATCCATTCAGCCAGTCTGTGTCTTTTGGTTGGAGCATTTAATCCATTTACATTTAAGGTAGTTATCAATATGTTTGTTCCTATTACCATTTTCTTAATTGTTTTGGGTTTGTTATTGTAGGTCTTTTCCTTCTCTTGTGTTTCCTGCCTAGAGGAGTTCAATTAGCATTTGTTGTAAAGCTGGTTTGGTGGTGCTGAATTCTCTTAGCTTTTGTTTGTCTGTAAAGGTTTTAATTTCTCCATCGAATCTGAATGAGATCCTTGCTGGGTATAGTAATCCTGGTTGTAGGTTTTTCCCTTTCATCACTTCACATATGTCCTGCCACTCCGTTCCGGCTTGCAGAGTTTCTGCTGAAAGATCAGCTGTTAACCTTATGGGGATTCCCTTGTATGTTATTTGTTGTGTTTCCCTTGTTGATTTTAATATTTTTTCTTTGTATTTAATTTTTGATAGTTTGATTAATATGTGTCTTGGCATGTTTCTCCTTGGGTTTATCCTGTATGGTATTCTCTGCACTTCCTGGACTTGATTGACTATTTCCTTTCCCATATTAAGGAAATTTTCAACTATAATCTCTTCTTTCTCAGTCCCTTTCTCTTCTTCTTCTGGGACCCATATAATTTGAATGTCAGTGCGTTTAATGTTGTCCCAGAGGTCTCTGAGACTGTCCTCAATTCTTTTCATTGTTATTTCTTTATTCAGCTCTGTGGTAGTTATTTCCACTACTTTATATTCCAGGTCCCTTATCCGTTCCTCTCCCTCAGTTATTCTGCTATTGATTCCTTCTAGAGAATTTTCAATTTCATTTATTGTGTTGTTCATCATTGTTTCTTTGCTCTTTAGTTCTTCTAGGTCCTTGTTAAATGTTTCTTGTATTTTCTTCATTCTATTTCCAAGATTTTGCATCACTTTACTGTCATTACTCTGAATTCTTTTTCGGGTAGACTGCCTATTTCCTCTTCATTTGTTTGGTCTGGTGGGTTTTTACCTTGCTCCTTCATCTGCTCTGTGTTTCTCTGTCTTTTCATTTTGCTTAACTTACTGTGTTTGGGGTCTCCTTTTCGCAGGCTGCAGGTTCGTAGTTCCCATTGTTTTTGGTGTCTGCCCCCAGTGGCTGAGGTTGGTTCAGTGGGTTGTGTAGGCTTCCTGCTGGAGGGGACTGATGCCTGTGTTCTGGTGGATGAGGCTGGATCTTGTCTTTCTGGTGGGCAGGACTGCATCCGATGGTGTGTTTTGGGGTGTTTGTGACCTTATTATGATTTTAGGCAGCCTCTCTGCTAATGGGTGGGGTTGTGTTCCTATCTTGCTAGTTGTTTGGCATAGGGTGTCCAGCATTGTAGTTGGTGGTCGTTGAGTGGAGCTGGGTCTTAGCATTGAGATGGAGATCTCTGGGAGGGCTTTCGCTGTTTGATATTACATGGACCTGGGAGGTCTCTAGTCGACCAATGTCCTGAACTCGGCTCTCCCACCTCAGAGGCACAGGTCTGACACCCAGCCAGAGAACCAAGACCCTGTCAGACACACGGCTCAGAAGAAAAGGGAGAAAAACATAAAATAAAATAAAGTTATTAAAATAAATTTTTTTTAATTATTAAAAATAAAAAAGTAAAAAAAAACCCGGACAGACAGAACCCTAGGACAAATGGTAAAAGCAAAGCTATACAGACAACATCACACAAAGAAGCATACCTATACACACTCACAAAAAGAGAAAAAGGAAAAAAAATATATATATATATATAAAAAAGGAAGAGAGCAACCAAATCAATGAATAAATCTAATGATAATAAACTCTAAATACTAAAGTAAGGTAAACATAAAACTAGAAACAAATTAGATGCAGAAAGCAAACCCCAAGTCTACAGTTGCTCCCAAAATCCACCATCTCAATTTTGGAATGATTCATTGTCTATTCAGGTATTCCACAGATGCAGGGTACATCAAGTTGATTGTGGAGACTTAATCCGCTGCTCCTGAGGCTGCTGGGAGAAATTTCCCTTTCTCTTCTTTGTTCGCACAGCTCCTGGGGTTCAGCTTTGGATTTGGCCCCACCTCCGCGTGTAGGTCACCTGAGGGCGTCTGTTCTTCGCTCAGACAGTACGGGGTTAAAGGAGCAGCTGATTAGGGGGCTCTGGCTCACTCAGGTGGGGCGGGAGGGAGGGGTACGGATGTGGGGCGAGCCTGCGGTGGCAGAGGCCGGCGTGACGTTGCACCAGCCTGAGGTGTGCCGTGTGTTCTCCCGGGGAAGTTGTCCCTGGATCACGGGACCCTGGCAATGATGGGCTGCACAGGCTCCCAGGAGGGGAGGTGTGGAGAGTGACCTGTGCTTGCACACAGGCTTCTTGGTGGCTGTAGTAGCAGCCTTAGTATTTCATGCCTGTCTCTGGTGTCCGTGCTGATAGCTGCGGCTCACGCCCATCTCTGGAGCTCATTTAGGCCGTGCTCTGAATCCCCTCTCTTTGTGCACCCCGAAACAACTGTCTCTTGCCTCTTAGGCAGGTCCAGACTTTTTCCCGGACTCCCTTCCGGCTAGCTGAGGCACACTAGTCCCCTCAGGCTGTATTCACACAGCCAATCCCAGTCCTCTCCCTGCGCTCTGACCTCCGAAGCCCGAGCCTCAGCTCCCAACCTGAGGCCATCCCGGCGGTTGAGCAGACAAGCCTCTCGGGCTGGTGAGTGCTGGTCAGCACCGATCCTCTGTGTGGGAATCTCTCCGCTTTGCCCTCTGCACCCTTGTTGCTGTGCTCTCCTCCGCGGCTCTGAAGCTTCCCCCCTCCGCCACCCGCAGTCTCCGCCCACAAAGGGGCTTCCTAGTGTGTGGAAACCTTTCCTCCTTCACAGCTCCCTCCCACTGGTGCAGGTCCCGTCCCTATTCTTTTGTCTCTGTTTCTTCTTTTTTCTTTTGCCCTACTCAGGTATGTGGGTATTTTCTTGCCTTTTGGGAGGTCTTAGGTCTTCTGCCAGTGTTCAGTAGATGTTCTGTAGGAGTTGTTCCACATGTAGATGTATTTCTGATGTATTTGTGGGGAGGAAGGTGATCTCCACGTCTTACTCCTCCACCATCTTGAAGGTCTCTCAACTCTGAAACTTCTTAATAAACACCAGGCTTATGCTTTCATGCTTTTGTATCTGTGGTTGCTGCTGCTTAGAATTCCCTTCCCCATTATCGGGCCTAACTCTTACTCATCCTTCAAAACTTACTTAAACATGAGATCTTCTAGGATACCTCCTAGGTGTTTTCCCTGGAGCCCCCTCTGGGTTCCTTAAGTATCTTCTAACATAGCTCTTTCCTCAGGTATTTGTCATTATCTATGGATTCACTGTGGAGCTCCCTGAAGGTAATGCGTGTTCTATGTATGTTAGTATTTATAAAGTGTAGTTTAGTGCTTGACCCTCAGTAGAAGCTCACTAAGTATTTGTTGAATGAGTGAATGATCAGAAACTATAGTTAGGCTTCAGGCTCTCAGTTAGCTTGGAATAGGTTGCTAGTAATTTGCCTCTTGGGATATGTAGAGCCAGGGTCATGATCTATACCCAGATGGACTAGATTTTTCGTCTGTGTATGTGAGCTGTAAAACCTAAGGTGCATGTATGTAAACTAACTTAAGTTGGCCTCTGGGATAAGTAGACCCTAAAAATGTTCTACTACTCATGATAGTGGTAGTGGTGGAGATGGGAAACCACTAATCACAATCACAGATGTTAAAGTAAAGATATGATCGTGGTGCTATGGAAAAATTAATTTAAATATTTCCCATTCAGTTATATTCAGGAATTATAAATATTAGGAGGAAAAGTCCAAGTCTTTAGTTTTTGTTTTTTAAAGTTGCGATCAAGGAAGAAATGAAAGATACTAAGGAATTGTGTGTGGGGGGTGTGTTTGGTTAATAATTCTTCCTGACGTTTATACATTTATATAAATTGTGTGAATTTCCAATAAGTGAAAAGCAGCCATTGTTATTGTTTATCTAATCTTTTTATTATAAGTTCTCTGAATATAAGTAGGCCTTAGGGAAAGCTAGAGGAGCATGGAAGCCATATGAAAAAACAAATGGCATCTAAAATATGAGCAGAGTCAGATGAACAACATACCAGGTTGCCGGGATTTTTTGTTTGACTTCTCATTAGTGGTAGCTAATTGTTTCTTCCAATCCCCAAGTCCTTATAGGACCCGGACCTCCTGAACCTCTCAGGACTCTTCAGTGTCCATCCTGTGTATCCTGAACCTGATTCACAGAGTAAGCTGCCAACTTTCCTCCAATCTGCCTCATTTTTTAGAGTTATTCTTAAGAATCAGTTGGGACTTCCCTGGTGGTCCAGTGGTTAAGACTCCAGGCTTCCACTGCAGGGGGCACAGGTTCAATCCCTGGTTGGGGAACTAAGATTCTGCATGCCAGCACAGCGTGGCCAAAAAAAGAATTAAACTAAATAAATGAAATAAATAAATCTTTTTAAAAAGAGTTGATTAAAAGAGCTTTTTAGCAACTTTCCATTTGAGTCCTGAGAAATGGCTCCTAATGTGGTCAATAAATATCATTATGATCATCCAACTGAGCCAAATTCAGCTTGGTTCAGTTACTTCATTTGTTCATTGTCTACCATTTCCAGCCAGCACGCCAGGCGCTTAGTGGTCTAGAGATAAAGATAAGTGTCTGAGTAAATATTTTTCGACCAAAAACATGTGTGCCATTTTAGAAGTATGGCTAAGAAATAGAATTAACATGAATGAGGATGTGATTCGTTTAGAAAAGAGGGGTGGGCATGAAGGGCCTCACAGAAGAGGTGAATATCTTAGCAGGGTTTCAGAGAATGAATGGCGATTTTGGGGGCAGATGAGATACGGAAGGAATTCCAGGGGGAAAACAGCATGGACCAAGGCTCAGAGGTGTTAAACAATGTGATATAGTTTGAGGCACTGGAGTATAACGTTAACAAAAGGGAAGTGTATAAAAGGGAGACTGGAGAAGTAGTTAGGGGGCAGATCATAAACACCATCCCAGATTTAGGTACTTGAACTTAACACTGAAGTTTACTAAAAGCTAGTAGAGCATTCAGTGCAAGTGTATGCTGTGGGCACATTACAGTTATTTTAGAAGTCAATGTAGATGGGCACAAGGGGCGTGAGTCTAGAGGCAGGAAGCACAGTTAGGTGGCACCATAATAGTCCAGATGTGATCTGACAAAAGTCTTCACTAGCCCAGTGGCTGGCATTTTTTGTCTGTGTGTTTGTCTTCCTTCTTGGCTGTGAACTTCTCAGTAACAAGGATGTGGTCTTGTTCATCTTTGTTTCCCCAGTGCCTACTACCATCCCTGACATGTAGTGAATTAATATAGCAGAAAAAAATTTCTAAAAGTAGTGTTCTCTTAATCACTCCTTTGGACTATGGGAATATCTCATATTTTATGACCATTTAAAATTCTTTATGAAGATAAGATTTTTGTGTGTGTCAGAATTGCTGCAGTGATTTAATTGTGAGTTTCAATCATGAAATTATATATATATGTATATACACATATGTGTCATATGAACTAGGCAATTTACTCTGTTGTTGACCTTTAAAATAACAATGATCCAATATTTCTCTCTGAGCCAAGCATGCATTTGAGGTTCCCCCCCCAAATAGTGGCAATAAATGTGTACTAATTAATACATATTTCTCATTCCATTCTGTTGTGTAAATTAACATACACAAGCAGTTTGTTTGAACAATTAGAACATGTTAAATTCAAACCTTCCTATGGATTAGCTCTTTCCCCACGTTGGGTTGAAATCTCAGGTGAGTTCTGTAATGTTTTCATTCATTTTTGTACAATAAAAGAAGTACTGTATTCATATATAGTCACACTAACAATCCCATTACAGTCATTAAAATGAACTCCCAATTTCATGTGAAGTTCAAAGCTTCTCTCATCCTCGTTTTGGTCCTGTTGCCGAAGAGGAAACGTCCTGCCATCCCCCTAACCACTGGCTCTGGAGTTTCACCCTTCCTTGTTGGGGTGGGAGGGAGGAGACGGATGGAACAGGTATGCTCGCCATCTGTGTTGGCTTGTGGTGTGTATACAGCTGACCTGTGGGATACTCTCATGAGCACCTCAGAGGTTCTCTCACCATAACCCCTGTCTTCTGCTTGGATGCTTTAACTGCTCCTCAACTTCAGCATCAATAAGGACCCCATAGCTTCTCTATGCTAAGGTTACCTCATCTCTAGAAAACTCCTTTCAGAGGAACCCCTTAGCCAGCTTCCATCTAAAGGACCCTCATTGGGTCCACAGAACCATGAAGCCCTGCCCTGTTGTCAGGAGTGCTGCTGGTTCCGAGTATAGCTGTACCTCTTCGCTCTGCCACAAAGGAGACAGTTCTACCGCTAGTCGTTTGCTTGACATTTCTCAAGAGTGGACTGACCCTTGTCCTCTCCGTCCTCCAAACTTTAAGGAACAAACATCAGCCTCTCTGAGAGGTGCTCTCAAAGCCTCTCTTGTGGGAGAGGGAGATGGAAAATTGTGAAAGCCTCCAGAAGCTTTCTCCAGAGAAATTCTGTTGTTTCAGTCCTCTCAATTTCAACTCTTTGAGACCTTTAACATAGATGTTGAGTCACCAAGTGGTTGGAGTCCACCACCCTTCAAGTCTTGTATAGGAGGAATAGTGCCTCATTTTAGAGTATGGGAGAACATGCTACCTTTTGTTTTGTTCTTAACTGGGGGGCCTCCCCCAAAACTTAAATAGAAAGGATCCCTCCCTAACGTCTCGTTACACAGGCAAGTGTGAGATGTGTGTAAAACATGGCTATTAACCAAAATAAAACTAATTGATTCATGGGGACTTAAATGCTTAAACTTGGCACGCAATAAGCAAACAAAATTGGGCATCATTTTAAAAATGAAGAATCACACAGAAACCAATCAATCAATTAATTCAACAAAAATTGCTTACCATCTCCTAAATGCTGGGATTATCCTAGGTGCTTGATGTGAAAAAAATTACGCAAATGGTACTTTTCCCCATGGAACTAATAATCTAGTGAGAGAATCATATGCTGAAATATGTCCAAAAGTAATCACAATATAATTTATATTTATATAAATTTATATAAATTATATTTATATATAATTTAGCATCACAGTAGAGGGATCTACAGAGGCTTAAGGGAGTACGGAAGACAGAGTCCCTGAATTTAAGAAAGGCCTCACAAGGGACTTTTAAACTGGATCTTGAAGGGAGATAGGGATTTCCTGGGGAGAAAGGAGGAAAGGGCATTCCAGATACATACTGGCTGTATGAAGGTAAGAAGCGAAGAGCTTGGATGGTGTGTGTGGGAACAATGAAGTGCAGCTGGCACGTAGGCTGGGGTGATTGTGAGATATGAACTTGGGGATTGGAAAGGCTCTGTTTTACGCCAAAGAGTTTCAATTTCTCCCTACAGATAATGGGAAGTTATAATTATTGTTTTGCTTTTCAAGCATTTATTTAAACATATTACACACATATTGTATATCAGTATATAGAGAGGTGATCATATACATACTGTTTTTTTTCCTTTTCCTCTTTTACTTGGATCTTCCCTCGCAATCTTCTGTCTCTTCTCCATCTTCTCCCCCTTCCTTATTCACCTCTTTCCCTCCCCGACTCATATTAACACTTCTTCTGTATCCTTTATTTGTTTTCTCCTTGGTTATATAATCATATTCAAGTATGTGTGAATATGTATATATATATATTCAGTACCCATACACACAGCTTTTTTTGGCCATTGTTTTCTTTACGAAAGAATACTTTGCATATTTTTCTGCATCTTGTATTTCTTACTCAACTATTCTTAAAGGAAATGCCTCCAAGTCCATAGGGTGAGCTCACTGCAGGGACTGATGTGACCAGAATTTTTTTTTAATTAATTAGGCCACATAGGGTCTTAGTTGCGGCATGTGGGATCTTTGTTGCAATGCGTGGGATCTTTGTTGCAATGCGTGGGCTCTTGTGGCGCGCGGGCTTCTCTCTAGTTGTGGTGCATGGGCTCTTCGTTGTGGTGCGTGGGTTCTCTAGTTGTGGCATGCAGGCTCCAGAGTGCGCAGGCTCAGTAGTTGCAGCACCCGGGCTCTCTGGTTGTGGCATGCGTGCTTAGTTGCCCTGCAGCATGTGGGATCTTAGTTCCCCGGCCAGGGATCAAACACACGTCCCCTGCATTGGAAGGTGGATTCTTAACCACTGAACCACCAGGGAAGTCCCAATGTGACCAGAATTTTTTATCGGAGATGTCATGTTGGAGTGAACAATGAGCTAGAAGGAGGATAAGAACTGGTCGAGGCGGGTAAATTGATAGATAAGCAGGTAACAAATGATGGGGCCTGAGCGAATGCAGTCAGTTTTGGCAGGGACATATTCTGAGCACATACAAGCCTCAAGTAAAAGATGAATTACCATATAACATATCTCAATAAAATGCCAATGGCCACTGTTATCTAGTTCTAAAATTTTGACAGTAGATCCTCTGAGTGTGCTGCTTAGAGAAGCATAGGTTCAAAATATTTACCACTGGCTTAGCTGGAGTTTTTAGAAAGGTGTGTTATTCACTCACATAAATGCATGTTTCTCTACTTTCTCCTCTATTCTGCACATTTTTCTGCAAAATATCCTTGATCTCAAACTTGTTTTGGAATGCAAATGGCTAAATCCATTGGTGGTTTAGTTTAGAATTCATGCCTACATTGTCTTTGAATAAAAACATTTTCCATCTTCCAATCACACTATAATCTTCCCTTAGGTTGCTCAGTATTGGGTGTGATTACACTACTTTTTACCCATATTGCAATCAATGCAATCATGTAACACATTACTAATGCCAACCAGAGTGGCCTTAGCATATTATAGTATAAATTTTCACAGTTTTTTTATATTTGAAAATGTCTTTTCAACATCCAAACTGGGTAAATATTTCATTGGAACATCCCATATATAATTACCAGTTCTGTTAAACAATTCTGGTTATCCTGCAAATATAAATCCCATTTATCATAACCATGCTAAAGGTAACAAGACCTCCTCCAACTTTCCAAACCCTGGTGTAGTTAGTAATTTATTACAAAATACAAAGTACTAGATTCTAATAATTTAATTGTTTTAAAAAATACTTTAAAAATGTAAATATTTCAGGGGCTTCCCTGGTGGCGCAGTGGTTGAGAGTCTGCCTGCCGATGCAAGGGACACGGGCTCGTGCCCTGGTCCAGGAGGATCCCACATGCCGCGGAGCGGCTGGGCCCGTGAGCCATGGCCACTGAGCCTGCGCGTCCGGAGCCTGTGCTCTGCAACGGGAGAGGCCACAACAGTGAGAGGCCCACGTACTGCAAAAAAGAAAAACAAAACAAAACAAACAAAAAAATGTAAATATTTCAGAAAAATACATAGAATAATAGAACACACATTTTCATAATTAACAATTGTTAAAATTGTTCATATTTATCTACCATTAACCACCAGTGTCAGTCTTGTTCTACTCTTCTGGTCCCCACAGGGAATCTCTATCATGAATTTGGTGTGCATCTTTCTAGTTCATTTTTATCTTATATACATATATGTATCATAAATAATTTATAACTTCTTTGTTTAAAAATGTTTAATATTAGTTGCATCACTGCATTTATAATTTTTTACCTTCCTTTTTCTCTCAGTATTATTTTTTTGACAATTACTCAATATAATTAAATCTATTTTGGCAGCACTGCAGGGATTAAGCATGTTTGTGTCTCCACTGACAAATATTCAAAAGTGGTCCTTCATCAGTGTTATGGCCTGAATGTTTGTACCACCCCCCCCAAATTATATGTTGAAACCGTAACAGCCAATGTGATGGTATTAGGAGGTGGTGCCTTTGGAGGTAATTAGGTTTAGATTAAGTCATGAGGGTGGGGCTTTCATGATGGGATTAGTGTCCTTATAAGAAGAAGGAGAGACACAGGAGCTCTTGCTGTCTCCTAGAGAACAAAGAAGAGGTCATGTGAGCAACAGCAAGATGGTGGCAGTTTATAAGCCAGAACAGGGTGCTCACCAAAAACAGAATCGTGGTATCTCATTTTTTCCTCAGCTTTATTGAGGTATAATTCACTTGTAGCATTGTGTAAGTTTAAGGTGTGTAAAGTGTTGATTTGATACACATATATAGCAAAATGATTACCAAAGTGGCATTAGTTAATAACTCCATAACCTCACATAAAAATGGTATGTCGGGGCTTCCCTGGTGGCGCAGTGGTTGAGGGTCCGCCTGCCGATGCAGGGGACGCGAGTTCGTGCCCCGGTGTGGGAGGATCCCACATGCCGTGGAGTGTGGGCCCGTGGGCCATGGCCGCTGAGCCTGCGTGTCCGGAGCCTGTGCTCCGCAACGGGATAGGCCACAACAGTGAGAGGCCCACGTACCACAAAAAAAAAAAAAAAAAAAAAAAAAAAAAGGTATGTCATTATTGTTTAAATTGCATTTTCCTCATTGCCAATGAATATTTATTCATTTATTTATCTGTGTTTATGTGTGTGTGTGTGTGTATATATATATATATATATATATATATATATATATATATATATGGGTTTAAAATCTCAATCTTGACCTGAATTGATGCTATAAGAGGAAGAGAAAGTTAAAATTTACCATAGAATGAATCCACAAAGTTAGTATACCACCATTTATCCTCATAACATTTAAGTTTCTCAATTTGATGGATGGTAAGTTTTATTAAGTCAAACTCTTACAGCCAGGGTTTATCACAGCAGTAGTATTTCAGAGCTCAGCTTGGGGCAGAGAACCTGTATTTAAGGCAGAGGATTATTTGGTTATGAA
This sequence comes from Lagenorhynchus albirostris, assembly GCF_949774975.1. NCBI lineage: Eukaryota > Metazoa > Chordata > Mammalia > Artiodactyla > Delphinidae > Lagenorhynchus > Lagenorhynchus albirostris. The sequence continues at coordinate 70,830,861 of NC_083097.1, forward strand.
ACAGCAAAATTATAATCAAATTTAAAGGCAATGGAGAGAAGGTAAAGGCATATAAGGAGATTAACTTCTTTCCAGCAATTTGTTTGAATTTATATAAGTTTTTGATCCATCATACCTTGCAAATTGGAGTAACTTTTGGTGTGGTTATAAAGCAGAATTAAAACAAGAATGCAAAATACCACTCTCAGGTGGTAACTGAGCACATCTGCACGAAGCCTTTGCTTTCCTGCTTACCACACAACTGACTGAAATGTGGACTGGAAAAAAGTGACCATTTTACAAATGGTCTATATTCTATGTAGAGTCCCTTGGTTATAAAGAAATAGGGTATGATTTGAAATGGCATTTAAGCTGCGCCTTAAATAATGGTTAATTTTTCTTTTAAATGAAGCTTTTGTTTTAAGAGAAAAAAAGTTTTTGCTCCTGTGAAATAAAAAGAGGCTGGAGAGAATATAGGAAGTGCAGGGTGGTCCATATAAAGTAATGGATCACTATAATACGAAATGGGACCCGTTTTTCATGTAACCAGCACAATAGTTGCAGATTTCCAAGACAGAGTATTTCTCCCATAACCTTGGTGGCGAGCCTGTTGATTTCTTTTATTGATTCTGAATTTTAGAGAGGCATCATGAAGAGAAACAAGGGACAGAAGGATGGAAGGGAAGAAGGAAGGAAGGAAGGGAGGGAGGAAGGGAGGAAGGAATCAGTTGATTAGTCCTGGGATTTTTGGCAATGGAATGACCTGGTTCAGACTCTCCTACCATTAATTTTTTTTTTAGTAAGTCAATTAAACACCCCAAGTTTTGTTTTCTTCATATAAAAATATGTTTTCTTCAGATTGTTTTCTTCAGATAACATTCATTATCTGAAGAAAATGGGATGCATTCATTTACTCATTCATTCATTTATTCATTTATTTATCTAACAAATATTTAATAGATGTTTATGTCTCAGGCACTTTTCTTCAGATAACAATACATGTAGAGGTCCTATGAAAATGAAGTGAGGGACTTTATAAATTGAATAATTTATGCCTGCCACACATAGTAGCCCATGCCCTTCCAAATTTCCCATCTTTGGGAGTTTAAAAATACTTTTTCCACATCTATAGAATTAAAATGAACTATTTTTCATTGAATACATTATTTTGTACCAATTCCGGTGCCATATCTAACTGGCCCAAGACACTAGTGTTCACTCAAGTCATTAATAAAACTTTCTTGCAGAATCCATTTCATTCTACACAGTTAAACTTGGCAGCATTCCTCCAGTGTATTCTCAGAATTTTAGTCTAATGAAATCTCCCTTACAAAGACAGTTTTCCTAATCCTATACATTTGGGAAATGCTGCACTCTATCCTGTTTCCTCTTTGAGAAGTTCTCCACTCAAGGAAGTTGTTTAAATGTTTTTAAGCCTGTGTTTTTCTACTTTATTTGGCCATGGAAATTCTTTTTAGGTAACTTCCATTTATAGTCCATGGAATACATTTTGTGACATGTTCAAGTGATTGATCCGATTTGTTCCACCAACCCTATCTGCAAATATAGTCATACTTCTTTTTATTTTCAAAAAAATTTTTGCAGCCTTGATTTGCCATTATTAGCAGGAACTCTCTTGTGTTGGGACAACATCCCCATCACTCCCCATCCTATCCACAGTCTCTTGAATTGTCTAAGAACTCTGATATTTACTTAGTCCTAAAGGAGGTTTTTCTTTTTCCAAATATAGAGCAGAGAGTGAACTGTAATCCTGGTTTTCCTCTGCTGAAGGCTGGTTTTGCACAGACCAACAGAAGCTGGTCTAGCTTTGCTAGCACCTGCACTGATCACTGGTGCCCCGACTGGAGCGCTAATGTTAGAATGCCATTTTATAATAATTTCTCAGTCACTGATCCCCCAAGCACAACACAATTCAGTGCGTCTGCCTCCAGATGCTTCCTAAGCACATAGGATCTATGTCGAGTCTGAATCTCCAGTTCAGACTCCCCTTGCCCTCTTAGTGAGTTCCTGCTTGGGCACTTGGTGTTCTTTTGGACAACGAGACCATGGGCAGAATCAGCTTAGTCTATTTAAACAGTGTTTCTAACCTCAAATTTGGGGAATAGGTGGTAGAGTCTTTGTAGCTTTCTTCCCTGAAGGCCTGTGATCTCCCTATTCAAATTGGTTGAACCCATCCCTAGGGCTCTGAATGACAAAGAATGTCAGTGAGAAGCAGACTCATTAAGTCTGACCAAGGTCATAGTGTAACTTTACCTGGGACAACAGTTTCTTCTTACCCTATGTTTTCATAATTAAGTGGGGTCATTCAGCTGATTCTATAGAGATCTATTAAGTGTCAACCACATACCAGGAACTGTCCCAAGACTGGAATATGGCAATTCACACAAAAGAGAATGTTTCTGTTCTCTTGGAGCTTATATTCTGAAGTAGAAAAAATAGACAACAAATAAATAATGTACATTAGTTAGTGATGAATCCTATGAAGGAAGGATAAGGGAATACAGAGTGATGGCGGTAGGACATTATTTTATATAGATTGGCCAAATTGGGCTTCTCAGCCAGAGTCGCATAGAACTTGAGGAAGTGATGGAGTAGCCGTGGAAACATTTTGAGGGAGCTTCTAGGCAGAGGAAAATATAAATGCAGTGAAGGGAGGGTGCTTGGAATATCTGAGAAATAGCTAGAAGTCTAGTGTTATTGGTAAGAATTAGTAAAAGAATGATGAGGGGCTTCCCTGGTGGCGCAGTGGTTGAGAGTCCGCCTGCCGATGCAGGGGACATGGGTTCGTGCCCCGGTCCGGGAAGATCCCACGTGCCGCGGAGCGGCTGGGCCCGTGAGCCATGGCCGCTGAGCCTGCGCATCCGGAGCCTGTGCTCCGCAACGGGAGAGGCCACAGCAGTGAGAGGCCTGCGTACCGCAAAAAAAAAAAAAAAAAAGAATAATAGGGGATGAAGTCAGAGAATCTGCAGGGTGGGTCAGAAGAGATGATTTAGAGTCTTGTATTTGGAGTCTTTTTTAGTGTAAAATAGGCCCCCCGTGGGGCAGAGCTATGCAATCATTAAAAAAAGAGAGAAATCACCGCCCCCCCCACCCCCTCGCGGGCAGCCTGGCTGTGATGTAAATTGCCCAGGGCCAGGACATGTGCCAAGGCTGCTGCTGCGGCTGCTGGGTCCATTTTCTCCTGCGATTGTGCTTTCTTTCCCGAGTCCTTAACGCTCTGGGGTTGTAGCCATCAGAGGGGCTGGACGCAGTCCTCAGCGGCAAGGAGGCCCGGCTGGCAGTGCGGTTTGAGGATGACCTCTCTCACACATGCAGACACCCCCAAACACGTGCTCCCCCACTGACCTTAGCCCTACCAGAAAACTCAGGGCTTCCCTGGTCCCTCATTTAGAGCCTTTGGTCTCATTCTGAGTGATATGGGAAGCCAATGGATGGTTGTCAACAAAGTTTTGACATGATTCAATTTATATTTTATAAAGATTATTGGATACTATATGGAGAATAGACTGTAAGAGTGGCATGGTTAGAAACAGACACATTTAGGAGGCCTTGCCAATAGAATAGGTAACAGATGACAATGATTTCAACTAGAGTGTTAGAAGTATTAAGAAGTAGTTGGTTAGGAATAAGTATTGAAGGTAGAGCATATGGGATTTATTGATGGATTAAATGTGAGATATGCAAGGAAGAGAACTTACTATGACAATAAATTTTGTAGCATAAACAACTGAAATCATGAACATGCCATTTATTGAAATGAAGAAGGCTGGAAGAAGTCATAGGTTTTGAGGGTTGAAGAGGAATCAAAAGTTTGCATTTGGGCAGGTTAAATTTGAGATGCCTTTCAGATATCAGGGTGAACATGTTAAATAGGTATTGTATGTATGACTCTGGAGTTCAGGGGGGAGATTAGTGATAGTGATTAAAATTTGAGTAATTGTACATAGATGGTATTTAAAGCGATGGCATTGGATGAGATTACCTAGATGGTGAGTGTTAACAGAGAATAGATGCAAAGAGCCTTGAAGAACACCCTAGAACCTTCCAATGATTCAAGTTTCGAAATCTAAGTAGGTACCAGTGAGAAAGGAAGAGAATAACAGATAAATGGTATCCCAAGAGTCGTACAAAGAAAATGTTTCAAAACCATGTTGACCACTGACTTTGAAAACATGGAGATCATTAGTAATAGTAACAAAAGCAATTACAGTTTTAGAGGTGTATGTCAAGAAATAATGGAAAGGGAGGAAGTGGAGACTACTTTTTCAAGAAGATTCATGTTAAAGGAAGCAGACAAATGAGAATAGAGCTGGAAGGAGCTATGGGGTTGAGGTATTACTTTCAAGTTGATAGATATTAATGCATAATTGTATGTGGATGGGAAGGATTTAGTGTAAATTGATGATGTAGGGGAAAGAAGGGAAATTTGTACCTTAAACAGGTGAGAACCTCACATTAAATAGATGAGAAAACATGATACAATGCAAAAATGGTTGGGTTGGCATTAGTTGGGATTTACACCCCCATTTAGGGTATGGGTGGAAGTCAGAGTACAAGAGTACAAAAAGATAGGGGGATGTATTATATTGAGGGATGCATTCATTTACTCATTCATTCATTTATTTATCTAACAAATATTTAATAGATGTTTATGTCTTAGGCACTTTTTCCAGGTGTTGGGGATGTAGTATTATAATAATCATTACAAATTCTGCATTCTATTTCTCTTGAGTGGGGGCATAATAAAGGAAATAAATACATAAATTACATAGTATGGTATATTGTACAAATGACATGGATGAATTCTAACTTAAAAAACTTTTTGATTGAATGTGTAAATAAATTAATTTGTAAGCATATGTTTGGTTATGACCATTATTGTAATCTGTTTTTGAGATAATCATGTTAATTAAATAGGGAAAAAATTATAGTAAGCTTGTGGCAACCAAGGCAGTGCCCAGTCAATATTCAATCCATGGATAACATACCTACAAATGGCCTCCTTCATCCTGTATTTCCTTGTATCACAGGACACTATTGGAGTCTCCAAGAGAATCTGAAGTTTATATTTTTTTAGTTCAGAAGTGAAATAAAGGAAGAATCTGTGACGAGTAGGAATGGTTTAGGAGAACTGAGGACAGACTTTCAAAATAGCAGGTATGAGGTTTTTGACCTGACTAGCTGTTTGATGTTTTGTTTTTTATTTTACTTTTTAATATGCCCGAATCTAATACAGATTTGTTTGGATTAAAAATGAAAATAACTCTTGTGTACATTAGTGAGGTCAGAACACCCAGTGAAAATTAGGCAAATTGAGAATACTGCATATTGGAACAGAAATATCTTTATGTCAGGAGCCATAAATCCTGGAATTTGTATCCAGTTCTGTTATTATCTATCTATGTAACATTGCACAAATCCCTTCAATTCATTGAGCCTTACTTTCCCTATCTAAACAACATAAGTAAAGGTGTCTGCCTTGTTTAACTCAAAAGGCCGTTAACTTCTTTTAACCACAAAGAAGCACATTTAAAAATATATGAGGAAATTGAGTCTTAGGTCAAACAACTTGTCTAAGATCACATAGCTCATATGTTAAGACAAATATTGAACCCAGCCTTCTCTGATTCTAAAACCTAAGCTATTAACATGTTCTGCGGTATCCAGCAAGCACAGTCAACTGAGATCAAGAGGCTTTGAAAATGTTTGGCAAATAGCTTTATTCTCATGTCTGCTTTAGCATTCACTGTTGGTTGGTTTCAGAAGAGGGGTAACAAAAATATCTCTTCAAACAATTTAACCAGGCGGCCAATATTTCCTTCTCCTCTGGAAGCGGCCTTACCTTGCTTTGAATTGCTTCATTCGCCTGATTTGCAGGCCACATGTAACGGGGGACTAACATCCAGTGGTTGATTACTAATTTCCTGTAAGTTAAACGGGAAAACTGAGTAATAAGTATTTTTTCTTTTCTGATTATACAAACATGTATGGGTTTATGCTGGGTATAAGTTAGGGCATAGCAGTGCACTTAAAGTTTGCAAATACACATTTACAAATAAGCTTGCCGCCAAAGTTGCTTATATTTGTAACACACCTAATGCTCTTCTGCTCAGCAGCAATGTTACAGATGAACTTGAAAGACAGCAGTGGTATTTTTATGCAAATGTGCCATGAAATGTCTTTGCTAAATAAGCAATTCCTTCCGTAGCAAGGTTTATTTGCAGTGATATAATTTAGAAGTGTCCCCGATGACAACCTTTTGAGCCATATTAGTTAAATGATAGAACATCTACAGTGTTAAATCTACAGCAATATATTATAATGGGAAAAAATGCCTGAGCAGCAGGGAGCCTTTAATACAGAACTCCATAGGCCACTTAAATAGTGTAATCTGGCTTTCAAGTGGAGCATTCTAAAGAATCTCTATGAACCTTGCTTTGGGGTTTCAGAGGATTGGAATGATATTGAGGACAAAGCTCTGTTCTGGATCTACCTGTCATTGAAACGCTCATGCTGCTCTTCTACAAAGCCAGGTGGGATCATTTTTCTAGGAAACATCAATTACTTCTGCTTTTGCTCAGAAATGGCACAGTTATTTTTAGATATATTTTCCACTGGTCTACAAAGTATTACAATTGCCATAAAATATTGGGTAGTATCATAATGGTGTAAGGATCCCTGAGCAAACTATGCCTCCCCGTGATATTACCTTACTTATCTTTGAAAAACAGCAGGATTATATGTTTTATAACTCCCTGTGCAACTAACAAGACGTCAATATGGATGGCAAATGAATGAGTTAGAATTTTACAGATTTCCAATGTACTTAATTCAAAGATACTTTCTTCTCTGAGGGTCAGTTTGTGGAATTTATGATCTGAAATAGGCTTATTTGAATAAAATGAACCAGGTTCTTCTAGGGGCTAATCAGATTCTGGATAGTAAATGAGCTACCTTCGGAAGTTGCATTAACACAGCAGTAGCTTAATAAATTACCCTCTGCTGATTTGACTTCCACTGGTACTTAATTTACAAGTGGAGATGATCCTAGTGTATGGAGAATCTAGCTTATCATGAACTAGTTACTTGTTCTGATGCACAGCATATGTCCAACCAAGAGATTTGAAATCTAGTTTTGTAAAAAATATAAACAGAGTTTTGTGAGGGTAAAGTCTTGACTGAAGAATTAATACCTAGAATCATGACATCTTTTCTTTCTTGGAATTTCTTCAGTTTACCTTCCATGATAATGTCTATGATATACAGAAAATGAATTGTTGTGTCATTATAGCCTCTTTTTTTAAAAAAATGCATTTATTTATTTATTTATTTTTGGCCGCATTGGGTCTTCATTGCTGCGTGGGGGCTTTCTCTGGTTGCGGCCAGCGGGGGCTACTCTTTGTTGCGGGGCTCAGGTTTCTCATTGCAGTGGCTTCTCTTGTTGTGGAGCATGGGCTGTAGACGTGCAGGCTTCAGTTGTTGTGGCACACGGGCTCAGTAGTTGTGGGTCGTGGGCTCTAGAGCGCAGGCTCAGTAGTTGTGGCTCATGGGCTTAGTTGCTCCACGGCATGTGGGATCTTCCCAGACCAGGGCTCAAACCCATGTCCCCTGCACTGGCAGGCAGATTCTTAACCACTGCGCCACCAGGGAAGTCCCATGTCATTATAGCCTCTTTAGGAAAAGTTTCCCCAGTTGCTCCCTCAGCCGTCTTCCATATACTGGGTACAGTTTAAGACAATATACTATAATAAGGAGTAAAACATTTTGGTCTTTTATTTAAATAAAAGCTATATTATAAATTACAGTCTTTGAAAGTTCATCTATTCATCCATCTATACATTCAGTCTCCACCAATCTATTAATCAATTTATTGTTTTGTTCATTAAATCAATAAAGAACTCTCACTTTAATATTTTTGTAGTCTCCTAGGCTTTGAAAACATTCAAACCAAAAGAGACATAGACCATAAAAACTACTAAATCTCATCTTCAACAGACATATTTGCTAATAGTAACTTGCCTCAGTCAGCTAGACTTGGCCAGCTGTCCCTGCTGAATGCCTAGCTAAGGTGGGTTACTATTCTTCCCTAAAGATTCCTGTTGGCAAGCTCATGTAGGTACTCTACATTTGTATGGTGGCTGAGTGCACTGTCCCTAACCTTTGGATAAACAGAGGATTTTGGTTTCCAAGGCTGTCAGTGTTTCACCTGTTAAGTACACACATATCCTCTCTTTCTGAAAACTGTAGAATTTATGTTTAGAATTCAACACCAACAAACAAGGATAGAGTTCTCATGTCAAACTGAAAATATCGCTAACACACTTTGGCAGAGAGATGGTGACATTTAAATCACTTTTTATTTGTCTTTTTAATAGGGCCTTCTAACCTCTATCCCTAAATCACTCTGACTCTCTTGGTGTCTCCATTTTTAATAGGAAAAGACATTGCAAGAAGTGTAAAATTAATTCTCCAACTTAAGTTGTGAATTGCATTTAATTAAGTGTATGGATGCAATTTACTATATCAATTCACTTATATACTTCAGTTCACTGAGTGGGGGATTTTAAAGTCCTTTAAGTTTTATTTAAGTGCACCAGGATACATGAGTCAAAAGTCTGAATCCAAGATTCTAAAGATGGTACTAGGAGAAAGCAAATGTTGGTATCAATTGCTCTTTAATTTCAGCAGACAGTTTTCCTGTCAGCTGATGTGAAGCAGCTCATGTTCACTAATGGGTCTGGTTTAGACCCTTCAAGAGATGTTTATTATCATTGTCTGGGCTTAGGAAATGATTTGAGACAGTTGATTTCAAAGCTCCATCAAGTTCTCATGCTGCAGAGTAACATCTGATCATTTGATGTGGTCCTTTCAGGCAAAGGGCAAATAAAGTGAAAAAAAGAGATTTTATTTCATCTACCCATATGATGTGTGAACTTCAACTTGCTATCATACTGAATTGTGTTCCTTCAGTATGAAGGAACTTGACAAAAGCTTTTAAATTCAGGTGACCTGAGGGGGGGATATGCCTTAATTTGCAAATTCGTTGAACAGATAGTGAATGAGAATCATGGAAGTGTTTTGGATATTTTATGTTTTTAATTAAGGGGAATTCTTCGTAGATGTAGATGTTATAAGCCAGCTGGTATAGTGTAGAATGGTGGATTTCTGTATTCGGTCTGGAACTTCATGTGTCAAAGTTTGTGCAAAACTCCAGGATATCCACCAGAAATGTTTAGCAATTCACTGCTTCTGGAGGCCAAATAATTTTCCGGAGGATTAATACCTCAAACATCTTGAATTGATGACTGGGACTTTTTAGAGATGAAGATCTTATTTCTTTTAGCTGTTGATTTTCAAAGGCATGTTCTTTCTGGCTCTGGATAATTTTTCAATAACAAGGAAGACTTACATATATGGAAGTCTATAGAAGACTTACACATAATCTTTAAAAAGTTGAGCCATTTAGAAACATGATCATTTGCATTTTTTCTTTTTTGAACGCTTAACCCCTAAATTATTGTTCTTCACAGAGAAGGGCTTTGGGATTTACGATTTTTTTCTTTTCCTTCAAAACTGAAACACACTCTTGTTTTTAGCACATAGCTTCTAAGGTAATGAAGAACACACCAGTACATTAAAGCAAATGTGTGTCAAACCCCAGGGAAAACAGATGTCATGCATGCAGTTATTTCCTCAAGACATCTGAAATCCAGCATAATTGTTCTTCAGTCGGTTTTCTAAGTAAAGGAAACAATGGGGAGTATACATAAATCCTTCTATATTAGAGTTTAAGAAATATTTCAACTGGAGAAGTTCAAAGTTTGCATTTGATAAATCAAGATACCAAGAGCTTAAAATTAGGAAACCCAGAATTGTAAATGTGTATATTCCCACTGGTTATTCCACAATTCTACATTTCCCCACTGATTTTCATAATCTGTGATGAAGTATAAGCCTGAAGCTCATTTGTAAGTCAAGTCCATCATTTTGTGACCATTTTAAACAGTATGCTCAAATGTGAAAGATCATAAACTTAATGCAGCTTTTCTAATCTTAAGTAAAATTTATTAGTTGTTATCATAAATTAAGAAGGCTTGGCAGCCAGCAATAAATCTGGACCTTTGAAAGGTCCAAATATAAGAGAATCATTCATAGTATATTTATAAAAGTATGTTAGCACGTGTGCGTATGTGTCAGTCCTTCTGTGTGTGTGTAGAATTTAGCATGTGTTGGATAGAAAAAAAAGTATAAATGACCACGCGGAGGTAGATTCACAACTTCTCTAGCCTCATTTAAATTTAGATATCGAAAACCTTTAACTTGTGGGCTCATTTCTGTCCAGGTTTGAGCAGAGAGAACTAAGACTGAAAGAGAAATATGAGCTAGCTCTCTGCCATCGGGGGAACTTGGCACTAGTCTTACTGTCCTGAGTCAGTCCCATGCACTACCTACCAAGCTGCAATCACATCTCCTGATCTGGTTGTGCTGTTTCCATGACTGTGCTTACTTTCCCAGGTGTCACTCAGTTCTGTTTGCTGGAATAGGGTCCGCCACAAACCCCAGGCCAGTTGGCTGTAGGCTTACCTCTTGGATAGCTCTTACCATTCCTCTTCCTGTCTCTCCTGTTGAACATAAGCTACGGCGTGCTTCCCATGCATGCCCTCCTGTATATAAACACCAGTCCCGAATACATCTGAGATCGTGATGCTCTCCTAGGCATAACATTTTGGTTCCTCAAGGGCTTAAAGCTAAATGAATCTTCGTAAGCTTGGCTCAACACAGTTCCCGTTTACATAACTTTTCATGTGAACCCATAATTGAGCTCCCAGCATGCCTTGTGGCAAGGCTACACAGGTGTGACAAAACCCACATTAAATAGGAAAGCTTACAAACATTTGGCTTCCAAAGCAAAGTTATTACTAGGGTTATTGGGATCAATATTCCTCTATCAAGCCTTTGTTTGGTGTATAAAGTTTAGTTGAGACATACTACTCAGAAAGACTTCTAGTAATGAACATTTGCTCTCCACTCTTTGGGCACTGAAAAGATCAGATAATAGGCGAGAAGCAGTTGTTTTTCTAGCAGCAGGAAAAAAAGCAAATAGTAAGTATTTCATGATTCAACGTCCCTAATTAAAACAGCAGAGATTTTAACAAGGTTTTGCTCTTTTTCTCTCTCAAGGTAAGTCAGGTGTTATCTAGTCTAAAATGCCTAGACCTGCATGTCTTCTACATGTCTCTTGTCTGGCCAAATACCAACTAGATAACTAATTATTTTTCATTATTAACCTGCTTACATTGTACCAGACTGACTTACATTTTAAGGTGCTAATAATGCTTAATACTTATAACTGGTTCATTTTTGTTTTGCATATATATATGAAAGAATGAATCATCTGATGCTGTAAAATTACTTCCTTTTAATATATGATGCTAGTAATTGGCACATTTATTTAAATGGAGATACATCCCTCTCACTGTAGACATTTATGATATTTTATATGTAAAGATGAAAATCCAGCAAAAACGAAAAAGCATATCCTATGGTATTATAAGTGAAAGATACTTTTTGAAACCCATTTATATGGTTCTTTACCAGAAAAAAAAAAAAAGGGAAATACAAGTTTGAGGGATAATACTTTTATTTCAGTAAAATGGGTCACTTATTTTGTAGAAATAAAGCTGTAAGATAATTCTTCTAATTTAGGGTCATGTATTTGACACCTCTGAAATAGTCTACTGGACAGTATTCAATTAACTTGGGTCCTCAAACTTGCTGTCTGATGAACACTGAGAACAAGTAATTTAATACTCTTTTTTTCCTGCAGAGGTTTTAGAAATTTATCACTAATGCTGGAAAGTGGGAATATATGCTCTTCGAAAGCAATGTCTTCTTTTTAAGTGTGGACAAAATTGGCTCAGGTAACATAAGAGCTCAAAGAGCAATACCCTAGAATTCAAAGCTTGACCTGTGCTTGAAAAGTCCCAAGACATAAGTTTATGCTTCTTTTTTTTTTTTTTTTTTTTTTTTTTTTTGCGGTACGCGGGTCTCTCACTGTTGTGGCCTCTCCCGTTGCGGAGCACAGGCTCCGGACCCGCAGGCTCAGCGGCCATGGCTTACGGGCCCAGCCGCTCCGCAGCATGTGGGATCTTCCTGGACCGGGGCACAAACCCGCATACCCTGCATCGACGGGCAGACTCTCAACCACTGTGCCACCAGGGAAGCCCTATGCTTCTTTTTATAAGAGTTCAGTGTTGGAATTTCGTCGTAACCTTGTGTATGTTCTCCCTGTCACTGACTGATGTTGAGGATCTCACTTACTGCAGAGAGATGCAATTTATGGATTCTCTTGGTATTCTGATGGTTTTCAATTCTTACTTATTATTTGTGAATTTTATCTTCCTTTAACTTGTCTGTAATCTCTGTTACTCTCTGTATAGTCCTGTTGCCAGTGTAGGGTAGAGAACATCATGTGTGAGTTGGCATTATGATTCTCCACACTGATGGTGTAAGTGATTTTTGTATTCTAGGAGAATCGGATCAGAAAACGTGAATTCATTTGATCAAAGCAATAGACGTCCTTTCTCCTAAGTGTCCATCCCCTCCTTACCCCCCATTCCCACACCAGAAGTTGAATGGCCTTAAGCAAAGTGGCGAGGAAGGTGGGAAGAGTGCCTTCCCAGTATCCAGTTATTTCTCTCTTTTATGTGACCTCTAGTTCTACTCAGTTTTCCACAGTTCTTTATACAGAAGTATATTTTACTTTATTTAAATTTTTAAAAAACTGTCAGCATTGCTTATCTTAATTCTTTCCTGAAGGACACCCTAGACAAATAGGACAATGGAAACCCCATTTAGTTTTCTTCTGAGGTTGCTATATTTGTACACAGTGACCTTGGAGGATGGCCCAGCTTGACTGAGGAAAGCTTTCTAAGAGGACTTTGTATGGAGAGGGGGCTGGCGTAAAGAGTGGGGAGGGCAAAAGCAACATCGAACTCCCTATTTTCCCTTTTCTCCATTCTTGCCCCCCCTTGATGATCTTTCCTGCCTGCAGAGCAACCAGACACCCATCCCTACAGCTGTGTTCATGTTTGGGATTGGGCTTGGAGGAGGATGGGAGGTATGAAATGAGAGGAGGTGAGTGAACGGAGGACTTTTTCATATGCAGATTGCTTGAACGCGGTCATGCTAGCCTTTTTTACTGGCGTCTACCAAATTTTCTGGTCAGCAAGTATATCGAGGAAAGCAGTTTAACAAATTAATCTGCAGAACTTTTTTTTTTTTGGTCACTGCCTCTAGATCAAGCCACACTGTAGCCTAGAAGCAAGAACATGGAGATACTGCTGATGAGGCCTGGAGATACCCTGGTGGGCTTTCTCTAGTTGTGGCGAGTGGGGGGGCCACTCTTCATTGCGGTGTGTGGGCTTCTCGTTGCAGTGGCTTCTCTTGTTGTGGAGCACGGGCTCTAGGCGCGCGGGCTTCAGTAGTTGTGGCACGTGGGCTCAGCAGTTGTGGCTTGCGGGCTCCAGAGTACAGGCTCAGCAGTTGTGGCGCACGGGCTTAGTTGCTCCACGGCCCGTGGGATCTTCCCAGACCAGGTCTCGAACCTGTGTCTCCTGCATTGGCAGGTGGATTCCTAACCACTGCACCACCAGGGAAGCCCCCCGGTGGTCTCTTAACTCAGGCTGAATCTACATGAAGCCAGTGAATTAGCTATATAATGTGGTTGCCTTTCTTTCGTATTTGTTATTTAAACATACTGCAAAAACCATCCTGGGTAACATATATTTTAGTGTATGTTAAGAGCATATAGATATTCCAATCCATGCTCTAAAGAGACTCACTCTTAAAGTATTGCTGTCCTCTAAAATGAGGCCAAAAGGTACCCCAATAACAAGTTGCAGAGCACATATTCCTCTCATACTTATTCAGTTAGATTTTTGTTGGGGGGTCATTTAAGGCAACCACAAAATTAGGCAAAGAAGAAAGAGGACTGTAGACAGAACAAGTGTTAGGAATTTTACGGTGACTTCAAAAGCCAGAAATCTTGGATGTTTGATTTTTAATGTGTTGAACATTTTATCACTTTGATTTAATGTGCCAATGCTTTGTATTATTTTCATTTAATAGGTTAGTGTGATTTCATAGTATAATTCTCTCAATACATCTATTATAAGTTCTCATTCCTAATACAGAATTAAGTCTTTGTCATTAGTGTGGCTGTACACTTGGAGAGGGTCTCCGGATTCACTCACTATGTAGGAAAGGTTTTGTTTTCAGTCTATTGTCTGCTTACAGGAACTGTCCAGGCTCATTGATATCCTAGCAAAACACACCCTGTTGGCTCTTATTGCTTAAATATTCCCACTTCTAAAATTACCACTACACCACTGGGGAGTGAATGAATACAAGATTACAATTTCAATTTGACAGTTTTAAAGGAAAGGGCATAGGGATTTAATTAGACCCTTTCCATGTGCTTCATTGATTCTCAGATGGGTTTTCATTCTAGCATAAGCAGATGTGGGTTCTAATGTAGAACTTGGATTCTCTTGTACCTTATGGGTTATTCAAACCAGTAAAACAGCCAACAGTTAGTTGCCTGAATATGCAAAATCCAAAAGCAAACCGGTTTGGGAATGTCGAGAGGTAGTTTTCTTTCACTTCCTTTCCTTTATGAAATAGAGGATTGAAGTTATCAGGAAAATAATGATTTTTGTGCCTCCTGATCTTTATGCTATATAATGAAGAAGGAAATGAGGCTACGGTGAAATATTTTCACTTGGGCAATAACAGAAACTTCTTGACATTATTAGAAAAGAAATATTATAATTATTTCTTTTTTTTTGAGCTAAACAAAATGCCCAACTGGAGAAAGATATGAAAGCCATTGTTAAAATTAGTTACTGGAGATTTTAAGAGGGAAACTTATTATAACCCTTCGAAGATTTTCTTTGAAATGTATTTTTTTCTTAAAATGAGTATAATATGCATTCTCAGTTTAGAAATCCCAATGTTTCTCCCAACAGATGCATTGTTAAATTTTCTAAAAATTCAGTTTGGATAGAAATTTACAGTAGCAAGAAAATAATTGAAGTCGACCACAGATGTCTGAGAGGGCATGCCACCACCCATTGGCATGGCTGGATAGTACAGAGTGCCATCACAGACTCCATGGCGTATCAGTTGAGAAATACATGTCGGTAACTGTCTAGTTTCCTATTTCGTCAGTCACGTCACACCAGGACCCTCATAGAGGCAGGGCTGTGACTCCTTTGTGTAGTCTTGAACCTATTTTCACCGAGCCTTCCAGTCCCCATTCTTCCGGCCTCTGACCTTATGTTTAGTCTTCCTCATGTGGACCCCATTATCATTTGGTCTGCCTTTTCAAATCACTCCTCTTGCCTCAACTTTTCTTCTCCATTTCCTTTGGCCTCACTGTGTTAGGTAACCCTGGGTCCTGTCAAGCTCTAGGCTACTCCCAACCATGGATAATTCCTCACCCATGGTGCCCCACAGAGTTTGTCCATTAGTTTTATTCCCTGAGGGGAACCTAATGAGAAAGTGGTGTCATTTATTTTCATATAGAAAGTGTCATGTCCATATGGGAACATATGTTTATGTATGACTGATTCGCTTTGTTATAAAGCAGAAGCTAACACACCATTGTAAAGCAATTATACCCCAATAAAGATGTTAAAAAAAAATAAAAATAAAAAAAAAATAAATAAAAAAAAAAAAAAGAAAGTGTCATGTCATATTGTGCTGAGGTGGAAGACACAGAGAGGAGAGAGAAAATTATCAGGCAGAAATGATATATACCTACTAGCAAGTTGTGTATGTAGATATATGTTATATTTATTTAAATGTTTACAGCAGTTAATGCTTAAACTTTTCTCTCTGTTTTTATTTATTTATTTTTTTAAGTCTCTATTGAATTTGTTACAATATTGCTTCTGTTTTATGTCTTGGTTTTTTGGCCGCAAGCCATGTGGGATCTTAGCTCCCCGACCAGAGATCGAACCAGCACCCCCTGCATTGGAAGGGGAAGTCTTAACCACTGGACAGCCAGGGAAGTCCCTTCTCTCTCTTTTTTAATTTCACTGGCATGCATGCAGTAATTGAGTTTTATAGAAAAATTTTAAAATTATAATACTTATAGTAAGATCTCCAAATTTTAACTATTTGCTTCTTAATCTGTCCATTAGAGCTTATGGTGTGCTTTCTGAACTATTAAAGAAATTTTGTCTCTCTGTATTCTGTTTTCTAAAAAGTTGGACAACAATTAACAATTCAAAATGAACCTCTTGATTATAACTTGCGACCTGTGTTACATTTATTACCTTTAGATTAAATATATACATGTAAGGATGGGATAAAGTATATATGAATGAATATATGAAATGAATATGTGAAACATTTCATTTGTTATCTGGAAGTCCTGTTTTTCTTTTTTTTACGAGTATTGGTTTTTATCACATCAAAAAAGTTGACATGCAGGTCAGAGTTGTTTCCCGGTAGAAAGTGGGAAGCCATGTATTAAAAGCCACAGAACTGGCTGCTCCTGCCAGGTGTCTCTGAAAAGGGGCTGCTGCATGAGAACTCGTTTAAGTTAAAACAACCCTTCACGTATCAAAGAAATGTGTCAAAATAACCTCAAACAATTAAAATATAATATATATTTATAATTCCAGGCCCTCAGAAGCAATCATGGTAGTTAAGAACAAAGTTTTGAGTCATTATGCTAGAGGCCAACTCAACACATCTCTAGTGAGATGAAATTCGGTAACTGGCATTACAGCCCTGAGTTAACTGCAGAATCTCTTCCACGCACCGGACTGACGGGCGAGCATCCTCCGTGTGGCTGGCGGGGCCAGGTGAGCGTCCTGGGAGGCGGCAGCTGGGCGTCTTCGCTCCTACCGCGGGGCCTGACCCTGCCGACCCCGCCCCCGCTCCCCCCCCCACCCCGCCCCCATCCCATCCGGCTTTCTGCCCCGCCTGCGCCCTGCAAGGCCAGCGTCTGGTCGCCTGACCGGCACTGGAAAACAAATCAACACGATTCTGTTTAAATGTAAGTTTCTTCAAGAGCCTGATATCTCAGTTACAAATAATTGAAGCTCCTTTTTAAAAAGAAAATAACTCCCTTGTAATCAACTACTTTATGTGAGGAAAGAAGGCGCCATCACAGCAACTTGTGGCCGTCCAGGGCCCGCGGAGGGCGGCCGCGTCTAGCTGGCGAACGTCTTGCCCGTATCCTCCTTTCCCTTGTATGTCTTCTTGCTGTGCGTGAACAGGATGTACCGGTACTCGATCATGTGCTCTATCTGCCTCTTCATCGTGATACAGAAGAGCATGACGAAGTACATCACCAGGATGGGCCAGAACACCGGGACGTTGAATGCCTCAAAGAAGGTGCAGACCATGGCCACCAGGATGTCCTTGGTCACCGTGTGCCAGGATTTAAACTCTGGGAGCCTTCGAATAGAGGACTGGAACTCCTCATTCTGTTTGGTTGGTAACGAGGGGCCATCGTCTGAATCTTCCATTAAGGAAGGATCCGCTTTTGGAGAAAGGAAAGCTATAAGGAGATTTAGATGGTGGATTCCCAAGGCATAGGTCACAATGTACCAACCTGGCAGCAGGTAAACTCGGATCATGTAGATGAAGCTCAGGCCCAGCGTCACCACCCATCGCACAACTGTGTATGGAGTAGACTTGTCCAGCCAGGCCCGATAGACCTGTCCGAGACTTGTGAAAAATCTGTACACCACGGAAGGTTTCCCACGGACGGAATCTCCCACACTGTCACCTTCGGAGCTGCTGGCGGTCCACTGCCACCAAGCGCGGTCTCCCGAGGGCCGTGGGAAGGAGGACGCAGGTGGCGGCCATGTGGGCGCTTCGCTCGGTCCGGGAAGAGGCAGCCGAGCACCTGGAAGTTCTGTTTTTCTTTTTTAATAAATTTTATTTATTTACTTTTGGCTGTGTTGGGTTTTCGTTGCTGGGCGCGGGCTTTCACTAGTTGTGGCGAGCGGGGGCTACTCTCCGTTGCGGTGCACGGGCTTCTCACTGTGGTGGCCTCTCCTGTTGCAAAGCACAGGCTCTAGGCACGCAGGCTTCAGTAGTTGTGGCACGCAGGCTCAGTAGTTGTGGCTCGCGGGCTTAGTTGCTCCGCGGCATGTGGGATCTTCCTGGACCAGGGCTCGAACCCGTGTCCCCCGCATTGGCAGGCGGATTCTTAACCACTGTGCCACCAAGGAAGCCCCTGTTTTTCTTAATCCTTGATATATCTTATATATTGAGTAGTTCTAAGGTAGAAATTGCTGACATTATGTATCCTACTGTTTTAAACTTTTTTCCTAGAAAATATTTTATTAAAAAATATATGTTATGTCCTATCGTGAGGTTTTGAAACTTATGCATTCATGTGTAGGTATGTTCTACCTTTGTTTGATGGCATCTACTTGAAATAGGTAGAAGGTATGATTCTATTTATATAGCAGTGGTCTTTGCAACTAATGTTACACATAAGGAGGCATTAGGATATGTCATTGGGATAAGCCACTCTGACTTGTCACTAGTAAGGTGTGCCCTCCAAGTATCACAGTTTAGGAAAAAAAAAAAAAGAAGTAACAAAGGCCAAACAGTACAGTAGCACATTCATATTATAAAGCAATGATAACAATCACAGCTACAGAATATTTTACAATATAAAAGGCTTTTTTTTCTTTACATCCATCAAGTGAGGTGGGTCACACTACTATTAATCGTCATCAATATAAGTGAGAAGTTGAGGTACAAATATAGTGATTTGTCCAAGACCATTTGATCAGTAGTTAAATTCTGCAGAGCCTTGAACCTGGCTCTTTGACTCTTAGATGATGGACCATAGGTAATCTAAGAAGATGCAGAAAATGACATTAGAATCATCCAGGAGGCCTTCAGACCTTTGGATCCTTGAATGACTCACTTGAATTAACTTAAAAGAATGTGCGAGTCCTCCTCCTTTCCCCTCCCCTGTGAGCTTGTGTATTCTGGTCCTACCTCTCCCTCCCCTCCTGTGCCACCTCATATAGACAGAACCACGAACGGGGAGGAACTTGATGAAGTCTCCAGGAACAGGGCTTGACTCCATGGCTAGGCCTCCCTGCAAACGCTTCGCAGAACCTAAAAGCCTTAGCCAAATCTAGGCAATTAACCCAAAGATATTGCAAATGAAATCTCTGAAACCTGCATTCTGGCTCTAGGTTTGCCCGCCCTGGTCTCCACTGGGCAACCACTGACCAGGACATTTTAAACCAACTTTTGTGACTATCCACCTCTGGCATTTGATGCTCTCTGAACTAACTGTTTGGAAACTGAGGGAAGGAACCACCCCTGGACTTCATGGAATATTCTGCCTGTGGTATTTGGGCAGAAACAGGGTTGATAATTTTCCTGCATCATGAAAAGTCCTCTCTGAAATAATCATAGAACTATTTTATCACGAGTTTGTAACTGCTAAGCTCTGAAAAGGCCAACATGGAATTTTAGGCCACCTTTATCTTCTTCTGCCAAATTTCTCACCCTGCTGGAAGATGCCTGAAATTCCAATTTATTTCTTCAGTTTAAGATTTTGTTCCCCGTTCACATGCAAACAGAAAGATAGCAAGTTCAAATGCTGTTCATCACAACTTAGTCTGAATAGGTCTCTTCTCCCTCCCTCCCTCCCTCCTTCCTTCCTTCCTTCCTTCTTTCCTTCCTTCCTCCTTTATTTTCATGTAGCTCACATTTATTGTGCACATACTGTGTTCTAGATACAGTGCTGAATTAGCAATGTTTAAAGATAAGTGCTAAAATCCCGACACTTGTGGACTTGAATCCTTGCTTGCCACTTACAAAACTGTAGAGCCACGGAGAAGTAACTCAATCCTCAGGCACCTTTCACTTTCGCATCTTAAAATGGCAATGTTAATACTAATGCCTACCAAACAAAGTTGCTAAGACTATATAAGATAGCTTGTGAAACCTTTCCTAAAAAGTATATTTTGATAGCAAGAGAGGGGAGAACCCATGAGGGAGGACACTGGCCACTGAGACGGACAGGAAAGGGAATTAGCCAGGCCTGAGGACAAATCTCACCAATTTCATCATTTGCTTGAGAAATCTCTCATAGAAAGCTGTCTTTGGTTACTTCACCTTTGCATCTTTCCATTTCCTGGGCATAATTCATGGTAAAGCTGTGTGGTGTCACGAAAAAGCAGTGAACAAGGAAATTTGTGTTCCAGTCCTGACCCTGCACCCATCAGCATGTGATAGGCCATGTTACTTTCCCAGATGTTATCTTCCTCCTCTATAAATTGAGGGAATAAAATGAAATGTATTGCACAGAGCTCTTCCAATTCTCAAAATGATGCATGATTCTAACTTATTAAAGACTTCCTCGACCACTTAAAATACTGTTTGAATGCAAGCATTCCCAGGTCCACTACAAAAATCCTATAGACGTTATATCTCTGCATAGTGGCCAGAGAAGTACAGAGAACCACTTGAAACATTGTGGTAGAACTGAGCTGTGCTTTCTCAGAACTTCTCTGAGACCTGGGCTCAATTTGTAGGTTCTGGCAAAGCCTCCCAGAACCACAGTATTTTATCATGTTTATGGAAGGAGATACCCTTCTCCACTGAAAAAAAGCATTACACTGGCAAAAAGAAGTACTGGGTTCTACCCATGGTTTTGGCACTAATTAATTAGGCAACCTTGGGCAAAGCAAATGACTCTGGACTTCATTTTTCTTGTTTGTGAAATGAGCTAAGCGTTCTAGATAATCTTTAAGTCTCCTTGTATTGACAAAATGCTCAATTACAGTCTCAGAACTACTTGATTGACTCATGAGTTAAGAAAAAATTTCAGATTGGAAGCCTCCCCTTAATGTGTCAAAACAGGTCAAACTATAACTTTTCAATGAAAAAAATTTCTTTTGCTAGCACCACTCTTAAATGTAATCATTTATCTTTCATGAAAACGATAATTGTTGTTTTGTAGGTAGGGTGTTAAGGTCTCTAGTGTGCTTTGAATTACTTGGACCACACACACACACACACACACACACACACACACACACACACACACACACACACACAGTGCACTTATAAATAACAAGTAAATTCTCTCCCCCACAAGGATACCAAATTTAGGCTGGAGAAGCATTCCACATGCTTTTAAACATAGATCTAGTGTCTAATAGCAAAGATCCCTACCACAGTACAGAATTTTTCCTTTTCTGTTTTTCTTCATTTGCTGAGGTTTCACATATCAGGGCAAATATTGGTCCTCTTATAAGGTTTTACTCTTCTTATTCTTGATCTTGTATCTATTTGTTGGAATACCTATTTTCTTGAGTTTAAAGAACCACTGATCATTAGATTCACCATTGATTAAATAATAAGTTTCCAAAAAAAGGAAAAAAATCACAATATTAAAAGTGTACCTTGATTAAAAGTTGCTTCCTGATTTTGAAAACCATAGTTGTGAAAAATGGGTATCTTGAATCAAGGAAGTATGATCAGTCATTCAAGTAAGGAGTAGACATATTTGAACTGTTATCCAGAAGCCCCTGACTTTTCTGGGAAGCCTTTTCTAGTGGATCTTCCCTTTGAACTCTGGATATCCTGGATACTAACAGGCAACACTTCATCATATGCAATGTCTTGACATTTGTATCCCAAGCTTCTGTGATAAGTTCTTCTGATTAAATACAGTTGTATGATCCTACCCTCTGAAAACTACTGGTGGATATATTGAAACAATTGCTCAGTTTCTCATGTTACAGATCCCTAGATCTTGTTGCATTGTGCAAACAAATTTCTTTTCTCCCGCAAGAAGTAAAAGCAGAGCTCCTAGAAACAGAGCTGGGTTGCAAAATTATTGAGAGGCAAAAAATAAATTAAGAAGAGTCATGATTTTGCCAATTCACTGGCAGAAACTTATTGATACCCTGTTGGAGAAAAATAAATGCTAATGGTTATAAGTATAAAATTAAACTTTGGAATCTATGTTATCTTAGGTAGGAGGACCAGACAGTGAAACCAAAGATACATTCTGCCATTAGGACCATATTGCAGGTTTGAATTCACTGAAAAGTGCAAAATTGGCTTAATTTTATACTTGGTGGTGATTGTTCAAGTTGCTAACCAATAGCTCTATTTTTTAGCTAAAGCCAATAGCTAAATTGTCCCATGGATTCATGATACAAAAGGGAAGTTTTGTTATTCTGTTTTATTTAAATGATATGAAAATTATACTTACAAGCTACCTAGATATGTGAAAAAATTTCTGTAAAGAATTCTAGGTGTCAGTTTAACCTTTATGGGTTTCTAAAATGAATTATCAGCTATATAACAAGATTGAATTTTATACTTGTGGAAAGAGAGGCATATCTCTGGGTAGTATTTATACAACATCTCCTGTTTCCTCACCTCTACTTTGTTTCAAGTATCCCAACGTGGATATGGGTACTCTCCTTACCTCTTTTTGCAGCCTCTGTTCATTTCCTTTCTTTCCCCTGGGCCTCAAACTTTCCCTTGAGATTCATCTACAAAGCGTTACCTTTTGACAGGGTCCCAGAGGTAAAGTCTGTTGCTCTCTGTTCAAGTTGATTCAACTCCACAGATATTCACTGGATTATCATTATGGCTGGAGTGTTTTAGTAGATGCCTTTTCTTTTTCCTATCCTCTTTAAATCTGACTGCTCCTATTTTGCTAGGGACTCATTAGAAGGCCACAATTTATCTTTCAGAACTAATCTTATGTGATAATGACTTTACTCATTACCCCCGCTAGATAACTTCTGCCTTTAAATGGTGGTTGCCAATGCCTTTAAAGTTAAGTCTTGAAGTCTTAGTCACCGGGATTAAGCAAGGTCAGTTGAAGGTGCTCAGTGCTTCTCAAATTATACCATGTAGAAATTTCTCTATTCACTCAATAGGAATGAAGAGGTAGATCAGGAGCTAAAGCTGGCTTTGCTTTTATTTTTAAATATAATAAAAATCAATAAGAATGTGCTTTTAAAATGAGCTTTTTTCTATTAATAATTTTATCTTTTCTCTAGTCTTTTGAAATGATTATTTTTACCAAATGACCACAATAAACTTATCACAGATTTTTCTTTTTTTTTTTTTTTATTCGGTACGCGGGCCTCTCACTGCTGTGGCCTCTCCTGTTGCGGAGCACAGGCTCCGGACGCGCAGGCCCAGCGGCCATGGCTCACGGGCCCAGCCGCTCCGCGGCATGTGGGATCTTCCCGGACCGGGGCTCGAACCCATGTCCCCTGCATCGGCAGGCGGACTCTCAACCACTGCGCCACTAGGGAAACCCTTTACAAATTTTTCAAAAATCACCCTTGGCACAATCAAAAAGTGTCTGGAAATGTTCCAAATTAGGCTTACATTTGTATAACCATATTAATCTTCTCAAGCTGGAAACAGTATATACAGAAACATTTTTCTATAAGTATTTACCAACATGCTGTGTTGAAAATCAGATAGGGTGAAATATTGGCATTTGATTGAATTGATCTAGTTAATATATGTACTATAAAAAGTATGTCAGTCCACTTACAGGCGTTTAGTTGACACACAAATTTTAAAATTGAGAATGAGAGATTCATCAATAAGACCTGGAGAAATATAAAATACTTCTCTTTTGAACAATGTCGTCATTTAACTGATTGAAGATTTGTTTAAGGGGAAGAGCTTGAAGAATTCTCTTCCATGCATGAAGTGAGCTGATTGTTTGTTTCAACTGCTACTCTTAAAAAAGACTAGCTAGATAACCCAACAGTTCTTTTTCTAAATCATGAATTATTGTATAGATTTGTAAAGTCTAAAATAATACAACTGCTCTCAGAAATCCCAGTGTCTTGCTGTTTAGTGTTCAAACAACAAATGAGACAACGAGAGCTGATTTGTTTTTATTTATTTTCAAAAAGTACCTGGGGAAATCACTGACTTTGTTCGTAAAATTGTTTACCTGTTTTTAAAATTAAATCTGAATTCCTATAGATGGATTTCTTCTCTGAACATAAATATTGCTTATAGCTTGCCCTTAAAAATGATATAAAATATTTTTATAGGCAAAGAAGCAAGTAAGCTGAAAGGAAGCCCCAGAAAACTTATCAAAGCATTTTCCTTTCATTGTGAGAACTGAGTTTACCTTACAATTGCCTCAGTAAATCCTTGAAGATTTTCCTAAATCAACATGGTTATGAGTTGTCTTGCTGAGAATAATAACACTTTTTAGTACCCTTATTTTTTTTAAGTCCCTTTACATTTTGTGAGAAATCTTAACTTCTTGGTAAAAGATATATATTTTCATTAGAATAAAAATGGGACTTTCAGATGCCTGTCATTTTCTAAAATGCTTTGAAGTTTGAATTTTTTATGTGTATCAAGAGAGTAACTCTCTCTGAATAGAGTGTACTAATGATAAATTTAGGATTTCAAGAATCAACCTACATTACAGTTACAAAAACTATACCTGCTATTGACATCACAGTCTGCTTTTGTGCAAATTTCATTTGTGACAACTATTTATTATGCTTATCAAACGGCAGGAAAAAGCTCCAACACTGAAATTTTAAAACTAGAGACAGGCACTGAATATAGATGGGCATTGGACCAATCAGATAATGTGATAAGATAGTGCCAAGAGGTCAGAGCAGTTGTAGAAAATGAAAGGAAGTTAAAGTATTCATGGCTATTCAGCAGCTCATTTTTTAAGAGTGCTATATTTCTGTGGGAAGCTTGAGAAAAGGGCAAGGTAGGCAGAATTCCAAGATGGCCACCAAGATCCCCCTCCCTGTTTTGTGTTAATCCCCTCCAACTTGAGTAGGAAGGAGACTTGGGAAAAAGATGTATGTTACTCTGATGAGTATGTTACATTATAGGGCAGAAGGGATTATGCAGATGTAGTTAAGGTCACTAATTATTTCACTTTGACCTAATCAAGAGGGAGATAGATAATCCTGGATGAACCTGACCTACTCAGGTGAGCTTCTAAAAGAGGTAAGAGAGATTTGAAGCATTAGATTCTCCTGCTAAGCTTGAAGAAGTAAGCTTTCTATGTGGTGAGAGGGTCTGTGGAGGAGGCTACAGGGCCAGGATGCGAGGGTAGCCGCTAGAAACCGAGAATAGTCCCTAAAAGCCAGCAAGAAAATAGGGTTGTTGGTCATACAACCACAAGAAAACAAATTATACTATCAGTTAGTGAGTTTGGAAGAGGACTCTAGAGTCACAGATGTGATTATAGCGCCTGCCAACACCTCGAGTTTTGCCAGGTGACACCTGAGCACAGGACCCAGCCAACTCCAGTTCAACCTCCTGAGTTAGGAGAACAGTGAGGTAATGAATTTGTATTGTTTTAGGCTACTAAATTTGTGGTAATCTTTCATGTAACACTAGAAAACGAATATAGTTAAGAATGAAGCTTTTAAGCTTCACTTAAAAGTTTAGAAGAGCTCTCAGCATGGCAGTGGTGGGCCAGAGTTGAGAATCTCACTGAGATGGGATGTAAGCCTTCCAGTTGGCCAGTCCTGTCTCTCCTGATGTCCACCTGACACTGAGATGGAGTATCATCTGCAATCATTGCTCTACTGTTATTCTCACAGAATGTTACAAATGTTATTCTTAACCATTTTTTTTTTTTCTGAACTCACTTCTCTATCAAAGTGGAAAATGAAAGACGGAGCTCCGAGGGCTCCTTGTTTCTCAAGCCCTATCTGCTCTCTTCATTTTTGAACTTGTTGGCATTTGCGATTGTGACCCCTGGAGATTAAAGCAATAATTGATTGAAAGCACCTTGTATAACCCAGACCAGATGCTTAGCAAATGTTAGTTTCCTTCCATCCGGGCTTTCTGGTAGTTGTTTTGAAACGTTTGGACACAGAATAAAGTGACTGTAATACTCCTGGTGATTGTAAGTGGACTACCACAACAAAATGTTGGAATCAAGCAGGAAAGACTAAGATTAGATTTCGAGTAAGGTCGAGAATATAAAGAGGGAAGACAGTATGATAACCATGTAGGTGACCCCAATTTTTCCTTTCCATCTCTACTAAAATCAATGAAATTTCTCCCCAGAGCCAGGAAGGGGAGAATATCATCCCCTGTTGCAGTGTCCGCTTTCAGTTGCCTATATATTCCTGGCCTCTGGGTGAGGTTAACTGTGCAAAGGAAAGTCACACTTTCAGAACAGTTAGATATTTTTTCTTGCTAAACTACACTGAAGACACTAATTCCGTTTTTTCCCTGGCTATAGATGGGTGAATTAGCAAGAAACCACCCCTGCATTGTCTTCTAGTCTTCAAATGAAGCCTAATTAAAGAAATATATAGTTTTTATTGAGCTGCAAGAAAAAGGGACATGGGGCACAATTAAGTTTGCATCAATAATTAAAGCCATAAAATTATTAATGTAGCAAATATTACACATTAGTAAGAAATATATTTTGTCACCAACTGCTGCATAAAATCCCTCTTTCATAATCTATAATCCAAAAGGAGAAATAGAGAAGGAATATAGAAAAAACATTAGGCTTCAGCGTCAAGTTTATTGCTGCTGCAAGGAAGATGTTTGCCGTATTTCAACACTACCATTTCTAAGATTCAATTGTTCTGAATCGATTTTTAAAAAGTGAGAAAAAGATATAATTGTGATAATAATAGCTTGTATGTAACATGAAGTTTTATTAGGGTAATGGAAATATTTATCAATCTTCCCAATATTTTCCTCTGATAAGGACTACAAGTTCAATACGCAGAGAGGGAAGGGTCTTCTTCTTGCCTTTGCTCCGTGTCTCTTGTCCGGCTGAACTTGAATCTTTCTGCTCCCACCCTCTTTGGAGAGAGAGGGTTGGTGTCAAAGCCAGCTTTCTGATGCATGGATCACCTATTGAGAAAACTCTTTCTTTTAGTCATTAAATGTCCACTGGAAAGCGTTAAGGAATGAGTTTGTATCTCCTCCCCACCCCCAGGCATCCCATCCTGTACTTCTTCTAGGAAAGCCCTATCATCTGCTTCTGCAATCAGCTGTTTCCCTGCATGTATCCCATAAGCGTACATATCATAGGCGCCAATACCTATTTAAGGAGTAAATGAATGAGGTAGCACGGAGTTGTTTTGTTCAAATCAAGATTAAGATTGCATGATTTATAAGCATCTCCATCAGGTTCCATTAGTAAATATAATTTTCAAAAAGTTAATACCTACTATGAACAAGTTGTTGGTGATACAAGGTAAAGGAGGTTAAGTTTTCTCTCTTATAATCCAAGAGGGAAAAGATAATGCATAAGTAGACTGTACAGACTGCCACTAACAAAATGAAATGGGGGTTTCAAAAGTGGAAAATGAATATGTAATTTGAAGACTTAGGAAGGCTTCATGGAGAAAGTGACCGTTAGGATGTGTGGTAATGAATGGAAGAGATTTAAAAAGGGCGAAAAATTCTGGGTAGCCGAGTGATTAGATGTGCAAAGAAAGAGCATGAGCAAACAGAGGGAAAGTTCAGCACGTGTTTGGGGATAGCTTGTGTTTCCACTTGGCTGAAGCAGTTCCCAAGCAAGACTTGAGAAATGAAGCTTTCAGAGGTGGATTAGAGCTCTGTTGAGGTGGGCTTTGAGTGATAGCCCTGGGAGGTTAATGATCAAGCTCTGTGTATCATCACTCTATACAGAATGTTCTGTGTTTTCACAGTTGGCACTATGTTCATTTAGTTTTGTGCCCTGTTTAAGTGAATTGCAGTCTCATTGGTGACTAGTTCTTCTTGATTGGGTTCTCTGGCTCCGATTTCTTTTGTGTCTTTCATGGTTCTTTGCTTATGGTAAATGGTAAGTATCAATGCAGTATCCACTGATTTTTTTTTTTATTTGATTACTGAATTGTTTGGCTGATCAACTCCAAGGTATCGATGTTTTAGAAACCATCTTGATTTTCTCAAGAGCATTGGGGAGTCAGTATGCCCATTTTACATTGGATCAAAACAAGGTGCAGAGGTTAAGATATTTGCTTACTTTCTTCCAATGAGACCAGAACCCACATATGCTGGTTTCAGATCCTGGGCTCTTTCCTTCGTACCACATTGTTGTAATTTCTAGAACATGGAAGCTTTAACGCTTTGTAAGATGTTAAAGGAAGGAAAAAAGATGCATTTCTGGGGTAAGAGAGAAGTCAAAGAGTAGTCCTCTTCCTACACTGAACCAAATTTCACTTGTGCTCAGTGGGACCCAGTTAATCTT
The DNA here is from genome assembly GCF_949774975.1 of Lagenorhynchus albirostris. Lineage (NCBI taxonomy): Eukaryota > Metazoa > Chordata > Mammalia > Artiodactyla > Delphinidae > Lagenorhynchus > Lagenorhynchus albirostris. Next base: position 70,859,128 of record NC_083097.1, read on the forward strand.
TCTCACAAATTTTAATTTTGCCTACAATTTTTTATGTCTCATTTCATCCAGGATTCGCAGGCAAAAATATATTAGAAGTCTTTTTATTCAAGCAATACTGGGCCATCGTAATAACAGCTATTATTTACCAAGCACTTACTGTATGCTAGTCACTGTATAGCTGCTTTACACATATTACCTTTATTCCTACTGGAATTCTGTGAGCCCATTTTACAGAGGAGTGATTGAACTAACTTCCAAATCTAGCTCTGCCTTCAGATTCTGAGATCTATCCTCCTGTCTCTAAAACTACTGGTTTCTAACCAGGAATATGCTTAGTGGGTCTATTCTGCTATTTCTTTCTGAATACATGATTCAGGTCAAGCTCTAGCCCTAGGCAAGAAGTCTTCTTCAAAAGTAGTTCCATTTGTTGCCTGATTCTAGTCTAACTACTTAGAAGCTATTAAGAGACAACAATGTAAGGTATGTTTTATTATCTTGAAGGGACTTATACTTCAGTTAAATCAATCAAATACAAAAACAGAGGGATGACAAGTCAATGGTACATATACATCAAAAACTATGCATTCTAGAAGGCTGGTAGAGGGAGAAAGGAGATGAGGGTAGAGTTCAGCCCTGAAAATTGGGTAAAATGTGAATAGAAAGAAGAAATGTATACTTGGTGGGGGTGATAGAAAGCACCATGAGAAAAGGTGCTGGCTTTTGAATGTGTTTGTTTATTAAAATGCTTCCCATTCATCTCTGAATTCTCTCTTGGTTCTTCCTAATGACCTATCACAAAACTATTTTTGAGCCACTTCACATGGCCATGGTATGGAAAATTGTATGGTCAGAGTAAGACTTAGAAGCATTTAAATGCACTTTAACGTCAGAAATCAAGCAAAGCACGAATAAGCCTAAAGGTAAAAGTGATAGGTACGGGCAATGCAAGGAAGGACTTTCTCCAGATAGTCATTATAACCTAAAACACTAACCTCCATCTGGTTTGGACTACTAATTTAATATGTGGGTGGAGGTGTGAAATTTAAAATCTTTTGAAGAGAGTAGGGCAGTATTTAACCTCAAGAGAGTGTGATTTCTGTTGCATAATTTGAAAAAAAAATGTGGTAACAAATGTGGTAACACCACAAACACATACATCACCTCTGATTCGAATGTTGCTTGATGATATTATCATGGATTTTTTTTCTGCCCTGTTACAGATATCTAATGCTAATCACCTGCGATAAATCTGCTATGAAAGTGTTGAATTGCTTCAAAAATTTTCGCTTCTATCAGCTGGTTTTCTATAAGGCAGCGGAGCATCCAGAGACATTAGACTCACCAATCCTGAAAAACCCCACCCTGCCCCCTTTTCTTAGCTGCTTGTATATTGTGCCTCTGAATCCTTTCTACTAATTTGTCCTACATTATTTACTTCAGCATTTAAAGCAATGCCAGCAGGGTTAGGATTTCAACTTATTGTTCATTCAGGGTTGAGAACCATTGATTTAGAGTCTTCGTATTCAAAAAGATGGATGTAGTGGGTTTTAGTCATAATATAAATATCATAATGGAAAAGCTCATCAGGTTGAACTAGGCTCAACCCTTTTAGGGAGAACGAGAGATGTCCCCAGTGGGATACCAATTCTGTGCTAAAAGGTAGAAGGCTTTCAGGAACTTGCCTAAAGACTTTTAAGAAATTAGAACTTGAGTCTTCTGTCTCCAAATCCTGTGTCCTTTCTACTAGGTTATTTAATATCTGTAATTGTGTATGATTTGCTCAAATATCACAGCCTTGGGAGAGGTTTTCTTTGACTGTTCAATCGAAAATAATCTTGCTCTAGCAAATTACCCTGTTTCATATTATTTTTTCATAATAATACACTATTTGAAATCATAGAAAGGAGTTCCATGGGCGCAGGGACCTTCGCCATCTTGTTCACTGCCACATCTCCAGCATCTAGAACAGTGATTTGTATACAGTTGTTGAATGAATGAATCAGTGAGAATTTTGCATTCCTACAAATATGTCAATTTCATCATGTGCCCCATGTCTAGATAGAGGTGGAACAAGGACACTTTTAATAGGATAGGAGGTTTCTCAGAGCAGCAGCTGCATTTGAGGCAGAAAATCAATTTCTACACTGGATGACATTTTCAAAAGAGGTGTATCTGGTAGCATGGAATCTTCTATCTGACAGGGCTTATGTCAAAATACTAGGATGTCTAGATGAGTGGCCCACATTCTGTAGAGAGGGTGTGCCATTCAAAGATGCCCTGAACTGTGCATGCAGTTTAGCCCTTGTTCTAACAGACTTTCTGGCTGCACAAATAAGAGAGTGACAGCGACTTTGTGAGTATACTTACGTTCAGCAAGAAAGTTTGCATGCAAATGCAAATATGCACAGACATTTTATAAGCTTTGTGGGGAACAAATCTGGGATGCAGATTCCCCAAGTTAGCTAGTATTTGTAATATTTTTGGTAATAGGGTGGAGGGTACCTGTCTGATATGTTCTCAAATATTTAAAACACAGCCATTGTTTAAGACTTGAAATTCACAATAAGATGGAGACAATATCAGGAAAAGTGTAGACTATTTATCACAATTTATACAAAGCATGTTAAGTAAATGAACCCAACCAGTTGTCATGTACACACCACTGTGCTAAGGAATGCTTCTCCTCCTGGTATTTGTTAGTGAGGAAAATCATTACCAAAGCGATTCAGCTAATTCATTCCCATGTTTGGAATTAAGCATTTTTAACAGTTATCTACTTCCCATTGTCTGCCTGGGACAAGCCTTGTCTTGTCAGTAAAGTACTTAGCTCTCTGCTGCCAGGATTGAGATAGGGTCATCAGAATCCTCTTGTAAACTCAGGAAGATAAAGACAGGGAAGCTGGCTCCTGCCCAGGAATCAGGTTGGTGGGGGGTTGGAGGGGCTGGGAGCTGGGGGTCATGGAGGAGGGAGTGGGGAGAACAAAAGGGCAGATTTGTAGGCAGAATGAGGCAACTGCTTACTTTGTGCCATTCAGCATCCTAGGAAGTATTTGTATTTCTTTCATTCCGCTTCTTCCTCTCCCACTTCTCATGCAAACACACACACACACACACACACACACACACACACACACACACACACACACACTCCTTCTTTAGTAAGGAGACATGGCTTTTATTTTATAACTAGAGAAGAGGCAGTACTGCAGGTAGAAGAAAATTATTGATTAATGTTCTCATGCATTTGGAAATAACTTTTAATAGGTCTTTTCCTGAGCTGGAAAAAGAAGGTGGCTATAAATTTGGGGCTTCTACTATGTACCTGGTTTTATCTTACAAGAATTAAATACACTTTCAAAATTTCATTTAATGTAAAACTTAGATGAGACTTTGGTAGGAGGAAGATCTTAGGCTCTTAAAATTAGGTAAGCAATAGGAAACCTTCCTAAATGGGAAGCCAGCTATTTTGCAGACAAGTGTGTCCACTTCAGAATTTTCCTTGCAGCTGGATTTTTTAAAAAAATGGGAACACAGGATTAAAAAGGGTATGGGTTTTTATCCTTGACTCCCAAGAAAGTTTACAGTTTAAAAACATTTTAAAAGCTGAAACTGATAAAAATAAGCTAAAGTAATGAGAAGGCCATCAATGAGTTGACTATTGCAATTATAAATTAATAGAGGCGGCTCCTTTTGACCTGCCCCAGATGTCATGTCAATTGATTAAATGTTCTGAGACAATGAAATGGAAAAAGACAACTTTATTATAATGCTTCAGGCAGGGAATATTTTTATTTTGCTATTAGGAGCACATCCACATGTCAGTGACCAATTCCATTTGGAAAAAAGACACTTTGGGGGATATGTACGATTAGAAAAAATCTCCAAGGTGAATCTTAGGTCTGAACTAACCACCTCTGTTATTTTTAGTTGACATTAGGAATCATAAAAGATAGGATTTTAAGCTTTATTTTGACTCAGGGCAGAAGAATTGTTGGTTCCATCTCTCCTAGGTATCATGGGCTGGCAAGGCCCTGCTGGGCTGGGAAACTCAGCAGACATGGCCAGGGGCATGGCCTGAATTGGGGTCTCTGCATGGCCTGCACTGGGGTCCCTGCATGTCTATGACAGGGACTACATCGGCAAAGGTGTCAAGGAACTAACAGATTTTCAGCTGTATTCTCCTACTAGCCATTCAGAGTGAGCTGAGGATGCTATCTTTTTGTGGGCGATGTGACAGCTATGGGTTTGACTTCTGAGACATCTGTTTGAGCCTCAGCTTCTCTGTAGTGATAGGGTGAATCTGAGAGGAAAAGAGATCATTTCCCTTTTTTTTCTACTAGAAAAATGTCTTGCTGTAAAAAATAAGAGAACCTATCTTTATAACTTCTCAATAGGAGATGAGAAACCCTGGTTGAAAGAGAGGTATATTTGATATTTGGGAATCGTTGATAAACTAAGATTGACCATGTGCCCGTAATTTGAGCAGCTATACAAAAACTGGTTGTCTGGCAGGCAGAACTAAATCCCTAATCATTTGAAAAATGGTCTGTTGAGTGGACCCACAGACACATAATCTCACATCTCCTAGCCTCTTAGGCCAGGAAGCTGTTACTTATGGGGGCCTAAACACCTTTGCAAGGGGCCCTGGCTCTGTCCCTTCAAGAAACAGGCAGCAGTTCCTTTGTGTCCCCAGAGACCTTGATTAATGTAATATTTAGCACATCTGTTTCAGGTCAAACAATCATATTTCTCTGACCTTCTCCCCTGGATTTCTATTCTAGTCATTTCTTATTTTTACTGTTTTCGCTATCACCTTTTTTTATTGTAACATGTCCCTTTTAAAATGCGGAACATCTAAACGGAGCATAGTGTTTAAAAATACTTATAATGCTGGTCATAAGAAAGAAGTAGAGAAAGTCATGACTTTTGACTCTTCAGCTTTTTAAAATACACACTTATTCACTGTCAATTTCAGTGACCAAATTTATTGCTGATTCATACAACTTGAATGATTTATTCTCGCTTACATTAACAGGCTCTGGAAACCAAGAATATCATTCAGTTACAAATGCAATATGTCCCAGGCATTGTGTTCAACTCCAGAGTGAGAAAATGGTGGTCCTCACTGTCCTGGAGCTCATGGTCAATGAGGGGATGGAATGCTAATTAGGCAGTAGTGTTTGTCACAACCCAGCAGTATTTGTTTTTGTGGTAAGAGGAAGAATAGGATGGTAAGAAGGCATATAAAAGGGATACCAGTAGTCAGGGGAGCCTTCCTGGAGGAAGTGTTATGTAATTTGAGGACTTCAGGAATCCCTCTGTAGATCAATGGATAAATGAAATGTAGCTGATCTGATGGCACTATATATACAGTCACCCAGTTCTGTCCACCCAGTGTGCTGTATTTTGCTATAACTTTAAAACAGAAACAGCAGTAAGACACCAAGTGGGAAGAGACAATATGATTTCCTGGGTCTCACCTACTTTAAATTCTGTTCTTTAAGAAATTACATTTGGATATTAGCTTTTTTATCTTATTTGTAATTTTGAAAAGTATTACTCTTTCAAAACTCATTACAATAGCTGCATTGTTCTTTTAGGGATAAATCAGTTTCTTTTCAACAAATACTTAGGATGGTTAATAAACAATTTGCTATTTTTTTATTCTCATTTGTGCTAGTATGAAGAATCCTTAGGAGATCTTTGAAAAATTATTTTTATCTAGAGATAACAATGCAGAAGAGTAAATTGTTTGGCAAAGAATATGAAGCATATGGGCAGAGATACAAGAATTTACTGCATTTATAAGTCTCATTATGACTCTATAAAATGCAGCATCATTTGTCAGTAAATCAAAGCTTATAAAAGTAGCAATTGTGAATGCAGTTGGTTGTAGTATCAAGAGAATGAGGATTAGAAGTGTAGCTGAGATTCCTTTTATGATAAATTATCTAGCTCCTGGCTACCGTGTATGAGCTCTATTAACTGCCTATAAATTGTTCATCATAAAATCTAGTTCATTCTTGTTAATTAGGCCAAGGCTTTTATGAAGATTTTTCCTCTTCTCTCTGAAAGTCTAGGCTGACAGGAGAGTAGCTACACCAGAATACTGAGGAAGAAAGGGACCCTCTGCTAGGTATAATGCTGTGTTCTTTAAAAACTAATAATTAAAAGAGAAATTCCTGAATTAAAATTACTTTGGCTTCTTACTAGTGAAAATGGAATCATTCTTTGTAGCCACAGAAGGTTAAATACAGCCAAAATAATTGCATCTTCCAACTTTAAATTCTCTCAATCAATAATGCAAGAAAGGAAGAGTGTATGTATAACAAAGACTGGATATACCCATTATAAATGATTAATACCAAGCAAGTTCCAGGAAAACAAATAGACATAACAAATGTTTCTGGCATATCATTCCACGTCATTTTATTATGCATTTTTTCCCATGAAACTGAACTTTTATGCAGAATTATCTTGGAGGAAATCTTGTATTTGTTACTCATCTCCAATTTTTTTTCTGTTGTGTTTTGCTTTTCATGGTGCTCACATAAGTGATCAACTGGCAGTGAATGTTATGTTTATATTATCTCATATTTTGCATTGCTAACTGGGTCCCTTGATACCATTTAAGGTGCATCCCTAATCAGTTCTCGCATTTCACACTTCCCTTGCAATCTCTGGATTTTATGAAGAGTAGACACGCCATGCCCCAGTTCTGGACGTCAAAGTGGTTGTGACTTCAGGAAGTCCCAATAGTCAGAGCCACAGTCTGAGTCAAGCCGTGTGATTGCTCCCCTGAGATGCAGTTAGCAAGCCTCTCTGACAGAGGCCAGAGGCAAGGAACAGTCAAAGACTAGAAAAGTCAAGTCTGTTTGCACACTCTCCTGTGCTTAATACCCATTATGGTGCAATTAAGAATGGTCAGAAGCACTATTATATTTGGAAACCCCAAATAACAGCCTAACTTGAGGGGAAATAGGAAAATCAGTTCAAAGCAAGGAAAAGTAGTTCTTAAATATTTTTTTTTTGTTTTAAATGGGATTTTTGCTTAAGCTACTTCTCATTTAACTTTGTAAATGCTAATTAGCTAACAGTGAAAGAAATTGTAGGACTGTTAGGTAAACTGTGTTTCATTTCTAAGATCTTATGGACACTTAGGGTTTGTCTCACGCCTTTGCACTTCACAGGACCCTACTTTCTATTCTTCCTGGTCCAGCTTCTGGGTAATATTTCTGGCTCCACAAGACTACAGTGCAGATAAGAGCTCATCTAAGTTCATTCTAAATTAGATGGTTAGGAAGACAATGTAGTTCCTCGCACTGAGTAATAGTAGGGGCTCTGCAGGGGGCTTACTTGGATGGACTGTGGTTTGAATCAGTTAACTTTAACGCTATGGCTATAGTAATGCCCTAGAGGTCTTACCAATGAATACCTTGGGGGCAATAAATTGCAACAGGCTTAAACATAATTATAGAGAGACTTCTTAAGCTTTGGCTAGTTCGGTTTTAATTGAAAGAAATTATTTTTCCCTTGAAAGACTAAAAAGAAAAGCCTTTAGAACATGATATTTATTTCAACAAATTGTTGTAAAGAATCTCTTATTTAAAAACAAACAAAAAACTGTTCACTTTTTATTATCATCATCACCATCATTATTTTTATTATAATCAAATATTGAATTATAATGCATGGACAGTGGTCCCAGTTTTCCCCAAATAATTGGGCTCTTTTCTGAACATCTTTTCAAGCTTTGAATAGATAAATAGAAATGAATAAATATCAGATTTGGGTGTAGAAATCTTACTCTTATGGACTGAATGTTTGTGTCGCTCCACCAACCCCGCAAATTCATATGTTGAAGTCCTAACCCCCAATGCGATGGTAGTAGGAGGTATTATTAGGGGTTTTTGGGAGGTGATTTGGTTGAGATGAAGTCATGAGGGTGGAGCCCCTGTGATGGGATTAGTGTCCTTATAACTGGAGGAAGAGACATTAGAGCTTCCTGTCTCCACCATGTGAGGATACAGCAAGATGGTCGACTTCTGCAAGCCAGGAAGAAGACCTTTGCCAAGAGTTTAATCTGTGGGCACCTTGATCTTGGACTTCCTAGCCTCCAGAACTGTGAAAAATAAATGTCTTTGTTTAACCCACCCAGTCTATGGTATTTTTTTGTTATAGCAGCCTGAGCTGACTAATACTCTTAGCTTATGGCAAAATTTCTCCCAGCCATAAGGACCAATATGTAGCAATGGTGAAAGCATGCAAAGAAGTGCCTGGGCCGATAGGGGAAGAGGAATCGTGGTGAAGGCACAAGTAGAGTTTAGGAAATCATCCCCCAAATAGCCCATGCCACTTAGGCTGTTTTTTTTTTTTTTTTTTTTTGATGAGAACTAGTCAGATGGTTCCACCTAAATGCAAGGGGGCTGGGAAATGGAGTTTCTGGCAGCATAGGCACTTTCCAGTAACAACTCTACACTATGGAGAGGAGCACATGTCTTTGGCGGACAGCTGATGGTCTGCGACACCACATTTTGTATGTTACTTTAAGCTTAGAAGATGCTTTTTACAGCTATTTACTCTTTGAATTTTAAGGCCATTTTAGTTACAAGCAAAGTTTTTTAATGCCTGCACATTTGATCAGTTCAGTTGACTGGCCAATTAACTGAGTGAAGTCAATCCACTTCGTTGTCTGACTGAATTTCCAATTGTTTGGCTGAATGGAATGGTTACTTTGGCATAAAGTTTGTGCAGTAGTCCTATATAGATATAATCACACTGCAGCTGGTGTAAAATTTGTCTTTGTCACTACATTTATTTTTCTAGACACTGTCACCTTCCCTAATTTCCTTTCCCAAGTTCTTTTTAGAATGCTCCATTGTCCTAGCTTATTCAGAAGAGTGCTTCTTTCAGAGCTTAGCTGAGAGTATACAGACCAAGTTTGTCTCAGTATTTTCAACACAATCTAGTTTATATGTTTTATTTTTGCTGTCAATACCCAATGGGGTCAATCCTACAGACATCTTGTTTTTGAAAAAAAAAAGTCTCTTGTAGTACTGTGTTGATGGTCAGACTATTAGTTATATTGAAAAGATATCTTAAAAACCAGAGCACGTTACTGCAGATTTTTAAGGGAAATTTTTTATTTTATCTCTACTTTACTTCTTAGGCTTTCAATCTGTATTTTTCTATCTTTGACTTTAGGGTGTTATCTCAGGCTTACATTAATGCCTAGGAATATGATTTTATAAAGCCAGCCTCAACGTGGCAAAAGTCTCTACAGTTGGAGAAATTTGGAGTCAAACACTTAACATCGATTATACACATATTTAATTCAATAAAATGATCCATTGACAAATTGTGAGTGCCTTTTCTAAGCCCTATGAAGGCTGCACATAGAAATGAGTGGTTGCCTCCAAGGAACTTACACTCTGGGACTTAATCACAGCACCTGGTACAGAAGAATTTGGTGGAGAGGACGGGACATGCGGAAAAAAGTGTTAACTAGTAACCAAAGATAGCCCACGATAAAAGCCTAATGAGTATTGTGAGAGATCAGTTCTCCGGATGATCAGCAGAGAGAGGGAATCATCATGGTCTAGAGCAACTGGGAAGAGAACACAGCGTGAGCCTTTAGGATGGATGTAAAGGGAGGATGTTGTTCAGATAAACTGAGAAGTGAGGCAGCCGTCTCAAAAAGGGATACGTGTAAACGAAATTGCAGCCCCTGGAATCCATACAATGTTTTTAAGTAACAGCGAATAGATTTTTCTACAGGGAACTGAGGGTTAGTGAATGAAAATAGCAGCTTAAATGTTGGAAAGATAGGTTGCTATCAGATTGTGGAGAGCTCTAAATGTCAGTTTGATAAGTGTGGCCTTTATTTTATATTCAGTTGGGAACCATTGGAGATTTGGGGATGATCTATTTATTGACAGCAACCTGGAGCCTAAATTTGTCCCTAGCTTCAGATTTATCTCCCAAGTCCGGATTTCGAAAGTTATTACAATTTAAAGCACAGTGATGTTGGTCACTCCCTGGACTCCACCTCCCGTTTCACCTCCAACACACAGAGTGAGGAAGAAATAAGCTGCCACAGGGACACTGCTTTCTCTACTTTATCAAGACAGAGTGATGTACATTCATTCACTTTTTCTTTTGAGGCATCTGTCTAAGAAGAAGCTGTGTCCTATTACAAAATTGAGTCTGAGAGGTGTGAGGAGTATACCTGTATCTCTCCTTTGAACTTTGGAGGAGATTGTTTACTGTTAACATAAAAATAAGACTCCTCACAAGTCGTTAGCATTTAAGCAGAATGACCTACACGTTGTGAGGTACTCTGCCTCTTGGACAAATATAGAAAGAATTGATTGTGGCATAGCCCTTGACTACAGAGCATCAATGAATAACCACCTGCATAGCTTTTTATACTTCTGAGTTTTGTATGTCATGGTTTGCAGTTGCGACCATGTGGCAAATGCAACAAGTTGACCATACTAGTACCGAGTTTATCTACACCATCTGCTGTCGTATTGACATCTGCTTCCTTCAACATAGCACCCTCCTTTTTCTTAGATATGTTCTGTTATTTCTTCTTTTCCTTCTTTATTTCAAGTCATATTCACTGATATCTGTACCATTTCATGATATCAAGAAAGGAGGCTTTCAGTGAGGGAGTAGAGGAAGACAGGGACAGACAAGTGGTCAAAGGGCTCAGTAGGAAAAAAGTCATAATTCCTGGGCCCTGAAAACCATGTAAAAAGGTGAGAAAGTATCTGGAGGAAGCATGAGAGAGAAGTGAGGGTTTAATTTGGGATTAACAAAAGCACCAGAAATAGCTGAGAGGAGACAGGAGAATAAGGACCATGGGTGTACGGGGTGATGGCAGAGCATCTCACAGAGATTAAGGTGGAATTAATCTGTTCATTGGAAAGATACTTCAAATTTTTGACAACACATTCCAACAGCAGTAACTCCAAGTAGGCTTCTGAAATCAGGGATCAACAGGTGAAGGCTTCCTTTAACTCTATTTTTAAAATACAGTCAAGATTAACTTGTACAAGCCACTTTTTTTTTTTTTGGTGTTTTAGTTTATTTCCAATACACCGTTCCACTTCATTTTTTCACTTATCCTCACAAGGTAGCTGTGAGTTAGCTTAGCATCATCAGGCAAATCTCCTGGCTCCCAACTCTTAGCTAATTCTGTTAGAAAATACTGACTTTAATTGTGTATAGAAGGTGAAAATTTTTTCTATTAAACAGTCACCAGATTTTTAGAACGAAAGCTAAATTTCAGGAAGCGCTTGGAATTCCAAAGAATAGAAAGGTATAGAAAAGAGCAAGTGTGTATTCAGTCTGAATCAACAGAATTCACCTGGGCATTATTTGAGTTTTTGGCCCCTGAAGCCGTGGGTCAATGGTACAAAAATAGACACTCACCTCTGACAAAGAAAAGCATGGATGCTGGCATGGGAGGACATAGCTCCTTTTCTTTCAATCCCAGATCAAATTTAAACCTGCGATTTTGGAGCTTACTCATCAGAGGAGAAATATCATGAGCTATTTGCTCTCTCTGCTGTAACACAGCTCTGGCAAGCCTGGAAGTTATGTTGAGATCGTCAAATCTATAGTCAAGGACCATCTTTGTGAATCATGAAACCATATGCCACTGGTTGTCTGAATCGAAGGAAAAAAAAAACAAAAAACCCAACAACAAAAACAAAAAACCCAGCTCTACACCAAGGAAATCAGTAATGTGATCAAACAGTGCCAGGGCCCTTTGACCATCTTACACCTTCTCAAGCTATACATTTAAAAAAAAAAAAAAATCTTTGCTACTGCCTGAACCATGTAAAATACCAGAACTCCTGTAGTGTTAACAAGGAATAAAGATCTTGCACCAGATGGTGCCTCTTGTCTCCATCTATCTCTAGCCCAAACAATCTGCCAGAGTTTTGAAGAAAAATGCAATGTGATCATGTTGCAAAGTATATGAAGAAACAGTATGAAAAGTAATCTGGCTCAAGCAATGGAACCCAGAAGGAAGGGGATTATTATGACTCTTTGAGCCTAGGAATCAGGGTACTGCTAGCTCTGCATTTTAGTCCATAATACAAATGGTATGCCCAGGCACAGCTGGAGGGTGAGCATCGCACCTGAGATATCTCTGTATCTCTGCAACATATTGATATCAGTCAATATGGTTGAAATTTCAGGAATTCATCTAGATATTTTGTTTCTATAAAACAGAATAAGCTGTTTGATGACTTTTAAAAAACTAACAAGCTAGGAAGGGAGAGTTCACAGGAGAACTTATTATTTAATGTTTATTTCTGTATTTGCCCTGCAGTTTTGAATTTGGCCATCTTGGTGATGAGATCTTGGGTACAGTTTGTGCATCTCCTTTGCAGAACATTCTTAAAAATGTTTAAAATAAGCTTGGATAGTTTTTTATTTTTTGGTTTTTTTTTGGTTATTTCTCTGCTGCTCCATATGACTTTTGTGGCCACAATATTTTCAGGTATCTTCCTGCCCTCTCGTACTTTGATCGTGGTATTGTTACCTCTTTGCCATAAGATCTTTGATCTTTTATTATCTTTAGATTTTATCTAACACCTATAGAATTCTAAACTGTTTTATGATCAGAGATTATTTAATGGGAAAGAAAATAGCTTTTCAGGTCTTTTCTAGGTCTTTTCAAACTCATTTGAACACATAACTTTTTTTTTAAATAAATTTATTTATTTTATTTATTTATTTTTGGCTGCGTTGAGTCTTCGTTGCTGCACATGAGTTTTCTCTAGTTGCGGTGAGTGGGGGCTGCTCTTCCTTGCGGTTCACGGGTTTCTCACTGCAGTGGCTTCTCTTGTTGCGGAGCATGGGCTCTAGGCACGCAGGCTTCAGTAGTTATGGCTTGCGGGCTCTAGAGCGCAGGCTCGGTAGTTGTGGCACACGGGCTTAGTTGCTGCGCAGCATGTGGCATCTTCCCAGTCCAGGGCTCGAACCTGTGTCCCCTGAATTGGCAGGCGGATTCTTAACCACTACGCCACCGGGGAAGCCCTGAACAGATAACTTAGTTTTATATTTACTTTTGGTGCTTGGACTGGAAGTATACAAATGGCAAGCCTAGAAAATGATGGTGATTTGATAGAAGGTAGCTCATCGTTGCTACTCAGAGTGTGGTCTAAAGACTGATTTAGATGAGCAAACTGGTAAAGGTCTATGATGAGACATACAGAAATTGAGAGTCATCATTTAGAAACTTCCATAGCAGTTTGACATAGCTGTGACATCCAAGCCTGTGATCACTTTTCCAGAAATTCATTTTATTTTAGCTTACCAAAATTTCAGTCCATTATGGATTGGAGGAAATAAGAACTGTGTTCACTACCACAGATAGTTTAAGAAGCACCACTTTTTTATTTATTTAAATTGAAGTATAGTTGATTTACAATGTTGTGTAAGTTTCTGGTGTACAGCAAAGTGATTCAGTATCTATCTATCTATTCTTTCTCATATTCTTTTCCATTATGGTTTATTACAGGATATTGAATATAGTTTCTGTGCTATACAGTAGGTCCTAGTTGTGTATCTATTTTATATATAGTAGTTTGTATCTGCTAATCCCAAACTCCTAATATATCCCTCCCCAACCCCCTTTTCCCCTTTGGTAGCCATAGTTTGTTTTCTATTTCTGTGGGAAGCACCACTTTAGAGTCTGTAATTCCATCATTTGATGTAAGATGGATCAAAATAGAGACAATGGATCCACCCACGACAAGGAGGTTAGAGCAGTCATCTAGTTATGTGTTAACCATTACTCAGGAGCTTTAATGGTAGGTGTGGAAGGAAAGGAATACATCCATCTTGGAAATACTATCCAGGAGAAGGAACAGGATGAAGTCCTGAATTGGACCGGCCGTGTGACAAGGAGGCACATGCTGCCCCAATATTAGCCTGGATCGTGTTGCTCCCAATAGATATGGAAAAGCTTCATTGACAGTAGAGCCTTGAAAACAACAGGAATTCTGACTTTTTAGTTTTAAGTTAGTGATGGCAAAACATCTACTTAGAAATTTGTAGTGAACCATGAAAAACTGTGGACCACAGCTGAAGAGTTCAATGTTAGAAACTTAGAACAGATGGGAAATTCTTCCTGATAGTTTTACTGAGAAAGAGAGGTTCCCCGCTTCACATTTTCTGATGTTTGAAATAACATTATTTGCAACTTTCCTTCTTTTTTCCTTCTTTCCTTCTTTTTCCTTACAAGGTAGATGCAATACATGGGAGTGGATGAAGGACACATGCTCAGACCAATCCTACCTTTGCAGGACGTGTTGGCATATTCCAAGCACTGAAAAATGCCATAGCTGATAGCCCATAATAAAAGTAGCAAAGCCTGCTTAATGATGATGTATCTCGATGTTCTAAGGAAAATAATTTTTGGTATCTCAGATTTGAATTTTGTCAAAGAAATAACATTAGAAATAAGTAATGGTTAACTCTCTCCAGGTTATTTCCATAAAACCTGTTCTTTTTTTCTTAACCTTTGAATTGAGTTGAAATAATGTTATTAGTGCTAACAACAGTATTACAATGATTTCTGATTTCTAATTGTACTATTATTAATGATGTTAGTTTATTTAAAACTTTTTGTAAGTTTATAGGGTTTTTATAGACTGTAATAATGATCCATATGGACAAGCATTTATATTGTTTCTTCTGTGGAAATTCTGTTTCAGAGTTGTGGCTAGAGGAGTGAGTGGTACTTCCTCTGATTCACAGCACACACACACACACACACACACACACACACACACACACACATAACTACTAGATAGTCTCTTTTGACTTTTTGGTGCTGGTAGTGAAGGAAATGTTGGGACTCATTTAAAGATTCATCCCTCTAGGTCTAGGAAATATAGGAGTTCACCCAAAATGTGATGTGGATTGTTTGTTTTTAAGATATATATTATAGCTGTATTGGCTTCACATTTGGAAAGAAGTTCATGTCATTTTATGTTCTTTTATCAAATACCTAACCCACTCCCATTTCAGCTCTGCTACCCAAGGAAGAGGCACAAATCCACTTGCTGCTGGGCTCCTAGGGGAATGAAGAGTAGAAAGATATCTCTCCCTAAGCTTTGGGAGTCTTGCTGAGTGTGAACCTGACACTGAACAAATGGCAGAGGCCAAGACAGTGTCAGCTAAATCATCTCCCTTTCAGGTTATTAACGCATAGAAAATGTATAGGCAAAGTTATAATTTCTGTTTTTTCTGTTTTTCTTTCCTGACCATCCTTCTAAAACTCCCCATTGCCTCTCCTTTTCATGTATGTGTGTTTTCCCCTCTGTGTGGGCAACTTTGATGAGCAAGGAGGGCCTGCTTACACATTGCACATCATTCGGGCTGTCGTCTTGTGTGCCGGGTATTTCAATGCGATTCCATCTCTATTCATCTCCTGACAGAAGTGGCAATGGTGCAGACAGGGGTATTTGTTATTGAAACAAACAAAGCCTGTGGTGTTAGAGATTTGTATGCAAAACCTTCACAACAAAACTAAGTAGCTATTTACTTTAAATATGCCAATTAACTGTTACTAATGTACAGTGCACTTCTAGGTTAAGGATGATTGATAGTAACACGCAGTGAAATGTTCTTCAACTACAGTCAGGAAATGTAAATGTACAAAATGGAAAGAACCAGCGGGCTGACAGCACTAGTTACATGTTTCAAAACAACACTTTCAAATTGTTCCCTTATTGTTCTTTCATCCTTTCTCGGTTCTGCACTTCCAGAGCCTGGTAGCCAACAGTGTACTAAGAAAGTTTCGGGAAAAAAAATGTTTTAGCATGAAGTAAACATCACGGGCCTAATCTCATTTGTTTTACTCAGGCAGAACTCTTAGGAACCACAGTGGGAGTTTTGCTTGACTGAAGAGAATAGTCTTGTCTCTTTTAAATGTCTGACATTGAATCTGTTGCTATTACCAAACTAATTAAAAGGAGAGATGACTTCTCCTTCAGTTGCTATGTCCTGTCTCAGCAGACAGTCACTTCTTCATTTGCTCTAGATCGGCACCACCCAAAAGTAATACAATGAAAGGCATAAATGCTATAGCCACATATATATTTTTAAATTTTCGAGGGGCCAAATTTTAAAAAGTAAAAAGAAACAGGCGACATTAATTTTAATAACATTTTATTGAATGCAATCTATGTAGATTATCATTTTAACATGAAATCGATATAAAATAAGGTATTTTGCATTTTTTTTCCTTCACACTAAGTCTTTGAAATTTGGTATATTTTATGCTTATTCAGAAGAATTGGCTTATGCCATTTCCGAAGAACCACATCTCAAGTTTCTGGTAGCTTTCCATGGTCAGTGTTTACTACATGGAACAGCACAGCTCTAAATGTCACCATTTGGAGATCAGTGTAGTGTCCTTTATTAAAATGTTTACTTTGAACAGTCAGGAAAAGCTGGATATGCATCCTGAATCAACACAATGATGCAATTACTGTTCAATTCTGCCAATTACTGTTAAAGCCCATTGTTTTGTCGTGGAAAGGTTAGTGAAATTTATAAATTCAGTCAGCTGACTGACAATTTTATAAATCTACCTGGCTGTTAAAATGCTAAAATGTTTGTGCCATAGATACTGTGTATATATTCTTTTAGTAAAATTTCAAAAGAAAAAAGGAGATTACTTTAAAAATGAAAATATAATATCAAAGACCTTTAGATGTACATCATTTAAATGTCAGTTGAACACTTTTTTTTTTTTTGTGGTACGCGGGCCTCTCACTGTTGTGGCCTCTCCCTTTGCGGAGCACAGGTTCCAGACGCGCAGGCTCAGCAGCCATGGCTCATGGGCCCAGCCGCTCCGTGGCATGTGGGATCCTCCCGGACCGGGGCACGAACCCGCATCCCCTGCATTGGCAGGTGGACTCTCAACCACTGCGCCATCAGGGAAGCCCTCAGTTGAACACTTGTATGATACATTTTATGTTCCTCATAACAATGAAAGTTGGGTGTGTATTGTTAGAAAAACAATCAGTAAGTGCAGATGTTTTCAAGTGAACCCTCCAAGAAAGAAAAATTAGATTGGCTTAATTCCAGTTAGTTATTTATTAATACCAGCTATAAACTAAAAAACGTAATGCAAACATGATTAGGCAGAAATTGAACATCAAGCAAGAGACGAGATAATAAATGAGGAGCTATTTTGAGGGAATAATCGATTTTTCCAAAATCAGACAAATTGTATTAATTTCGTGTCTCCTGTGTGCTACACACTGGTAAATGCTGTGGAGGTAAATGACAACAACAATAGCAACAATAGCAACACAGTTATGTCATACTTATTCAAAAGTACTGAAATATTCTTTCAGTATGTAACTTTTGAAAAATCATGGAGAATTGTGGAAAGGCACCCGTTTCTGCCCCTCCTCTGCTCTGCTCAGGCTTCCCTGCTCGCTGCATTTCCCAGATTTCCATGTCAGCTGACTCCCCAGTGGGAAACCCCAATGGGAAAGTAAAGGGCTGGAGGAAGGGGAAAGCCAGGTTATTTTCTCTGTGCCTCAGCTGATATCTCTGGAAATGTCCTGTGGCTTCTCTGTATCTGCAACTTCTGCTCTACCTTCCTGTCCCAGTTCCATCTTCCTCTGGGTGACCCTAAGTCCTGGCCCTAGTCTCATAGGCTCCTCCCTTTTCTCCTCTAGCCTAGAAGTCCCAGTGACTTCCTGCTATTTCTAATCTCTGGGTTGCCTCATCAATCCCTGTTCAGTGAGCCTTTCTGCTTATTTGTAACCAGTTCCCTGTGTTAAATCTATCCCCTTCCTCCATTTCAAATACTTAGAGTCTACCCCTGCCTCCACCCCATGCCCACCAGTTGAATTGTGACAGAATGAAATAGAGATTCTGGAAACAAAATGAGCCAATTTCCAAATGATTTACTAAGCATGTTGCTATGTGCACCCAAAAGTAGGCAGTGATCATTAAGAGCCACCACGAGTTTCTTAAGAGCAATTGTGACCAATTCACTCTGCTTATTTAATTGGTGGTTGAAAAAATACTGGCATTGGTACATGAGCAAGGCCTTTGAAGTGATCTCTCATGATGTCCTTGTGGTTAATAGACACATGTGTGCTGGATGATACAGATTTATTCAGATTTATAAGTTGTACTGGAAAATACCTAGAGGGAAGCATGGCTGCCTTTCAATATTTGAAGAGGGATTAGATTAGATCTTTGAAACACTAGAGGCTAGAGCCAGGATCAGTGTTTGAAGTGCAGGGAATCTGATTTTGGCTCAGTAAAGGGAAGTGCATTCTAAGAATCAGAGTTCTTCAGAAATGGAATAGCCTGTCGATGTGGAAGACAATTTCTGCCCCTGGTTATAGCCACAGGTTTTAGTGGTGTGGAAGTCGGGGAACGGATTCTTGCATTGAACGTGAAACAGAGTATTCCTAAAGTCTCTTTCAACTGTGAAAGCTTAAGAAGTTACGGTATGGTCGTCTATGCTTGATACTAACATGGCACTTGCTGAGACTACAGAAGGAGCCCCACAACTTGCACTGCCTCTGGGCGATCATTGTTAATATAAGTGATCACTGTCCTGGTAAAGAACCAATTAATCAAATTCCTGGTTTATAAAAGCATAAAAATATTAGTTTTTAGTTGAAAGAGAAAATGTTTTTCTCTAATTCTGAGAAAATCAGCATATTAAAAAGGGTACCAATTATCAGCAAATACTGTATAAGTATAATCATGATGATATATATTTAGAGTATAAAGATATACAAACAAGAAATTTTAAAGGTTTTAGTAAGGAATGGAGTCAGTCTTATGTGGGTTAATAGGAGAAAACTTTATAAGAAAGTTTTTGTAGAAGATGAGATTTTTAGCAGATGTTATTATAGCCTGCTTGGACAGAAAACAGTTGAACCTCAACTGTAATCAATTAATCAATCATTCAAAAAGCCTTCATCAAGCACATGCTATATGTTTAGTATCAGAGATAGCCGTAAGCAAAATTGTTGATCAGGAGAAGTTGTATTCTTGTCTCTTTTTCTCTGCACTTGTCCACTACATGATGTCATCCATTTGAAAGATTTCCAGGGACCTCCAGTTCTCTACCCTCTACTTCTCAGGAATGGATCCGAAAATATTTTGCAGTAAGACACAAAATATGTTCTAAGTAACACTACTTGTTGAATAGAGGTATGAATGAGTGAAAGCATGAGTATACTTCTATTAAGAGAATTTCATTCACTTGTTCTGATGAATATCTTTTGGGTACCTATTATAAACAAAGCACTAAATGAATAACACATTGTCCCCACTTTCAAAAATCTCCAGGATCGTGATGATAGATCCATGCACACAGAGCTAATTGTAATACAACATGATAAGTGCTGTGCTACAGGTATTAACACAATGCTATTGTAACACAGAGGAGCACGTGATTGATCTATTAATTCAGCTGCAGTGATGGTTGGGTGAAAGGAAGGAGCTGATGGGGGAAAAGCTTCAGATAAGGAATGTCCTTGAAATTGAGACTAAAGGAAAAAATATTTCTTCCCAAAGAAAGGAGTAAGGGGAAGGATCCTGTAAGCAGCAGAAAGAGTTTGCATGGAGCCTTAAAGGTGTTTGCTTTTTGACAGCTACAGGTTTCTATTGGCATTAACCAGGGACTGAAGCACCACTGTGGGAATTTAGGGAGACATTGTCTCTAACAGGCTTTTCACGGGAAGTTGCTTACTCTCCCGTGGGGGGCCAGCCTGGTCCATTACTCTGCTATATACTTGTATATTAACAGGGCTTAATAATTACTCCTAATGAGTAATGCATATTGAGTTTTTAGGTTTCAAAAAGAAGTATTCAGTTGAAGCCTTCTGCATTAATTCTTCCTATCAAAAGTAATCTCTGCTGGCTCATTTTTTTCAGCAAGGGGTTCACTTTGTAGAAGTAAACTCATCTACAGCATGACATGCAATAATATTAATGTACTACTCACAAGATTTTTTTAAAGCATGTATTTATAACTTTAGTGGTCTCCTAGCACTCCAGTCTCTTAGCACCTGCCAACTTTTATGGCAGCTCACAAAGCAATGGTACCTCCCACCTCTCTAGATTTTCCTTTCCTCTCGTGGGGCAGGAAATATTGAAAGGAAAAACTTTTAGGCCAAAAGAAACAAGGCCAACAGACTGGATAGTCAGGCCCATGTGATTTGCTACCCAAAATCTACTTGAAGGATCAACTGCAGATTTCAATAGCTATAGCCTGAAGAATTTCTCTAATAAACTAGAAACAATCAGTGGAAGCAAACACTTAGGAAAAGATCAGTTTCAGCTAGCAAGATGTTACAGTCAGAATCTTCCTAGGATTATTACGTTTGCAAATAATGTACACAAAGTTTTAATTTAGCTTTCAATTTTACTAGTGTCGAAATCTTGTTCTACTTTGGATTTACTGATTTTTCCATTCCAGAGTCAATGCCATTTTTAAAGCATGGTTTAAAAACCAATAATTTAATCCACATTCTGCTAAAACTTTTAGTATAAGTTTCTTATATGTATTTTTTTCTTGCTTAAAAAAAATCTGATTTTAATTGTCAAACTCATTTTAAAAAATCAATTCAATGAAAAAATGCTATGATTTTCCACTGTTTTTTTTTCTTTCTTAAACCCAGGGGAAAACATGGATGAACAACAGAAAAAGTGCCCTGTATAGAGTATTCTTTAATGTCTCACTTTGGTGATGTATGAAATTAAAACCAAATTGTTTGAGCCAGCTGAAAGGCTTCATTTGAATTATCCAGAGTGCTTGTGTTTTGCAGTCATTTCTTGTGATGATTTTATTTTGTTCCTCTGGTATGCACCATCATATTAACACATGCTAAGTAAGGGGCAGTTTTTAAATATACATGCTTTGGTTGCTAAATCTGCTTCTACTTTTGTCTGGGCCAAAAATTATTCTGGAGTTTCCAGTAAGAATGGTTAAGACAGGATGAGTAGAAGGTGCAACTAAAGGGAGCTAAGTGAGATGAATAGGTGTTTGTTTGATAAATGAAGCCTTTGTGTGTGTGTGTGTGTGTGTGTGTGTGTGTGTGTGTGTGTGTGTGTGTGTGTGTGGTTTTGCTCTTTTGGGAAGAATGTGATATTTTCTCATTTGAATGTCTTTATGATGCAAAAATATTTGGACAATTTAATGAAACTCATCAAAGAACTTGAGTCAGTTATCTGTATATTGAGTGTATACATTACAATTTGGTTAAATGGACTGGCTTCTAGAACTAACTGAAATCATCTCTAATATGATCACTACCAGTAAATGATCAGAAGAAACTGAATGGTTCAAGGTTACTCCAAGGAAAGTTTTTAAGGAGAAATTTCTTTCCAACATTGTGACTATATTACTTAACACCCTTTTGGTTATAATAACAGAGATCCATGTCAGACTAGCTTAATTGAAACGTAAGAATGTATTGTAAGGATACTTCACAGAGCACAAGGGCAGAAGGGGCTCATGAGGGACTCACACTCCTTGAAATACCCTTCTTCATTCAAAATTTTCTAGCTAGCAGCCAGGTGTTAAATTTTCTGTTGTGTAATATAGTCTCTCTCTGTCTCTCTCTCTCTCTGTCATCTCAAGGCCTTGTTCTCCAGTTCTAGGCACACCTCTGCTTCAGTCTTCCCTCTCTGCTTCTCTACACCCTCTACTGTTCACAGCTCCCCAATTTACATGTCCTCTATTTAGCAAAGTAGTCCTTGGTCCAGATTTGCAGGAAAGAAAATCAATCAGAGCAACTTTGACTTAGGAAATGTGTTGACTCCTAGCGGGCCAGGACCAGCTAGGGTCTCATATACGAATACGGTTGCCAGGTTTTGATCTCCATGGGAAGAAGGGAATGTTGGCTTGATTGAAAAGGAGATATAATAAGATGGCAGGCACTTTGGAAGTAACCCATTTACAAATATAATCAATTCAGTTCACTTAAAGACACATACAGATATAGCCGACAGTTCTTCTACAACTTCAGTATTCTCACTGCAACTTTACTATGTAAGACATTTAAAAATATTTGGCCGTATAGTTTAGGAAATTTAGTACAGAGAGGCAATGTGTATTGGGGAAAGAACAAAGACTTAAGGGAATGACAGATTTGAGTTCCATTTTTGGTTCCTACATTTAGCATATTAGGGGGCTATAGGTAATTATTCACTTTCACAGTTTGCACACCTATAAATTGGGGATAATGATACCTACCCCACAGGAGTTCTGATAATTAACAACACTATATGTACAATGACTAAACCAGTGTATAATTCATGCTAATAGTCAATAAATGAAGCTATTATTACTATCTTTGTATTTAGTGTGATTTGGAATCACATAATCAGCTGCATAATTTCAAGTGAAGTACAGATAGGTTGTTGGTTCAAGAGGGACTACTTTGAGGCAGCTGCTGAAGAACCTGAGAATAGAGAAATGAATATTTTTTCTTAAAGTTAAATTATAAAAGCAACTCAAAATGAAACAGAGAGCTATGCAAAGTCAATTTAAACCAGTCTTCCCCAAACTGCCCTATTACTCCTTTCACAAGTTGGTGATATCTGCACAATACCTAAACTATTATTTAAAGTTTTTCATTAAATTAACTTTATATCAACTCACCATTTAAAATTATTTAACCTCATCTTTGTAATACTATTTTTGAAATTAGGATTGGTATACTGGTTATACATTTTTTTCTAATAACCATATCATAAATATATAATTATTCATATAAAAAAGTGCTCCTCTTTTTACCACATAATATGAACTTGTGGAAACACTGACTTTACAAGACGAAATAACTCCAAGGCTATAAAACTGACCTAAACCTGAATGAAAACTTTACCATATTTAAAGAAATAAATATCTCAATCACAAAACAAAAATGGAGTTGGTCAGCCATAGAACAGAGCACAAGGGAGTCAGTTGCTCAGTGACTGTTTGCAGCAGATTCATGGCTCTCTGGGTGCAGGATGCCCTGTCAGGCCCCTGTGATCAGCCCAACCCGTCGATGGGTCTTTTCCTCTTGTGGAGACAGACAAATCAGGCTGTGATTTAGTTTATTCATTTGTAAAGTAGGGATATGATATAGTACTAAATGTATTGACATGAGAAAGCATTAAAGTAATGTCCACAATAAAAGTTCTTTTTTTTTTTTTTTTTTAATTAAAACAAAATCTCTTTACTCTTACTCTGATCCATTTTGGGTAGTCAGCCTGACTTGTCAGGCTACGTGAGTTATTTTTCTCTTGGAAAATTGAATAAATAGGCAAGGAGGCCTTACGTGTCCACCTTAATAAGCTTTGTTAGACAGCAAACAACAGTTTAATTAATCAACTCTGATAGTTGATTAACCTTCAAATCCTAGGGACGACCCTGGTCCAAGGTAAATTCTACATTGATGTGGACTCCCGTTGGCTAATTAACTTTCTCTAAGTATCAGGGTGCAAATGCTTCCGAGTCTTGTGCTGTATAGTACATTAAACAACTATTTACTGAAATCCAGCTATAAATATGACATTACCAATAAGGAAAGTACAATAAAGAGATTCCTGGGTCTCAAAGGTTTTATCATCTAACTAGGGAATTCACAAGTACACGTGTGAATAATTTTTTATATATATGAGTACTTTTGCATATACTATTTCACAATAATCCTATGTTACAGCTGAAAACACTTAAGTCCAGAGATTAAATGACTGGCTGAAAGTCTACAGTGAATGGTGAATAGTGGAACTAAGACTATAGTTAGAGTCCAGGATTCTTTACGCTGTGGATCCAAACCACAGGATTTTCTCTAACATTGCAGATACCCAGGCCTCTCGCATAGATGTTCCACATTCCAGGCAGGGGCTCAAGAATCTGCATTTTAAAAAAATGCCAGGTGGACTTCCCTGGTGGCGCAGTGGTTAAGAATCTGCCTGCCAATACAGGGGACACGGGTTTGAACCCTGGTCCGGGAAGATCCCACATGCAGCAGAGCAACTAAGCCCACGAGCCACAACTACTGAGCCTGAGTGCCACAACTACTGAAGCCCGTGCACCTAGAGCCCGTGCTCCACAACAAGAGAAGCCACCACAATAAGAAGCCCGCACACTGCAACAAAGAATAGCCCCCCCAGCCACTGCAACTAGAGAAAGCCTGTGCGCAGCAAAGAAGACACAATGCAGCCCAAAATAAATAAATTTATATATAAAAAAAAACAATGCCAGGTGATTCTGTTGCAGAACATCTGCTTTGATAAGCATTGCATTCAATTATTAAATGTTCCCACGAAATAATGTGAGAGCAATTTCAAAATAACACACCAACATGTTTGAAATGCTAGGGTACTGAAATATGTCAGAATTCAGGGAGTGCGGTTGCAGCTGGGGAAGGGGTGAGATCTTTTTTGCAGGGTGTTGCTGGCTGGGCACACAGAGGGAACATTTAGGTTATCTAGGGTTCCTGCAATGACTTAGACAATGTCTGCTCATCACTACGTTCAGCTCACACAAGAAATCCCAGGAGCATTTGTCCTGGAATTTGTCTTGTTCCTTTAAAAAATAAATAAATAAAAACTGGACTCAAAATGTCTTAAATTAGGAAAGAATTCAGCATCAAATGTTTCTTTTTGTCCTTATATAGAGTTTTCTGAAAGCTCTGTCTAAAATATCATGTTCTTTCTATGTCATATTCATTGTGAACACAGGCAACAGGATTCTGCCCTTGGATGGCTTTCAGGGGAAGAGACAGAACAAAACAACAAAACACTTTATGTTTCTTTTCAACGGCACAGATTTTTATCATGTTAGGGTCAGGGGTGAGTTCAAAATGTTGCTCATTTGGGAGTGAGGAATTTCTGTTTCTTAGATGGTATGAAAAATCATAGGGTCAACGAAGTATAGAAAAACACTCACGGCTACTTTGCAACGGTTGTGAATTGAAAATTGTACAGATTGCATTATGTTTGAGTGGACATTTAAGCATGAATACTTATCTTTAATTCATCTCTAAACCCCAAAGTAGAGGCCAGTGACTCTGGCAGGCAGGCATTTGTTCAGAAGCCTGGCTTTCAACATAGCCATCACTGTGTACTGGAGCCAGCATGGGATTTCCCCTCAGGGATATGGAAAGTGGCAGGAAGTGACCTTTCAATCAGGCCATTGTCTAAGGAAATGTTCCAACCATCTTTCCCTCAGCCTAGCTGGAGTCACATAATCAACACATTTGTGCAGGGAGGCGGGAGCCCCAGTCAGGGCCCATTCTTCTCCAAACAGCATCTCTTCATTTGTTATTCCCTCTTGCCTAGCATTTGCCCAAGCTTGGGGAAATCTCTGTGATTCAGCACTTATGTGAATGGTTATTCCTGTCCCCCAAGTCATACTTTCATTCACCCGACTGGCAGCGTATAGACTATTACTGGCTTGGTACAAGGCAGGGATATTTTCTATATAGGGTCTATGCCATCTCTTGCTGTATTCCTTAATTTTTAATAAACATGTGTTTTTTCTTCTAGGAAGGGTATATGGTTTTGGAGGCTCTATGTCATTCCTATACTTTTGAAATTGTTTTTAATTCAGAGCTTCATATAGAGTGGTCCCTCAGTAAAATAACAAATAAATACATTTTTCAGGGTCAGTGATTATAAACAGTATTCCTTCTTTCCCTCTACCCTATCCTCCAGGAGGCTTTTAGAGACTTGTCCTTAAAATGAGATCTGGCTTTACTTCTGGCATAACTGCCATGATGTACCTTGTACAAGTGCACACAAGATGAAGAGACAAAAGTGGGTGACTAAGGCAGGGCCAGAGCTGCTGGTCAAAATTATGAAGAAGGCAAGGTTATGTTTAGTATCTTCCAACACCTCTGCCCCAGGTCATTGACTCCCTCTAGGTGACCTCTGCTTCACCAGGAAAAAGTTTTTACCATATTTACTCACTGTAAATGAGTATTTACCAAAATACTCACTGATGTTAGAAATACACCTCATCCAAATTTTTCCTTAGCTATTATTTGTCAGAATTCACCTGTACTGTATTTCAAATACCCTTACTTTGCTGTCTGCTAGGTGACAATGCTTGGTAATGGATGAATGAAATAAACAAATCTTTGCTATTGGAAGAACTAGACAAAATGATACCCTTCTCAAGAATCAAAACGCCTTAACTCTGCTCCACATCATATGTCATCAGGGAAATGCAAATTAAAACATCAATGAGAAACCACTACATGCCTATTAGAATGGCCAAAATCCAGAATACTGACCACAAATGCTGGAGAGGATGTGAAACAATAGGAACTTGCATTCATTACTGGTTGGAATGCAAAATGGTAGTCACTTTGGAAGATAAGTTGTCAGTTTCTTGCATAACTAAACATACTCTTACCATATGATCCAGCAATTGAGCTCCTTCATAACTTACCCCAAAGAGTTATAAACTTATGTCCACACAAAAAACTGCACATGGATGTTTATAGCAGCTTTATTCTATAACTGCCAAAACTTGGAAGCAACCAAGGTGTCCTTTAGTAAATGGATAAATAAATTTTTGTACATCCAGACAACAGATATTATTCAGCACTAAAAAAGAAATGAGCTATCAAGCTCATTCTAATGGAGAAAAATTAAGTGCATATTACAAAGTGAAAGAAGCCGACCTGAAAATCTATGTACTGTATGACTCAAACTATGTGACATTCTGGAAAAGGTGAAACTGTGGAGACAGTGAAAAGATCAATGGTTGCCAGGGGCTAGTGGGGAGGGAATAGGCAGAGCACAGAAGATTTTTAGGGCAGTGAAACTACACTGTATGATACTATAACGGTGGATACATGTCATTAAACATTTGTGCAAACACATAGAATGTGTAGCTCCAAGAGTGAACCCTAATGTGTACTGTGGACTTTGGGTGACTGTGATGTGTCAGTGTAGGTTCATCAGCTGTAACAAATGTGCCACTGTGGTAGGGGAATGTTGATAATGGGCAGGCTTATGCATGTGTTGGGGTCAAGAGGTGTGGGAAATCTCTGTACCTTCTGCTCCATGTTACTGTGAACCCAAAACTGCTCTAAAAAATAAAGTCTATTAAAAAATGCCCTCCCTCAGTTTAAAGGCTCTTGA
The DNA here is from genome assembly GCF_949774975.1 of Lagenorhynchus albirostris. Lineage (NCBI taxonomy): Eukaryota > Metazoa > Chordata > Mammalia > Artiodactyla > Delphinidae > Lagenorhynchus > Lagenorhynchus albirostris. The sequence continues at coordinate 70,886,278 of NC_083097.1, forward strand.
GAAGTCAGGCTAAGTATATCGATTTGTTCTTACAGTCTCTTAAATGTATTCCTTCTTTTATGTTTTCATGGTTGCCGTCCTGGTTTTGGGAGAAGTTTCCGAAGTGGTTTTCTTGCCTCTTCTCTTCTCTCAGCAGCCTGTCCTATGATCTGTTGCCAGATTAATCTCTTTAAAACATCTCTTTTATCATGTCACTCTTTGGCTAAAATCGTCCTCCTTGACCTCGGTTGTTTACATTGCCTGGATGGCAGACATAAAGCATGTAGGCTCCCTCTTTCTCCTTCCTCATGGCAGACATTAACAATCAGCCATGCTTTGTTTCCCTAAGAGCCAGTGGCCTCAGAACCCTCAGCACAGAGTCCTCATGAACCATTGTCAATTGCTAGGAGACAGTTCTCCAGATGAAACTTTGTTGTTACACAGGGACCAAAACAGCACATTCAAAGTGAAAGCCCACACCCTGTGAACCCAACGTGAGCTGATCCCGCTCTGTCTTCCGTTAGGTGTAGGTATGAAATGATTCCTGCTCTGCTCTGGCAGAATTCAGGACCTAACTGTCTGCTGAACGTGCTCTATCTGTCCAGACTCCGGAGCCACTGTTTCTGAAACTTCCCTGCTAGTTATATTCACCTTACTTCTTTTATTTGGTCCCCATAGGCCCATGTTTCAAGGTTCAGCTTTAATTCTCTCTCTGTTTCCTACCTCTTCCTAGCTTTCACAGTGCTGATTGACAGCATGTCATGAAGAGTAGGCATCTATTGCATGAGGCAGGTCAGTAAAAGAGAAGTTTAAAGAATACATGTACAAATATGTACAAATATACATATATATGTGTATAATATACACATACATACATACATGCATACCTTTCCATGTTCCTCATACTACAGAATAAAATGTTCCTGCAAAGAGGGTGGTACAGTAGGATAATTATTCTCAAACTGCAATTGGGGACTGATGTAACCTTCAGTTAAAACAATGTTGTATGTTTTTGTTTTGTCGTTGACATTTATTAAGAATTTATTTTCCACCAGGCACTGTGCTAAGTGTTTACACACAGTATCTCATTTCATCTCTACAGCTACCCTGTGAAGTAGAGACAATTCTACCTTCAGTTTGCAGGTAGGAAGAAAGGAGGCACAGAGAGCTTATACCATGTGCCCAAGGACACCCAGGTGGTACACAGCAGAACTGAGATTTCTACCTGGCTGTCTGCTGCTGACTTTGGGGCCTTTATTCCTCATCACCACAAGTATAGCCTTCTGCATGGAAATGCTTTCCGCCGCCTACCCCGCCCCTTGCCCCCCCCCCCCCCCCGCAAGACTGATTTGGTGACTGCTTTTAGACTTTAAGTAAGTAACATGAAATTGAAGGAAAGTGATAAATGTCAGGATGCTTCAGAAGTAGAAATGTGATTGTCATAAGTGAGCAGATGATGCTCAGTGATTGGATTGGTATTTTATCAGCAGAAATATGAAGTAATGGCAACAGATTGAAGGGGTCCAGTATAGAAAGGAAGAGAGAGTCTTGGAGGCTCCAGTGTGGTAGACCTGAGGAAAATAAGGGGAAGGGGCTCAAAGACTTCTAGAATATGCTATCAGAGAGAAAAAAGGGAAGAAAGATAGAGTGTATAGCCTGTTTGGAGTGAGAACATGCTAAAGAGAGCCCACAATGAGAAAATGGGTGATGTGAAGTGACCTCAGGTAGCTTACCTAAACAGAGTGTAGTTTATACCCCATGTCTCTTACACTAATAAAACTGCTATTCCCTAAACTGTGTTTGCTAAATGGCAATGACTAAGAAGCCAGAGAGAGTTGGGGGAAAATTGGAAGCCATGAGTACTTTCTTTGTGGGAGAGAGCCTTTCAGTTTTAATTTTTAGGCGTTTGCACTTATGAGAGAAACTTGAGATGAACCAGCAGTTGTCAAATGAGTGAGAGCTGGGTTGAACTTCCAAGTTTTGTCTCATACCATAAGCCCTCAAAAGTCCTCCTATATAGGATTGGTCCTGGAAACAGATCTTACTGGGGAGGAAAAGGTGAGGACATGCCTCTTCTTCTCTGTGCTCCGTAGTTTTAATTGAGCCTCAAGTGAATTTCCTTAGAAGTCAATGGCGGCTCCGTGTCCCAGAAGGGACAGGGGAAGTGTGTGAAACAAGATGAGAGGTGGGACCATTATTCCCAGAACTCTTCTGAGTTCTTTTTAGACCCTGGTCAAGGATAGAGCTGTTTGTTGTAATAAAATATCCAGTAGCAGGAAGTTGAAATGGAGGTTATACTAAAAAAAACCCCAAAACAAGAACAAAAATGCTAATTTTAGCTCCATTCAAAACCCAGGGAAAAAATTTAATGTTTACAAAATTAAGATTAATGGGCTGCCAAAATTCAGCTCATTAGTTAGCAACACTACAAAGTAGTGATGAAGTTTGTGCTGGTTGGACTTATAGGGAATTAAAACTATATAATTGGGAATGCCTGTCCCCTTGTATTTAGCTTAATGATTACGGACTTTTCCACTGAAAGAGCTAGTAGGCAAGGAGTGAGTCTAAAAATCCCTACCTAAGAATTTACCCACTTCACTTGACATAGAGGGTGGTCTTGTCGGAATATATTGAGTGCTGAAGATCATGGTTTTTATAGCTTAAAAGCTTTTACAGATATTGATCCAGACACTAGAGTGTTCCTCCTTGTGTAGATAAAATACTCCCAGAAACTTGAAGGAAGTGCACCTGGAAAAGGCAGACAAACACTGAGACTTTTCTTTTTGACAAATATGGAGCTCTTTTCCTCCCACTAGGAAGTCATGCATTGAGATTAGGGCTGTGGAAGTTCTCAGGGTGGATTTGGACTGGTCTGGTGTGCTTGTGTGTAAAGGTCTTGCCTTATTCCACATCTCCGTGCAGGAGGTGGGCATATGGCAGGCCGGCCTGGGGGGATAATTGGAGAACAGAATGAGAGGACAGAGCGTGTTTATAATGCTCAGCTGAGATAACACATGCAGAAATCCCTAGCTCAGTGTCTGGCAGAAAATAAGGACTAAAATGTTCATTTGGTGTTTCTATTGTTGTAGTCATATTTATTCATTTTAGTTCAACTTTTAGAGCTGTTTTCTTGCTTTACCAGGAAATCTCAATTTAACCTTCTGACTGGTGATCAATGTATCAGAAAAATGATATTTTGTTTCATGTAGGTCTTATAACCAGCATTGGCCTGCAGAGCTCTCTGGATTTTAGAAAAGAGTGGTAAACATGTATGTTTAAAAATTCCCCTTACTGGTCCTATGATATGTAAATCTGGGTTTCCTTGAGGCTGATTCCTCCACCTTATATCTGCACAGAAGCTAGCAGCTGGCCTTCAAAAGGGCAGATGGGAACACACATCACAGAACCTTTACAGATGGAAGGCTTAAGATTCTAGGGAGCAAAGTGCGAGTTCTAGCAATTCTCTTCCCTTTCTTTGCCTATCTTCTGTCTGCCCTTGCTTCTGAGGATGCTAAATTCAGGAGGTGAAAGAAAGATTATTCCCTACATGTACCCCCTCTGTGTATGTTTGCACATGTTTGGGGAGCAGAGGGAGCGATGCTGGTTTCATGAAATTCCTGTGTTTTAAGCAGAGATTGGAGGATTTAAATGGGAGAAAGTGAAGAATACATAAATGGAAGAATAAATAAGAACTAGAGCTAAAAATAATTTCGGGTTGTTAATCATTATAAAGCTGATTAATTGAAAAGAAGTTAAAAGAGCACATAAGATCCTGAGCGGCTACATCATCACAGAATATTTGAGACCACAGTTTCTAGTCACTGGATGTTACCAGAAGAGTTAATTAGCCCAAACTGTGGCTGCTGGTTGCTTTAGCTGTCTTCAACTTGAAGTTTTTCTAACATAAGTTTTAAAGCTAATTAGAAAGCACCTGGGATTCATGGCTAAAGCCAATAGAGTTTCCCCCAGGGGATTATTTTTTTATATATCAAAATTTTAGAAAAGGAAAAAATGTCAGCGGAAAAACATAATCTTTAGATTCAGAGGAAAAAAAAATAGCATAACCATTTCAACTCAGCAGACCACAGGCCAAACAAGCTTTGGCTAGAATTGAATGCTGTGTGCTTCTGTTCAGAGAAGAGGATGCTTCCCAGATGTGTCTGGGGGACTACCTGCCTCACTCTTATTTATCATCAGCTCCAACACAGGATGTGGTGTCGCTGGCTGGTAATCTGGAAATGGCCTGTTTATTTTTACAGATCTGTAGAAGAGATTCAATAGTTGTAAAGGATGGAAAGGTGTAAAGCAGCTGGGAACTCACAACAAAGGAAACCAGGAGGGAAAAAATTAGATAAAACAACTTATGATCACGGGATCCTTTCCTTGTGTCTGTTGGACAAAGGTGCCAAATGGATTTTCTGGTTTCAAAGAAAAGCCGGTTCTTCCTCCCCACTCTGTAGCCTGTGGTCTTGGAACATCCAGAGGCCATTTTTTTTTGTTTGTTTAAAAAACCTTAGTATTCTTTCAGATCCTAGGACTGATTCCTTTGTGAGTTTCATAAAGAAAAGAAACTCCCCCAGAGCTGCATAGGCTCGTGGTTCTCTGTTTCTCCCAGGCTTTTCCAGATGATGTCCCTCAGATTAAAGCCCCATAACAGGCCGGAGAAAGAGGATTCTCCAGTGCACAGCAGGGATAATGTCACTGCTCAGTTCCTGATTCCCCTGAAAAGTCATCCCAAGTGTAAAAACCTTCTGTTCTCTCTCCACAGAAGAGATATGCCTGAGGTGAGCTTAGGTCCTCCCTGAAACCTCCTGTCTGCTCTCTGAAAGATGCGAAAGCTGATTTCTAGCTGAATTCTCTTGAGGACTGAAACTTGCTTGCTGCAAATCAGTGCTTTCTAATAGAGTCAGGGGCTGAGGAAATTTGGGAGAAATATTTTGTATTTTTCCCACAGTCAGGAAACAAACTAATAAGCCCCTGTGCCCAATACCCGGAGGCATATCAGATGTGGGCATAGAACGCTGGGAATCTGGGCTTGTGAATGATAGCTGGAGTCAGAACTTGGGCCTCTTTGCTTCCAGTTTTATGATCTTCCCACCAATGAGTGCCACGTGGCCTCCCGTGTCGCCGCACGGTAGTCAGGAAGCAACATCCCGGGAGTGCGGGACAGTGCTGTACTGTGGAAAAGCTTTGCCTTGTGTGAGCACAGTCGGCTTGTATATAGTTGACCTTCCCCAGGGGGGAGTTGGGGGGAAGGCAGAGTGTATTTATCAGCTCTGTCTTTTTCTCCCCTGCCTTCCCCACCCCAGAACGACGCATGTGGTTTCTCCGCAGTTCGGCTTGGGGAATGCTTGGGTTGGGGGGACCACCCAGGCTGCGCGGCCTGTGACCACTGCAGAGTCACTGCAGCGGCAGCGGCAGTGGCGGCAGCAAGGAGAAGGGGCTGGCTTTGAAGTTCTGGGATGGGAGAACCAGGGCTATTTTGGGTTTGGCCTGAGGTAACTCACACAGTGTGTAACCCCTCCCCCAGTATTTGCATACAGGAGACCTCATACTCCATTGACTACATTAAAAAAGAAATTAAAAAATCACTAATCACAAAAAATAATCCGCAGTGTGGGTGTGCAGCAGTCCTAATTTTTTCTTGCTGCTGATGGAGGTGCTGGTGGCAGAGGGAGGGGTGTTAGTAATTGATTGCATGTTTGTGAACATTGGACCTCTGTACTAACTGAAGGTGAGCGGTTTATTTCCCAGACTCCCCAAGAAATGCTGGCCAGTCTTCACATGATGCAGCAATGTGAAGCTTTCCAAATTTCCAGAAGTGGCAATACTAATTTGTCAGGAAATTTGCCTCAAAGTATAGCGGAACAACAGCCTGTGAACCTGAAGCAATTTGAATGTAATGGGTGGAATCAAGGTTCCACCATTTGCGAACTCTGTGACCTTGGCAAAGTCTTAACCTCCCGGCCTCAAGTCCCTTATCTGTTAAATGGGGCTAATGCTACCTACCTCAGCATCTTGTGAGGGTTAAGCGACACACTGTGGTAAGGCTCCATGCACAGTGCCTGGCTCACAGGACTAATCGGGAAATGCTGATTCTTATTACTTGTTAGGTAGGTGGCTTCATTATTATATTAAGCCTTTTGTGAGAGTGGGCTCTTAATGTGTGGAAGTCATTGAAAGTCCAGCCAAGCTTAAGACCAACCAAAGGGATATGGTTTGGCTCCACTATCTACGCTCTGAGCCAAGCCGTCAAAAAGGATTGAACACATTTTAGGAGAAGAAATATATTAAGTGATGAGGTGGGTGTGACTGAGACCATAAAGAATCAATGCCACAATATTATTATTGGTTTGGCTCTTCCTCATTTATAAACACTGAGCCTGGTTTGAGTGGTTCAATTTCAGCCTCATGGACAGGTTCTTCATTTTACTTTTAAAATCTTGAGCATGTTAGGGAAAAGATATACATGTTTTATGCTCTATTTTTGTCACTCTGCACTATGCTCATACATCCTCTGTATATCTTTGTCCTGTATTTTATGAATCATCTCCAGGTTTTTGATCTAATAAGCGTTATGTTTTTCAAATCAAATACAGCTTGAAATTGAATTAGACGACAAGTAATGAAGTGGCTTTATCACCAAGTCTCGGGAACTCAGAGAAAGGAAGCTTTGCCCTGTTTTTCTTTCTTTTCTCTGGATCTGCTCACTGAGGTTAGTGGTGGCCACAAGCAAAGCTGTCCTTTGTACTCATTTGGGTTCTTTGAGAAACAATATTCTGAGGAAAGAAATCCCAAAACATTCCTTAGGGAGGAAGCATTGTGATTGTGTTATTCTAGGCTGTCTTCTTTGGGTCAATAGTTAGGAGGAAGAGAAGTAACAATGATCCTGACCTTGTAGGAAACTGAGGCAGTGTCTCTGACCAATGAAGCCATCTGACAAGGTGGAGAGCAGCAAGAAAGTGAAGACCCAGTATCACACTGAGAAATTTGAAAAAGATTTTTGAATGTTTCTCTAGAATATTTATTTTTCTTTTAATGCCTATAGTTTTTCTAATTTTCTCTAGTTTTTAGTGCTTATCTGTTGCTATCCAGAGGGTTTATACCTTATATCTGTGAATAGATTTTTGTGGGGGCGGTCTCTTTTTATGTTTGTGTTTGTTTAGTGCCTATGGTCTGTGCCTGATATTTACTGAACTCTGTAATAAGTTACTGGATAAGAGAAATTTTTGATTGATTACAGATAAATGCTCTCTGGATTATTGTGGGAGTTTGTCCAGACCCCTCGGTCCTTGAATTCTAAACACACTAGAACACCTTAGGTGTTCACAATTCTATATTTTAGTCTCCTCTACTAATGTGTCTCAACACGCTTCAAAATTACTTTTTTCTAACAGGCAAAAAGCTTGTCTAAGCGTCTTTCTCCTTTCATAAGATTCACACCTTTCTTCAAATCTTTTGTTTTTATTTTTAGAGGTGATTTAATGTATCATATAATTTGTAACTATCAGGCCAAATCATCCGTCTTGTTTCCGTTTAGAAAAATGTTAGCACCAAGCTCCCTTGCTGCCAAAGCATAGATTTCCTGCTGTTCCATAGTTGTTCCTACTAAGGGGAGAATATGCGCTCAATTGCCAACACTCCACCGGGACTCTTGATCAAGGAATTTTATTATGCCCACTTCCAACTGGATGCCGTGAAACTCTTGCCATGAGCACGGCAGTGGCTACTACTCATGCTCCAGAGTTGGAGTGGTCAGCTCAGGACTTCTTTCTTAATACTTGCTGGCTCAGACTTTCTTGTGGGTTTGTGTGTGGGAGGCAAGGCAGACACCGTGTGTCAAGGAGAGGCCCTCTGCCTCTTATGTAGGGAAATTACTGCCACATGAAGGTAGGGCAGGAAGCCAGGGGCTGCCCCCGGAGCCTTCACCGTCAGATAACTTGCCCCCTCTCCTGTGTGCAAGTATGCTTGTGCTAGAGCAAGAGAACTGTGTTCCTGGAACACACGCTCCCGACTGCCCATTTTATATTCACAAGTTCAAAGTCAGGCATCTTTGGATGCGGCATTAAGTCATGTATTGTAGCCAGATTGCCTGAAGGAACCCAATCAGCGAAAAGACTGCTTAACTTACCTGTGTATTAAAGGTTACCAATTTAAGTTAGGAGTGAATGTTCCATCAAATCTACTCATCCTTTCATGGGCATACAGAATCATTTTAGTAGGAATTTTAATTAATGCTACTAATTCAGTGTGAATTGCATGTTCCTGTCAAAACTGAAAAGAACCCAGTGCTACGTTAGTGTCCTTCAAGGGATGGTAAAAATGCAAATTCATGACAGAAATACCCCATACATGTGGTGAAGACTGACCAGATCAAAGGTCTTTGATTCCAATTTCAAAGGGCTAGCCATGTTAAATATAGGCTTAATACCTGAAAGTAGATTAAATACAGAGATAATTATACATAATAATTATAGCTGAGGGTTACATTTTACAGAATAGCTAGTTAATAAACTCAGCAGTTTAATTGGATCAAACTCGCCAATTATTTATATGTGAAAATAATTGCCCTCCTGGTTGGAAAATCAAAACTTTTAGTTTGGGAATTTATTTCTTCAGCAAAGAAATCAGACGATTCTCACTGTCCTTGTGACCAGTGCTTCCGTCCTTAGGTGATATGATTTTAAAAAGATAGAGTACTAATAAGCAGACAGACTCTGCTTCACTAGGAGAATCTTGAAATTAAGAGAGAGCTGTGTAGAGGATTTCTGCTGCTAGTAGAGAATAATTTCCTCTGCCTTTGCATTATTCATTTCATGTAAATTTTGATAAAGTTCATCACTGTGATTATTATTTCATTTACCACATTTTAGGTGTTTATAGCACAATCTCCACAGTAGGATCTTTCTTTCTTTTCCATATTAACATAAATGTATGTATTCCTGATGGAAAAAGGAGCCTTTTAAGAAGTAGGTAATTGACACACATCACACTAGCTCACTGCCTTCAGAACTTATTGCCATATGAGCATCCTCCCCCATGATGTCTAGAAGTGGGCTTTTTTGGCCACAATATTTATGTCCCATATAATTATGCACCTGCAGCAATTAACACCTACTACATACACCAGGCAGTATACAGATGATTCTCTATTCTCACAACTATCCTTTGAGATGGGAATAATAATCCTCAGTTTTATGACTGAGATTCTTAGGTTCATTGCCTTCCTCCAGTGTACACAACTAGTATAATGGAAGAGTCAAGATTCTCAATCAGGGAATCTCTGATTGTAGAACCCATGTTCTTTTCACAGTCACATTCACTGCAGGGAATTCATCCTCCTTGAAAGAAATCCTGGGCTTAGAAAAGACCAAAATAAGGATATGCCTAGTTGGTATGTGTTGGGCTATACCCCACAGACCTGCAAGCCCTGTGCTTGCCCAGCCTTGAGAGCAAAGAAAGAGCCCGGAGACAGTGACAGAGACGTCAGTGGTTTACTGGATGGGGTATCTTAACACATCTGAAACAATGGGTCCTGGAGCAACACCCCTCCGTGTACGGCAGACAGCAGGCAGGACATGACAATAACCTTCGCCACTCAAGAAAGGAGGAGACTACCATTTATAGTGGGAATTGACATCAGGTTGGCTCATCAGTTACCAGGAAACCAGCAGCTGGGGCACAGCCCATCAGATTAATGACCATCATGAGGGCAGATGTTTCCCTTTCATAAACTAGCAGGTGGAAGCGTTCTGGCCTAAGCATTAGAACAAGCACTAGGTGGGGCAGGTTGTAGGTGAAGCAGGTGCTGGTCGACTAGGGGATGACAAAGAGCAAGAGGACAGCCATCTTGAATGGCCTGACCATATCGCCTGACTCTCACATTATCCTGAAACTGCCCCATGAGCACCTTTGGACCTCCCACAAGTGGTTTGGTTTTGAAGATTCATACAACTTCAGTACTGGAAAGAGGCTTAAAGGTCAGTACCCAAATTTCCAAGGGGCCATCTAGCCTGTGCCTGGATGCTGCCTAAATTCTGTTGAGGCAGTGAGTCTTCCTTTTTGGGACAGGGCAACTCATAGAAACTTCTATATATTCAGCCAGACTCTATCCCATGATGCTTCCATACAGAATAAGCCTAATGCACCTTCTGCATAGTAGAGATATTTGAAGGGGATTTCAAATTCCCTCTGTTTTTTTCTAAGCAGTCCTAGTGTTTTTAGCTGAGCTCTATAGGATATGGTTGTATTTCCCCTATGAAGCTATATTCTCTTCCCTGAATGCTGTGCAGTCTTACAAGGTAGCATTAAGATCTAAGCACAATACATCCAGGACTGATTCAACAGTACAGACGAGAGTGGGACTGCCACCTAGGAATTTTAAAGACTGTATGTCTAAGATTACACTTGGCAGCCACATGAAGGCTTGTGATTTAATTCTAGCTGAGCCCCCTTCACACTCTCCCTTCACCTCTACAAATGCTGGTCTCAGTTTCCAGCAAAACTTGAGAATTCTGAAATCTTGTCACAGTTTCAGGAAAGAACCCTCAGGGAAGAGAGTCAAAGTGCACATCTTTGTTTCCAGGAAAACAGGCAAGGAGATGGGGCAATTTTTAGCATAGCAGGTGTTTGTCCTTCCTCCGGCACTCCACACTTGTGCCTGAGTCTTAGTGGGGATAAGGTGTAGAGTGACTGGTCAGAAGTAAATGAATAGAAATCGTATTTCCCAAATGTCTGTGAGATATTAAGAGACAGAAGGCAGTGCTTCTTCTAACAGATTCAGATTCTAATGAGAGGGTCAGTGATTTTGCTCATCTGTTAGCTCTTGCAGTACCCTGGAACATCGTTCACCAGGGCCAGGATGGATTTGCTGTACACAGGAGTGATCCTTTTCACCTGCCATGTCCCTAGGTGTGTGAGAATCTACAATGGAGCCGAAAGAATTACATCTTCCTGGTTCACGCTCAGAAGGTGGGGAATATATTGTGTCCTTTGGAACATATGTGTGGGCATTATTCACGTGACAGTGGATTTATTATTCCTTTTGTGAAAATGTAAGACGATATAGAATAATTTTCAAAAGTGTAAACTGAATACACAAATAGTACGTTATGCTCCACTTCAATTAGCAGAGTAGGTATAAAATTTGTATGGAAATATAATCAGATATTTATTTGTTGCATTCATTTTAGATACTCATAATAGACAGCTGTAGGGTATTCAGTACTCTCTGGATCACATCTGAATTCATGACCTAGTTGCAAAACCCCTCGTTCCATGTTCATCAAGCATATCATTGTATTTAAATTTCTAGTACATTTCAAAGGTAAAACAAATCATAATTTTATTTTTAAAAGATTGTTTTAATCTTTAATAACAGGATGCATCTTTCAACATTTTGAGAATAAATGGAAGAAAAAGGCTTAAAAGTAAAGTACCTTAAAACATCTGAATTTAAGAGGTAAATGTTTTCACACCTATTTTAAAAATATGTATATTATATATATAAACTTTATCTCTTCCAAGCTGCATTTAGAGATGAGATAGGAAGGCATGTAAGCACCTATTTTGCACTGACAAATTTCAACAGGCATTTTATGTGGGGGTAAAATAATTGGGCCCATTAAAAAATTCGTATGTTTCTATCCTGAAAAAAGCCTGCAATGTTTCCATATCTGGACTTGCCCCAAATGCCCACATTTCCCACCTCCTCAACATAAGTCAAACTCATACATTCTGTGCACAGGTAACCATACACAGAAAGATCCCGAAAGAGAAAATTTTTGAAACATGTAGAACAAAGAGGAGTCTCCTTTAAATGCAAGGCTGTAATTTATTAAATGTCTTTAGAATTCATATAAGGGGCTTCTCTCCTTTTGTTCTTCTCTTGTAGGTCTCTAAGTCCACTGATGACAGGAAAATCTTCAGTGGTTCCAGAGACAAACTGCTGGAAATCCTGCACATTTATTTTCTAGAAGGAAGTGAGCTGATGAGGAGAGTGATCTCTTCTGAGAGATCCTCCCTTTAAAAATCTGTAAAGGGGCTTCCCTGGTGGCGCAGTGGTTGGGAGTCCGCCTGCCGATGCGGGGGGGGGGGGGGGGGGCGCGGGTTCTTGCCCCGGGGCGGGAAGATCCCACATGCCGCGGAGCGGCTGGGCCCGTGAGCCATGGCCACTGAGCCTGCGCGTCCGGAGCCTGTGCTCCGCAACAGGAGAGGCCACAACAGTGAGAGGCCCGCGTACCACAAAAAAAAAAAAAAAAAAAAAAAAAAAATCTGTAAAGGACTCCAAATTAAGCCATATCCATTTCTGGGACCCTAAAATGGCTCACAAAAGGTAACGTCAGTTGCTCAAAAGCCTTAATAAGGGGAGAGCAAATGTGGGGAGAAGGATAGTGAATAAATTGTGAGAACCTACCAAGTAACGAGACATCCCTTTAATTCCAAGCATCATGTGTTATTTCACTTTGTATTTCAATTAAAAAAAAGAAAAGAAAAATGTGTCTTTTTAAAAAAGATATATTTTTGCTATTAATATTCAGTACTTAATATCTGAGTACAGATCCATCATTCATTAGGTCTAGGGTAGATCACAACCTAATTTACACATTCAGAATCATAAGTCAGATCAACTCAATTGCTTAAGGCCGTGTATTTGCAAGTTAGAGTATGCACTGAAAATTTCCTGTCCTTGAACTGGTGTACTGGGCAATGCTGCTTTTCTATAAGAATTTGATCATATCTTAGATTTAACGCAGTTTTGGTTATGAGTGGAAAAATGTTTAACCTGCATCCACTCATGTAATATAAAGTGTAAATTTAAGCAGTGATCTAGAAAATTCAGGGCAAAGTAGTTTAAATCATTTGGATCTTCCTAGAGGTTCTGTTTTTGTTTTTTCTTTAACCTGAAAAAATAGGTAATTACTCGATAGCCTTAGCTCTAAAATATATCTGACAGGTTATTTTTATTTGTCTGGTTTTCAGAAATCATATCCGTGTTTTCTACTCTCTGTAGTCTTTAGCAAAATGAATCAAAGCCACTCTGTACCCAAAGCTAACACCAGTGTTGTCTTTTTTTTTTTTAACATCTCAAGGCTTTACCTCAATTGCTTTGCAGTAAATTTACAGGGAAAGGAAAATTTTATTAAATTATAACTGAGAGGAGATGATTTTTTTTACATAGCAAACAAAAAATTCCTTCATGAAAGGCTATAAAACCCATATTATTTACCAGAGAGACTGTTCCTGTCTCCCAGGTAAACACTTACAGTGTGTAGACTTGTGTAAATACATATTTAGGAGTGGCTAAATACGGTGAGGTATTTTTAAAGGCATATTTACAAAGCTGAATACATATATGGGCATTTTGGTATGTGTAAGCTGTGTCTGCTGCTCTGCTGTCTATTCAGAATCCTAGCAGGACACTGGTAGATACACCTCTGATATAGGGACTGAGTGTCAGAACATTCACCTTTAATCAGAATTACTAAGGACAGGTCCTTAAATTATTTGAAAAGGGTGAAATTTTTCAGCTGATGGAGTTCAAGTCTTTCTCACCAGTTTGACTTGAGGAAAATTGTTTCAGAAATACAGGCATCATTCACGAAAGTAAATCTCCTTTCTGAACATCTTTGTGCATAATCTAATCATCATTCACATTCAGCTCAGAATATTAGAAAATATTCAAAGATACAGTCCATTCGATGAATGGATCAACTAGAAAATTCTAGTTAAGGCAGAAAATGCCATTAAGATATTTTAAAAAATACTTCAGAAACACGTGGGAATGTAAGTGATAAAGTCTTTTGCTAATTCAATGGCAGGAAGCTTCCTATGATAATGTAGTGAAACTCCGTCTAGAGGATTACGATGTCTATGTGCTGCTTGGCTTCTTGGGAATGTGTTCTCTATGAGGAAAAGAATGAGATGGAACAGAGAGGTTGTAGTTGCATGGAAGAACACTAACTGTGCCTCCACTGTCTGCTGTCCTTCAGAATGAATAAGGATCCCATTTGTGTAAAACCCCTTTTTAGGATGGAGAAGTTGAGAGTCTAAATAACTCCAGAGCTTGGGCTATCTCGGGGGCCTTTTGCTAAGAAGTCTAAACAATGCTTCTATTTCATTTCTAATGCAATATGCAGCTGTTTCTAAATACTCTCACTATCCTGCAGTGGGACTATTTATTCAGGAAAATCATTTCTCCAATAAAATTTGCACTGAGCTGAGTTTTTTAACTTTACAAAAATATACATCATATGTACATATTTTTTCCCAAGGTAAAAACACCACAGAATTTTATTAAACATTCTGGGTTCTAAAACTTTAAATATCATTTTAATGTAAAATATTATCCCAGTGGTATAAGGCCTGTGCAGTGTAGAAGTTTTTAATATAAGTGCTGACACAGTTTTAGCTTTAACTCTATTCATATTACTTATATCAGAATTTTAGCCATGGAAAACAAGCTTTCCTGGCTAAAGACAATCCTCATTAAAAATTTTTTTTAAAGATATGAGCAGGCACAAACACCTTTGCATTACAATTTTTATTAGTTTTATCCCATCTTTAATTTTATTCTGTGGCTAAGTATCTCATTTCCATGTAAACTTCCATTAGGAACACAAATTGCTGACACCACATCTACTGACAGAAATGCCACAACATAAATTATACCCAGAAAACGCCGCTTTGGGTGGGGGGGCATGGCAGAGGGAACTAAGCTAGATAAAAAGCCACTGTGCTCCTGCCCAGCCTGCAGTCCCGTCCCGCTGACCACTGATAACATTTATCACAGGGCCACATACGGGAAGGCAGCTTAAAGAAGAGTCGTCTGTGGTAAAACGTGTAACAGCAAAACAGCTAATGGAGCATTATTACTTTATTGGAAAGCAATATCTCTAGATGCTTCACTTTTCTAGCTTTAGCAAGAGTATGAATTGTTCCTCCATACGCAGAAGAGCTGATATGAAAAAGAGGTTGACAGAACTCTGAATGTTGGCAATAGGCACCTCCTAGACTCTCCACTTCACCGCTCTCTGACCAGGACGCGTAACTAGCAGAGGAGTGAATGAGTTCCAACAAAGTTAAAACCAATCTGAATCTTCCTTCTTAAAAAAATGATGAGCTATAATGTTAATGGTCTCCTTGTAAAGACACAGTCTTGTAAATTCTGTCTAATTATTGTTGTCATAATTCAGTTCTGGCATTAGTAGAAGGTAGAAATACCCAAATTCCATCAATAAAGGGAATCTCATTTACCAAGAAATTTAAAAACTTTGTCATTGGATAGGGCTTATTTTGTAGGGGCTGAAAGGAAAGCAGCTGGGTAAACTTGCACAAGCACTGGGCAGCCACAGTCCATTGGATAGAATGGTTACAAATAAAAATGACCAGGTGGTGTGGTGTCTTAAATGCCAATAAAGACAGCATTTCAAACAAACGAAGGTGCTCAGTGTATCACCTGCAGCTGGGAGAGCCAGAGAGTGACGTCATCAAGATGGCGACGAGGTCGTTCCTGAGTTGGCGTCCTGTCTCAGTGAGAGCCAACTATCCGTGAACAGGACATCGCTGAGAGAGTCCTAGAGCACGGGGGTGAGGCTGAAGAGCCCGCTGCACCACAGACACCAAGACACCAAGACAGACTGCATTAGAAGGTAAGAGAAACGGCTCCGCGTCGGCGGGTTGCCCCTCCCCTGAGCCTCTGGGGCCTTCAGTGGGAACAATGATTAGCATACGGAGGATTCTGTTGTTCTTATCATCTTTGCTATCCATAAACCGCGTCTTAAACCATATATAATTGGACATGCATGGTGCAGCTGTGTTCTGCCCCTGCTCTGCAACATCATCCAGGTCTCTGAGCTCTGTCCCTTCCTACCTGTTCCTTAAAGAAGTCAGGGATTTTGAATCGGCTGCTTCTAGTTTATGGAAGAAAAACTGCATTGCTATCTAATGGAGTCACTTTAGGCTCAATCTGATAACTGCAAAGGACATTATAAGGGAGGAAAGTTCTCATTTCTAACGCTCAATCTCAGAAGCCAGCTATTTCTCATCAACCTTCTTTCCTATTTGTCCGAGCCAATGGTTAATGCCATGTTATATAACACCTTTATGAAGCTGCTTGTTGTATCTAGTCTCTACTATTCCTTAGGTTAGTATTTCATGTTTATTACCTGCAGTTTAAAGCGGTACCTTATCTTGTTTTTCCTAAGTATATCTCATTCAAGCTGTTGGGGAAATTTAAATATCTAACTCACCAGGATTTAATGAATAATAATAGCTACTGTTTATATATGCTAGGCTGATTTCTATATGTTAACTCATTTAGTCCTCAAAGAACTCTATGGAAACAGTTTCGATTTTCTTCATTTTATGAAAACAGAGCTTGAGGTTTAAAGAAATTGGTGCAATTTAATCCAGGGCAGGTAGCTGGTAGATTTGTTCACTGGAATATAATATTTTGGGTTTTATGTGTAGGTGGGGGATATTTTTCAAGATTGGAAACTTACGGACAGTATGAAACAGGCCTTTTTACTTTGTCCTTCCTGGGCATAATGAACAGCATATAGTACCATGAATGAGAGTGCATGGAAGTGTGGGCTATATAGTGCCTTTTATTAACAGACATATTCAGCAAGTCCCTTAACCTCTCTGAGCCTCAACTGCCTCAAATACAAATGTGAAAAATAATCCTTTAACAGTGTGAAGACAGGGGGATGGATCAGTTGGTCTCTACGGATTCCTTCTAGGTTTTAAGATGCTGCTGATAAAATAACAGAAGAAAATAAAAGTCATATCTGTGTCAGGATGCAGAGCCAACCCACCAGAAATCTACCTGTCTCTGGCATTGATCTTGGTACTGTAGTCAACAATATAAAGTAATTGGTTGAAAAACAGCTGCTTTATATAAATTGACAAAGCAGCCTGGCGGGGGGTGGGGGAGTGGGGGAAGAAACAGGTAATGAGCCTGCAAAGAACACCCATTAGGATAGAGGCAGCATCGGCTGATTCTGGAGTCAGTGTGCTCACCAAGTATCTTTAAGAGTGTTTAAAAAATGGAAGAAGAAATTGTTGATGGAAGATTTAGCTTCTGTGAGCCAAAATGGATTATTAATTGTCTTTAATGAGTGAAAAATGTAGACATCGGGGTACCTTGTGTCTAGTTGCATATATCGTTCTGGGAAAAAAAAAGACTCTACATGCCAACTTTTATTGCAAAAACTGAAGCTAATTTGGGACTCTGAAGAAAGGTTCTGATAGATAAGATTGATAGTTTTTACTGAGAAAGCAAAAAAGGAGATAGCTCCTTCACTAACATAAAAAGAGGCAGATGAGACTAGAAGGTAAGAAAGCTAGATAGCAGTTACTCATTCATCAAAAACTAACATGTACACATGTTTTCCCTTCTTTTTTCCCCATTCTCATATTCATTCTGTTCTTTTACATTCCTCTGTAGCTTGGCCTGAGACCCAGAACTTCAGTCTTTCTTTTATCAGCCACAAGAGAAGGAGAATGGGAGTAGAGTGGAAACATGTGTGTTCAGTGAGGATTCCTGATTGTAGAATGAAAATGATGTAGGAGGTAATTTTTCTCTAGTCCTAGTAATAACCCAGGAAGGGCAGTACAAGTAGATTCTCTATGTGTCCTACCTAGGTGAGTGGTAGGAGTGAGAGTTCAGATGAGGCAGATGTCCACCGGATCATTATGCTTGAATATAACGGTAATTATTTGAATCAGAGTATTTATTACAGATATCACTGGATCATATAACCACAGTGGCAATTAGGAGTATTTTACATTTAAGAGGAGATAGATTAAGACAAATAGGAAGGTGGTTAAAAGCAACGAAAAAAGTACAAAAACGTACTTAGTAGTAGCAAAATAAAAAGAAATCACAGAGGTGTTTCCCAGTTGTTATATTCACACTTTTCTAACACTTCATGGCTTTATTTCTTTCTTTAGACCAGAATCTTGTGAGTATCCCAGTTATACCACATTCTGGAAATAGAAAGAAAGCAAGCCTCCCTCTCTCCCAGCCTCCCTCCCACACTTTCAATATTCTGTGAATTTGACCCATTTATCACCTGGAAGTATGGTTTCTTATTGAGAAACTTAAAGGATCTTATGTAGGCAAACTGCAGTCAGCACAGGGGAGCCCTCACATTATCTGTCTCATTCTACCTTTAATTTGGGAAAGGTAACCTTTGAAAATCAGGTGTCCACTGCTAAAATAAGACCTGCAGCCAAGCGCAGGGCTCCAGCTCCTAATGTGTCTCTTGTCAGTGGAGGGGGGCACCATAACCTCTCTCTTAGGGGAATAACAGACCAGGTTTAGTAGAATGTGAGGTTTGGGGGGTGACTCTCAGGAATATCAGGGTTGTCCTAGGGACAAAGTAACCTCATTTTGACATGGCCAATGTAACATTTCAGAATATTGGAAAAGAACTTATTTTCTTCCAAAATTTTGGCCCAACTAAGTATTATTATGCCTTTCTGTGGTTAAAAACAAGTCATTGTCTTTCCCAATTTCATGTTAGTTGTGTTTAACATCCCTTAAATTCTTCATCTTGGGAGGGGAGAAGAGAGTGTTTTTGGCTAGTCAACCTGACAATAAAGTTCATGGTACTGTCATTGGGAAATTCAATTACGGAAAATAGGCAATTGTGGCCAAAGAAAAATCTTGAGGCAACTGAAAACGTTATTGGTATTCGTTTTTGGAAATGAAACATTTTGTTTTCAAATGAAGAGACAGAAAACAGACTACCAAATTGCAAATTGGAATTATAAGTATAATTGAATAGATGGTTTCCTAAATTTTCAAAAAATCGATGATCTATCATAATTTTAACAATTTTACCTAAGTATCCTTTTCCGTATTTTCTTTACTACAGAGATGACTTTGCGTTTCTAAAGCTCTTTAAAAATAGATTTTCTAATTATAAACATGCTCTCACTCATACCATTTAGAACTTACATACACTAGAGCAGTAAATCATGTAAATAACAAATACTTTAGTATGGTTTCTCATCCAACAATGGTTTATAATGAGGTACTGGTAGATGATGAGTGTGGTTACACAATAGTCTCAAAGTTTTTGGAAATGAAAAGAAAATTATTGAGGAATTTCTTCTTTTCTTCCTCACAAATCAGTGGTGTTTCACCCATACTAAAAAAACTCTCCTTGTTTGACAATTTATCAACTCATTTCTCACAGTGGAGCAGATTGGCCAGTCAGTTTAACATATCCTGGCTTCATAAAGATGTTTCTGGATGGACAGTGCTCTAAACAGACAATGCATACACATGGTAGATACTTCATAAAGACATACTAAGAATTGAAAACTCAGTGTTCAAGATTCTAGTTACTTTGGTGGATCCTTTTGGAGAACTTTGTTGGAATGATTCTTGAAGTAGCTTCAGGCAGGGTTACACTTAAATTTTTGGTTTAAGGAGCAACAATAGTGCATTGTTTTCATAGTACATTGGGAAAAAAGTTCTGTGTCGTTACCATTGCCGTTCGAACACACTGGATTTTTTAAAAGGATTTCTCCATTTGCTACCCTTTAAGAGTTAGTCTGCGGTTTGGGTAGTATTTACCAGATATGCAGACAATCTTCCCAGGTGAAGCTGTATGAGAAAATCACAGTGATACTGCTGGAAAGAGTTATGTGCACTCCCAATCTTTACTTCTTCCCCTCCCACTCAAGCCCTCAACCTATTTCAATTTCTGGCTCTACCGCTTACTGGCTGTGTGACCTTAGACAAATTGTCACTTCTTTGCCTCCATTTTTTCATCTTGAAAAGAGCATAATAATAGTACCTACCCTATAATGTTGTTATGATGATCGAATGAGTGTGTGTATGTATGTGAAGACACACATACCTACATATATATGTATATACACATATATGTATTTGTGTATGCGCTAATAACAATAGTCCATCTTCTGTGTCACCAAGTGGCCTGTACAAGGAGAATGGACACCTCTTAGTCTTTGTATTGCTTGACTTCTCAGCCATAGTGGACACTGTTGAGTCTCTTTCTGAAATTCTCCCTACTCTTATTTTCATCAGGTTTTCTCTGTCATCTCTTCCACGGTTCTTTTTGACTGCTCCTCTTCCTCTTCTTCCTTAAATAGTAGACTTTATCAGAGCTCAGCCTTTGACACTTTGCTCTTCTCACCCAATCCAGTCGCCTTGGCTAATCTCATTTAGTTTCAGAATTTGAATCACTGTTGTAAAATCTATAAGCTGATGACTTCCCGATTTCTATTTATAGCCTAGACCTCGCTACTGAGCATCAGACCTCTATATCTGCTGGTCTGCTAGGCATTCCCTATCTGATGGCCCAAATGTACTCATGCTCAACACATTCAAAATTGTCCGCTTCCCTGTCCCACACCCATTAAATGGTACCACCATTTACCTAGTTTCTCATCAAACTGAGGTTTATATTTGTTTCTTCCATTCCTCTCCCTGACTCACCCACACACAGTATGAGTCCTGTGTATTCTTCATCTTAAACATTTCCTTAATCTCATTTTATCCTGACTGTCCCTACTCTAATCGCCTCTTGCCTGATCTATTACAACAACCTCATAGTTGGTCTCCCCACCTCTAGTCCTGTCTTCGATTCTCTATATAGAAGATAAAAGATGGTTCTACAAAGCAGATCTAATTATGTTCTTCCCTAGCTTAAAAATATTCAGTCTTCTTGATGCAGCGTATAAGGCCCTGTGTGAACTGATCTTTGCTTATCTCTCCAATTTCCCCATCTGCACAGAATCCCTGCTTTCCTACCTGTGGCGTTTTGCACATGCTGTTTCGTCTGCCTAAAACACCTCCCTGGTTTCCCCACCCTTCTCTGGCTCAGTTGACAATTATACTTTAGGTCTCAGCTTAGACTTCACTTCCTCTAGGAAGCCTTCATAGGCATTGATTCCTCCAAGTCATCTCTCTTGACATTTCTCATGACCCCTTTAGTTTTTCCTTCATAAAATGTGTTATGTCGCTTTGCAATTGTCCACTTACCTCTTTGTCCTTATTAGACTTAAATTCCAACAGAGAAAAGTTCATGTCTGTATTTTTCAAGGTTAGATCCTCTGCATCTAGCTTAATGTTAATCGTTTAGAATGTACAGGATAAAAATATTTTATATGAGCGCATATATTGCATTGGCCAAAAAGTTTGTTCTGGCTTTTCCATACCATCTTATGGAAAAACCCGAACGAACCTTTTGGCCAACCCAATATATTAGGCTATGACTTTCAAACAAGAATAACTGAGAAATGGGCCAAAGCTCATAATTTGCTTTTTTTTTTAAAATCCAAGGAGATACAGAATTTTATTAAAACATCAGTACAAATAAACTGAGGGTACTCTACTAGGAGTAAGATTTTAAAGCACAGAATTATGTGGCCTTGGGGTGATGTCCCATTTAATGACATACAACATAACTTAATCCTGGTGTCATTCTCAGCACAAATATCTAGGCATTGGGAAGCAACCCAAGTCTTGTCTGGCCACAGTTATGCATGTTGTATTTTATTCAGCAAATTTATTTTAGTAAACATAGGTCTAAAGACTTCACACCATTATAGTTTGAAAAGGAGAGTTTTTCTCAGTTCTCTGTGCCTTTTTTTGTATTAATTTTTTGGTACGTTGTAGCTGAACTTTTCAGCCTGTATTTTAAAATACCTGTTCATCCTTTTTTTCTACTGCTTCATAAGGTGAACTCATTTATATGATAAACTCCCAGTTCCATAATATTTCATTTCCATTTAGAGCAAGAGTTCTCAGATGACATGGCTTTGAACTAGTGATACCATTGTTCTGTTTGGTTGGTTTACCATTTTAGTTGGTTTAATTCTCAGTACCCCCGTTTCTAACCACTAACTAATGTAGAACAGCATCTTCACTTGAGCATTTTAAAAGATACTTAATTCAGAGACCCCTCTACCTAGCTGTTTGTTTTATCTTCCCCTTCTATCAAACTAAGTTATTAAAGGAGACAGACTATTTTTAACATGGTAAATATTTTGAAGCGAACTACTTAAAAACAGTTACAGGGTAAATTCGCCCACCCCCCCACTTTTATGGATTGTTTCACCTTCAAAGCTTTCTATTTAATCTTAAAAGCATTTTTTGGTCAATTTTTTGGTCCAGATTTTTAAATGGGAAATATAGAATTTGGTCATTTTTTTGGTGGACATTTTCTACAATCTCAGAAGAAATTTTAAGGTTATGGACATAAAGTATGTATATAATCCCTGATTTCTTGGTTATATATATATATGTATATATATATATATTTTGTTTAATTTATGCATATAACATATATACACATCTACATACACAGAAATACACTCTATATTAATATTTTTGTCTGTACTATATTTATGGTCTATATACTATGCATACATTATATAATGAATATTTGTACTGTATGTATCATATAAACTATAAATACTATGTTTATATGTGCATATATATAGTATAGTCCCAAATAATTGATAAATACTTGTTGATGTTTTAATATTCTGAATTAAAGAGTGTAGTTAGTTCCTTTAGGAAAATTGGCAATAAAAATAGTATCTGAAAAAAGAATATTATCATTTGAATTATGCTTTAGGAAAAAACCAAGCCGTTATGTTCAGTAAATAAACAGCAACAGTATACTATATATTAAAATTTCCTTCAGATAAGGGAAAACATGTACCTTGAAAAGACATTGAATTTTAAGTAGTCTCCATCCTTATCTTCTTATCATGCTGCCAAAATATGCTTCCTAAGTCACACAATACTACTTGACAGTTCTTGGACATCACACATTTTTGTAGCTCAGTAGCTTTGTAAATGATGGTTTTGTTACCTGGTGAGATCCTGCTTCTATCCCAAGGTTTTCCTCAGATTTCCTTTGTTCTGTGAAGTGATAACCTTTGGCTCCCGTAACACTTTGCACATATCTCTATTATTACCACACTGTGTCACTTTCCTAGTTTTCTATCTTCCCCATTAGGCCCAATGTACTTTTAGGCATTCATTATTGGCAGAGAACTTGGGCAAAAATATCTGAAACTCTGACAAATACATATTGGCTGTAAGTTATGAAAAAAATACATCAGTATCAATGAATATTAAAATGCCTGTAAAATAATCACAAGCAAATGTAACTCAGCTCATATGTAGTTGTGTGAATTCTATTTAATGTGAGATGTGAGTGTATTTTAATGTTTTATATGGATCTAAGTGGATCTATAGATTTATATGGTCAGGTGGATCTAGAAAACTGAGTGACTAGAGCCTGATAAGGTCTTATTGGCTCTGTGACCCCACTACATTTTGAGAGCAAGAATTGTGTTTTATTCACTTTTACAGTTCCAAAGGTAAGTGGCAGTGACTAGGATATAGCATGTATGTAAATATGGTGGTGAAATTCCTGGAAGTTATAAATAATCTGTAAGTATTACCTAGCTGAATAAAAGTCTGTATCAAATAAATATAACCCAAGAGGCAGTATATCATAGTGGTTAAGAGTGTGACTCTGAAGACCTGGATTTGAGATGCACTTCTGTCTCTTACTGGAGGGGTGACTCAGGGTGTCATGTATCTCCCTAAACATTAAATTCTCTCCTCCATCAAAGGGTAATAGTAGTAAATATCTCTTAGGATTGTCATGAGGATTAAATGAGATAATACATGTTGAACACTTAGAATGGCATGGCATGAGGAAAGATTCCAATAAAATTTGACTTGTTGTTATTATTATTATTATTTTTTGTATGTGGTACGTGGACCTCTCACTGTTGTGGCCTCTCCCTTTGCGGAGCACAGGCTCCGGATGCGCAGGCTCAGCAGCCATGGCTCATGGGCCCAGCCGCCCGGCGGCATGTGGGATCTTCCCAGACCAGGGCACGAACCCGTGTCCCCTGCATCGGCAGGCGGACTGTCAACCACTGCGCCACCAGGGAAGCCTTATTGTTGTTATTATTACCATAAACTAGGCAGAGGTAGCTTTAACATAAATGACTACATCTATAATATTTAAATCTTGAAATAGCTTTAAGTCTTAGCCAAATTTAAGGAGAGTAGAGATAGAAGAGGTCACAGTGTACAACTTTCTCTAAATTCTCAATTCTTAGAAGCAACAGATTGTTAAAAAAAAAAAGCTGGAATAAGTCAGATTTTGAGGCTCTATGTAAATTTTTAAAAAGTGATGGTGATAAAAGCTTTCTTATTCTCAAGATAACATGCATGAAAACAATTTGTGATTCAGGATAGCAATACGGGTATGCCTTTAAGCCAACTAACTCTTTGTGACACATTGTCCTTGCTTTCTAAAGTAGGCCTCATCTCACTTTTAATGTGTGAAAGGAGAGATTATTCAACACAGTGGTAGACACATTTTTGTTCTCAAGAACACTGCGATATCATTAATCTTCTGGCACGCCTGCAAAGGCGGGTTATGTGAATGCTAGTCTTTTGCAAGGCTATAAATAAAGTTTAAAGACAGAAAGAGACAGAAAGAAAAGATGTTTTCCTGAAGCCTCTATTGCCACAGTACGGACCACATTAAGGGTGCAATAACTTACCAGTAATAACACTTTTAAAATTCTCTTTATGGGTTTTCAACATCTATCTAGAAAAATCCAGCCTAAAAATAGAATCTGATCTTGTAACACAGCCTTCTCAAATTGGGTTATCCTAAACACTGTCCTCACAGAATAGTCACATATCATTATGTTAGAGCCATATTTCTGGGTATATCAATGCTTTATCATGTATATCACATGCTTAGCCCTCCTGGGGGATACTGCTACACACATTCATGTAGTAGGGTGTGTGTGTGTGTGAATGAAATGTTTCCTCATAGATGGAAATGCTTCAGTAAAAATAATGTTTTTTGCCTCTTTGGCTTTTGAAATGTAAAGTAAAACAAAAATTTCCCTCATTTTTAATGTTAGGAATTTTATTCTACTTGATAGTCTAAATAGACCCAAGTTTCATAATTATCCATGTTTAAAAGTTGAGTCACATTTGTTTTTATTTGAAAGTACTCTCAGTAATAATGTTTGCATGCTAAATGATGATAGAGCATCATGGATTATTATTACACATAATATGAACTTAATTTTCCCATCAAATTGTAATAGGTAGTAACAGTTTTTGGTCCTAGCAAAGGCCTCTTTCTGATGGTTCTTAAAACTCCTACTGACTTCATGAGAACATCAGGTAGAAATCAATTAACATGCCAAAGATCGTTGTGTAGAGCTGTTTTTATTCTAACCTATAGAGCTAAAAAGAAAAAAACCTAATAAAACCCCCCAATTTGCTTGTACTCTGATTATCTCTTGCCATACACACTTGGAAGATTTTTTTTTTCATAATGTTTTGGAACTTGGGCCTTCCAAACAGTTTGTATGTGACAAACTAAAGACACGCAATTAGAACCTCTTTGCTATTCAGTTTTCAAGAGATATGTGTTGCTAATTAAGAATCAACATCTCTGGCAGTTTTTCAGGTTGAGTAAACCTTTAGATTCAGGACAGCCAGCTGACTCTGCACACTCATAACTGGGCTTCTTGTGGCTCTTTGCTCAGCCCTCTGAATTTTAGAGGCCTCATCTGGGGACTGGTGCTGGGAGTCATTTCTCTACTGGTCTTTGCATGTGGTTCCACTCTCACAGAACTCACATCTGGGGAGTTCATTACATTCTGTAACAGATTAGTATGTTCCGTGTTCCAGGAAGTTGGAATTAGTCATCCAAGAAGCATATAAGTGGAGTGTCCATGCCATTTTCTCAAAGAGCTAGAAAACAGAACTGGATCTTCTCAAGACAGAAAATAGAATCCTTAGAAACCAGCATGACCTTTGGGGACCAAGTCTTGACCATCATGAGGACAATGATATTGTTAGCTATCTTCAATAAGGTTTCAAAACTCATTGCAAATTTGGATTTAGGGGATGGTAATCAAATATTTTTTTATCAAAGTATAGTTGACTTACAATATTGTGCTAGTTTCAGGTGTACAGCAGAGTGATTCAATTTTATACATATATTTTTTCAGATTATTTTCCATTATATGTTATTATAAGATATTGAATGTACTTCCCTGTGCTATACAGTAAATCCTTGTTTCTTATCTATTTTATGTATAGTAGTTTGTATCTGTTAATCCCGTACTCCTAATTTATCCCTCCCTTCCCCTTTTTCCCTTTGGTAATCATGAATTTGTTTTCTTTTTTTTTAAATTTATTTTTTATTGGAGTGTAGTTGCTTTACAGTGTTGTGTTTCTACTGTGCAGCAAAACGAATCAGCTATGCATATACATATATCCCCTCTTTTGGATTTCCTTCCCACTTAGGTCACCAGAGTGCATTAAGTAGAGTTCCCTGTGCTATATAGTATGTTCTCATTAGTTGTCTGTTTTATACATAGTATCAATAGTGTATATGTGTCAATCCCAATCTCCCAGTTCCTCCCACCTCTCCCTCTTTCGCCCTTGGTATCCATACATTTGTTCTCTATGTCTGTCTCTTTTTCTGCTTTGCAAATGAGATCATCTATACCATTTTTCTGGATTCCACATATATGTGTTAATATATGATATTTGTTTTTCTGACTTACTTCACTTTGTATGACACTCTCTAGGTCCATCCATGTCTGTACAAATGACCCAATTTCATTCCTTTTTATGGCTGAGAAATATTCCATTGTATATATGTATCACTTCTTTACCCATTCCTCTGTTGATGGACATTTAGGTTGCTTCCATGTCCTGGCTATTGTAAATAGTGCTGCAATGAACATTGGGGTGCATGACTCTTTTTGAACTATGGTTATCTCAGGGTATATGCCCAGTAGTGGGATTGCTGGGTCGTATGGGAGTTCTATTTTTAGTTTTTAAGGAACCTCCATACTGTTTTCAATAGTGGCTGTATCAATTTACATTACCACCAACAGTGCATGAGGGTTTCCTTTTATGCACACCCTCTCCAGCATTTATTGTTTGTAGATTTTTTTGGTGATTGCCATTCTGACTGGTTTGAGGTAATGCCTCACTGCAGTTTTTTAAAAATAAATTTATTTATTTATATTTTATTTTTGGCTGCATTGGGTCTTCATTGCTGTGCACAGGCTTTCTCTAGTTGCAGCAAGTGGGGGGCTACTCTTCGTTGTGGTGCGCGGGCTTCTCACTGCGGTGGCATCTCGTTGTGGAACATGGGCTCTAGGCATGCAGACTTCAGTAGTTGCTACATGCAGGCTCAGTAGTTGTGGCTTGCAGGCTCTAGAGTTCAGGCTTAGTAGTTGTGGTGCATGGGCTTGGTTGTTCCGTGGCATGTGGGATCTTCCTGGACCAGGGCTCGAACCCGTGTCCCCTGCATTGGCAGGCGGATTCCTAACCACTGTGCCACCAGGGAAGTCCTTATTGTAGTTTTAATTTGCATTTCTGTAATAATTAGTGATGTTGAATCTGTAGATTGCTTTGGGTAGTATAGTCATTTTCACAATGTTGATTCTTCCAATCCAAGAACGTGGTGTATCTCTCATCTGTTTGTGTTGTCTTTGATTTCTTGCATCAGTATCTTATAGTTTTCTGCTTACAGGTCTTTTGCCTCCTTAGGTTGGTTTATTCCTAGGTATTTTAACTTTTCGTTGCATTGGTAGATGGGATTGTTTCCTTAATTTCTTTTTCTTTTTTTTTTTTTTACATCTTTATTGAAGTATAATTGCTTTACAATGGTGTGCTAGTTTCTGCTTTATAACAAAGTGAATCAGTTATACATATATATATATATGTTCCCATATCTCTTAATTTCTTTTTCTGATCTTTCATTGTTAGTGTATAGGAATGCAAGAGATTTCTGTGTATTAATTTTGTATCCTGCAATTTTAAATTTAATGATTAGCTCTAGTAGTTTTCTGGTGGCATTTTTAGGATTTTCTAGGTATAGTATAATGTCGTCTGCAAACAGTGACAGTTTTACTTCTTTTCCAATTTGGATTCCTTTTATTTCTTTTTCTTCTCTGATTGCCATGGTTAGGACTTCCAAAACTATGTTGAATCAAAGTGGCAAGAGTGGATGCCCTTGTTTTGTTCCTGATCTTAGAAGAAATATTTTCAGTTTTTCACCATTGAGAATAATGTTTGCTGTGGGTTTGTCAAATATGGCCTTTATTATGTTGAGGTAGGTACCCTCTATGCCCACTTTCTGGAGAGTTTTTATCATAAATGGGTGTTGAACTTTCGTGAAAGCTTTTTCTGCATCTCTTGAGGTGATCATATGGTTTTTATTCTTCAGTTTGTTAATATAGTGTTTCACATTGATTGATTTGTGTATATTGAAGAATCCTTGCATCCCTGGGATAAATCCCACTTGATCATGGTGTATGATCCTTTTAATGTGTTGTTGGATTCAGTTTGCTAGTATTTTGTTGAGGATTTTTGCGTCTGTGTTCATTAGTGATGTTGGCCTGTAATTTTCTTTTTTTGTGATGTCTTTGTTTGGTTTTGGTATCAGGGTGATGGTCACCTCATAGACTGAGTTTGAGAGTGTTCCACCTCTACAATTTTTGGAAGAGTTTGAGAAGGATGGGTGTTAGCTCTTCTCTAAATGTTTGATAGAATTCACCTGTGAAGCCTTCTGGTCCTGGACTTCTGTTTGTTGGAAAGTTTTTAATCACAGTTTCAATTTCATTACTTGTGATTGGTCTGTTCATATTTTCTATTTCTTCCTGGTTTAGTCTTGGAAGGTTGTACTTTTCTAAGAATTTGTCCATTTCTTCCAGGTTGTCCATTTTATTGGCATAGAGTTGCTTGTAGTAGTCTATTATGATCCTTTGCATTTCTGTGGTGTCAGTTCTAATTTCTCCTTTTTCATTTCTAATTTTTTTGATTTGAGCCCTCTCCCTTTTTTTCTTGATGAGTCTGGCTAAAGGTTTATCAATTTTGTTTATCTTCTCAAAGAACCAACTTTTAGTTTTATTGATCTTTGTTTCTGTTTCATTTATTTCTGCTCTGATGTTTATGATTTCTTTCCTTCTACGAACTTTGGGTTTTGTTTGTTCTTCTTTGTCTAGTTGCCTTAGGTGTAAGGTTAGATTGTTCATTTGAGATTTTTCTTGTTTCTTGAGGTAGGATTGTATTTCTATAAACTTCCCTCTTAGAACTGCTTTTGCTGCATCCCATAGGTTTTGTGTTTTCGTAGTCATTTGTTTCTAGATTTTTTTGATTTCCTTTGATTTCTTCAGTGATCTCTTGGTCATTTAGTAGTGTATTGTTTAGCCTCCATGTGTTTGTATTTTTATAGTTTTTTTTCCTGTAATTGAGTTCTAATCTCATAGTGTTGTGGGAAGCAACACTATGAGATTAGAAAAGATGCTTGATATGATTTCAATTTTTTTTTAATTTACCAAGGCTTGATTTGTGATCCAAGATGTGATCTATCCTGGAGAATGTTTCGTGAACACTTGAGAAGAAAGTATATTCTTCTGCTTTCAGGTGGAATGTCCTATAAATATCAATTAAGTCTATTTGGTCTGTTGTGTCATTTAAAGCTTGTGTATCCTTATTTATTTTCTGTCTGGATGATCTGTCCATTGGTGTAAGTGGACTGTTACTTGTGTTACTGTTGATTTCCCCTTTTATGGCTGTTAGCATTTGCCTTAGGTACTGAGGTGCTCCTATTTTGGGTGCATAAATATTTACAATTGTTATATCTTCTTGGATTGATCCCTTGATCATTATGTAGTGTTTTTCCTTCTCTTTTGTAATAATCTTTATTTTGAAGTCTGTCTTATCTGACATGAGTATTGCTGCTTCAGCTTTCTTTTGATTTCCATTTGCATGGAATATCTTTTTCCATCCCCTCATTTTCAGTCTGTACATGTCCCTAGGTCTGAAGCGGGTCTCTCGTAGACAGCATATATACGCGTCTTGTTTCTGTATCCATTCAGCTAGTCTGTGTCTTTTGGTTGGAGCATTTAATCCATTTACATTTAAGGTAATTATAGATATGTGTGTTCCTGTTACCATTTTCTTAATTGTTTTGGGTTTGTTATTGTAGGTCTTTTTTTTCTCTTGTGTTTCCCATCTAGAGAAGTTCCTTTAGCATTTGTTGTAAAGCTGGTTTGGTGATTCTGAATTCTCTTAGCTTTTGCTTGTCTGTAAAGCTTTTGATTTCTCTGTCAAATCTGAATGAGATCCTCACTAGGTAGAGTTATCTTGGTTGTAGGTTTTTCCCTTTCATCCCTTTAAATATGTCTTGCCACTCCCTCTGGCCTGCAGAGTTTCTGCTGAAAAATCAGGTGATAACCTTATGGGGATTCCCTTGTAGGTTGTTTGTTGATTTTCCCTTGCTGCTTTTAATATTTTCTCTTTGTATTTAATTTTTGTTAGTTTAATTAATATGTGTCTCAGCATGTTTCTCCTTGGGTTTATCCTGTATGGTATTCTCTGAGCTTACTGGACTTGATCGACTCTTTCCTTTCCTATGTTAAGGAAGTTTTTGACTATAATGTACTCAAATATTTTCTCAGGCCCTTTCCCTTTCTTTTCTTATTCTGGGACCCCTATAATTTGAATGTTGGTGCATTTAATGTTGTCCCAGAGGCCTCTGAGTCTGTCCTCCTTTCTTTTCATTCTTTTTTCTTTTTTCTGCTCCTCAGCAGTTATTTCCACCATTCTATCTTCCAGTGCACTTATCCTTTCTTCTGCCTCAGTTATTTTGCTATTGATTATTTCTAGTGTATTCTTCATTTCAGTTATTGTGTTGTTCATCTCTGATTGTTTGTTCTTTAGTTCTTCTAGGTCCTTGTTAAGCATTTCTTATATCTTCCTGATCTGTGCCTCCATTCTGTGTCCAAGATCTTGGATCATCTTTACTCTCATTACTCTGAGTTCTTTTTCAGGTAGATTGCCTATTTCCTCTTCATTTATTTGGTCTTGTGGGATTTTACCCTACTCCTTCATCTGCAACATATTTCTCTGTCATCTCGTTTTGTTTAATCTACTGTGTTTATGGTCTCCTTTCTGCAGGCTGCAGGGTCGTAGTTCCTCTTGCTTCTTTTGTCTTGCCCCTGGTGAGTGAGGTTGATACAGGGTCTTGTGTAGGCTTTCTGTTGGGAGGGACTGGTGCCTGTGCTCTGGTGGGTGGAGCTGAATCTTTTGCCTCTGGGGCAGGGACGTGTCAGGTGGTGTGTTTTGGGTGTCTGTGAGCTTAGTACTAGTTTATGCAGCCTGTCTGCTGATGGGTGGGGCTGTGTTTCTGTCTTGATGGTTATTTGGTGTGAGGTGTCCAGCACTGGAGCCTGCAGGCAGTTGTGTGGGGCCACGTCTTGGTGTTGATATGAATACCTCTGGGAGCGTGCATGACAGTTAATATTCCCTGGGCCTGGGAATTCTCTGGAGGTCCAGTGTCCTAACCTTGGCGCTCCCACCCCTGAGGCCCAGGCCAGACCCCTGGCTGGGGAACCAAGAGCCTGCAAGCTGTACAGTGCAGCCAGAGAAAAAAGAAAGAAAAGAAAGAAATAAAAAAGAGAGAAAAGAAAACAAACAGACAAAATCCAAGACAAATAGCAAAAACAACAGCAAACAAACAGCAGCAACAACACACACAAAAAAAAGAAAAAAAATCAAGGAAAAAAGAAAAACACCAAGAGAACAAACAAAATAATTTTAAAATGAGAACAGTCAATAAGGGCTAAACTAATAAAGAAAAAAAAAAACAAAAACAGAAAGCAAACAACAAAAAAAGAGAAGAAAACATAAAATATACACATTAAAACAATAAAAAAAGAAAAAACATAAAAACCAAAGAACAAAAATGAGAAAAAACCCACAAAACAACAAAAAGCAAGTAAAAATAGAAAAATAAAAATATATATATTCAAAAATAAAAATAAATGAAAATTAAAAATAAAAGATAAAAAAACAAAGCAACAATACCAACAACTGAACAAAACAAGGCAAATAAAAAAAGAATAATAGTAATAAGAATATTTTCCGGGCCTCTTCTGTCAGTGTCCTTGCTCCCCCAGTGAGCCAGAGCCAATTCCCGCCTCCCGAGGAGGCCTTCCAGTACCTCTTGGTAGGTCTCTGGACCTGCTGTGGGCTCTGTGGGGCCAGCTCAGACTCTGACCTGGCCTGATTTCCACCTGTACTTGCCCCCAAAGTCCACTGCTCGAAAGGCTAGACCGGTCTCAACTGTGGGGACACTTTTCTATTCAGGTATTCCACAGACGCAGGATTTTCCAAGCCGACCTCAGGGATTTAATTCGTGGCTTGTGCAGCTGCACAGAAAGATTTCCATTCCTCTTCCTTAGTTGCAGGGCCCCTGGGACTCAGCTTTGGTTTTGACCCCACTTCTGCACATGTGCCACCTTCAGGCATCTGCTACTTGCCCAGGCGAGAGGAGCAAAAGCAGCGGCTGCTTGGGGCACACTTACTCACTCAGGCTGGGGAGGGGTATGGTGGGCACACCTGGGGTGTGTGTGAGTTGCCTGTGGCAGCGGGGACCAGCAGGCAGTTGCAACAGACTGTGGTGTGCTCACTTAGGTGGGAGTCCTTCCCAGTGCCTGCAGAGGCAGGAGCTGATGTGTGGGGCTGGTGGTGGTCCCGCCCCCCCCATGCACCTCTCAACAATGGCACCTTGCTTTTTGGGCACACTTCCTCTAGGTGTATTCCTGGTCATGCATCCCCTCGCTCCTGTCCCCTCTGCTGTATCCGTGCAGCCAATAGTGCTCTTCTCCCTGGATTCATTCTCCCAGCCCCACACTTCAGTACTCAGCCCCCACCAGCATCTGTGGACTCTTGTTCCCAGGCAGGGGCACCCAGGGCTGATTCACAGGGAGGCTTTGGGATGGGCAGAGGAGACCCTGGCCCAAGGGGTGGATGGGCCAGCTCAGATGGGAGCCCCTCCCAGTGCCCAAAGAAGCTGGTGGGTGGGGAAAGGGGTTGTAATTGCGGCTCCACCCTTTGTGCACCACTCAGCAGTGACGCCTTGCTTCTGTGGTGTCCTGGGCTTTTTCTGCAGACTTTCTAGGTTGTGGAACTCCTTACTCCTGTCCCTTCTGGCTGTCTTTTCGCAGCCAAGAGCTGTGCCCCCCCGGGTCCTTGCTCCAAGCTCCACTTTCCAGCACCCAGGCCCCCTTTGCAACAGGTGACTCACAACTCAGGCTGGAATGCGCAGAGCTATGGTATAGATGCTGCATGTAGTTCTTACTTTGTCCTGCCTCCCACAGACTTTTGATCCCCCAAGGGTCCTTTTTCTGTCCCAGATGATTTCCCCACCATGAGGGAGTTTTTCTGAGTGTGGAGACCTCCCCTCACCTTCAACTTCCCACCAGGGTTGCTGGTCCCTGTCTTGATTCTTCTTTTCTTTTTTTTCTTCTTTCTTTCATCCTACCCAGTTGTGAGGGGATCTTCTTGTGCTTTTAGGTGTCTGAAGTCTTCCACTAATGTTCAGCAGCTGCTCTATGAGAATTGTTCCATCTGTAGATGTATTCTTGGTGTACTTGTGAGGAGTGACAAATTCTGCATCCTTCTATTCCACCATCTTGACTACTCCGCCCCATGAAATTGTTTTCTATGTCTGTGAGTCTGTTTCTCTTTTGTATATAGGTTAATTTGTATTATTTTTTAGATTTCACACATAAGTGATATCATATGATATCTGTCTGACTTCAGTATCAGTATGATATTCTCTAGGTCCATCCATGTTGCTGCAAATGGCATTATTCATTCTTTTTTATGGCTGAGTAATATTCCATTGTGTGTGTGTGTGTGTGTGTGTGTGTGTACCACATAATCTTAAAGCAGTTGTCTGTTGATGGACACTTGGGTTGTTTTCATGTATTGGCTTTTGTAAATAGTGCTGCTATGAACATTGGGATGCATGTATTTTTTCGAATTAGAGTCTTCATCTTTTCCAGATATATGCCCAGCGGTGGAATTGCTGGATCATACAGTAGATACCTTATTGTGGTTTTGATTTGCATTTCTCTATTAATTAGTGAAGTAGAGTGTCTTTTCATGTGCCTGTTGGACATCTGTATGTTTTCTTTGGAGAAATGTCTATTTAGGTCTTCTGCCTATTTTTTGATTGCATTGTTTATATTTTTGATTTTGAGTTATCTGAGCTGTTTGTATATTTTGGAAATAAACCGCTTGTCAGTTGCATTGTTTGCAAATATTTTCTCCCATTCTGTAGGTTGTCTTTTCATTTTGGTTATGGTTTCTTTTGCTGTGTAAAAGCTTTTAAGCTTGCTTAGATCACATTTGTTTATTTGTAATCAAATATTTTTAATGAAGTTTCAAAGCTCATTGCAAATATGGATTTAGGGAGCAAATCCCTAGTTTGCAGAAGAAACTAAAAGGGAAAATAAAGTGGATAGTTATTAACATTGGTGAAGTTCTTATTCGATTATGGTTAAATACATAATTACCTCATTTATTAAAATATTTTCATGAAGTATATATTACTTTCCCTATTGGACAGTAAAGGAAGCACACTACTGAGACAGGTTAGGTAACTTGTTTATGACCTCATGATTAGTAAGTGGTAGAGATGGGATTGAATCCAAGTTGGTCACATTCTTAAGCTCGCATTCTTACTCAACCAGGATCAACGGGATTGACCAAGGATCAAATGGTGAATGAAGCAAAATTTTATTTGTAGGGTTCCTTCCTTCCTTTTCTGTAAACTTCCTCTCCCTTTAGGTGGTCCCTATTCCTATCTACTGTCCCATTCTCACAGGTCTTATTTTGCCCATATCCTTGTCCATTCCCAAATTAATGTTAACTGAAAATGATGCCAGATAATTATAATTCTCTGATAGCTGTGTCTTAAAGCCCAATATGCGAAAATTCCTTCAGGATAAAAAAGAATGTACTTCTCAAATCACGACAGTTGGAGAACACTGGGGCACATATATGGCTGAAGACTTGTCTTCTCAGTAAAGGGCTGGGAGCCTGGGGACACTCAGTGTTTCCCCCTTAAATATTTTTATACACGTAAAATAAGTAAAAAATGAACCCCAAGAGCAGATCTGAAGGCAAAAGAAGTCATAAACTATAGCCTAAGGGGAGAAATGTGGTCAGGGTGGGGCAAATCACTCCTTTGTTTGATGACATCAGGGTGTTCTATGAAGTTGTGAACTGATTACATAAATTTTAGATTCTCTCTTCCCATCTCCACTTTATACCATTCCACTGGAAGGTCTTGAGTACCAAGACAAGGCCTCAGAACACGTACCCAGGATGACATTTCTTCTCACTACCTTTGAGCTGCATCCTGCTCAAGAGGCTGGCACCAATAGGGTAGTTGCAGGTTGGCTTGAGATGACATCTTCCCTGCTGGTGATGATACAGAACTCTTTTAAAGCTAATATTTGCTGACATAGAGTGTTAGGAAATCTTCATGTAAACTTGCTAAGCTTGCACATGTGTAGAGGAAAAAATATGTCAAGAAATAATAAAACAATTTTTGAAAACAATTCATTAAGACAGAGCAGAAAAAGTTATTGTCCATAAACTCACTACTCTAACATGCCAATTGTTATACTTTATAAACTTTCAACCATTTTTCCTGTGAATATTTCACATAATTATAGTCATAACTCATATTTTTAAATTTTGCTTTCTTTTCCCTAATATTATGACATGGTCATTTTCTTATGCTACTAAGCATTCTTCATTAGTTAGGCCGATTTTTTTGCAGGAAGGTTGGGGCTGCCTCTTCATTTTTGAATGGCATAGATAATGTTCCATGGTACATCTAAGTGTGTGAATTACCTTCTTGGAGACTTTGGATAAATTTCAATATAGTTCGGCCACTGATTTTAAATATTACTTAGTTATACAGGTGCTGCATTGTAGCTTTCAGGGGATTGTTAACATCACCACATTTTTAAATGCATCACAATTTTGCCATTTAATTATACTTAAACATCGGTTTATCAACACTAGTGTTAGAAAGAAGAAAACATACATAAAACATCCAAGTAAATAATCATTGAGTGTAGATTTTTTTGAAGGTTGCTTAGATTCTTATTCTACATATTTTCTGAGACTTTTTTTTTATGCTAAAGAATGTCTTTGGGCTATTTGCAGCTGTTGTGGCCTGGCCTTACCCCATTAGAGGCGATCTGTGGGAAGAGAAGGAGACAAATTGTGACACTGTCCCTTATCAAAGGACCACACAGTTGTTCGCCACTTTGACTCCATGATGGATAGTTATCTTGAGGTTTGACGGATGTAAGGCTAAAAGTTTAGAGGAAAACAGTGCAGAAGCCTAGTAGCTTCTTGCTATTGACACTTACTTGATAACGTGGGGTTAATCAATCTTCTCTATTGTTTTTAGCTTCAATTTTGTTTTCTGTTCAGGCTTCATTTTTCCCACCTCATCAGATTGATGTGCCAAAAAAAATTCTTGAGGGAGAAAAGACAATAAGTAACTCTTTTCCATACTATTGATCTCATCAAACAAACTTCTGTTGTTCTGAGTGCATATACTGGGGACAAACACATACCTATTTTCTGTGCATAACGTATATATATATATATATATATATATATATATATAATTTTTTTTGAAGTTTTAATCTAATGAATGGTTGGAGAAAGAAAATAGATTTTTGTGATCAAAAGTTGAATAATAATTTTTTTCTTGTAGAAAGACATTATCCTCAAAGTATTTTGTTTGTTTTCTGAGAAGCAGCAACTTATTGATTATTAATCATTTCACTTTCCATGTTTCCTCAATATTTGCCTTAGTTTAGTGATGTGCAACTATTACATACTCCACTGAAATAATTGTTTATTGCAGTATCTAAATATGGTACGTTTTTATCTCATTGCAAAAGACTGATGAATTGTTATAAGACCAGCTGGTTCTGTTGTGCCTGAAACAGAGATGAATAGAGGGGGAAAATCCTTGTGCTTTGCATGAAATTTTATCACTCCAATTAGTGCATGGGATGGCAGAATCAAAATTCTTACAAAAAAAATTTTTTTTAATATTTAAAAATTGGTTAGCTTTATTGAGATGTAACTTACATGCAATAAAATTTACCAATTTTAAGGCTGCAATTCGGTGAGTTTTGACAAATGTATACCGTTGTATTACCACTACTGCAATCATGATATAAAACATTTTTATTCCTACTCAGAAGTTCCATTGTGGCCCTTTGTGGTCATTACCGCCACCCTCCCCTTACATCCCCTGGTCCCTGGTAATCACTGGAAAATACAGTTCATTTCATAAGTTTAAATGTCCTCCGTGTGCACAGGCCACACTGATCTTTTCTATGTTGTCCCCATTGCAGTATGTGTGCTGCCAAAGTGAGCCCTTACACAGATTTCAGACGTGAGGTATGACGATGTATCAGTTTGTAAACTTTTTACAGGATTCATTTACTCAATTTTTTTAAGATATTATTTCTAATAGTGGATTAGAAATAAACTCTCAGCCCCTTGGAGAAGAAAAGTCAGCAATCCCCAGTTTTGTGCCATGCACAGCATAACACAATACTTGAGATCCTGTCCTGGTTTCATGTCCAACTCGTAACTGTTTTTGAAGCACTGAGGTGTTAATTGATAATTAGCTTTCTTTAGTCGTTTTGTTACCTTAGGAATACTTCTGTTGCTGAGCTTTTGGAACAAGAAGTTGACTAATTCTGTGCCTTAGTTAACCACTTTGTTATACGAAAGCAATAAAGTTCTAAGGCTCAAAGAATTGTTGAAGTACAGTTTTTAAGTGTGGAAGAGAAAAGCAAAGCAATTTAATATACTCTTTGGTTTGGCAAATGACTAAAAAGGAGGAAGCGATAAGTGTGTGAAAATTTCTATATATACCCTTGGCTGACAATTCTTTTCCATTATATGTGAAGAGACATTAAGTGTAAGAACATTGTTCATTGTGTATGCATACAAAGCATTCTTATTGTTGGGCAGTATCAGTACACATACACTGTGTGGGTAATTTTAGCCATAATAGATAACCCATTTCAGTTTTTAGATTGAGGTGTTTTTCTTTTTTTAAACTAAAAATGAGTAAGCATAAATGAAGCTAGAATACATGTATGTGCCCAAAGAAGTTAGAGATGAATGAGAATCTGTTATAAATATTATGTTGTGTTCATGTCTTAAAGTCTGATATCATTTAGTTATTCACAATCATTTGTATTTGGTTGTTTTAAAGAGGTTTTCTACTAAGATAATATTTTAATATTAATATATCAATATTAAAATATTAATAAGACATGGATATTTTACAGTGTGGACTTCACAACAAATCTAAAAATGCATCACTTGCAAGACTCAAGTTATTTAGTTAAAGATGTGAAGGAGCTGCAGAGTAGAAGCAATGATTTTTGGAGAAAATATGTTTTTTAACTTCTATACATTTTAAATTTTATCTCTGCTTCTTTACCTCTCTCTATTTATAACTTACATCTTCCAAAGAACCCCTAGAAATCTACATTCTCTCCTTGGCAAGTACAAATAGAGGACGTCAGTTAAACAAGAGTGAAAATCTTTCCTGGAGTTATTTGGGAAGGGAATGAAATTTAATTTGCGTTACTTTTTATTTACCTATTTTGAAAAAGGTTGCTCCCTGAACCTTAAATCTCTAAACTCGTGGTTCCTAGTGATTTGAGACTAAGAAGAAGCTCAAAGAGTGTTTGAGAACTCCAGAGAAAGCCTATTCCTATTATTTTCCCATTAAAATACACTAGCCTCAAGGGACATGGTTTTATGCAGATAAATGTTGGATAAATATCTGAACTTCTGGGCATTTTTGAACCCATGTTATGAATCATGTACAGTTATGTCAACCCTGATTAGCAACCAAAGTATTTAGCTTTTCATCCATATGTCTGTCTCTTCCAGAGTTTCTTTGTCTTTGCTTTAAGCTCATCTAAGCTCAGTGGCACACATTGTAATCAAGCTCAGTGTTGTAAGGGATGAAAAATCTTGAAAGGTGAACATAACTGCTAATGTTTCATGCAACACTTGGCCTTTGTAGTAGCACTCAGCCATCCAGATCAGCAGGATGGGTGTGAGCTGCATCTGTTCTGTTGCAGTGTCTTTCCTAAACCCAAGGGGTGTGCCTGTGGTTCACTGATACCACTTGGCTGGCATGGTTGTTTCATAACCTAAAGCCCTTTCTTATTTCCCTCTTTGCTCCTGAAACCTTTGCTCCTGTGTATCTTCTTTCCTTTTACCCTGACTTTCTAACAGCTGAACTGCATAAATGCCAAGTAGCGACATGAATTCCTAAACAGAAGCTGCCATAAAACATTGCGGCTTCAACCAAGAAACACACATGTAGAGGCACATGACTGACAGGGCTCAAAAGGCAGGTTTTAGTAAATGACAAGTGTGAAGTGCTTATTGTTGCTCCAGTCGATGGAAGCTCATATTTACACAAAAAAAATCATTCACATTTCAGAACAATTCAGTGTAACTGGCAGCTTGGGAAAGAAAAGACTTAAAATCTCTTAAAGATGAAGAAGACAGGAGGAGTACAGAATCCAAAGCATTCTTTCACTTTGGAATATGTTGGCATCTTTTGATTGGGTTTTAAAACTGGGATTTTGGAGTAGCAGCAGGAAAAGTTGAAATTATAAATTATTTTTGTTAGGAACAAGAGAGAATAAGAATGAAAAGAAAGCTGTTCGTCTTTTATTTATTCTAAGCATAATTCCATTCAGTGTTAATTAAAGTCTAAAGAAGCACATTATCCTTTTGTATGTACTCATTGTCATTAGTACAGAAAGATCTATGGTTATCTAGAAATATAGGAAGGAAATATCGTGTGATATCAATCCATTGTGTGTGATCAGTGTTATGATAATTGCTAATAAGATGTCATAGGGCTTCCCTGGTGGCGCAGTGATTGAGAGTCCGCCTGCCGATGCAGGGGATACGGGTTCATGCCCTGGTCCGGGAAGATCCCACATGCCGCGGAGCGGCTGGGCCCGTGAGCCATGGCCGCTGAGCCTGCGTGTCTGGAGCCTGTGCTCCGCAGTGGGAGAGGCCACAACAGTGAGAGTCCCGTGTACCGCAAAAAAAAAAAAAAAAAAAAGTCATAAATACATAATTTGAATATTGCTTTTATCAGTTAAAATGATGTTATAAGGTGTTGTCCTAATAAAGGACATGACATTATTCTGTATATGTCGTATAATAAATTAAGAGTAGAAATATTTTGGCTTCTACTCTATTTTTTTCCACCACTTAAATAACAAAAAACTTAATAAAGATTGATAGGAATTGCAGAAAGTACAAATTCCAGACCTTTCACTTTATAGTTGTAAAAATAGGCTGAAAGAGAATAAAGACCCATTCCTTTCGTCTGACAACTTGGTTAGTTATTTATCAAATTCCTTTCTTCTTTCTTTCTTGTAGTTGGTATGGCTTTGTGACTAAGTTCTACTCAGTAAAATGTGGGCAGGTGTGATGTGCTTTACTCCAAGACTAGGCCCATCAAAAACTCCCTGCTTGATTCTCCAGGCTCTTTACCTGTTTGCTGACTCAAAGTGAAGGATTCTGAGGCCCTGTGTTGTGGTGTAGTTTTAATAGGGGGAAGTCTAGAGCTCTGAATCATTGCGGAGAAGGCAGCTGCCCCACAGCTGTATAGGACTGTTATGTGAGTGAGCAATGAACTTATTTCTTAGGCCATTGAAATTTTGAAGTATATCCATTATATTAATTAGTGTTACTTTAATACTTGCAACGCTACCAACAGCCTAATTGTCAGCCTGTCTTGGAATGGCATGTTCCATTCTTCATCCTTTCTGTTACCACCACATCTTCAAGTGTTCCTTCCTTTTCGGTCTCACTATCATGACTCTGTACTGGACTTGCATCATTTGAACTTCAATTGTATCAAGAGCCTCTCTTAGCTGGTCTCTGAGTCCTTAGTTTGACTCTCTTCTAATTCTCACCACGTACTGACAGAAGAACAATCCTGTTCTGAAAACCTCTGTTGGCTCTTAATTGTCTAAAGCTGTGGTAAAGAATTGGCAGCCTTGGGATGCATATGACCTGTAGACACATTTTGCTTGGCTGATGCCATGTGCTTTTTTTTTTTTTAACTGTGTTGTTAGTATTTAAAAATTGAGAGAATAAAAAAACCCCACATTTCTGTCTTCTCTTGGCAAATAAATGATCCGGCAGAGTTGGGTCCCCATTTTCACATGGAAGCCATCAGCTGGAGCAAGGTATGCACTTTACAGTGTGCCCTCATCCCCACCTGTATTAGTCAAGATTATCCAAAGAAACAGAACCAGTAGGAGCTCTATCTATCTATCTATCTATATCTCCTAGTGGTTATGTATATATACAGAGATTTATTATAAGGAATTGGCTCATGCAGTTACGAAGACTGACAAGTCCCAAGATCTGCAGTTGGCACAGTGGAAACTCAGGAGAGCTGTCAGTGTAGATCCATTCCCAAAACCAACAGGTTTGAGACCCAGGAAGAACCAGTGTTTCAGTTTGAATCTGAAGGCAGGAAAAAACCCATGTCCCAGTTCTGAGGCAGTCAAGCGGCAGGAGTTCCCTCTTACTCAGACTTTTTGTTCTATTCAGGTCCACCACCCACGTTAGGAAGAACAGTCTACTCAGTCTATGGATTCAAATGTTAGTGTCGTCAGGAAACAGCCTCACAGACACACCCAGAATGGTGTTTGACCAAATATTTGGCTACCCTGTGGCTCAGTCAAGTTGACACACAGAACTGACCATCACCTCGTGCCATGGTCCCTAGTGACTTATTCTGCCTGCTTTGCTTAGTTCTGTTACCTATTGTACCACGGGGCATTTGGGTGTGAGAATGGAAAGTAAATTTCATAAAGACGGGGATTTTTTTCACTGTTGTATCCCTAGCACTTAGAACAAAACATAGTAGGCACTTAATATGTATTTATTGACTAAATCAATAAATTAATGTGACTGTTGTTCTATGATTTAATGTTTAAGTTCTTCATCCAGGCACCCCAAGTTCTCTACCATGGAGCCTCAATGTACTTCTCCAACCTGATCTTCCAGTAGAGGAAGAATAATCAAATCAGGCCATAGAATATTCTGGGAAAGGCCATACTCTCTGCCTTTGTCATTTGGTTCTGTTGTTTACCATGAAGGTTCTAGTTGTCTTGGCCGTTGTCTAATTCATATCTTTCCTGGTAAGTTCAGCCCATTCTTCTTTTCATCTTCAGTGAAAACTTTTTGACCATTCAGACCAGAGTGAGTTCTCCCTTCTCTGAAATCTCATGATACTTTCTATCTGGATCACTCTTACAG
Organism: Lagenorhynchus albirostris; assembly: GCF_949774975.1. Lineage (NCBI taxonomy): Eukaryota > Metazoa > Chordata > Mammalia > Artiodactyla > Delphinidae > Lagenorhynchus > Lagenorhynchus albirostris. The sequence continues at coordinate 70,928,558 of NC_083097.1, forward strand.
CGTTTTAGTCATATACTCTTTTATATTGCTATTTAACTTCCAAATGAGTATTCAAGTTCCACCAAGGAGTGACAGTTATTTGTAATCCCTTGTATAAGGCAATGTCCTGAAGGAAAGAGGGAGGCATACTAATGAAGCCATAGCAATCAAGATAATAAGTGAATTTAGGAAGAATGTAATCCATTTACCATATTAATTTCATTGGAATAGTATTTACCACTCCATGTACTCTACACCAGGTAGTATGCTAAGAGCTTTGTGTACATTATCTCATTTAATTTCAAAGCAATTTCTGAAGAAGTTATTATCATTAGCCCCATTTTGCTGTTGAGAAAACAGAGGCTTAGAGAGGTTAGGTGATTTGTCTAGGGTCCCAAAGCTAGGATATCACTGAGTTAAAATTCAAACTTCATAGCCAAGATCTTACTTAAACATCATGAATATTTTTCAGCCCAAAATGAATGAAATCTTGCCATTTGTGACAATGTGGATAGACCTTGAGGACATTATGCTAAGTGAAATAAGTCAGATAGAGAAAAATCCTGTATGATCTAACTTATATGTGGAATCAAATCAAAACGAAACAAGAAGACAGAGCTCATAGATATAGAGAGCAGATTGGTGGGGGCCAGAGGTGAGGAGTGAGGGGGTAGGGAATGAGTGAAATGGGTGGAGGCAGTCAAAAGATACAAATTTTCAGTTACAAAATAAATAAGTCCTGGGGATGTAAATGTATAGCATGGTGATGATGGTAACTATATAGCAATACCATACTGTATATTTGGAAGTTGCTAAGAGAGTAAGTCAAAATTTAAGTGACAGCAATAAAAACAGCAAAGCAAGAAAAAGTAAACTATTTGCAAAGTGAAGAGTCAGTGTTGTTAAATGAGTGGAATTGAGTGAAAGTTAGGAAATTACTCAACACAAAAATAACATACAGTACAGGAGATATTAAAAAAATACAGCATACAGTCATCAGCACAGAAATTGGGACACAATAGAAAAGATAGCTGGGACTGGGGGAAAGCTCCTAATTACAGGGAATCCACTATTACTGTCTTGGATGATTATGTATTATAGGTGCAGTTTCTGTTGCATTGGTTCCCAAAGATTCTTTAATCACTTCTATGGATTAAAAAAGCCAAACACATTTAGGCATAATACCATGCTATGAGATACTACAGTACTCAGTATCTGGTACCTGGTAGTTACTCCAAAAATATTTGTGGAAAGAAGGAAGAAAAGAAAGCAAGCAAACAAGCAAGCCAGCCAGTGTGACTGCATAGAAAAATGAAGGTGGTAATATCAGTTTTATTTTCATATAAATTTCCTCAAATATCAAAGGGAAAGCCTGAGTTTAAATTCATTGAGGTCCTATTACTGACAGTCTGAACATTAAAGGATCTAAATGTTGGCTGCTTGATATTTGGTAATATCTGGCTGGCTGGATGTGACTGATATTTTTCTCTTTCACAAATGTAAATTTCACAATTTTTTAGCTCTTTCACAAATGTATTTTATGCATCCCGCTCCAAAATCCATGCTTGACCTAATGTGGACATGTGCGGGAAGGAATTTTACTATGTTGGCTGGCAGATGAGAGCTAAAAAGTGCAGAGAGCTATGGTATATTTTAAAAGGGCACTTTTTTTTTTTTTCACCAGGAATGTTGTCTTTCTTTAGTCCTGGGGGAGGAGTAATGTCTCTAGGTAATTACGGTGTCTTTTAAAAACCTTTCTTGGCAAATATCCCTCCCCCTTAGCATCTGTCCCACAAAATGATGCATTTAAGAGATCGAAGAGTTAAATATCATAGTCCTGTCTTTCCTGAATAATACAGTGTAGTGGGATGCTCAGTGATAAGGTCAGAGATTGGGGTGGATGGAAATCTGGCCTCTGAGCTGTAAGAAACCAGAACTTGACTAGTTTTAGTGACTAAAGTTATATCACCATCTCACTAGAGAGAAAAACCAACTAAAGTTCTCAGTTCAAGACCATATTATACTCTATATTATTCAAAACCATGATGACAAAAGTCAAACTCTCTGTTTATCATGTATGTGTATATATACCTATATACATGTATGTGTATACATATATATGTATGTACATTATGAAAATCTGTTTTGTTTCTGATTCAGATAATGGAAAATTATAGTCTTGATTTTCTATAAACAGACCAGGGTGAAAGTGGGTGGGCATATTATCTCCTTCCTAAGACACTGGCTATATAGTAATAGCTTTTCTTAATTAATAGTTCCTTCAATATGCTGAATGATATTGAATTAATTAAATCAATTATTCTCTCTCTCTTTTTCTGTAGTTTTAATTGTGTGGTCTGTGGATCCCTGGGAATCCCATTTACCCTTTCAGCCAGATTGCAAGGTCTAAGCTATTTCCACAATAATAGTAAGATGTTATTGCCTTTTTCATAGTCTTGACATTTGCACTGATAAAATGATGGGAAAAACTGTTGAAATCTTAGCAGCAACGCAGTAGCCTCCACCCTTGAGTATATATGTTTTTAATATTTTGTGTGACAAAATGGGAAGTGCACATAACGCACTTCTGCTACATCCTGAAGTATCATAATTGTCTTGAGGAAACGTACTTGTGCTATTGTTTGAATTGCAAGTTAATGGAAGACCACTGTTACTTGAAAGAATGACTGACAAACACAATATAATTATTTAGACTTGGGTATTTTGCAAATATTTTCTCATAAATAAATGACTGTTGATTCAAGGATAGCATTTGTTGCCAATAATAAAATTTGAAATTTCAAGTGAAAATTAGAATTTTTGAAAATTTGCAGCTGCCACCATGAACTTGAAAGCTTCCCAATACGTAAAGACTTTTCTGGTATCATCCACAGTGGTATTAAATGTTAGGTAGTTCTTTAGATATCGTAGCTTCTTCTGTATCTTTTTCTTTTTTTAAAAATTAATTAATTAGTTTATTTTTTGACTGTGTTAGGTCTTCGTTGCTGGGCCTGGGCTTTCTCTGGTTGTGGCGACCAAGGACTACTCTTTGTTGCCGTGTGCGGGCTTCTCATTGTGGTGGCTTCTCTTTGTTGCAGAGCACAGGCTCTAGGCATGCGGGCTGCAGTAGTTGTGGCATGCGGACTCAGTAGTTGTGGCTCGCTGACTCAGTAGTTGTGGCTCATGGGTTCTAGAGCACAGGCTCAGTAGTCGTGGCACACGGACTTAGTTGCTCTGTGGCATGTGGGATCTTCCCGGACCAGGGCTCGAACTTGTGTCCCCTGCATTGGCAGGCGGATTCTTAACCACTGCGCCACCAGGGAAGTCCCTTTATCTTTTTCAGTATTATCATCTTCAGAGGCCAGGTCTCCCTGGAAGATCACTTAGAATAACAGAACCTTTGCTGCCAGATAGCTCTTCTAATCCTCTTGTCATTCAGAAGATGGTGTTGTCTGTGTAGTCATGACATGATTTTTTGATCTTGTGTTATTAAATGTGTCAATATTTGGAAGATCTTCATAATTCAGCAAACCAAGATTTTCCATGTGACTGATGTACGATGTTACAAAATCATTCATAGTTAAAAGATCCATTCAAATTGCGTCGTAGATCAATTGATTTTAATGAGACAGGGAACAAAAAAAATCATTGATACTGCTTATGGTTCCACATTGCAACTAACCTTTAAGAAATTACCACTTGTTGAGTTTGGGTATAGTATCAAAGAATATTCCCAACTATCTAAAAATATTATTAAAACACTCCTCTTCTAACTACATATCTATAGTTAGACATACCTGAATGAGGCTAGGTTTTCTTCCTATCATTCAACCAAAACAGCATGTCACAAAAGATTGCATACAGAATAAGATTTGAAACTCCAACTGTTGTTTATTAAGCCAGACAAATTTCTTCTCCCTGTTAGGTTCTAGGTAGCATTATGGTCCTACTTCTCAGCCCACACTAAGATTTGATTTGACCTCTAACCAACAGATGTGTCAATATTACTATTACACGATCTAAACCACCATATTTATTAGGAAACGACCTTTAATCCTTACCTGCCCTTTCTCATAAAACATCATCCTGCTGATTTTGCAAACAATATTTTAGGTATATTGTCAAGATAGCAATAATAATTACTGCCAGGCCAATTATATTCATTCCTCTGCTAAAGTTTAAAGTTTAAAACTAAGTTTTGAAGTTTAGGAAACTGAAGTACTCTCAAACAAACATAAATAGAGAAGGTGAATGTTGGGAAGATTCCTTAGGATTATCTGGACTAATTTAGCTTACAGTGTCCCTAGCAAGTAGTCACCTTGATTATTCTTGATTATCTCCAGCAATGGGGAATTACCTTCTCATTCCATTTTGGGATATAAATGGAATCATACAATCTGTGATGTTCTGTGTCTGGCATTTTTTCCTCAATGTGATGTCTGCAAGATTTAGTCATGTTGTGGTGATTATCAGTAATTGGTTTTTTTTTATTGCCGAGTAGTATTCCATTGTATAAACATATTACAGTGTGGTTATCCATTTTTATCTTAGACATTTGAGTTGTTTCTAGTTTTGTATACACTTTTCTACAAGTATTTTTGTTGACATATGTTCTCATTCCTCTTAGGTAAATACCTAGAAGTGGAAATGCTGGGCCATAGGGTAGGTGTTTAACTCTGTAAGAAACTGTCAAACAATTTTCCAAAGTGGTAGTACAATTTTACCTACCCACTGGCAGTGTATAGGTGTTTCTCCACCTTCACACCAACACTTGTTATGGCCATTTATTAATTTTAGCCATGCTAAGGGTATGTGTAGTTGTGATTTTAATTTACATTTCCCTGATGATATACTTTTTCATGTGTATATTGGTCATTTATACATCTTTCTTTGTAAAGTGTTTGTTCAAGCCTTTTGCTTATGTGGTAAACTTGGGTTGTTTGTCTTTTAATAAGTTGTAGGTAGCTCTTTGTATATTCTGGATGCAAATTATTTGTCAGATACATATTTTTGGGGAATATTTTCTCCCTTTATCCCAATTGTGGTTGCTTATTCATTTTCTTAATGACCTCTTTTGATAAGATGTTTTTAGTTTTGATAGTCTGATTTATAAATTTCTCTGTCTTTTATTGTTGTTGCTTTTTGTGTCCTCTCCAAGAAATATTTTTCTGTCATTCAGATCACAAAGGTACTGTCATACGTTTTCTTTTAAAAGCTTTATAATTTTAGCTTTCTCATTTAAATCTATGATTCGTTTCAAAATAATTTTATGCATGGTGTGAGGTAGGTGTCAAAGTTCATTTTTTTTTTCTTTCCATATGGATGGAACTTCTTGCATAATTTGCTAGTTCTAGCATAATTTGTTAAAAAGACTTTCCTTGCCCCCATTGGGTTGCTTTGTTTGGTACCTTTGTTGATATTTAAAATATTTAACCTTTGTTACTACAGGAGAGTATAAATGATAATCTTTCAAAAAAGTCAGAATGATTCTAAAATGGCAACTCTGAAGGGGAAGCTCTCATTTTGATCTTTTAAAAAGATTATTAGTTTTACCCTCTTGTAGTAACAAAGGTTAAATATTTGGAAAAGAAAAAGAAGTTGTTGTCCCCAACAACTGGCTCAAAAAATACTTTTAAGAAGTAGTGGTTCTCAAGAAGAATGTGTGTACACTTGAGAGTATATGCATGCATATGTGCACACAAACTATTTGGCTGGTTTTTTTCTCTCCATTTCAAATAAAAAAAGTCAGTGTAATGCTGGTGAAATTTGCATATGACAAAGGTGGAAGAGACAGCTCATATGTTAGGTGTTAAGCAAACACCTCAAAGAATCCTGAGCTTAGTGCTGATAACAGTCAAAGTGAATGGGATCCGGCATATAAATTGTTGACAACTGTAACATTATGTCTACGTGGGACTTCAATGCTGAACTGTCTTTAAAAGTTAAAATTAATTACGTTGGTCCAATGTGCTATCAAGTCTATATCTTTTATTTCTGAGTCTTTTGGTTCAATTAATAACTGCTAAATATTTAAAACAACATTTTTCTACTGCATTTGGTAGCACTGGAGGTGGATTAGATTAAAATAGAGATCTCTTTAAAAATACTAGTTTCCTTGTCTTAAAAATACTCAGCCTGCATGAGTAACCACAGTAAATATCTAGTATTTGGAGCATATCTTTCTGAACAAAGACAAGACAACTTGTAAGAAAGGTAAAGAGAAGAGTGTCTCAGTGGTGCTTTACATTGGATTGTGAAAACACGGGGAAGGGGAAAAAGACAAAAACTAGGGCACTGATAGAGGTCACAATACAAATTTGCCTTCCATGTGGTGGTGAGGTGATCAGTTTGCTAGAATAATGGCTTAGGTGAGGAAGAGTCATGCTGCTTCCCAGCAGTTTCCCGCAGCCTTCGTCATGTTACAGGCCATATAATCTACGCCGGAGCTTATATGAAACTTTGAACTTTGTTTTCCTGGATGGATCATAGCACCGAAATCCTGACAAAGATCAAAATAATGCGGTCCTAAGTCCATCTTATGTATTAGCAACCATTAAAAGAAAGCTTTCGAACCCAGGCATGCTTCTGTCCTCTGAGTGATTCGATGATCTCTTTGGCAGTTGTGAATGTGACTTAAATATCACGATCTATACAGAAAATTCATCTAGTTATATCCAAGGGACATCAGAAAAATTTATATTAACTTAATGGAGACCTATAGAATAATTTAATGGATCCCCTTTACTGAAAAATTTAATTGAATTGTAACAGCTAACCACATTGATAATTTATTCATTAATTTTCAAAATAATATTCACCATATTAGTTGAGTCTTTTGGCTCTCTAGTTCAGGTTTTTATTTAAGCTTGCTCTTTCTCAGGAGGAAAGAATACAATTGAAACAAGATGAGTTCATGTTTAATGGCATACCTACTAGAGTGCAGAGGGTAGTGCTTTACAGAAAGCATTTGTACTTTTTTCTTAAAAAAATTGATTTTTCAGTTATTCTGTATATTAATAAAATCAAGAAAATACTACAGTAAAATGGCACCAATGGAAATACTTTTTTTTCCCCCAGAAACCTTACATATCAAAACCGAAAAAGTGTTCCTTTGGTAAAAAGAACATCAAATAACGAGATGCAGTAATATGTATTTTCCTTTTTCATATGGTAGGGCTTTCATTGATTCAGACTCTTATAGCACTATGAATTTGAGGTAGCAAAACATTTGTGGTGGCATTTAAGACTCATATTAACAATATCTACAAAGATTGTTCTCCATATGCTTTATGCTCATTCTGTATATCACATGCCTAATTATATGGTGATTTATAATGGTGCAGTTCTTTAAAGTGATTTTTCAGCCAAGCTAGCCTCTAATTTGTAGAGTCCCTCTCCTCTGTATATCAATAGCTCCTGCACAAAACACCATTTCTCATTAAAGGTTCCCATTCCCTTTGGCAGTCAGGAGAAAATCTCTAATCAAGCTTGAGGAGAGAGACAAGAGTTCAAAGATGTCATTGGGTCCCCAGGCTGGTCTTGTGTGGCTTGCTAAAAGTTCCCTGGCTTAACATTTGGTCTCTGAAGAGAACTGTCAGGGTCGAATACTCCAATCAGCAGTCAAATAAAGAACATTAAATGAGCAAAAAAGGAGAGTGAGTTTTATAAAAGAGAACATAAACTTCAGTACTTGTTTCAGAGTCTTACAATTTTAGCAACTGCTCCCCATGAGCTTTCTGTTGCGTTCATCAGGATATGCTAACCTCGGAATCTCATTGCTTTTGGAAACATCCAGTATTTACGCCTAGTGATCTCTTCTTTTCATGATATTTTATTCTTCATCATCCTCCCCTCTTCATCTTCCTCCTTCTGCTTTCTTTTTCTATAAATTGTACAAAGTTTATGCATGTATGTGTAGGGTTAAGTGATCTTAATTGGCATATTCCTACAGGATTAATGCGTTCAGAGGCTATCTTTCGGAAAATTCATATGTTTTTTGAGACTGTACAATGACAAACTCTTTCCTAAGAACTCAGGAGGACAATATACAACAACAGGCTTTTATTTTGTTTTGGGACAGAATTCAACAAAGATGTATATTGCAGATGTCAAATTCAATATTTTGCTCCTGATAACTATGTAGGACTCCTAGAAGCCTGTCTCGTAGGAGGAAAGAATAACAGGCTTAAGTCCCATGATGCAAATGTGAGAAAAGAATTTTGCCCATAATTTTAGCTTAACATTTGGGGAAGGAAGTTTCAATTTAATCTTAGAAAGTGGATTCTGTCTGCTGTCTTTTCACAAAACAGCAGTACCACTGTGAATTAACATTTGACTTCAGAATGTCCACATTGAAGTTTCTTGTTTTTGATATGCTCAAATAAAAAACAAAAGAAATACTTTGCATTTTAGCACATTTGAGTTTTACACTCCTGAATGACAGCTAATGCCCTTTTACAGATAACGTGTGGCCACGGTTCATGAGTGTATAATTCATTATAATGTTCACCATCAACACATACTTTGTCAGAGTGGTCTTGGCTGCATAAATTGGCCAGATTACACGTTTCTCAAAAGGTAAAATATTAAGGCTATCCTTGTCCACATGTTTCTTTGCTTTAGTAAATGGCCCAGAATTATTCATCCCAGAATGACATCAGGAAACATTTGACCCTTGCTGTCATGACTTCTAATGTCAGAATCTTCAATGAAAGTATTCCTCTGTAAATCAGTAGTCCATCTATTACCCATAGTATTTGGATGAGTCAAATGGCTTGTTTATGACATGTTTAATGTTTTGCGAATCCTGCCTCCTGATTCACTTCAAGTACTTTATAATTATATTCCTTGAAAACAGATGCTTTTAATATTCAGCTTGAGTGTTTTATAAGCTATACAAATATTTTGTTTGTGGTATTTTCTGGTGCTCACAGCCAAAATATGCTAGTCAACTTTTCAGAAGATCATTTAATTATGCTGGAACCTGGGGCGATTCAGCTTCTGAAGATTTTCCCCCAAAATGGGATCTGTCAACTTCATATATGTTTTACTACAAAGGACCAGGTCCCAGCATTTTAATTCTTTGACTACATCATGAAAATATTTTGTCAGATCTTGACCAGCAATTTCATAAAGTGGTAATATGGCTCTTTTCCTTCTAGCTCTTGTCCTGGTTCCCCCTTCCTTCTGTTGTTGGGCTGAAGAGTTTTCCTCAAGCCTTCCAAGGAAGAAGCCCCAATTAAAACCACTCATTCTTGCACCACTAAAACCCCACACAATGATTTGAAAAAATACCCCTAATTTGAAGCTGTTAATACAACTGTAATTTTGTTTCTTGAACATTGCTTGTTGTGGGGTACTGCCAATCTATGAAAACAAACCAGTAATAGCACAATTTGAGAACCACCCAGGGTCAATTGTCCTCTTTTCTTTTTTCTAAATAACCTATTAAAAAACCCCTAGCAGCTACAACAATAACTAAAGAAACTAGCAGTGCCAATTATGCCTGGGTAAGTAGTAGTGGTAGCACAGCACCAGTCCAGAAATACTCCAAACCAATAGTCTAACAATTTACTATGCCCAGGCTACTCAGTATGAGAAATAGGTTGGCTGTTCTTTTGAGGAAGAAGTGTAAGGTTTTTGTATCTATGATTTTTTAGGATGTGAAACCTTAAAGACCATGTCTATAATGCAGTAAGCCTTATAGTTTTGTGCTGAAATTGAACTGAGTGAGTTTTAAAACATACTGGAGCGGCATGCATACATTTAGATGTCATTTGTGAGTTACTGCAATTTATAAGTATTGTTGATTTGAAAACAGTAATGCTGCTAGTTTTGAAACAATAAGATTCAACTTTTTTCCTCTTCTTCCTGGATCAAAGTCTCTATCTGCTGATCTCTTACTGTTTATTTTGCCTAGCTAGTGCCTGTTTTAGTCTTTAAGTGTATATTCTGTAGTATGTCTTTCTCTAGTCCTTCATGTGAAAATCTGATCTATGTTGTAAATTTCTTGAGGAAAGAGACAATGACTGCCATGTGTTGCTTGGATACCCTTTTTTTTTTTTTTTTTTTTTTTTGCAGTACGCGGGCCTCTCACTGTTGTGGCCTCTCTTGTTGCGGAGCACAGGCTCCAGACACGCAGGCCCAGCGGCCATGGCTCACGGGCCCAGCCGCTCCGCGGCATGTGGGATCTTCCCGGACCGGGTCATGAACCCTTGTCCCCTGCATCGGCAGGCGGACTCTCAACCACTGCGCCACCAGGGAAGCCCTGGATACCCTTTAATACTTGATATTTTACAATACACATAGTAGACACTAGTTAAATGAATTAATTAAATTATTCCATATTTCTAAGGCTTTACATATTTTTTAAAATTCAAGTATAGTTGATTTATAATGTTATATTAGTTTCAAATGTACAACATAGTGATTTGATAATTTTACAGCTTATAATCCATTTAAAGTTGTTATAAAATATGAGTTATATTCCTTGTGCTATACATTGCATTCTTGTATCTTATTTATTTTATACCTAGTAGTTTGTACCCCTTAATCCACTTCCCCTTTCTCCTCCTCCTACCCCTCTCCCAACTGGTATAAGGTTTTACATATTAATGTCTATGCACATAATTTTAGAACTTAGCTATTCTTGATATTAGAATTCTTACACATTCTAATATTACCATCTTTCTTTTTAGTGCATTATTACAGAAAAATGTATTGTCTGGAATGGTTGTGCTGTGCATTATACTGTTTAATCAAGCATTCTGACTAATAATTATTTATTCTGAATATTATTCATGGATTAATAATTTTCAAGAAATTTTCCTGCTATGACATATATTTTTTTCTTTTATTTTTTAGCATCTTTATTGGAGTATAATTGCTTTACAATGGTGTGTTAGTTTCTGCTGTTTAATAAAGTGAATCAGCTATATGTATACATATATCCCCATATCTCCTCCCTCTTGCGTCTCCCTCCCACTCTCCCTATCCCACCCCTCTAGGTGGTCACAAAGCACCGGGCTGATCTCTCTGTGCTGCACGGCTGCTTCCCACTAGCTATCTTACATTTGGTAGTGTATATATGTCCATGCCACTCTCTCACTTCGTCCCAGCTTACCCTTCCCCCTCCCTGTGTCCTCAAGTCCATTCTCTACATCTGCATCTTTATTCCTGTCCTACCTCTAGGTTCTTCAGAACCATTTTTTCTTTTTTTTGGATTCCATATATATATGTTAGCATATGGTATTTGTTTTTCTCTTTCTGACTTCACTCTGTATGACAGACTCTAGGTCCATCCACCTCACTACAAATAACTCAATTTCTTTTTTTATGGCTGAGTAATATTCCATTGTATGTATGTGCCACATCTTCTTTATCCATGCATCTGTTGATGGACACTTAGGTTACTTCCATGTATGACATGTATTTTAATGCTAAACCTAAATTAAACTAAGTAAAACCTTAGTGGTTCAAGAGATATGTCTTAGGTCTAGGTCTACCAAACTAGAACTAGGTCTACCAAACTAGAAAAAGCAAGAAATATCTGCTGATGGAAAGTTCTGGTTTGTAGAATAACAGATAAATAAGCTTCTAATTGTATGACTTTATTAAAAAAGCTAAGATATCTAGAAGAGAAAACGTCTAAAGGAATATGGTCATATTTGTGTTTATAGATGAATTTATTCTGGAAAATATTCTCAAGGCCAAGAATCTCAAACTGATCATCATTTTAAATATTGTTCTAGAGTAAACAAGTAGCCAAAACAAAATCTAGGAGTTGCCGATCCTACTGTGGAAGATAAATCTTCATATATATATGTTTTAGTTTCTCCTCATGTCTCACTCTATTTTACACAGCACATCACTCACCTATAATCTCTGCTTCATGCTTAATTTAAGAAGAGAAGGCAAGGGGTGGAAAAATATCATCTAGTAACTTAGTTCCCAGGGATAGTCAGTAAGTCACTTTCTCCTCAAGTCTAGAAAGAACCTTCCTCTGAATGTAGACATTCCCATTGAACCTGACCTCCTGTAAAATAGTTCACCCTCTGGGAAAAGAGGCTCCTGGGTCCCCTGCACATTCACTCTCCATCCACATTCAAACTGTCCTGAGTCTCCTGACTGACAAGGGAGAAGCAAACTGACTTGAGAAGTTGTCCAAAAGGGATACAAATTATTGTAAATATCTTTTCCTGACCATCCACCTTACTCCTATGGGAACCCTTTGTGAATGAAATTATCCCTGGAATTACTCTCTCTGAAAGTGGATATAGCACGAGGGGTATTACAATGCAGGCACGTGCAGATTATTATCTATAACATTGGCAGGCTAAGTCAAGGTTTTCTTCCTTTAAAGCATAGAGGGGGGTGGATGTGTAATCTCATTCTGTCAAAAAGGCTGAAAGTTTTCATGCATCACTGTGCTTCAAAATAAATTACGTGCATAGTAGTGCTACATTAAACCAACTTCCAGCACTGAAATGTTTCTTCACCGAGTTATGATGCTTTTTTATCTCTTGAAATAAGAAACATATTTAACTTGGTTTCTATGATCATCCTGAAAATAATGCTCTCTTGTTTTGGAATAAAGTAGAAACATACATTTTAAATCAAGAAGTATGCTTTTCATTGAGAGAGGGGGAAGCCGGCACCTCGTGCTGACTTTAAAGCGGTTTTGTAGAGTTGCGGAGGGCGGACATGGCCCACTTCATCCACAGCTCAGCATGCTCACTACTGACAATCAGGGCTGGTTCAGACGAATATTATGGAGTGAGGTTTCACTCACTTCTGTCAAGCCTCCTCTCCCATCTCAGGATGAAAAAGAGAAGTGGCATTTCTTTTAAGCTTGGATGCCATATTCAGACTTATCCCACAGGCTTTATTTTTGACTTTTACCTCCTTCACTGCTGTGGGAAATTGCCAAGAGTGTGTTGACTCTCTTTCCTACCCCATCAAATTTTCTTTTTTAGCTAAATATATACAAAAAGTTTTGTTGAAATGTGCCACACCTCACCTCGGTATTCCCTGATACTGCACAAAGTGAGTTGCAGTACATTTTGCACTGAAAATCTGAAATTAGGGTATGCACCCATTTCTGTAGTTAAATACCATGGAAGTCATAAGGGAATTTACAGTATGCTTTATAGGAGGTGGGGGACACCTCCTCCCAGTCTAATAAAATTTGGTAGCTCAGGGTTACTTCCTAATAGGTGCCATTTCCTCTATTTTAATAAAGGTATTTTAACACCTGAATTCTATGCCAGATACCATTGTCATTTTTTCCACTGACTGGCTCAACTAAATGCTGGTGGGGGCCAGACGCTCTTCAAACACTGCTGCTGAATGCCAAACACAACTAACATGCATATGGAAGAAGCCAGGGAAAGCAGCACCCCCCTAATTATAGCCAGAGGCGTGCAGTCCAGAAAGCTCACAGGAACTTCTGGGGTGGATGGGGGTCAGGAAGCTCCTCGACCACGGATCCCTGAATTGGCAGCTCTCCGTTCCCACCCCATCAACACACAGTCATTTTTTGCCTGCCAAATCCTCGTCCAACCCCAATTCAAATCTATTTATACTCGCCTTTCCTATTTCTGGGCTCAGATGCTAGCCCATACGGTGTGTTGACCGGCACTAAATGTTACTGTGAGGGACCAGCGTTTGCCAGCTTCCTTGGTTGCTGACAGCAGGGAGACAAAAGTTCTGAATATCCGAAGGGACCTTAATCTTCCTAGCATAATCCACGCCTCAAAGTGGTGGCAGTGAGGTTCAACTTAAAAGCACCGAGTCTCCTAAAATGGAAGAATTTAACAGGTTAAGATGCCAGCTGGACTTCTTCAGCAACAATGATAAATCCCCAGCAGTGGTTCTCAAACTGTAGTGTGTGCAGGTATCACCTGGGGAACGTGTCAGAGATGAGGGTTTGAAGGGGTCCTGTGTGCAAGGATTCTGATTTAGTTGGAGAGGGAAGGGCCCAGGAATGTGTTTTCAGTAAACACCGCAGGTGATTGTGATGCAAATATTCTGAGGCCCCTGCCTCTTTGAGAAGCAATATCAGGTCTGCACTATTCTTCCCAAAACACTAGGCCTTGTTTCAAGAGTAAGGGATTAGCAATCTGATTTGAACACTTCAGTGTTGGAGTGCTGCTTTAATTCAGATTTATTTAAAGCTTTGGAACACTGAACTTTGTTGTAGAAGCTTTATTTAAAATTCTGAGGTAGAATAACCTTCTTTGCTGAGTTCAGTTTTAACAAGGAATGCTATTTGAAGATTGTGGTCCTCGGTTTGTGAGGTCTGAGCATAAAAAGAAAATAAAACCCTACAAGTTGGACCTTCTTATGTAAAACTAGACCTCATTCTTTTTAAGAGGTGTGACCTTGGATCATTAAAATTTTTCTGAAGAGAAGAAATCTGGGATAGATAGCTTTCCTGATAAAAAGTGCAGTAGAAATTGTAAGCAGCTTATATAGTGCTCTATCCTTTATGCTGTTTTAAGGGAGTACTTAAATGAAAAGGAATGTTTTAAAGTTAACTCAGCTGAATTCTATGTAGAACAGAGTAAGCAGTCCCCAAGGTGCATACCTTTTGATGTGTTCTTGTACTTCATTATTTATGGATAATTTAAGAAAACATTGCCACCTTCCTTTTTTGGGAGAGTGGGGTAGGTGGGCTGGGCGATTCTGTGCTGTGCAGTCATGGGACAAAAGGCACAGCACATTTAAATAAATATAAAGCAAGTTTTATTCATACAGCAGTGCCAAGGAAAGTGAGTTCAAGTTGTCAGTTTGTGGGTTTGGGTGTTCAGAGTAGAAAAACACAAAAATAAACACTTAAAAAAGGAGGTAAATGTTGATTGGATTGAGAGGAAGATGTATGAGGATGCAAGCAGGGCAGTAAGTAATGAGATACTAAAGAAAATCCTGTGTTTGGATTAATAGTTAAACCTGATGGTTGCTTTAGGAACTTTTGTGATTGTGGAAGACTGAGTAGGATTAAGTAAAATTATTTCTTTCAGAGAAAATAAGTACCGCTATTAGTGGAGATATAAACTTACATGATGTGAATTTTCTTTTTGAGTTATATGCAGAATGTTAGCTCTTATGCAATTGTGTATTACAGGAAAAAGGTTTTCGGAATAAACAATACTCAAGTGTCTATACCAATCCTTAACTCTGTGCAATTCCCCCCTCTTATTCTTTACAGACTCATTGAGTTTACGAAACAATGGAAAGTACCAGTCTATCAATACATGTATTACCTTGTGTGATGAAATTTGGTCAGAGACCAAGGGGCATTTGGGTAAAGAAAGCTGTTGGATGAAACAATAATACATTTATTAGCCATAAAAATATTGTGTCTTAGTATGGTTATATCGACTGGAGTTACTAAACTGAGGACTTCTAAATATATTTATTGACAGAAATGCCACCTACTCTCCACCCCCGGGGTGTGGAAAGAAATGAAAATAAATGACCTCCAGACTTCTTAGTAGTTTCTAAGAAATATTTTTGGATGATATACTATTATATGTGATAAAATCTTCTTATACTTGACTGTATAAGAAGGCAATACCAAAGGCAATATACGTATAGCCGTTAACAGGGTTTGTCCACCAGTCTACAGGTGTCAATAAACTTTCCATTTTACGAAGGGAGTTTATGAAGTTGGCAGTTCCTGGTCATTGCTGTGATGATGTGTGTGGCACCTCGTATGCCATGTACTTGCAGTAATGAGCCCATTCTGCAACTTACTCTGACAGAACTCTGTTATGGGCTATCACAGATATATCAAATATTTAAAGACACCCATTTCTTCCTCCATTTAGTGTGTATTATAAGATAGTTGGATACTCTACTAAAAGCATATCTCTCTGCTTTCATAAAGAGTTCTGGAAAAAAAGCAAAAGACATTTAAAGCATCAAAGAGGCTGATGAATAGGGATGCCAGGATATTCAAATACATTTAGAGACAGTATTGTCAAGCTTGTTTTCTGAGCCATGATACTAAAGATAGTAGAAGCCAGCAAAGAAAAGAACTCTGTAGAAATGCAAATCTCTTCAATGTTGAATCTATTAATCCATTGCACACTTTCTTCCGAATCATACTTACTCAGATGTACAGGCAACAAAAAGTATTTAGAATATTTGCATAATTTCAAACACCCAGTTCATAAATTATTTATTGGTTGTGGTCAAATGAATGTTAGCTATTTCATAATTATCTTTTGTGTAAAAGGTTGCATGGTTTACAGAAATATTTCAATGGCAATTGAATATCTGTAGCTTGCTTAAACAGTGCAAAAAATAAATGGTACTTAATTATGTAGCACTGATGTACGTTTTTCTCATGTTCAAAAACTCTAAGAAAAATTACACTTAATTTGTAGATTTATTTTAAATGAACATTGTATATTTACAGTAAAAAAAAAAAAAATCATGTGTTACACTCTAGGATTAGGCCAAAGCATTAACAAATAACATGACAGTGTGTTTTATAAACCAAATAATCAGGCAACTGTATGTCCTAGGACTTAAGAGTTATAATGTCATAAAACCTTAGAACAAGAAATGGCTTCAGGAATCACTAGTTCAACATTTCACTTTGACAGTTGAGAAAATCATGGAAAATAGAATTTCATTGCTTTACCCGAGATTGAAGAGATAGGATTCTCAATATGGTGGCTGAGTTCCTAATGCAAACCATTTTCCTCTATACCACATCAGCTCTACCATTTGAACAATCGTATTCCTTTTCTTAATAATGATTAAATTCTTAGGAAAATCTTGAAGGTTAAACAGCCATATTTGAATCTACTAGGTAAATCGCAAAGACCAACATGCTGGAGGAAAAGGTTAGGTGGTAAGGTTTACAGAAAGGTAATGTAAAGTTAGGTTGTATCCCTAGAAGTTTGGTTCAGAAAGAGGCGACAGTTCAAAACCCAAATACAAATTTAAATGAGTCCTTTAAGGGATATAATTTTCATTATATGACTAGTGGGCAGGTACTTTTTCTTTGCATGAGGGATTTTGGAATCTTATAAATATTACTTAGAGATAAGGTATACTTCATGCTGAGAAGAAAGGTGGCAAGTTCTTATTTAACAAACTTTGTGTGTGTTAAGTGTCATGCTAGGTATGTGTATTAGTTGACTAGGGTCGCCATAACAAAATACCACAGACTAGCTTATACAAAAGAAGTTTTTTTTTTTTTTTCTCGCAGTTCTAGATCTTGAGGCAAGAAGTTCCACATGAGATATGAGAAAATTCAGTTTCTGGTAAGACCTCTCTTCCTGACTTGCAGACAGCCACCTTCTCGTACCTTAAATTTTAATCCCTAGACAGGTTACTTGTATTAGTATAGTCCTAGCCCTGGTCTGGAGCCAAAGCTGGAAAGTCAGTAGCTAACCTGTAAAATGTTCTTCTCGTGGCAAAAGTCAGAAGCTGTTATAGGGATGAATAGAAATACAGGAGGCCCCTTAAAGCCTATGCTAGAACTAGCACTGTCATCTCTACACATATTAAGTTGGTCCAGCAAGACCATGGTAGGCATAGAAATATAAAGATGCAAGACACAGGGCCAAGTTGAAGACTGATGAGGTGGGAAAGCATAGTTCTCTCATGGAGATGGTGCTTCAATTATCCAGTGGTGTATAACAAACCATGGTGACTTATTGCTTACAATCCTGTGCTGACTGGGCTCAGTTGGGTAGTTTTCCTGCTCCATGTTGTATAGCTGCAATCATGTATATGGCTACATTCAGCTGTGAGCTCACTAGGACTAAATCGTCTAAGATGGTCTCTCATCTTAACAGAACCTCTCACCACATGGTTCTCATATTCATGGTTCTCATAACTTAGCCTGAACTTCTTCCAAGAGGAAGTGTTCTAAGGTCACAAGCAGCAAAGTATAAGTGCCTATCAAATTTCTGCTTGCATCATACTTGGTAATGTCCCATTGGCCAGAGTAGGTCATATGGCCAAGATGAGGGTCAGTATGGTAGAGGATTTTACAGGTGCATGAAGAAACGGAGAAGAAATGCAGTTGTGGTTTATAGGGGACCACCAGTGTAATGGTGTCTGGCCCCTAATGATTCACATCCCTTCCACTTGTAAAACTCAACTTCTAAGACTCCTAAATCCTAATCCCATTTTGGCATCAAACTCAGGCTTGAACTTCTGAACTTCTTCATTTAAACCAGGTACAGGTATAATGAGGTATTTTGCTATGGTTCCTCATATGTAGCTCCTTGGATATTATTCCTCAGGCATGGCTTCTTGGGTAGCAAAGACTTGTAAGCTAAGACAGGCTACCTTTTCCACACACACCCAATATTCAATGGTGAAACAGGGACAGGATAAACACAATAGAGGCTCCTATTTAAAAGGGGGAGGAATTGAAAGCACATAATAATTACTGTCCATTTTGTAATTCTTCTGGGCACATGCCCTCAATTCCCCTTGTTCTGGGTTCAGGGATTTTTCCTTGACTAGGGTCCAATTATGCTTTTTGGGATGGGGTCTTCAATCCATGGCTCATATCTGCACACTCTTGACTCTTAGCTTTACGCATTCAACTCTTGGCTTTGCTCTATGACTCATCCTTCTGTTTTCCAAGAAATGGCATATGTTTGCAGCTGAGTAAATTTCCCAGCCTGTTTCCTGCCTGCAAAGGTGAGGGCCCAGGGACATCTTTTAATCTTGAACTGTTTTTGCCTCAAGTTGATTCAACTCCTTTAAAAAAAAGTATGGGTTTTCTATATATCAAACTATAATTTACTCCATTTAGAAAAAAAAAACACATTCATAAATCTCTTTAAGACCAATTCCTCTCTACTTGAGGCTGCCTGCTGTAGAACAATGCCCTGAGAATTCTTAGAAGTCATTTTTATCTAGCTGATAGGGTCTATAAAGCATTTCCTTAAATCTTTTAAGGTCTTAACAAAGGGTATTACACGTTCATCTTTTATTTGATCTTGACCCCAAAGTCATGTTTTGTGGTAGCACTCTGGATTTTATCTTTGCCTTGAGATCATTTCTTACTTGAGAATTTTTGCTGTCTGGAGAGACTGAAACTAAGAAGGAGTTTCATTTTCCCACCCATCAAGTTTTGGGTTGGAAATATCCTTTCTAAATTCTGCTTGGAAATTGACCAATTCTATCTATAGTTCATCTCTCTTGCACTACTTTATCAGGAGAGTCAACTGACATGTTCAACATTCTACAAAGAAATAGCCTCAAGTTCCTTAAGTACATTTTTTGTCTTCAAAGTTATCACAGGCAACAATTTCATTTACCTTTCCAACAATAAAAGGTACCCCTTTATCGAGCCTTCAATGGCAATTTTCTTAGTGCTTTTCAAGCTTCTGCTAACAGTCTCTTTGCCATCCTTCAGGCCTCTGCTCACTTCCTATCCCCAAGGTCAGTGCTATGTATTTTAGGTGTTTGTTATGTAGAATTCTGTGTCTGGCACCAATTTCTGTGTCAGCTATATATTGATACAAAAAAACTACCTGAATTTAGTAGCTTAAACAACTATGCTTTATTATTTCTCATGATTTTATGGATAGTTCTACTTCACATGGTATAACTGAATTACTTAAATGTCTGTTTTAAGAGGAGACTTCAGTTAGTGCCAGAAAATCTAAGCTAGCTTCTTTTGCTCCAGGGTTTTGCATTTAGTAGTTTTGTCTGAGTTTCTTTGTGGCATGGTGTATGGTGGCTGCCTTTCATGGAATAGAATTCTAAAAGAATATGCCCCAATGTGCAAATGTTTATCAAGCTTTTGCTTGAATCATGGTTGGTAATGTCCCATTGGCCAAAGCAAGCTGCAGAGCCATTACACAGGAGTATTGAACATCTGAAAGTATGATTCATTACAGGCTACTGATATAACAGTCTACCATAGGTGTGGAGAGAGAAGGGAGTAATTGCCAATCAATAATCTCATCTGTCACAATTTATAAGCTATCTTGGATTTTTTTCTAATTTCTCTCTGCTGTGTGCATTTTGACCATTTTACTGCCTATTATCATTTTCATTGGGGCTACTTTATCAAAGAAGACTAAATAGTTTCTAATAATTAAGACCACCAGTCTATGCTCAGGGGCAAGAATAGCTAATCCCTTCCTCTCCAACATAAATATAGTCAAGGATATCATTGCTTAATCACTTTTTGATCCAAGACTGAATTTAAAATTTTAACAACAGCAAAGCTTATAAAAAAGTGTTTTTGAAAAATAAGTTAATTCTTATTGCAGAATTATTCTTAATTCTTATTAATTCTTATTCGTCTCCCTTGTCACATCCCCCAGCTACCTGTGATTGAAGTTGCATTTGCATTGTGTGGTTCCTTGTGACTTCTCTCAGAATGGTGACATCAGCCTCAAGCACATGGTGTGCATCTTTCAGCTTTTATCCTCTGGGCTTTCACTGAGCTGTGGCCTGAAGTGAGCACTGCTGAGAAGTATGGGGTCTTTAAGGGTGGGGTGTGTGTTGCCCTTGGGGACAACCCTTAAACAATGGGAAGTAAGAGCTGTCAGTTCCTCTTCTTTGGGTAGATAGTGTTGGAAGGCATTCTGTATGCTTCCCAGAGGTCCCAGAAAAATTGAGTCATGACAGACGCAAACTCAATAATAAGCTCCCATATTTGCATTTTTTACTTCCCTGCCTCTCCCCACTCCCTCACTTCTGCTTATTGGGCTGACCTTCCAATTAAGCTACATGCTCTCACATCCTTGTCTGAGGTCTGCTTTCAGTGGAACCAAATTAAGATACATATTTTCTCCAAATACATAAAAAGATTCAAATTAGGTGTTTTTCAGGTTTAATTTTTAAAACAATGCTATCCTTAATTCTGTTGCTATCATTTTTATCATCACCAACAAATCTTTATCATTCATAGTAAAAGTGAATAAAATATATGAACATATTTAAGGGTCACATGTAAAGAATTTCATAAAAGTCTACAAATATAAGACTTACGGGTTTAGCAAAGTTGCCTTTTATTTGAAAGCTAAATGAAGGAACAATATTGGGACATGAGATTGAAGCTGATGTCTGATTCTGACTGGGAGAGATGAGGAAAAGGGAAACAATTATATAGAGACCGTTTTCCCAATTAATTGCTTTATCTTCTGATTATGCATAGTCTCCTAGTATTTTAGGAAAAAATTAGGGCAATTCTAAAAGGATACCTAGATACTCGGTATTTAAAGGTCACTAATCACAATACACTCATTTAAAAAACTGAACTCCTAGAAGTGTGATGGTAAAATGTATGTTATAGAATTCCCTCCCCTTATGTTGTGGCTAAATTTTTTCACCTAATTCTCACCCAGATAAATTACCAGATATACATCAAGATATAATATATAATATATACATAATATATAATATTATAAACTAACAAAGATTCATTGTGATCTGCCTTCAGTGTTAGAACCTGTGAATGAAAAGGACTGAGGTATAAATGGTTAATTTTGACTGATGTACTTCAAAATCAACCTTTGTGCTATAATGGAAGAATGTATGAGGTCTCAAGAATATTTTGTCAATAGATTTAATATTACATTTCTTTTGAACACCCCAAGTGCTTTCTCATGGTAAATAGCTACTTGAACAGATATCGTTTCTATTCTCCTTAAGGTATGAGTCATATCAAAATTTAAGCAAGTAAGTGAAAGGTAAAAATGTCATTACACTTCTAAAACTTGCTGTCAATATTTCACACCTGTATGGAAAGCAGGTAGATGTCTAAGCAGCAGCTTGATAACATTCCAAACTGCAACCCCTAATTAACTCACCTTTTGAATTATCAGCTAGGCTCCATTTTGACCCATGCAGCCCATTGTCAGGGAGCCTGACAACAAAATGCATGTTTAAAATACCAAGTAGGGGCTTCCCTGGTGGTGCAGTGGTTGAGAGTCCACCTGCCGATGCAGGGGACACGGGTTCGTGCCCCGGTCCGGGAAGATCCTACAGGCCGTGGAGCGGCTGGGCCCGTGAGCCATGGCCGCTGAGCCTGCGCGTCCGGAGCCCGTGCTCCGCAATGGGAGAGGCCACAACAGTGAGAGGCCCGTGTACCGCAAAATACCAAGTAGGGAGTGAGATGCTATATTATTTGGCACAAATACTACCATCCACCTGTGCAGAGGAAATACGCTTTTCCACTTCGCTCATTATAGATAATCTATTAGTTGTATGCTCTTGGCATCATCCCAATAAATTATATAGTAATCTCTTAGCCCAAGGAATAATAGTAAAGCTATATTGCAGTGGACTCAGTATAGTAAGTTAATTAAATTAGATTAAAAAATCAACAATATTTAAATGCTCTCAAGAGTCTGAGTCTGAAATTTGTATAGAAAAGTCGTATAGTTTGTATCATGAGGTTAAAACTGACTTGGACACATTTCAGACTTGGAACAGAGAAAGCTCATGCCATGTAAGACTTGAATAATGCAAGTATTTGAGAATTTAGTCTGTCTCTTTGTAAATGAATGAGGAGGCTTCGCTATAAATACAGAGTGAGAAAGTGGTGGTCATTAAAGTTTTATGAGGCTGATTATTTTAAACAGCTTGGAATGATAAAATCACTCACTTGAGGCTGTGAACATCATGTAAGTCATCGTATAGTAATAGTTTTTTTTCTCCCCCCAAAAAGCGACTAGAATTTATTTTTCTTTTTCTACCAGTACTTACTCTTATATTAATCAATCCATTAAAGGAAGTCTAACAGCATTTGTTGTATTGAGCAAATGTTTTCCATGAATATTGGAGATTCAGTCATTATATATCAAATACTCTAGTAACAAAATGTTGTACTAATATAAATGAACGTGGTCAGAATGACACACTAGAGAACACTAGCAAGGTGTTGCTTTGATAAATTTTTCTGAGAGAAGGCAATTATGAAATATACATTTTGTAAGAAATGATACAAACTAAAATTATATTTTTCTTCCCTTTTCCCCACCCCTCTTTCATTTTGTTGTCTTTATAACAGTAATAACTATTTCTCTTATTATTTCTGTCTCCTGGCTTCAGAAAAAGAAGAGCAAGTCCCTTTTTAGTTACATAATCAAAACCAAAAATTAATGAATTGAGGGGAGGAGGGCAGGGGGATCATCGTAAAATATGGTACTGTGAGACGTGATTTCAAAATTTCCTTTTAATGAAAACCTTTTTCCCCTAGCTCAGTCATAAGCTTATATAGATACCTGTGGCATCTGCTCTAGGATAATGTCTTCAGAAGTCTCTCTCCCTGATCAGTCAAATCTACAGATACGTGGTTTTAATCCACTGCTTTGGACTGGAGCTGCCTGGCTTGGCCCTCGAATCTCTTTGGGTTCTTCCAGTTGCTGTATCATTTTCTCTCCATGGACCCAACACATTTCATGTAGCCTGTATTTCACTATTTCTTTTTCCAGAGCACTAGCAGATATCTGCCATTTCACACTGAAAAGATTGTCACAAATTCAAAAATGTCTGGTACGAACATGTCAGTTGCAGAACATGATTTATTTAACGATGTTTAAGAACATAGCATCTATTTTTATGGGCGAAAAAAGATTTTACTACCGGGTCTGTGTATTAATCTGGAATTTAAAAGCATTATACTTCATTGAGTTTTCCTCTTTTTCAGAAGAGAATTGACTGACTTTTCCCAAAGAGCCACATTGAGTTCTAAATCTTGTGCCTTTAAATGGCATTATACCCATGTTATGGTTTCTGAACCAAAGAATTTTTCTTTTCTGCTAACCTCTTGAGGTCACAGTGGTGGTTTGAAGTCTAAGCAGCAATTCTGTTCAAAGAGTCACTCACAGCAGGGTGTGTGCAGTAAGGATATTCGTGATTCCAGTCTTCTCATATATTCTACTTTACTTTTTAGAAAATTTGGTTCTGAGGCTACTACAAAGCAACACCCTCAAAACACGTCATTTTCTATATCTCCCTGAACCAAAAGCCTTATATAATGACATTGGAGATATATTACTAGACTTTTCATTGCACAAATGCCATTTAAAAAATACCCAGCAGAGTCCTTGATCCCTCATATGCTTTTTGCTCTAGAGTGCTCTCCATTCACCCTTGAGGAGGGGTTCAAGGGTTACCCTCTGGAGCAAGCCAGAAGATGTTGTGCCCTTCAAGCCAGGGATCATCCCTTCTACTTGGGCCTTCTTCTGAGTGATGTGGGGGAATGTGTATTTTGCTGAGTGGCATTAAGAGCATGGACTCTGGGTCCTGACTGCATGGGGTTGAATCCTGACTCTGCCACTTACTAGCTATGTGAATTAGGGCAGATTCCTTAAGCTCTTTGTCCCTCAGTTTCTTCTTTTGTAATGACATCACAGGTGTGTTGTGAGAATTAAATGAGTTAGTGTATATAAAGATCAGTGTTGGGCACATCATAAGTGCTATGTATGTATAACTATTATTACTATCATCATCCAAATGTGTGTTTGCCTTTATTAGGATTTCCCAGATACTGGATGACAGATTTATTGCCATAACTGATTGGGTTCTTAGAAAGCTATGACAGGAATATATACAATTGGAAAGGGAGAGGAAGAATTACTTTGTTAAAGTTGCATTTACTGCTGAGGTACCAGGTCATCAAAAAAATTTATATAAGCCATAGATTTAAAAAACTTAAAAAGTTTAAAATTTGTTATTTTAACAAACATGTATTGTGTTCATTGTGTACAAGACAACTGTTGGAGAGGCATACTAAGGTGACATAGATAGAAATTGTTGTCAAGGAACTGGCAGAAAAGTAGGAGGGTATGGTGTATAAAAGCAACAATAATATAAGGGGGGAATTATTGAATAGTTCAGAAAGGGTTCTGTTTGACCTTGAACTTGCAAAGGAGAGAGAGGGAGGGAGGGAGGTTTTCTTCCTACTGAGGTGTGGGATTTCTTGGAGGAAATAGCATTCAAGATAGTGCATGAGGGCTGGGTATGTCTTAGACATATAGAGAATTGAAAAAAATAATTTTGGTCACTGAGAAGAGTTCTAGGATAATGGCTGGAAATCTGAACTTTGTACTTGAAACATCAGTTAAGTTTTGCTGGAGCCAAGAATCTATGATGAGAAATAAGTTTGAAGCAGTAAACTGGAATTAGATCATGGAAAACCTGAATGTTAGGCTAAAAAAAAAAATGTTATTTTGTTTCGTTTTGTTTTGTCACCAACATAAAGGTATTGATTTTTTTAAAACAACCCAGTGCTGTGTAAGATATAGCTATGGAAATGATCATCTTTGCTTTCAAGAATCCTATAGTTGGGAGTCATATCAAAGATATTCGCCAAATCATTCTCATGGGCACCACCCCTCCCAGTGTCAATTAAAGAGCAGCATCTCAGGGCAAAGCCAGATGTTTCCACAAGGCTGAAGAGAAAGATTTAGTTATAATAGCCCTGTCACTGAGGTTGGTTGCTCATCTCTTGCCCTCTGGTTGGCTATAGCCTATGAAGCCTCTATGGTTTCCCGTCTCTTTCTTTCAAGGTGTTGAACCCTTGGCATTATCCTGAATCTGGCATTTGTCTTGACTCTGCCTTATACCCTTAAAGTTCTACATTCTTTGTGTATGGCTTACTGCTTTGGGGCTGCATCAATAACACAGCTACCTCACAATTTGGATTGACTTAATGATGGCCAGCACCTCCAAATGGAGAAAGAAATTGGGCATATTTATTTGGTGGGAAATGTTTTCCATGGGCTATTGGTTATTCGTTTCTTTTCCTCTTAAGATCTTTGTATGACTTCTTCAGAAAAATAATTCCAGAATCATAAGGAAAATGGATGAAGGTGAAGAGCCTAGAATAAGATAAACCAGTTAGAAGGTTCTTAAATTTCCTTAGCCAGAGGAACTTACCTGGGGCTTGAACCAAAGTGTGAATGACAGAGGAAGAGGGATGATGGAGGAGAGGGAACAGATGCCAGAGATGCTGCAGATGAAAATGTGCCAGGATTCACCAACCAATTGTGTATACAAAGAGAGAAAGTGAAGAGCGAATGAGATTTTGAGTTGGGATAATCAAGGATGGGAGTTTGTGTTATTTAACAGAATAAGGAAGATAAGACATGGTGTAGTTTTCAGAAGTAAAAGTAGTTCAGTTTTGAACATATTGAGGTATCTGGTGAATAATCAGATGGAGATCACTATTAAGACCTTGGAAAGGAGGATCTGTTATTTCAGAGATATATATTTGAGAATCATTGGTAGGTACTAGTTCAAGTTGATGTGAAATTAAATCACCAGGAAAAAGTGTTTTACAAGGAAAGAATTCTTTGGTGAATATCATGAATTTAGGAATTAGGAGCACAGCCGGATAGCAGAGAGAGAGAGACAGAAACAGAGAGACAGAGATTGAATAACCCAATAACCCAAGAGTTAGGAGAAAGACCAAGAAAGACATGTTCATTTGGTCATGAAAAAAAAGTTAGTTTACCCAATATATTAGTCAGAATTCTCCAGAGAAACAGAATCAATAGGATGTGTGTGTATATGAAAAAAAAAAGAGACTTTTAACAAGAAATTGGCTCACATAAATGTGGAGGCTGGCAAGTCCAAAATCTGCATAGTGGGCCGGTAGGCTGGAGACCCAGAAGAGCTAATGTTCCAGTTTGAGTCTGAGGGCCATTTGATCTATTGATAGAATCAGAAAGGGCCAGTGTTGCAGGTGAAGTCTGCTGGCAGTCTGTTGGCAAAGTCTCTCTCGCTTGCAGGAGTCTGGTCTTTTTGTTCTGTTCAGGCCTTCAAATGATTGGAAGAGGTCCACCCACATTATGGAGGACAGTCTGCTTTACTCAAAATCCACCACTTTAAATGTTAATCTTATCCAAAAACACCCTGACAGAAATACCCAGAATAATGTTTGATCAAATATCTGGGCATCCCATGGCCCAGCCAAGTTAACACATAAAATTAACCATCGCAAGTACACCCATTGTTGACTTGGTGTCCATACACACCTCCTTAAACCATGCTTATCTCCAAATAAAGATGATAACAAAGTTATACTTCCACCAAACATGATACAACTGTCCTGCATACAACCTAAAATGCACTAACCCTTTCCTCAGAAGAGGATGCAAAGTCCTTGAATGACGTTTACTCTTCTCCTTGATATCCTATAACTTGAATACCATGATATAGAGTCCATACATCTTATGTTACAGTATGTATATACTATACACATACACAAACATATAACAATTAAAGAAGAACTGCTCATGACAATTACAGTACTCATTTCTGTAACTGCCTGTGTGGTTGTAACTGGTGTTTATAACTACCTTTTTTCTACCCATTTTGTATTCCCTTTGCCTTCAGCAAGCTCCTCAGCTGGTTATGGTACTTCACCTGGTGAGGTGGCCCAAACCTTCATTCCTGAAAGGTCTGGGCCGTTAGTTGTCCTGCCTGAATTGGCCTGTAGTTTACCACTGACATTAATCACAGGGCATATGATTAAAATTCACATGGCTAAAATTCCATTGAGGAAATTTTGAACACTGGGTCATATAGGACTTGAGTGTTAAAATTTATGTTAAATGTCCATATACTATAAAAACTAGGATGGAGCAACCTTTGGGCAGTGACAATTGAATCCTGCCTGTGTTTTTGGCCAGATGATTTTGGCCAGATGAAATCAGTGTAGATTTTGAAGAACTGCATTCATATAGGGCTTTCTTTAAGCAATATCATGCGTTTGTATAAGATATGCAACTGGTATATTTGCATATTTAAAATTTGAAAGGACTTAGTGATTGTTTGATCACTGGTGGCTTTTAGTTAAGTGGCATGAGATACAAAAATAATACTAATTTTTAAAAACCCTAGAAAAATCTACACTAAAACCTGCCAACTCCTTCTGTACCCTTTTAGATAATAATAAAACTGTAAATCATCTAGATCATAGTGGAAGATAAAGAAAATTTCCTGTTGCTTTTTTTATTTGTAAAGGAAAAAAAGCAAAAAAGGAAGGGGCCTGAGAATTCTTCTAAAGACATAAATGTATACTGCATACCTCCTGTCACTACCACCATTGCCCTTCTGAAGCTGAATAGTCTGGAAAATGTTTTCAAGCAAAGAATTCTTTTCACTAGTCCTTTTCCCACACCATGTTCTGTTTCAGTTTTGGGACTTGTTTGAGTCAGAGCTGGGAACAACTGTAATTAATTTGCATATCTTATAAAAGACAGCATAAGAAAATTAAAAATTACCCCACACAAAAGAATATTTCAATTATCTCTTCCTGGTGACCTTTAGAGAATTTTGGAGCATGAGTAGGGACCATTCTTACTCCGTATCCCTCACCAGGGTGTATGTGATCTCCCATCTTTCCCCCAGCTGGTCTTCATCATACATTTTAGAGTGTCTTCCTAGAGTAACATCTTTAAACAAACTCCTAAAGGCTACTTAAGTACTGACAGTTTCAACAAATGTCAAAGCTAGATTTCAAGGAACTCTGCTCTAAGCTGTCCTAAAGCAAGTTGTGAATTTTACTGATACTTGTGTTCACCATTAAAAAAAATTAGATATTTCTATCAAGCGTACTCATTTGTTTAAATCATCCCTAATGACAAACAGAAGCTGTTTTTTTTCTTATTCCCAATCTCTCTGACTTTAAAAAGCTAATAAAACTTCCTTCACAAAAAGGTTAACTAATCACTAGGTAAAAAATGGTTAACTAATCACTAGGTAAAAAATACCAAAATGAGTAAAACGACCATAACAACTGTGAGCCAAAGCTTCAGAAAAGTATTCATATTATTTAATATACTGTTTAAGGTATTAACGTTACTTGTCCCTTTAGATATTTGCTTATCATTTCAGTGCACAAAGTATTTGAAATAGAAACTATTTAAAATAATTTTGAAAATGTTGTATTGCTATTGACCCAGCTAGATTATGTAATAATCTATTAGGTATTCACATATATTACTTAATTTAGCTTCTGAGGAAATGGTTTGATTATGATGATGATAATGATGATAGTAAATCATTTGTATAGTGACTACTATATGCCAGACTCCATTTTGGATGCTTTATACGTACTGACCTGTTTCATCATCCCAAGACTTGTATTATGGCCAATTTATAGATAAAGAAACTGAAGATTATGTAACTTTTCCAGGGTTACTGGTGAAACTGATATTCTAACTGAGGTAGTTAGTCTGATATAAAGTCTATGCTTTTATCTACTGTATTTTGCTGCCAGATTTTATAGATAAGATCCTTACAGGCCCTCTTTGACTTTAGTGACTATGGTCTGCTTATAGTGATTTTTGAGAGTGGAAAAATAAGAAATCTGACCGACACACAAAAAATTGGCTAAAGCCTAGAAGTGCTCTGCCTCGTAAAGAAAACGTTGAAAAGTCTTGTACAAAGGTTGCATTTCTCCTCTCAAAGCAGGCATATTTTGGTGAATCATCCAAGCCACAAAGGTCCACCTCTGAACCAGATGTAACACCTCCCTGGAGTCAAGATGTTACTGAGAACATCGAGCAAACTAGTTGTCACTCTCCACCCAACTAAATGTTTTTTCAAAACTCTCCTTTCTGATTTCTCCTGTCAAAAAGAGGAATAGAAATTAGAGGAAGCAGCCAACATGTGTCCTATTTGTCATTTCTGACTAGGCAACACTTAGATCCATTTTCTTCTGCACCTCAAGCAAACCTTAAGTTGGAGTCACGTCTTTACAAAATTTGGGGGACATTGTTTTTCTGACCAAATGAGTGTCTCTAAGCAGTACAATGACTACCACAGTCTGAGAGAATGAAAGTCGGCAAAGGAGCTATAAGTAATAACTAAATCCTAATGTCTTGCAGGACTGTAGCAGGAAGTAAACGAAGACATTTCTGACTATTCTGTCATAACTTCTACTTTTCTGAAGATATATTTACTATTCTGCCTTGAATGCCTGGCTGAAAATTACCCCTAATTACCTAATTACCCTCTGAAAAAATTTAAGCAATCCATACCTGTTAGGGACTTCTCTAATTGAGAACCTCTAATCAGAGGTAGGACTTAAACTCATGCAGCTGACCCTTTCTAGATCTGAACCAGGTTCTGATACATGGATTTTTAGAGAAATGGATTAACTCAAGGGTCAAACTTCCCTTGGCCATATATCTCAAAGTTCTAGGAAATGAAAAGTTCAAGTCCAATTCAAATTTAAATTATTTATACATTAAGTAATTAAATATGCAGTCTATAATGTGAAGTAGAAAGATGTTCATTCACATTGCTCTTTTATAAAATTCAACTTCTGAATAGAAATATAATTTCTTTTCCTATGTCTATAAGAAGCATTACAACAAGTGGGTATGATGAATCATATGTTTCTTAAATGAAGTGTGTTTACTGATTAGGATTTTATCTGCTGTTGTTTTATATTTTGATACAAATTTATTCTGGTCCATGTAATTTAAAAGTATTGTCTCATAGGACTCCTAAATCTTCATTCCTAAGAATTCAATATCTTGCTATGTTTCTTTCACATAACTACAAACACCTTATTAAAAATGTGTATCAAAAAAAAATGTGTATCAAATATTAAAAGATAGGCTGTCTTGGAATAATTTCATATCACACCGGATTGCAAACAAATGAGTCCTTGTACCAAGGTGCATTGGTAATTCCTGGATATGAATGACATTAAAATGTAAGTATTTATTGAGAAGGCAGACCCATTGAATTCTCAAGGCTGGATATACAGCTTGCTTCAGTGTTAATGGAACTTGTGTGTTCACACAGTTGGAGAAACAGACTTTGGTTCATTTGTTGCTTTCAGTATGGAATACTTTATACCAGTAAATTTTAAAATGTTTTTTATTCTGCCTACTTTGACAAAATTCTTTAAATGGACACTCTTTTATTATCTAAAGCATATAGTTATTTTCTGACAAAAGAGAGCACAATTTACGTGTTAAAAACTTTATGTTGATAAATTTAACATTATAGCAAGCACCACCAAAATAGAGCAGATTTTGCTTTTTGATTGCAATGATTTTGTATTTCTGAAAAGGAAAGCAACAGGGATGACAGTAACGTTTAATGTTTGGAGACTGCTGAAGCATTCATATATTTTCATTGTTTATGGTCTCGAAAAATGCATGTGCATGGGAAGTGATTCTTATCTTTACTTAGATTTGGAATATCTAAGTAATATATCTTTAGACAGCTTTAACTCCTACTAATGCTCAAAAGAAAGAAGTGCTTAATAAATATATATGCAGCACATAAGCCCATATGGTAGCTCAGAATAGTCATGTTATATTTCTTGGAGATGAAGTAGTTGAAATGAGAGGTTTTAGAGCCTTTCCAACGTGAACAAGTTTTGCTAGTTTATTACTTGTCTTGAGCTTACATTTGTAAGATTCGGACTCTATTAATTCATGTGTATTGTCTTATTCCAAAAAGGTCTAAATTTTTTTTTATGGTCAGTTCCTGTGTTATCGGTATTTTTCCGATAAAAATCTTGGATTTCTGTAAAGGAAAAAACAGTATCTCGTGTAATATTATGAAACAGTAAGTTGAAAGAAATTAATTCTCCCTGAGCATCATAAGAGAGATATACTATTGTTGCCAGTGTCTCATGAAGAGTAGTTTTGCTTCTTTATTTCTTTGCTTATTCCCTATATTTTAAATATAATTTAAAAAATAATATTCAGATATTATATAATGGATATTTCTAAATTTCATATTTTAAAATTTCACAATATTTATAAAACCCATTAATGCTAATGAAACATAGTTAAGTTTGAATAATACATACTTCCAGTTTGTATCATAAGTTGAGTTTGATCCAACAGTATTCAAATTTGTCTTATTAGACCACCTTTGTAACTTTTCTGGAATCGCATCACAATTAGGTTTTATTTCAACCTAGAAGGCTAGATGTTATGAGTTCTTGTAGAGTTTGCAAGGAGGTTAAATTCATCCTTCCTACAAACAATTTTAACAGACATTATTAGGGGTAAAGAGAGTCCTTTTGCTGTAGCAAAATACCTTTAAAGTTTAACTATATAAAAAACGGAACATTGGGCCTGAGAAAAAATTGATTGTTTTACAAAGGATTGATCAAGTAGACAGTGTGCTCTATGGATTTTACTGAGATGCAGATTATTAAACACTATTTTCTGGCGATCTGGGGTTATACTCTCCATTGACAGTGATACAATTTGATGCATAAGTAAAACATATTTTGGAACTGAAATCAGTGTGTAATGGAACAGCGATAGAAAAAAATTAGTTGTCATGTGCCCTATGTAATCAAGCCTCAGATGAAGCCATGTTGTTTAAAAAATATTTTAAAACTTTTCCTGAACATGTAACCTGTAAACATATATTGATCATAATAAAATTTTCATTTAATATGTCATAAATAATTTTGGCAAAAATATTTACAAAAAAATATAAAATCCATTGTTGCAAAAATTACTGATAAGTCCTGTTAAGTAATTGTTATTAAAGAGTTAGTGACCTTTGAGACATTAGCAAGTGATTTTTCTAAAATAGTAGCTATTCTGCTTTTTTCTTTTATACTTTCCAAATTCTTACAACCAATTGGTAGAAATATATAAAAAGATTTGCAATGCAGTGCAATCAACTATTATTTATTTAGAGAATGATGTCCAATTTCTGAATTATTTACCCACCACTCTCTGGTTTGCCACCTTGTTGACATTTTACCCACCATAGAGAAAGTGAAGAAATAAAATCAGCTACGAATGGCTTAGTTTAGTTAATAATTAGTTGCTTTAAGAAAACGTTTGATTTGGAAAGATAGAAACTGAGATTTAGGGATTATATCTGGATTTTAATTATCTCAGACTTTTGTTGCTGTTATGGGGATAGTATAAGAAATTATTGATGGGTTTTTGTGTATGTGTGTAACCCAAAACAGTGCCAAACAAATAAAGCTAAAATAGAAAAAATAATAGAGCATGAACAGGTACTCCTCTCAAAATTAACACATTAAAACTGATCAGCAACTGTAGTGATGGAAAGAAGAGTCACTCTTCTCTATGACTTATAAGGAAAAAGAACCAAGATGGATTTATTGTCAGATTTAAAACACATTTTAAGACAGCAAGCTCTTTTGAGTTTCTTTTCCTATCAGGTTAGCCTTGAGTAACAGGCTTGGCCTAGGGACTCAACTGTTATAGTCCCCATCTTTGTGTTGTAATTGTTTGGAACCTTTGGGAGGACCTTAGAAGAGAAGATCTGCAAAGTACACATGTGTCCTTTACAGCAGCGGTCCGCAATCTTTTTGGCACCAGGGACTGGTGGAAGACAGTTTTTCCAGGGATGGGGCGGTGGGGGTGGGGTGGGGGCGTGGATGGTTCAGACAGTAACGCGAGCGATGGGGAGCGGCCGATGAAGCTTCACTCGCTCACCTGCCGCTCACCTCCTGCTCTGTGGCCCGGTTCCTAATAGGCCTCGGACCGGTAGAGGTCTGCAGCCAAGGAGGGTTCTGCGGCCCCGGGGGTTCAGCTCAACAGTGAATCATTAAGGTTTCACTGTTTCACCTCTTTGTTATCACTCTTTTGACTTGAACATCGAGAGTAATTTGTTCTCCTAAATGAATTATTCAAGTTTATTTTAAAAACTCTGTATATTCTTCTTTTACTGATTCTCCTAAGATAGCTATAAAAGAAGAATCACAAAATACTTTAATTTTCTTGAATTGTTTGGACCTGAGTTACGCAACTTAGTTTACAAGAATGTCTGTAGGTTATCAAAAGGATTCATGGTTTGTCTTTTTTACCTTCTAATAAAATTTTCAGCATGACATTTGGCTCTGTAAAGACATTGAACTAATAGTTTTAAATTGATCAGTATGTACATAGCTACCTCTGATTCATTCTGGGAAAAAGGAAAGAGTATAATCTTTGGCTTCAAAATCATGGCATATGAAATGATACTTTTAGACTTGATATAAAAGAGGCAAATGTTCTTAGACCCAAACTTTTCTAAAGTGCTGGGACTAAATATATACATATTTTAAAATTGATTATCTGTATAGTGGGTATGAAGAATAAGGCATTGCAGCAAAATTATTCATTAATTTTTTTTTCTTTCCTGGAAAATTCTTTGTTTGGCAGGAACTACCAAAAAACAAAATTTGAGGTAAAATGAAAGAGGAAAAGAATTAATTTGATTTAGCTCACATCTGGGCACAGCTGTGTGTTCCTGTTGTAGGGACACAGCTCTTGTAAGATATATTTGTCTTGGCTAATTTCTCAATATTTTAATTGTGTTATTCATATTAGTTATATAAATGGAAAAATAATCGACCTCTTCTAGAAAAACTATTCTTCACAGGAAAATATTATGATACCATTATTCAACTTTTATAAAACAGTATTATGCTGTACAACTCTTTGTTTCAGTTAATGTCTAATTTATAAATCTCTTTGAAATATTTATGTTGCTTAATGAATAGATTACAGAAAAGTTTACTAAAACACCTTCCATTGATTTTTAACTTATTTCATATTTTGTTTTGGATGATCTCCAAGTACAAATTCATTTGTAAGTTATGTTTTATAAAAGAATTTAATCGTGGCATTTAACTTAATTCAGAGTTCAGTTAAGCTTATTCTATAATATGTGAAGGACAAAGCACATTGACATGACAGCTACAACTTTTGCAGAAGATTTGAAGGATCTATCCTTAGAATAAATCTAAATCTTTATAGGTGTAGAAAATGAGAGCCGGTAAGAAATTCCTCTGGATCTTAAAAAACCAAAACACTTTCCTCTAGTTATGACTGTTATGTATAAAATTTAGTACAGCATTTAGAAGAGTAGGAAATCTAGTACAGCATTTGGAAGAGAAATGCCGTAACAGCAAATTGATCTTATTTTCAATCTCTTAATAGTAAAGAAAGCAGAATTACAAACACACATAGCTGTACAACAACCAGGAAAAGAAAAGAAGTTTTCTTCTCTGTTATGCATTTACACATTCATCCAGTTTTATATGACTCAAGAAAAAAAAAAGAAAAAGAAAGTAAAGCCTCATGGTAATTTGAGTTGCTGATCATAGTTTTAACTGCAGAGTGGTGGAAGGGTGTGGGGCCTGGGGGTGGATGGCATCTTGTGGTTGCCTTTACCACAGTCAGCTTCGGGGGCGGGGCAGGATGGTACATAGACCCTGGAAGCTAGCCAGTCGTGGCCATTAATTAACTTGAATGACTACGTTTCAGAATTTGTGAGGGACAAAGTACTTCAAGCCTCTGAGAAAATGAAGACTTGAAGTGAAAATCTTCTGTAGTTTTCCAATCAGCTCTTCAAGTATTCACATTTATAGGTATTTCAACCCTGTCCTTGAAAGGGGGGCATTTTCTAAAAATTGCAAAGTGGTTTGGTGTTAGTGAAAGTGTAATACATAGTAAAGACCACATATGCATACTTTAAAATGACCGAAAAGAGAAACGAAAAAATTCAACCTCTGACTCTAACCAGATTGAGTGGATATTATCTTATAAGAAAGGAAATGAATTTGCATATGACTTTGAAACACACTGGATTATAGAGTGTCTGACAAATCTCTTATGCAGGTAAATGAGGTAAAGGGAGTGATTACAGTGACTGATATTTCTGTTTATCATTGAAGGAAGTTCTTCCTGAGTCGAAAACAAAATCATCTGGCAGAAGAGGGTAATGGTCTTGCTTTAAGACGACAGAATTCAATGTGGTGCTGCTATTTAAAAATGTAGAATGGACTTAATACCTCAAATGGAATGAATTGCACGGTATTAATTATCTTTGTATGTATTATATTAGAGCCTATGAGTAGAAATGGTCTCTTTAGACAGGCTGATTGGAATATGAAAAGAGAAGAAATCTAAAGCGATTAGGCTGCTGATTAATTGATATGACTCCTGATATATGAAGTAAGTAAAACTGTCAAAGTCAAAGCCACTTTGGTTGCCTCTCCAGCTGTAAAAGTCATCAAAACAAAATCATCTCAAGACCAGATTACTACATGGGTGTTTTCTAATGGTTATTGTTTTGTTTAATTGGCTTATTGTAGTTAAAAGCTTGCCAAATAGCTCTTTTAAAAAGTGTCTTGACATTTTCCTTACACTTGGGTGATTCTATAATAGAGGTTCTTTGTAGATAGATGCTTATCTACAAATGACCATTCTCTAGCTTATAGATAGATCAATACCAATGGGGAGAAAAAGGTTCTATTTCTAATTTGTTTAGAAGGAAATTTTAAATACCAGTGAGAAATAGCAAATACTTGATTAACATGCAGTTTACATCGTTATAGAGAAAGAAATCTCAGGGCAAAATAAAGGAAACTGGAAAATATTTTAGGACCTTGAGAATAGTATTCAGCTAGGAAAGCTTGGTGGTGGTGGAACACACTTCCAGGGGCCATGTTCTAGGAAAGGTGGAGAGACAGTTGGGGTGAGAGAGGTGAAGAGGGTGAGAATTTCAAAGATTCTTTTTCTTATGTACAAAAACATCATAATTCTTAAAAATGGATTTTATTTTCTATTTATTCCAAAATTTTTAATTTAACATTTACTATGTACCAGAGATTCATAAGCAGTATAATCCAAAGGTGATTTAGACAGGTGTTGTAACTTTGAAGAACTCTTCCTCTTGAGGGGGAATAAACAGTTATATGCAATTCAATAAATATAATAGTAGGTGTATGAATAAAGTAATAATTGATCAAATAAAACAGACAATGGATGAAATAGAAGAGTGTGTTGTACATCTCTAGAAAGAGAAGAGAAAGGGTGAGGGGAGGGGCAGTGGGAGAGGAGTCTCACTAGATGTGGATCTGAAAAGATGTAAAGGCTGGATTGCTAAGGATGATGTTTCTGAGGAGATTCAATTTCTGAAGAGATTCAGTTGGCCCTATAGGCAATTGGAAACCATCAGAAAATTTTAACTTTGGGTGACATGATTAGAATTCTGTTTCAATAAAATCCCTCCCGTAGCAGTATAGAATATGGGTAGAGGCTGGAACAAGGAATTCTGTTAGGAGTCTTTGCCAGGCCTGATGGAGAAGCATTGGAAAGAAATGAAAAGTTAAGAGTGAAATTATGGTGATAGACTTAAAAATTTAACTGTTGCTTATAGGGTAGGGTTGAGAGTAGAGATAAAAGAGGGTCCCGAGGTTTTTAGCAAGGGAATTGGATGGGTAATGGTGACTAACTTTTTGCATGTACAAACAAAAAACTCTCTTCAGGTATGTATACCCCCTTTTGTTTCCTCTAGCCTGGATTATATCTCAAAGATATTCTAAAGCAGTATGTATTCTTGGGGAGATTTACTCTGATATATGTTTGAAAGACAGTTGTCAAAATAAAAAAAAAAATTGCAGGCAAGTTATTGCAGCTATACTGTAGTTTATCAACGTTCTCCAATCTGCAAATCAACTCTCTCTCTCTCTCTCTCTCTCTCTCTCTCTCTCTTGCTCTCTCACTCTGTCATTTTCTTTCACTCTCTGGGAAATATAACAATGAGTACTTAATGGCACTATGCCTTTTGTGTCAGGGAAAAATACATTTTCCTTGTTAAGAATTTTAGATGCCTTATGTGTCCTTAAGATGCTTTTTGGGAGAAAAGAGCTGTGTAAACCTTATTATATTATTCCATTACAAATTATGAGTCAACAGGGCAGAATGTATTCTACAATTTATGGCTTCCTGTGAACATTAGAACAAATCTCCCAGGTCAGGGTTTGGTGGTGGAGTGTGGGAATTTTCCTTGCCTTTTAGCATTGATGTCAATGACTTTTAGTCCAAGCTATCAGTTCAAAATGAATAGAGGCTATTTGCTATTCATTCTGCGAAGTGTGGACAGTGGTTTGATAAATGAACAAGGCTTTGGATAATTTGAGCAAAATCCTTTTCTAGGTAACACCTTGTGCACTACAGAGACTAAAGAGAATGACATTTTAGATAAAGGAAAAATGTGCACTTGAAGCCTATTGATGGAAATTCTTTCCTATATGTTCTGGATCTAAATCTCTAACCATGATCAGTTTAGGAAAGGAAGGACGGAATCTGTAATCATGTAGGTCTAGGAAAGGGGGAAAGAAATGAAAGATGAGAAAGCCATGATGAATGCTATAGGCAGCATAGCAATTAGTTTACTGATCATAGATTTTTACAGAAAAGCAAGATGTTCCAATGAAAGTTATAAATATAACTATAGAAAAGAGAAAGAATACACACACACACATACACATTTCCCCACTATATCCCCTAAAGTCACTAAATATTAAAGAGGAAAATAGAAAGCTGGGCTAAAACTTACTCTTCTTTGCATGGGAAATATTTTATTTTAAAAACTAAAAGAAAATATGTCCAAAGAATCACCATTCCAGAAAACACTTATAGAATGGACATGTTTAGAGATCTTCATTAGAGTTTAATATGCATAGATGTTTTGGGGAACACTAGGACTCTGAATGTGTCCCTAGGATTTTATTTGCAGAAATGAAGAGAAATATGAATAGACTTTTCTCAAGTCTCTTAAATTCTGGATTTCAGACTGTATCTGGAAAACACTCTGGGAGAACATCAACGTAGAATGTGAGATTTTACCCATAGTCAAGGGAGAGACAGGACTGAACTCTGACTTGGGGAATGGGAAAAGAGTGCTTGTTTCTCCAATGCAGCCATAAAGGATTTGGCCAAGTGCAGCTTGCTGGCAGAACTGTTACCCTGTAAAGAACTAGGTGGGTTCTATGGAGCCATGACTCTGAACAACCTTTAGGGCAAAATATCCCAAACTTACTTGACTGCTGAAACATGTTAAGTTATAATATAATATGTGAATAGAATACCAATAGGAAGTTGTAAGATATATTGTATACCTTGATCCAAGAAGGCCTCAGAAATGGTCTCATACCTGATTTAAAAGCTTCAAAAATGACCAAAACTAATTCGTACGTGTGCTTTAACTTTGTAGTATCACAAAAAAATTAGACAATTTATTTTATTTCATTAATGCCAAGAAACCCAACCATTTCAAGCTATAGTAAAATATGAAAATGTATATTTTAATATCGTGGGGCCAGCGAAATGAACACCACCAACCACACCAAAGGCTGGGCTTCATACAAAGAAGGTGATATTTTGTATATGGTGGGACTGGAAGGGAGTCCTCTATTATGAGCTCCTTCTGGAAAACAAAACAATTAATTCCAACAAGTACTGCTCCCAGTTAGACCAACTGAAAATAGCCCTCAACGAAAAGCATCCAGAATTAGTCAACAGAAAACGCATAATCTTCCATCGGGATAATGCAAGACCACATGTTTCTTTGATGACCAGGCAAAAGCTGTTACAGCTTGGCTGGGAAGTTCTGCTTCATCTGCTGTATTCACCAGACATTGCACATTCGGATTTCCATTTATTTTGGTCTTTACAAAATTCCCTTAATGGAAAAAATTTCAGTTCTCTGGAAGACTATGAAAGGTACCTGGAACAGTTCTTTGCTCAAAAAGATAAAAAGTTTTGGGAAGATGGAGTTATGAAGTTGCCTGAAAAATGGGAGAAGGTTGTGGAACAAAAGGGTGAATATACGTTGTTCAATAAAGTTCTTGGTGAAAATGAAAAATGTGTTTATTGTTACTTTAAAACCGAAGGAACTTTTTGGCCAACCCAATATATAAGATTAAATGCAGAGGCAGCAATACTGCTGGCAGTGCGTGTGTGTGTGTGTGTGTGTGTGTGTGTGTGTGCGCGTGCGCGCACGCATGCATGTGTTAACCCTGAGGAAGAGTTTGGGAATCCGTGCTAGTAGTCATTGTAGAGAGCAGTATAAAACTGTCCATTATCCAATCAATTAAAGAAGGATTCAAGGATGCTATAAAGTAAGAATCAGATAGATTCTTTGGGAATAGACATTAGAAGTTGCTACTGTTTCCTGAAGGCCCACCTGTTGGTGCTGCCTGTTCAAGGGTTGCTGCTGAAAGCCATCGTAGGGATAGAAGCAGCCACCATGGACGGGGATAGTTCTTGGGCATTTCACACTCAGTGCAACTTTTGGGGGCATAAGATAAAATTGTGGAGGGTCTCTGTTCTTCTTTCTTGAATCATGACAACTCCCTTAGGAGAGGTGCACTTAATATTTGGGTGGTATGGGGACATCAGGAGAGGGAGCAGTGAGATGATGATTATGTTGATGGCGACGATGATGATGTGACAATGATTTTATTGCTCCTTACTGAGGTGAAAGAATAAATATTTCACATTAAGAGATCCAGTGTGGGTAAAGACAGGATAACTCTGTGTAAAAATTTAATTTCTTTATAGCAACAATAACCCTGCCCTTAGATTCCTGCTAGAGTAGTACATGAAAAAAAGAAGTTAATATTCACATAAACCAATAATGAATTTAATAGCAAGATATAGGTTGACTCAATGAGTCTTCCAAGATTAGAATGTGGAAGTGGAATTAGTAATTTGAGTAGAAGCTAAGAACAACCACAGGTTTAGAGGCAAAATTAGCCTGTAGGTTTTAGTCATTCTTTTCCTGTCTCTTTAAGACTGGGACGCCCACCTAGGCAAAAGTCCTGCTGGTTGTCAAGAACAGCTACTAATACAAATAACATTCTAGGCACTCCTACTTTCCTCACCTCATTCAATGGCTCCCAAATCCAATAGTCACTTTCTCATCAAACTGACCTCTGAGTGCCTTACTTCTGGTCTCTGATGTCATTGTTTAAAAAAAATCTTTTGAACTTTTCTTCTAGCTTTTTTTTTTTTTTCTTTTTTAACCTTACCTTTCCTATATGGCTTTTGGCTCTTTCCTCTTTCCTGATTCAGTGTGGAGTACAGCTTCTCAGAAGCTAACCCTGGTCCCTGGCCACCTAGTAAGCATCCAGATGGTTTGTCTTCAGCCCTAGTAGGCAGTGAGTGAGAAACTCATACAACATATTATTTGGCATAGTCTAAAGGCATCTGAGTGGTAGAAACCAAACACATGAAAACTCAGCCATTTGTGAGAATCCCTGTAAAAGGGCTAAATGATACATGTGATCAATATGAAAATCTGAGAGATTACTGTAGAGACTCTGCTCATTGTATCACATAATTGCTGTATATTGAAACAAGCTATACACAGACTGTATTTAATTTTTGACCAGTAATATTGTATTATATTGTTTAATCCTAAGAGCCTATTTTTTTTTAGGTGTTTTGGTTAAGAAAAAAATATTAGAAGGGAATGAAATTAACAGCTTTAGCTAAATGGCTTAGGAAGACAGTGTCCTCTGGTAGGGACAGGAGATACTTATTGTGGCTGTTTAAACTCAAAGGTTAGATGACTGATAACAGGGCATTGTGTGGAGACTTTTGCAGTTCAGGTTCATGCTATCAAACTCTCTAAATGACACCAATATGCAGCTGATAAGGAACCTTAATGGACCTTTCATATCTGTATGGTAACTAGGACATACACCATGTATGGTTATGAGATTATTACCTATAAGACTTCATTCTGATAACTTAACTTCCTGTCAAGTGATGTATTGCAGAAACCGCTTTCAGCTTCTCATCTCTTTTACTACAAGATTGTCCATGAAAAATATCACAGTTTAAAAAATTCACAATTTAAAACCTTCAGGGTTGTTTTAATGGAGGTTACATATCACTATATTGATTATTTTTATCCTATAGATTATATGTATGCACATATACATATCTGCAATGATCTTATATTTTTTATATATATATATATATATATATATATATGCCTAATTACATTTATCCAAATTGGGGCTTCTCAGAAAAGTTACGATATAGATTGTAGAGAATGCAGGGACTCACATATGAAACAAGAATTACTTTTAGAACAAATAGCTAGTATATCTTGAATGTGTTTGTAGTGCTGTTTTTCAAGTGTGTACACAAGCATTTGTGGTTACAAAACATACATTTTTTAAGGCAAATTCGATTCTATCTTTTTATGATCCTCTTGCTCTGAATAATGGTCTCGTCAATTTGAGGCCAAATAAAAGGACAGGCACAGACTTGTAGGTGATTGACTAAGTGTTCGGTTTGGCAAAGACATTTCCAAAAGGCATAAAGATCTAGTAGCAATGTGATACAATCTCAAGAATTCTTGTATATCCTTTGATTAAATAGATTTTGGGGGCCAAATTCTTCTTATATTTCTTTTGAATTTTAACTTGAGATTGAAAAAATCATTTAATGAAAAATAAGGCGAAACATAGTTGAAGTCTCCCTGTGCGTCCTTCAGTAGACCTCTCTAAGTGCCACCTCTCTAACCTTGGGAGTCATCTGTGACTCCTTTACCTCATACCCTTCATCCAATTCATCAGCAAATTCTGTTGGAAATACTGCATATCCAGTGCATCTATGTCATTTTCCTTCCTCACTTGACTACGTCAGTAGCCTCCTACCAGTTTCCCTGCTTCCATCCTTGCCCTGCTATGGTTTATTCTGTACATAGCAGCCAGGGTGATTTTTTAACAACTTGCCTCACATATTCCAAAAACATATATTCTGTCAAAACTATTACTGGATTAATTATATTTTCTTATCATTGTGCTTTTTTCTAATCAATGAATAATGTACCATAAAGGTCTATTATCTTGTGGGCGGAGATGCTTGAATATTTTTGCCATTAAAATGGAGTCCTAGTAGTTGAAACACTTAGGAACAATGGCTGTACTACTCAGAAATCCGAAAGCAACCAGTCTTTAGTACTGGAAAAAAATTTGAGCTATTTACATATAATAGATTGATAAATCTGCTATTTTTTGTTATGAAAAGACTGTAAAGAAAGCATTTACTTTCATAATGGTATATATGTCCCATGACCTCTAAAGTCAAGCTGAAATAATTCATTTCTCCAAAAAAAAAAATCTTACAAAGTAAATATACAAATAAAAGAAAAAATGCAATTAAAAATCTCAGCCTCTATTGAATTACTTTAGAAATAAATGTTGGCTAAGAAACTGATGCATTATAAGAAGCCGCTTGGTCTGCACATGCAAAGGAAAAATTATTATATTAAAAGTTACAGTTTCTAACATTTGTTTCTCATCTGGCATCAAATAAAGTTTAATTGCAAGTTGTTTTATGTCATTTTCTCTTGGGGATATGTTTTCAAAAAGATACACAGGAGGTTCATATGTACACACATCTCATTATTTCTCAGTAGGATTCATGTTTGTGCCACCTACTCATGATTGGAAGCACATACTCTAATGTCTCTGATTTAGGCTTGTACTGGGCTTTTATAACAATATAATTCTTATTTTGCTACATGGTTCTGTAGGCTGTTTCAAAATGAGATTCCAAATTGCCAAAAAAACAAACCACCCAACCCAAAACCCTAATGACTCTCAACAGTTTCTTTGACATATTTAAGCAAAATATTCTGTTCCCTTCAACAAAAAGGCACAAAATTTTGGGTTTGGGTTCGAATTACATTTGGCCAGCAGCTGTTTATAAAATTGAGCAGCAGACAGTGCAATAAAAACAGATTATGTGTGGATTCTGTTTCTTTCCTGGACAGCCTGTCTTGTAAATATTTGCTTTTACCATCAGCATACGAGAGGAAAGCATTAGCCTCTCTCCACAACTTAGAAATGGCTTAAGAGAAATTGTAAAATAATCATGCAGGGACCCACACAAAGTGCCCCTTTTGGTTTCTCTGGTTATTGTTATGAAAAAAAATATTGAAAAGTTCACTACATTTGGTGTTTAAAATAATCTTGTTTAGACCCTTTCTTAATGTGCTGAACAGAAGGCGAAATGAGCTCTGCTTCAGGTCCACTGGGCTGCAGGTCTCTGTTGAATTTTCTTTAATTGAGATCGAAACTTGAATTAGAGCAAAGAGTATCTGAAGATATGTATAATGCCATGATTCCTGTAAAAAAAAAAAGGGGGGGGGCGTTTTTATTTTTATTTAAAAAAATTTTTTTAAAGGAACTCCTTTATTTATTTATTTATTTATTTTTGGCTGTGTTGGGTCTTCGTTTCTGTGCGAGGGCTTTCTCTAGTTGTGGCAAGCAGGGACCACTCTTCATCGCGGCCTCTCTTGTTGCGGAGCACAGGCTCCAGACGCGCAGGCTCAGTAATTGTGGCTCACGGGCCTAGTTGCTCTGCGGCATGTGGGATCCTCCCAGACCAGGGCTCGAACCCGTGTTCCCTGCATTGGCAGGCAGATTCTCAACCACTGGGCCACCAGGGAAGCCCAAGGGGGTCGTTTTTGAAGTGTAGACAAAGGCAGCAACACGGAATCATATTTCCTGGGATTTTCCGATGAGTTGAAATATATCAGTGGCTTTCTACTGCTCTTTGGAGTT
Organism: Lagenorhynchus albirostris; assembly: GCF_949774975.1. NCBI lineage: Eukaryota > Metazoa > Chordata > Mammalia > Artiodactyla > Delphinidae > Lagenorhynchus > Lagenorhynchus albirostris. Next base: position 70,972,875 of record NC_083097.1, read on the forward strand.
TCACCCTTAACAGAGCTTACAAGGCTGGGAAGCTCTGCTCCCTTCCCAGCTCTCCTCACCCACTTCTTGGGGGTACCCTTCCTGTTTCTCACGCTCTACCTGGGCAGGCTTTGGCAGGCTTCCTTTTGGTTAGTCTTCCTGCCAGAGCTGCTTTTCAACATAGGACTAGTGCACAGGCCATGTCCTTTACTTGGAAGGCCTCCTCAACCTCCTCCTCTTCTCCTCAGCCTCCTCCTTCCTCACTTAGGCCTTCTCCTACCTTCCTATCTTACTCAGTCCCCTACATTACTCTCCTCTTATCATTGTGCACCTCTTTTGTAGCACTTACCACAATTGTAATACTTGGTCACCATATTTCTTTTCCAATATACTGGAAGTTCATGAGGCTAGGAACTTTGTTATTGTTCACCATGGTAATATACCAACAGCATGCCTGGCACATGGTAGGCACCCAGATATTTGCTGGATGACTGAAAGGACTCCCACTCTACCACTTTTTATTCCAGACCCCAGGAGATTTTTTTTTTTAAATTTGTTTATTTATTTTTTTGGCTGCATTGGGTCTTCATTGCTGCGCACGGGCTTTCTCTAGTTGTGGCGAGTGGGGGATACTCTTTGTTGCGGTGTGCAGCCTTCTCATTGTGGTGGCTTCTCTTGTTGTGGAGCACGGGCTCTAGGCGCACGGGCTTCAGTAGTTGTGGCACACAGGCTCAGTAGTTGTAGCTTGCGGGCTCTAGAGCACAGGCTCAGTAGTTGTGGCACACGGGCTTAGTTGCTCCGCAGCATGTGGGATCCTCTCGGACCAGGACTCAAACCCGTGTCCCCTGCATTGGCAGGTGGATTCTTAACCACTGTGCCACCAGGGAAGTCCCAACCCCAGGAAATTTAACAGAAACAAATCTCACTTTCTGATCAACATTTCCCTTCCTTGCAACTCAGACTACATCAAGTTATTCTTGGATGTGTACTAGCCATTGTATTTGTCTACCCAGGACATACAAGAACAATATATTATTGATTTGTAATGTCCTGTAAATGTGCCTGTCTAACAAAGTTGGTATACAAAAATCAAATATTTTCTATTCTACTTCAATATTCCATTTTGTATAAAATAGTCATAAACAGTCCCCTCTGAAGGTCATTTTTCCTCAAGGTGATTTGGCAAACAAGGAGTCGGCAGCAACAGGAAAGCCCAGCCTCAGTTTTTTTAGGCACCTTCCCTTCATTTCTCCAAGTAGCTATGTTGTCCTAAATTCTTGGTGCCTCAAGGGGCCCTCTGCCAGCTAGAAACCAGTGATTACAACCTGATACTGTGCAAATGCTATCAGAAAAGTTCTGTCAATCCACTTCTCCTAAGTACTTACCTTGGTTGCTTAGCAAAGGCCATCTATTTAAAATAAATAAATAAAGTGAAATGAAGCACGAATGCAATGGTCTAATCTAGTCGAGAGATTACCTAAGTAATCATTATTTTGGAAAGGGCTCATTTTGTTCTGGCTTAGAATGGACTTGCATTTCCACATGTCACTCTATCAGCCTCCCTCATTATTGCCACTGCAGTTATCAGTGTGGTCCAAGCATTTCTATCTTATCTCTTACCTCCCCCTCCCTGTCCTTATCCATTTGGAACCACTACCTAGGAGCTCTGGCCCTAGAGTGGACTGAGTCCCTGCTTTTCTGAAACCAGCTGGATACAATCAAGAGAACAGAACAGGAGCCCTTTGCGTTTCTCACTTTGGAGAAGGCTCTTGGAAACTTCCCAAGTCCCAATTCTCAGGTTATTGTAAATTCCTTATGTTGTCAAAGGGGCCAGTCCCAAACACAGAGACAAAATTGTCTGTGAAGGTATTTGCAAAAATAAACATGGGCTGATAGCTTTTATTGCTAAGTAAACTGTAGCATCTTTAATTTCATAGTCTAAGCAACAGAACCCTCCCCACTTAACAGGTATAAATGAGGTCAAATGGACTGTCATTAAATCACATTGAACTTTAGAGATGAATAATTCTTTTATTGTTTGATTTTGTTTTCACATTGCTCTGTGCTTGCAGAAAATGGAAACAAAGCTGTTGGTATGTTTAGAAAATTTCAAGATGGCTACTGTCATCTAAATTAGAATTTTGGCGTGTTTCCAGTTCATGTAGAGCCCTGGCCCTTTCTATAATAACAATAATAACAAATGCAAACCTAAAACAGTTTTGGTCCTGAGTTTGCATTCCATCCATCTTCTTTGAAATGTTAAAACATCTGGTTTTAAGGAAAAAAAATCAACTTCAACATGTTTGGAGAGAAAAAGGCAGCCCACAAAATAAATCAGGGTCAAGTGTTGTTATTTCATGGGTAATTATAAAGCAGTCCAATTTATTAGTAAATCTTGCATCATGCTTACTTATAGCCACAACCATTGAAATTGTTCTTAGATTCTCATTGGAAAGTGTCTAAATTACAGGTTTTAAGAATATATGGGGCCAACTATCATGGCAAAGAATGACATGTGGTCTTGTCATACCTTGCTTCCCTAAGTTTTCCATCTTGCAAGTGAAATTGTCTTTGTTTAGTTCATTTTCCCAATTAATTCATGAATTTTTACTAACAGTTACTTGGAAACAAAAAAGACGCCCACAATAAATTATTGAAAAGAAAATGCTTGCTAGTTTAATTGAAGAGCAGATGGTTGGCTCAAAGGGTCTTCTTACTGTGTTTCAATAGCACAGCAAGGAAGAGGGGGACAGGTTGCAGTGGCCCTGTTATGCTAACACAAACAACTTGGAGGAGGGTGAGGCTCAGCATTTTGAGAAAGCCAACTACTTGAGACTTTAATTACAGTTCAAGAAGACTCTGCAGCCTCTCTTTTCGAGCAAAAGGTCTGACAAGGTATCTTTAAGCAAGTCTTCAAGAGAACATAGACCCAGGGTCAAAGGCATGGAGTCCAAAGGTTTTAGACCAGACAATACCTAGACTTAAAGCAAAACCAGCTTCACGTTTTCTCTGACATCATTACAAACTAATAGTAGTCTTACACTGATTGCTGAACGTTTGTCTGCTTCTCCAAAGAACCAGAAATCTCAGTTTTTATGAACTATGAAACAGGTCGATCTCCTAGTGCTCTAAGTTACTTTCTTCTCCTGTTTTTACCAGGTCACCCAGATTAAGGTTGAAGACTGATACCCAGATAAAACAGAATCGGCTTAATTGTGAAATTTAGCAATTAGATAAGGAAAGCACATTTAATGGTTTTCTCTTTGGGAAATGTGTGTGTGTGTGTGTGTGTGTGTGTGTGTGTGTGTATACGTGTATGTATATTTTAACCTTTTTTCTCTCTGTCAAATACATTAAACTAAGCCTCAAATACTATTTAGTCCCACTATAATTTAAAAAACAAAAGGAATTTAGGCAGTGATGCCAAATATCTGGATGGGAATTAGAGTATTTGGTAAAATACAAAACCCAAACCAAACCTGGGTGCATTGTCCGACTCCAAACTTCTGATTATGTTAGAACAAATTATCTGACATTTATCTGGATAACTGCCAAAAAATCTACAAGTGAGTAAAATCTGGATAGGTACTACAAAATCCTTAAATAAAAAATGCGTATAGTTTTACTCATGGGTGTGGTCTCTGATCATCAATCAGAGCCTACGTATTCTTATTTCACTTAGAATTCTAACAGACTTGGCTAACTTGGTTCCTACATTGCAATAATTTATACATTGTGATTAAAGGGAAAAAAAAACTACTTGAGACAGGAATGTCAGTAGCAAAAAGAAGTGATAGTTGATAACAAGGAAAATGGCAGAAGAGCTCTTAAAGAACTCAGGAGACACTGTAAACTAGATCTATTTAATGTGAGATCAAAGACTACAAACCCTAAGGCTATTTATTGTTTCTCAAACATCCCTGGTAATAAGAATCACCAGGGAGGCTTGTTTAAACACTCAGCTTTTCCACTTCTTCTCTTGGAGATTCTGATTCAGTGTGTCTGGGATAGGACCCAGGAATCCATACTTAACAAATAATACAAACAGTTTTCAACAATGTTTGGCAAACACTACTTCAGAAGTATCAGAGCTTATACAAGTGATAGCCCTAAGACATTAAGAAGAGGCTTAATCATATGCTTCATTCTCTGTTTAAATGGTTAGAGGACAGTTTAACAATATTATTTAAATATTTCTATTAACAATGGGATATTTAAAGGGGTAAGTTCTAGTAGGTGTTAAGATTCACTTCTCTGTTACTGATCATTGACAGGTTGCTTGTTGAGACAAAGAAGTGTGTAGAGAGCCATCCTCAGTGAAGAGCCTGTAGGGATGGTGAATGATAGGATTTGGATTAAGCTTGAACTCCTCAAGGATAGCATTCTACATCGTTATCATCATCAAGTAGGAAACAAGTATCTGTAGAAAACGTATTATTTCATTATTTTCGTTGGAATTTCAGTTGAAATGGTGTTTATTTGTGTAATTGGGGAATTACTGAAAACATCTTTCAGGATTTTATTTCCTCTTTCAGTAAAGATTTTAGCACTGACTTCTCGTGGTCTCAAATACTGCTATCCTTCTAGGGGACTTCAGTATCCATTTGGATGACCTTCCTAACAACCTAGACTTTCAGTCCCTTGTCCTCAATGTCAGTATGATGTTTGTCTCTAAGGCACTTTAGCTGTCCTATTCCATTGCTGTACACCAGATTTTGTTATAAGCCCAGTCTTCTTCCAAAGCATAGAATTCAACCATCCTGCTCCATAGTGTTTGAGTTTTATGCATTCTGTTCTTACATTTACTTTTTTCTACCACACAGTTTCTGGGAAGTGTGGGAACTTCTGACCCCTTGTCTCTTCTTCCTGTCCCTCTAAACAAGTCTGCTTTTATCTTCACATCTTTCCCAACCCAACTTGGATATGCTGTCAGTATCCTTAACTGTCTTGCCCCCCTTGTCCTTCTATCATAACTTTTCAGAAGTCCCAATGATAGATAAATCTAATGGGGCCAATCTTAGATCGGTGCAGTTCCACAGCTTATGGAAATCAAACAAACTTGAAGATAGATGCCACTGTATATATATTACATGACCTCCAAAATCAATGTCTCTCTACAGGGCCCAGCTATACTTCTGCATATCCTTAGTTGGCTCCCTCCATTGTGTTCCATGGTGGTACTTTCCACACTTCTCTATGTTCCTTGAACCTCTTATCTTTCCTTCTTCTCCCTTGCTCTCAACAGATAATCTTGTCTCTAACTTCAAAGAGAGAATGTGAGCCATCATAAAGCCATCATTGAAACTCTGTCAACAATGTGCCATCTTTCAACTGTGACAGTACTTTCTTTTGTCTGTGATTAATGCTGCTACCCATGGCTTGGAACATTCTTATCTCTCTTTTCACTTTATTCTGTCCTTACTGATCAGTTTTCACAGTTCAAATATTTCTCAGTTAAAAAAAAAAAAAGCCTACGTACAAACCTTCTTTCTTCCTCGGAGCCCCCCTACCTTGACATGTATCTCTTCTGCGATTCAGGGTTAAAGTTATTTACTGAGTTGTATACTCAACTGCCTTTGTTTCTCACGTTTACTTACACTTTAACCTAAATAACTTGGCTTCTCCTTCTAGGACTCTGATGAATTTGTTCTTGCCAAGTTTACAGATCTATGCCTTTATCATTAAGTCCAAAGAACCGTTCTTAATCCATACTTGACTTGATTTTTAAGAAACATTGGATACTGTAGACCATAAACTTTTTGAAATATTCTCTTTTCTTGGCTTTTGAAACCTCATATCCTTCTTGCTTTTCTATTCTCTTTATCTCTTTTGCAGCATCTTTTAACTACCTGTTAAGTTTGATTTTCCTATGGTCCAAATTATTGGTCCTTTACTTTTCTCACTTGGTATACTAATTTGTGCTATAGTTTCTGTAGCATCTATGTTTTGATGACTCTCAACTCACATCTTCAAACTCTATCCCTCTGTTAAGATTTCTGAGTTGATTAAACCATGCTGCATATCACTTCTAGGCTATTTTATATGGTGTATTCTTGGCCTGGGGTATTTTGATGACCCCAACTCTTTAGGTCTTAGCCTGGGTGTCTCTTTGAGAAAGTCTTTCAGAAAGTCTTCCTGATCACTCAAGTTGGGCTAGAGGGCTGTGCTCTGTGCTCCCGTAGCAACTTATAGTTCCCCTCTTTTATTCATCATCCTATTTGTACTCCCCATTAAACCAGCTGCTCCTCGGGAAGAGGGTCTGTGTATCTTGGTCACCACTGGGGCAGAGTTCCTAGGACAAAATATGTGCTCTCTTAAGAATAAGTTAGTGAATGAGTATATATCCAGATATAGGAAACTTCTTTATGCAAGATTGGAGTAAGACATGAGAAGTAAAAACTTTTTAAGATGAGATAGTAACAGATACAGTCTTTGTCAAAAAGGAAAGTACTGTTTCTTTCCTGGACTTTCTGCCCTGAGAGATTTTTCACAGGGCTTGTAAGCATAGCTGAATTTTACTAATATCGAGATAAAATAGTATCAAAATATTGAGTTCATTAAGCAGGTTTTTTTTTTTTTTTTTTTTTTTTGCGGTATGTGGGCCTCTCACTGTTGTGGCCTCTCCCGTTGCAGAGCACAGGCTCCGGACGCACAGGCTCAGCGGCCATGGTTCACGGGCCCAGCCGCTTTGCAGCATGTGGGATCTTCCCAGACTGGGGCATGAACCCGTGTCTCCTGCATCGGCAGGCGGACTCTCAACCACTGCGCCACCAGGGAAGTCCCAGCAGTTATTTTTTATTGGTCTCTGATGACACTTCTCTAGTTCCCTTTTCTATAACTACCCTAAATTACAACATTTCTCCAACTTTAAACACCTTGATCATACCTCTCTCCATACCTTTCAATTCTTCCTCCCAAGGGGGAGGGTGGAACATGTGTTTGAAAGAATTTTATCCCTAACACAATCCATGTGACCTCCATGTCTTCTAAAATGATTTCTGGTGAGAATGCTAGTGATTGTGAGGATCACATGTAATTTCCTGCTGAGCTGTTTAGCATGTGCAAATTACCATTTGACCTCCATAGTGACATATTTGTCATAGCAATTTTCACTTCTAGTGAAACGAGTTAAACTGCCTCAGTAAAAGTGATTTTAAGCAGTAATTCTTCATACAAAACTTTCACATGGATCTGCCACTATGTGTTTTACAGATTGATACCTGGGCTTCGGATATTTCTTTTCATGTTGTTTTTAATAAGAAGCACAATATTTCCATAACTCATATTTGGAATGGTTCCTGGTTTTGAAAGCAGATTATTAAAACTGAGCATATGGAGGTCTTAAAGTAGAACCTTATGGAGGAAAAACAGTTGATCAAGTCTATTTTGCAGCATTGGAAAATTAAATACTTGCAAAATCTTGGTAAAGCAAGGTTTATTCTTTGTAACTTTTATAAATCTTGAATTAGTGAACTATCTGTGTTAGGTAAGTTAATAACCACATTGAAAACTCTTTCGTCCTGATTATTTTAAAACAATCAGATTGTTCCTTTGCCTACATTTTTTCTCCAGATGATTGTATTGCTTGGAAGCAGTCAATGAACTTTTAAGAGAGAATCTTGAAAAGGAAGTTGAATTTTCAGTGATAGACTTTGCAGATGAAATATTAGAGAATAAGGTGAGGTTAACCCCAAGTAAATAGAATGATAAAATGAAAACCTAATTGAAAGAACTTGTTCCTTGCATGCCAAAAATACAGTACCATAGCAAAGTTTGTCCTTGATTCAAATTCAGTACATACATACATTCACCTCTCTCCTCCATGGACTTGCTATTTTCTCAAAGGAATATAATCAGAATTTTATACTATCCAAATGTACATAGTGATTGCCTTTATTTCTTCACCAAAATTTCCTAAGTATCAAACGTCCACACTCTGCTATGCACTTGATATGCAAAGACAAATAAGATACTATGCCTTAAACAACTTTAGCAGGAAAAAAAAAAGGAAAATTGTAGTGGTATATGAGACATGTACCCCTGGAAGTGTATTTAAGGGGCAGTGGGAATACTGAACCAATTAGGTGTACACTAGATGGACACAGGTAGGAAGAAATAAGTGCATTTGCAAAAACAGGGAGCCATTAAGAATGTATGTGTTAAAAGAATCGTGCTTAGTTTAGTAGGGTTAGATTTCAGGATGCAACTGAGAGAGTAGCAAATGATGGCTCTGCAAAGACAAGCAGAGCATATTTTTATGGCCAGTAGGAAGCTGATCACAGTTTTAAGCAGAGATGTACAACAGTTTTAGTCAGATTTGCTCTTGGAAAGATGTTTCTGGCATGGAACCTGGATTGAAGGATGGTCAAATTGTATTGAGACCTCTTAGAAGACTGTTGCACCCAAAGATGATGAGGGCTTTGAACGCCAACCATGCATTGAGAAAAGAAAGGTGGGACATATTTGATACATTTTGAAGGAAGGCATAACTGATGGGATTTAATGAGCTTTTGAATGTGGGAAAAGAGAAATCATAGATGGCTCTTGAGCTTCTGAGTGGGGTGGATGGGCTTATCTTGGTGCTGTTAACCAAGAGAGGATTTTAAGGGAGTGATCAGCTTGGGAAGAGAAGAAATTGGAATTCAGTTTCGGATTTGTTCATTTTAAGGAACCGGTAAGACATCTATGTAGACATGTCTAGTAAACTTTTAAAAATATAAGCCTAAAGGTCAAAGACAGAGGAAGTCTGAGGAATAGATTGTAAATCATCATCATTCAGAGATGATGTTTAGTAAGATTGGATTACATTTTGACTTGATTAGCTTGATGTTTCTGTTTTTACTCATGGGATACTTGGATGAAACCATTTTGTTGTATCCACTTGGTATTCAGGAGGATTAGAATTAGTAATTTTTAAAAAGCTAACTAACGTTTAATAGCTGTTTTCGAGGAATTAGTAAAAATGTTAATGACATCAAAACCACAGAGTTGAGGAAGCTGCGTCAAAGGTCGTCTCCAAAACATGTCCATCAGAATATCTTGCCCCTCAGAGAGTGCATGGAATGAGAAGAGGATCAAATTTTGAGAAATTCCAGCATTTAGGAGGCAGGCAAAGGAGAAGCAGCAAAAAATAGAAGGAAATTAGAGACTTAGAGGAAGAGTTAGAAGAAAGTACTAGTCTAATGAATGTTAAGGGATGGAGAATTTGTGAGGAAGAAGAAAGAAAGCTGCTGCGGATTGGCCAGATAGGAGCCTATTGCTAACCTTGGTGATATCAGGAGGTGTCAAATCGTGGGGCAAAAGTCTAAGGAAAATGGGCGGGGGAAATGGAAGCAAGAAAGATGTCAAAAAATCTGCTGCAGAAATTTTATGAAAATAAGAAGGGAAATGCTGTAGTAGTGTGAAAAAGATTTATGATCAAGATGAGGGTCTTTTGTTCTTTGTTTTGTTTTATTTTGTTGGTTTGTTTGTTTGCAGGGGTGTAGGGGTGAAGGATGGGGTATCTGAGAGTATTTGAAATGGGAGGAAAGGAGCTAGTAGAGAGGGAGGGCTTGAGCATACAGGAAAAGATGATGATTCTTTGTAAGATAGAAGGAAAGGTAATAACTGCTGTAGGAGAGGGGAGGGAACCACATCTTCCCCTCTGACACCATGAAAAGTTTAGTAAAATACAGGTACCAAAATAGGTAAGTTTATTTGTGTGTATGTTTAGGGGGGAACACGCTGAGGAAACAACTTCATTTCATACTGCTGCCATTTCTTCTTTGAAGTCTGAGCTACTGAAGTTATTAATTGAGGTGAAGGGGGTAATGGTGAGCAGAGAGGGTAAAGGATGTGGGTAAATGTTTAAAAGAACTGCCCTAATGAGTATAAGCTTATTAGAGGAAAGTAAACATATATGCAGACATGCTAAGAGACAGTGCAATATTTTATGAGGAGCCAATCTGAGATTTGAAGAAAGGAAAGAAGGAAGGGAGGAAGGGAGAGAGAGGGAGAGAGTACCAGCGTAGATAAATTTACAGATGTGTGTTTCAGGTAGGAGGGGGCTGTGGAGAGAAGGGAGATACTGAGTAGAGGGAATTTAGCCTTAAGAGCCTCTAATTTCTGGGTTTAGCTGGAGGCAGGCAATTAAAGGGTGGAGTGAGAGGCCATTGATATGGGTGAGTTTGATAATGGTTTTGAGTGGCTGCTTTGAGGGTTGGAAAGGGATTTGATTAGCAGCATGTAAAATGATTGTAGAATTAGGATGCTAAAAATGCCTCAGATTGGAAAGTGTAAATGTGTAATGCCATCAATCTGCCTGGTGTGTGTGTGTGTGTGTGTGTGTGTGTGTGTGTGTGTGTGTGTGTGTGTGTTGAAAATGATAAGCACATCTTTGTGGAGGAGTGGAGAAGGGTTGGGGATTGTTAGGGGGGCCATGAGAAGGACAAAGGGGTAAGAAATGTGAAGACTCTGGTGAGGAAGTAAAGAAGTAAAGATGAGTTTAAAAATTTAATCTATTAAAACCAAAAGGATGAAAGTAACTAAATATTCTCCATAAATCTTAACTTTTGATTGTCCATTCAATTTACTGTAATTTGGAGGAACTTTATTTCTTCTATTAATGACTGCTTTGTAGTTCAGTTATACTTGAGAGCAGAGGTCATGTGTTTTGGTTTCTAGTAAAGTGCCTAGAATAGTCACATGCAAGTAGCAGATGCTAGCCAATGTTTTTAGACAGGTGTTATCCAAAAGCGATTCCTGTTGTCTAATTAAATTCTAGGAAGAAACAATGAAAATAAAGTTGTATATTTGATTATTTTACATTTTAATTTCTTAATTTTTCACAGAAGTATAGTTGATGGGGATGGGTTTATAGAGAACTCATGATATTGCTGGACAGTTTTAGATAAAAAGTTTATCTAGTAGATAGTATTGTCTATAAAGGCAAGGAAGCGAGAAGGAGAACCAAAGCTCAAACATAGCTGGAATTAAAGGCTTTGGATGCAAGAAGACACTAAATAAGAAGCCAGGCTAATGTAAACTCTTCTACAGCAATATAAATAATTTTATTTTATATTAAAAACAGTGAGTTGGAAATATGAAGATGAGGAGACAAGGAATGAGGGATATCAAGTTAAAGAAGGTAATTTAGTATTTGCAGTGCTTTTAAAATAATCAAAAGACTAAACTCTCCTGAATGAACATGAACCAACATTCAGTTCTTCAGACCAAGACGAGCTTTACAATTACAAGCAGGACACTCAACCTTAGATCTTTCTTAGAATTCTGTAATTATATGACCATATCCTCTTTGCTCATGGGACAAAATAAGAAACAGAAGATCCGAAGTAAGAAATTATTTTATTCCTTATTTCCTCGCACTTGATATTTAATAAGGTCCACTAAACTAGAAAAGCATTTGTATCTTATAAATATTTGTTTCTGTGAACAAAAAATAAGATCTTTTATGTTGTTTCCTTGAAGGAATTTTAGTTAATGCCCTGTGGTACCCCCTTAGATTTTCTGGACCCTCCAGAGCCTTGTCTCCACTAATGTTATCTCCATCCTGCCCAAAGGAGCAGGGCTAACTTTGCTATAGTGCTTAACAGGATGAGGGAAGTGGCAGTGGAGAAACCAAACAATGCATTGACTCTAATTAAGGCTGCTTTTAAACATGTGCTACAAAGGTAAAGACATATGGTATGTTATAAGAGATTATGTCTCTGATTCATGGGTAAGCCTTTTTAAAAAAAGAAATTTAAATAAAAATAGAATTTGATGTGCAGGATTTGTCATCATTAAGCTGTATACCTATAACCATGCGTTTCCTGTAATAAAATCCTTGTAGCGTGTTTCAGAATTACACGGTCAATTAAGCTCTTAAGTATCTAAAGCTTGGTCAAATTTTATTTTATTTTTTTATTTTATTTTATTTTTGAAAAAAGGGGCTTGTGGTTAGAAGAGGGGAAAAAAAAAGCAAGACTAATAATAGTAAAGAGGAGATTTATACTATAGAGCAAAATAAGACCAGAAATAAAATATTTGAGTAGAGCACAGTATCAAGAACAAACTTTTACATAATTAGGCCCTTCATAGTATGTATTAAATAAGGACTGACTGAATGAGTGAATGAATGACTTTCCTTTCAATTTGTATGCTCTAAAGATATACCCTGACAAACTTGAGAGACAAAATCTCTGCCCCTTACTGACTGTCTGACTAGAAAAACAATGAGGAGGATAGAATTGGGAAGAGAGAGGTTATAATGGGGAAAAAAATCACATAAAGAGAACAAGAAAATATCCTCAGGAGGAAAGAAAATTTTAAAAATTACTATGATATTTTTTGAATGTTTTCTTCAGGTCAGTGTATTGCTTCCACTTATTATAATGCTGTACTTTAAGCACAACAAAGCTTAAAGCTTTAGCTCAACAAAGGTGAAATGTTTGACAGAGTATATTTTTACTTATATAAAGGTATACTTTATTATTATTCCCATCTTTTACTTTTGTTATTTTGATTATATCAAGAAAACTAACGTGTGATATCCTATTGTTTTAAAAATGTAGCTATTATGTTAGCCACTACTGATCTCTAGAGATTTCTCCTAATTGAGTAACCTAACAGGCTTAAACTGTCTATTGCTAAGTCTCTCACACATTTAAATGATTTATCTTTACCTGGTGTTGGCACTTCTTAACTTTTTAATCATAAATGGTTTTATAATGCAGTTTCCAATCTCCATTTGTTATGTTCAGCAACTTGATTCCTGTCTCTGGAAATATTCACAATATGTATACATCAATCATCAATAAAATAGTTTAAAAAGCAGCACATATTATTATGACAATTATCTTTAAAGTTTTGTAGTAAAATATGCATATCAAATTCACCATTTTAACCATTTTTAGAAGTATACAGTTCTGTGGCATTAAGTACGTTCATATTGTTATGCAACTATCACCACTATCCATCTCCAGAAATTTTCATCTTCTCCACTAAAACTCTATACCCATTAAAAATTAACTCCCCATTACCCCGTACCCCCAGCCCTTGGCAACCACTATTCTACTATCAGATATATGATTCACAAATATTTTCTCATCTGTCTCTATATATTTGGCTACTCTAGGTATCTCATATAAGTGGAATCATACAGTATTTGTACTGTTGTGACTGGCTTATTTCACTTAGCATAATGTCTTCAAGGTTCATGCATGTTGTAGCAAGTGTCAGAATTTTAAGGCTGAATAATATTCCATTTAATGTATATACCATATTTTGTTTATCCATATTCTCACCAATATTTGTTATTTTCTGTTTGTTTTTGATAATTGCCATCCTGTTTCATGTATAGTGGTATGTCATTATAGTTTTGGTTGATACTTCCATAGCGATTAGTGACTTGAGCATCTTTTCATATGCTTATTGGCCATTTGTCTATCTTCTTTGGAGAAATGTCTATTTAAGTCCTTGCCCATTTTTAAATTGGGTTATTTGTTGTTGTTGAGTTGTAGGAGTTCTTTATATATTCTGGATATCAACCCCTTATCAGATATATGATTCACAAATATTTTTGCTCATTCTGTAGATTGCCTTTCCATTCTGTTGATATTGTTCTTTGATGCAAAAACATTTTTAAAATTTTAATGAAGTCCAACTTATCTATTTTTTCTTTTGTTGCCTGTCTTTTGGTGTAATATCCAAAAATCATTGCCAAATCCACTGTCATGAGACTTTTCCCCTATGTTTTCTTCTAAGTGTTTTATAGTTTTAGCTCTTATGTTTAGGTCTTTGATCCATTTTGAATTAATTATTGTATATGATGTAAGATCAGGGTCCAAATTCATTCTTTGGCAGGTGGATATCAGTTTTCCTAACATCATTTGTTGAAATGATGTACTTTCCCCATTGAATGGTCTTGACACCCTTTTTGAAAATTGTTTGACCATATACAAGTGTTTATTTCTGGGCTTTCTATTTCTGAAAGTTTTTCCACAAGTGAACAATACTGTTTTCTTTTTTTAAAAATAAATTTATTTATTTATTTTTGGCTGCGTTGGGTCTTCGTTGCTGTGTGTGGGCCTTCTCCAGTTGTGGCAAGTGGGGACCACTCTTCGCTGTGGTGCATGAGCCTCTCATTGCGGTGGCTTCTCTTGTTGCGGAGCATGGGCTCTAGGTGTGTGGGCTTCAGTAGTCATGGCATGTGGGCTCAGGAGCTGTGGCTCACAGGCTCTAGAGTGCAGGCTCAGTAGCTCTGGCGCATGGGCTCGGTTGCTCCGTGGCATGTGGGATCCTCCTGGACGAGGGCTTGAACCCGTGTCCCCTGCATTGGCAGGCAGATTCCCAGCCACTGTGCCACCAGGGAAGTCCCTACTCTTTTTTTTTTAATTAAAACTTAATTTTTTTAGAACAGTTTAAAGTTCACAGCAAAATTGAGGGTGAGGTACAGAAATTTTCCATGTACCCCTTGCCCCAGTTGCAACAGTTATTTTTTAAAGAACTTTTTGTTTGGGAATATTTTAGATTTACAGAAAAGTAAGAAAGATAGTGCAGAGAGTTTCTATATACCCCTCACGTAGTTTTCCCCATTATTAACATCTTATATATCACCATGCTACCTTTCTTTTTTCTTTTCATGCTACCTTTCTTGAAATGAAGAAACCTACTAACCTCCAAACTACTCAAATATCACCAAATTTTCCATTAATGTTCCAGGATCTAATGCATAATAACACATTGTATCTATTTGCCATATTTCCTCAGTCTCCTCTGATCTTTGATAGTTTCTCAGTCTTTCCTTGTTATTCATGACCTTGAATGTCTTGAGGAGTACTAGCCATGCCTTCTATTGAATATCCCCTGATCTGGGTTTGTCTGATGTTTTTATCATCATTATACCAGAATTATGAGTTTTCTAAAGAATATTACAGAGGTGAAGTACCCTTCTCATCTACTACATCAGAGGGCACATTATACCCATGTGACATCACTGATGATGTTAATCTTTATTGCTTATTAAAATAGTGTTTTCAGGGTTTCTCCATTGTAAGCTTACAATTTTTCCTATTCCATACTCTATTCATTAGAAGTGATCACTAATTGCAGACTATACTCAAGAGGAGGGGAATTAAGCTCCACCTCCAGGAGGGGAGAATCTACAGATACAGTTAAAATTCTTTAAGGATTTGTCTCTTCTTCCCATAAACAAATGATAAATAAATATATTCATTTATTTATGTTAGTGTGGACACATGGATATTTATTTTATACTTTGGGCTGTAACCCAGTACTCCATTATTTATTTTGTTGATCAAATTGTTCCAGCTTTGGCTTTTGGGGGGCTCTTTTAGGTTGACTTCTGCTTTGGGCACATGCTCCAGTCCTTTATTTCTTGTGCTAGTACTACAAGATGCTCCAGTCTTATCAGTTTTATCTTGTATTTTCCTTACCTCAGCTCTAGAATCAGCCATATTTTCATTTCTGCAGTCATTTGGTTCCTTTTTTTTCTTTTTTTTTAGAGAATGGTATTTAAAAACCAAGAACTGACACAAATTAATTTTTCAATGCTATATATTGCTTTTTGTTTCAAGATGAGTTGTACTGGCTTTCTGTTTAGTTAATTAAAATTTGAAATGTATTTAATATAAAGGGAATTATTTATATCAATTTCCATATACAAGTTGATAGTACCAATGTGGAATTAACATGGAATGTGCTTTGTATTACTTTTCCAGTAGTGGTAATGAATTGTTAGTGATTGATCCATATCCTTTGGCTGGAGAAATAGAAGTGGAAACCTGGAATTCATCACACCATCTTCTCAACAAAACCAAAGCCATGCAAACAGTGTGATAAACATAGATGTCCAGTGGTTTTCTTAAACAAAGAGTTTACTTTATGATTCATCCACATTATAGAAACTGTCTTAAAGTTATGTATAATTCTTGGAAAATTCACCACCAAGGGAGTTCCAAATTTTCCAGAAGAACTTGCCATGAGGACAGATCCATAGAGAATCATTGCCCATTGGAGACATTTTTACTTCTTTTGGTTGGAAAACATTGAATCAAGTATTCTTTACTTTGTAAAAGATGGCAGCTTAAGGGAAATTAAAAACAAATCTTTTCCATTGGTATTTGAAAAGTCTTTGAAATACAGAAAGCAGTAAGTGTTCATATCCTTTAGCTTTAGGAAAATTAACCAGTGATTCTTTTTTTCAAACTTTTTTTTTTAAATTAATTTATTTATGGCTGTGTTGGGTCTTCGTTTCTGTGCGAGGGCTTTCTCTAGTTGTGGCAAATGGGAGCCACTCTTCATCGCAGTGCGTGGGCCTCTGACTATCGCGGCCTCTCTTGTTGCGGAGCACAGGCTCCAGACGCGCAGGCTCAGTAACTGTGGCTCACGGGCCCAGTTGCCCTGCGGCATGTGGGATCTTCCCAGACCAGGGCGCGAACCCGCGTCCCCTGCATTGGCAGGCAGACTCCCAACCACTGCGCCACCAGGGAAGCCCTAACCAGTGATTCTTATTCAACTTTAATTCCATGTCTTCGAAAAGAAACACAATTATTTTTATTTTAAATGAAAATGGTAATAATGTACTGTTTAGCAGATTTAGTAGTCTTTATTTTTATTTTATTTTTTTTTATGTGGTACGCGGGTCCCTCACTGCTGCGGCCTTTCCCGTTGCGGAGCACAAGCTCCGGATGCACAGGCTCAGCGGCCATGGCTCACGGGCCCAGCCGCTCCGTGACACGTGGGATCCTCCCGGACCAGGGCACGAACCCGTGTCCCCTGCATCGGCAGGCGGACTCTCAACCACTGTGCCACCAGGGAAGCCTAGTAGTCTTTATTAATAAAAAATTGAGAAAAAGAAAATAAAAGGATCTTATGATACATGTGAATCTTTTCATCTAGAATATAGTACTTATTGCTGTTAGTACATATGATCCATTCTGTGTATCTGTGAAACTCCACTTTTAATGATTTTTAAATTTTTTAAAAAAGAAACAAGAAAGAAATGTACTTACTTTTAGGATTACTGAAAATAATACTGAACACAGTAGGTGAGAAGTTATAATTCTTCTTAGGTACTATACAAGATCCAAATCCCTTACTTTCTCTATATGAAGAATGAATGAAGACTTAGACTATTTATATCTTCCTAATTATCAATGATTTATGTACACTATGTATTCTTATAACCCTGACTATAGAGTAGGATTTTTTTATAGTTGGAGTCTTAAATCTAAAAAAAAATTCTAGCCAAATGATTTTGATTGAGATTGTCTAAAAATAAAAATCTGCCACGGTTACCATGGGTTTATCATTCCTCCTGTGGACCACATTCAGCCCTCTTTTTGTACATAGAATTCTCATTATTGTCCCTCAGTCTGCACTGCTTTTTGCATTGGACTTTTAAATATATACAGTTGCTTTCAATTGCGAGATTAAACAAGATTTATAGTAAAGATGATTACATGGCATGTATATATCTATTGCGATTGCTACAGGTTTATTTGTATTTTTGTAACACAAAGGTGGCCTTGAGGATTGAATACCATATGTGCAAAACTAAACTAGTTTTCATACACTCCTTATGTGCTTATCGATTCATTATATAAATAAATTTCCTGCCTTACAGGTACTTAAAAATTTGCATTAAGGATATCTTAGGAACGTTCTGTACATTCTAAGCTCAGTTCTAAGCTCTAAGCAGCGCACAACTAAATTTTGCCTTGACTAAGTGAAACAAAACAAAACAAAAAACTGCCTCATTTAAGGTAGTGATTAACGTGGGTATGGCTTATGTAACCAGGTCTGTCCTTGTATTTCTAGGTGCTTCTTGATATCAGGATCAACAGATGACCTCATTGACCCTATTATAAATCTGTTTTAGTAGAAATAAGCATATTTGTAAGCAAAGTTTTACTCGCAGCCTGTTTTTTTTTTTTTTTTTTTTTATCCTGTAAGATAGCTGTCTGAAATACCCCATCTGATGTGCAGTCAAGGGTAACCTGAAGAAATTAATTGAGATTACATTTGTTTTAAACTCCCTTGTGAGCTGTTAATTTTATTACTTTATGTAGTTGTCAGCTGTGGTGTTCTTCTGATCTCTAGTTGTGGTCAAAACATTAGCCAACAAAGCTGTGAAAAGCTTGGACAATAACTCAGGTAACTTTCCAATTAAAAAGAATATAATCCTCAAATCCCACTTTAATTGAGAACCTGCTAGGGTAAATAAAATCATCCTCCTTGTCCCATCAAAAACCCAGGGTAAATGGAAAATAGTAATGAGTTGTTAGCAAGAGGAATGTTTGTGTAAAAACCATAAAACTAGGTGAAACAGATAAATGTAGAAATGTATTGTCAGTATTATGCTGTACTTAATCTAAACCGGTAATATGAGGATTCAGTAGTAATACTGAGGCAACTAACTCCATAGAGTAGGAGATCCATTATGGTCAGTTTGACAGATAAGGCAGCTGTAGGTATACTCTCAATTTTGGTTCTGTTAGTCTATGTAGACTATATACTATGTAATGGAAAGTTTCCTATTGTATTTGTACTAAAAAGTAACAACAATTTCAGTGCTCGTTTTAACATGATTGTATTGTAATCAGCAGGGTTTTAAAAATTGACTCAAAGGTTAATCTTGGTGATCATCACATTATACTCACTCTTATTCTTATCAGTTATATATAGTGGCAGATTGCAAGCTTTCCTTATTATCTTGTTAAATCAAGAGGTGAAAGCCTTTCAGTGCTTCTCTTTTTAAACATCTTTTATTAATGCTAATATGCCAGATGGGAGAAATTAAAATGGTTCTGTTCTTTATGCTGCCGCTACCCACAATTTTACCACATCATTTGCTGGTTAAGGAAGCATATGAAAATGGTAGGTAAAGCACACAGTTGTAAAAGTTCAGAAATGATGGAATTCCTTGTCTAAGAGAAACCTTTATTTATTTATTAAAAAAATTTTTTTTTTGATGTTGGGGGTAGGAGTTTATTAATTAATTTATTTTTACTGTGTTGGGTCTTCGTTTCTGTGTGAGGGCTATCTCTAGTTGTGGCAAGCGGGGGCCACTCTTCATCGCCGTGCCTGGGCCTCTCACTATCGCTGCCTCTCTTGTTGCGGCGCATGTTCAGTAGTTGTGGCTCACGGGCCCAGTTGCTCCGCGGCATGTGGGATCTTCCCAGACCAGGGCTTGAACCCGTGTCCCCTGCATTAGCAGGCAGATTCTCAACCACGGCGCCACCAGAGAAACCTTTATTTTTATTTGACTGGAAAAAAATGCCATCACTCTCTGAACATTGACAAAGCAAGAATTAATATACTTGGAACTCATATACAGTGTAATATTTCCCTGTTATTTATGTTTACTTTACTCTTAAATTCCAGACAATAGTTGGCAAGATGATTATTCAAGAATAATCCCCTTTGATCCATTGGGTTAATTGTCCAGAGCAACAAAGTTCATTTAAATGTTGCTTCTTTCCCGTTTT
Organism: Lagenorhynchus albirostris; assembly: GCF_949774975.1. Taxonomy (NCBI): domain Eukaryota; kingdom Metazoa; phylum Chordata; class Mammalia; order Artiodactyla; family Delphinidae; genus Lagenorhynchus; species Lagenorhynchus albirostris. The sequence goes on from NC_083097.1 coordinate 70,992,344, forward strand.
CTCATCCTTAGGGAAATCAGTGGCTCAGGTGGGTGCCTACTTACTTTTTTTTACAGGTCTTTGGGAATAGGTATAAAACATTTGATCAGGTTAGACCTATCTGTCTAGGAGAGTAGTTTTAAGCCTTCAACTTTTCCATAGGTTCACCCAGTTAAGCTTTAGATCCTAAGCAATTCACAGAGTCTCAACGGTTATTCCACCCCATCTTTAAGTTTTGAGAAGCAATATTGAGATGCACATAACGTGCTTTTATTATAGGGATAAGCTTGAATTGACTATAACTTTTGCTTAAGTTAAATCATTTGAAGCTTACGTTTATAATATTTAATACTAATTGAAAACAATTTGAAACATGTTACTTTCTACCCATCCCTTAACAGATCAGGTCTTTCTGGTTGAGAACTCTGGGTTCAGGAAAGGTCCAAAGTTTTTCTGTTCTTTAAGGTGGAAAACCAAGATTACTAATGGTATCATTGCTTTTAGTGGAATCCCCAGTATGAATTGAAGATGAGTGCAGTATTCTTTGATTCTGCTCTTAAATCAGGAAGTGCCTTCTGTTTTCTTCTCTTCTGATTTTGATTTGACTGCACTACTCTCTATGCATCTCTTCCCTGGTATGTCTCCCACAGTCCAGGTATGTCCAGAGATCAAAAAGCAAATGCTATAAATTAATGGCCATATATTAGTTTATAAACTTGAAAATTGCATTAGACTAAACTTGCCCAGGATATCTTAGATCTATAGCAGAAGAGAAGAGTAGATGAAAGTCACTGTCAGTTGTTGGAAAGAGAATAATGGGAAGTCAAAAGCACAATGAAACTAGAGTAAAAATACCTGTATTCAAGGCCAGGATCTTAAAATTTATTAATGTGCCATCTCTAGTGAGTCAGTTTCTCTGAGCTTTAATTCTTTACTGGCAGTCGTTCAGTCATATAGCGTTGCATCCATTCACTAAAACATGTACTTTTTGAGGACACATGATATGTCTGAAGCTTTATTTTCTTTACAAGATTGTTGATGTGGGAAACACATGAAATATAAAATATGTCATAAATTATGTTCACTTTGTTTCTATGGCTTATTTTGCAAAGACACACATAAAGATTTTTAATATCTCTTATGGGTATAGTTTTCCCTCTGTATTGACTTTACTACATTTAATTCAATTTTTAGATTATTTAAAGTATCAATGGTATGTTTACATAATTATACATCTGGAAAGATAACCAAAAAGTTATTTCAGTCTGTAAAGAAGACATATGTTTGGAATTGAGTTTTCCATCTAGTTCTGCTGCACATTCATGTCAAATGAAAAAACAAAAACAAAAATTACCTCCCCGTTACTACCAACGTGGACAACACTACCACCACCAAGGACACAACATAACACTGTCAATTTCTTGCCAGCAGCTAGGAAGGTTTATCCATTTTTCCTAATGTATAGGTCCTCCAGACTACGTATGGAATCTAATGAAAATGGAAATCCCTCACCATTACTATAATTGAATGTTAAAGTAATAATGAACTATACATAACTGCCACAATTTAAGATTACAGTGTTAGGACTTCTCTGTTTTAAGATGTATTTGCATTTTACAAATTGTTCTCAGCAATTTGTATTTTCATAAAAACAACATACAGTGTTGTTCAACTTCTGCCCCTGTAATTTTGAGGCTGTTTTCCCATTGCCGCAGTCTGCTGAACCTCTATTCCTTTATAACAATTTCTGAGTAAGAAATATACATAACTGATAGAACTGTAATAAGACAGAGCTCTGTAAAGCAGAGACTAATGGTGGGAGAGACACCATGATGGCAGGGTAGCTGACTTCATTTTTAAGTAGGAAAAGGACAGCTTTCAGACACCAGACCAAATCAGAAGCACATGGTCAGTAAGAGCAGAGTGGCAGGCCCTGGAACTGAGAATAAGGTGGGAAAGTCCCAGATGTCAGAGAGCTCTATCTTTTGGTCCACTTGTCTTTTCTAAATCCATTAGAGTTACAAAAATTGCCTAAAAAGGGAATTATATTTCAGTTTCTGTAATTCATTTTCAAAAACAGCAAAAGAATATATTTGCTCCATAAAAATTGTATTAGTTGGCATTCGCTAGTGCCAACTCTGGTCTGCTAGATATCTCAACCATCTTCCACGGCTTTCTATGTTTTTATTTTAGGAGAATTCCAAAATCTGCTTGAAGGAAATGTACTCAAAGATTTATCTCACAAACAATTTTTTTTATGCTGTCATAAATAAGGAGACTAAAGATACATAAAATACAACTACATGTTTGAACTGGTTAGAGAAGTTATTAAAGCAGGTGTCTGGTAGTGCCGGTATATATAGACAAGTTTGACTTCTAAGAGGAAAATTTGGCCCATAATAGCTGATTGTATTGCAAAGTCTGGCTTGGTATGAGGCTGCAGGACATTAATGTAAAACCTTCCTTATTTATTAGGACACAGTCAAAGAAGTTGGGTTAAAAAATAACTTGGAGGAAATTGACTGATAGATTGTCTTCCAATGAGAACCTTGACCAAAAGGACTTTAATCTTGCCCGTAGAGAAGGTTCATTCAACCATTGTTTTGAAGGCCTGCCAGGCGCTATCCAAAGGGAGGTGTTTTTATACTGCTCTTATTTTGGCCAAGTGCATTCATCTTCTGTACTCTTTGGCAACAAGGAATTTATCAATGTCAAGGAAAATACTCAGTATGAGTCTGTGCAGTATGACTTCGTTTAGAGCTGGGAGCATCCAAGTCAGTGCAGATAACGTAACACCGATCAGAAAGCTTGTCAAAAACACTTACCTTGTTTGATTTTGGAATTTTTAAAACATTTTCCATAATAAAGAATGAATTTTAAAGATTATGGAAATGTAATAACAAGCATATATGGGACATTCTACACATAGCTCCTTAGATATTTTCACTGCAGTCAGTTAAGTTATACCAGCAAGTGCATTCTTATCCCTGTGTGCTGACAAAGAAACTGAGGGTTCCGAGACCCTCAGAGACAGGAAATGAGTTTCCCAAGATTGCACGAGTAGTAAATGATGGATCTAGGACTCAAAGCTGGGCTGGTTCAAAATTCTGTGCTCGCTATTTCCCATACTGCCGCCTTTCCTTCTCCACACAGTAAAGCAAAGAAACAATGCATAAACAACTCTTCTTAAGACTAGCTTATTTTATCAAGAAGCAGAAAGTATAGTACAGGTCTTAGAAGACTCTGACTAGATATTCAAGATCTAAAAATTGAACGGCCTAGACTCACTTCAGTATATCTGCATATATTCTGAGTCTCCTTTGGAAATGATGTTTTGATTGTGAGGGCAGGGAATATTTTGTTTCAAAAATTCTTAAGTGGTTTATGATAAATTTTGTGCCACAAGCACATTAAATTGGCAGACAGATGATCAATGTGGTTCATATTACACCAAATTAAAGGTGACTATTGCTTAAAAGTAAATATAATGTCAAAAATAAGTAGATTGTTTTTATATATTTATATCAACTATTCACTGATTGTTTTCACTTAAAAGGTCCATTTTATAACTGAAGAAACTGGTATTAATGAAGTCATTGATTTGCTTAATGGAAGTCTTTCGTAGATCTGGGTTTAAAACTGCAATTGCCCATTCTTGAGTTGCCTAAGGAGCCACTTCAGCTGTGCAGTACATGTTCTTCCAAAACAAACGGTGAAACTGAAGGTCAGTACAGTCTCCTTGTTAAAGAAGGACAAGGCAGGCTGTTTCCTGTTTAGACTCCATTAGTTTTTCTGAGTGACCTTGTCCCAGTGCAAAATAAAAGACTAGTTCACACTAGGTAGAATCGAAACGTCTCTCAATTTGCTGCTTCTGTTTCAAGTATTAAATATATGGATAATTCCAAATGAGGCATCATGTACATTTATATTTTCAAATGCCCTCACTACAGAGGGCTGATATGTTAAGGACCTACCCAGTCAAACAAATGGAGTTCAGAGTTTAGAGTTCTGACTATGACAATACATGTAATTTATCTTGCTGCAAGTTAAAAAAAGACATCTTAATTAAGATAAAAATAGTAAATTGCCTAAATATTGAACACATGTATGAGAATATATTAAACCAATGACTAATACATGGTTTTGAAATCTGGATAAATGTTTAAAATGTTTCTTTTACTTTTTTTTTTTTTCTTTTGCGGTATGCGGGCCTCTCACTGTTGTGGCCTCTCCCGTTGCGGAGCACAGGCTCCGGATGCACAGGCTCAGCAGCCATGGCACACGGGCCCAGCCGCTCCGCGGCACATGGGATCTTCCTGTACCGGGGCACGAACCCGTGTCCCCTGCATCGGCAGGCTGACTCCCAACCACTGCGCCACCAGGGAAGCCCTAAAATGTTTCTTCAATTAAATCCTGCAAAAGATATAACCTAAGAATATAACTGTTGGGACTGGCTTTATTTTTGTTACTATGAATATGATGAATTTGATGTGCTGCTAATAGTTTATTCTGCCAAGTACATTCACTTGGTAAACCATATCCAGATTTTCAAATGGTGGGCAGTACATTAGATGCTGCTCACCCCACTGCTTGGTGGGGAGGGGTGGTGCAGAGTAGGAAGGAGGCTGGCTTGCTTTTCCTCCTCTTCTTCCCTCCCTTTCTCCTTTCCTTTCTCCTGTGTTCTCTTCCTTACCTTCTTTATTTTTTCTTTCAAAAATCATTTATTGAACCCTTTGCATGATTTAAGTACTTTGCCAGAACATGGGGATAAAATGGTGAGTAAGATATCCATATACTGCCCTTTTAGAACTTTCAGACAATGAAAAAATCAAACTGGTAAACTGGCAATTACAGTTCAATGTAATAGATTCTCTATTGGGAAGTGAGTGATACTATGGGGTCCCCTAACCAATATGGTGAGGGAAGGAGACCTCAGCCTCCTGGAGGAGATCAAATCTAAACAGAGGACTAATTCATCATTTATTCCTCTTCTTTAAGAGCTTCTCAGGCTTCCCTGGTGGTCCAGTGGTTAAGACTCCACGTTTCAAATGTTATCGGGGAAGTTCTACATGCTGCGTGGCCAAAAAAAAAAAAGAAAAAAAAAAAAAAAGAAAGGAAAGAATTTCTCATTTTCTGCAAAATTAAGATGTTCCTCAAATATTCCCTATCTTCAGCTTTACTTTTCATTTATCCTTGCACGTGTCTTGGACTTTGGCCCATCTTCACTAATCAGTCTCCATCTCTGATCTTAATTCTCATCCTCCAGTTGTATGTGTTTCACCCTATTTTGTATCATAGTTTATTGTTTCCATGCATTTCTCCAGCCTAGAAGTCAAGAATTGATTCTCATTTTCCTTCTTAGTCCTCCACTTACAGATGCTATGCCCTGTAATAACCTAGAGTGTATCATTGTGTCTAGAAGAGAAGTCTCTGATGGAATTAAAATGATTTATGCACTTTTAAAATTCATTTACTCAAAGAATTGATTAATTATTTACCATGTGCAGGAAAAAGAGAACAAAAGTAAACATCCATCACGAATAAACATATCTAGTAGTAGAGATCAGACATATTCCCAAATAGGTTTGGTTAAAAGAATTAGCTTATGGCATCGATTCTTCTGTTCAGCAAGTGTTTATTGAATGCCTACTATGTGCCAATCCCCATTGTCATAGAGCTTACATTCTAGTTGGGGGATATTGACAAGTAAACAAATAAATGAATATGATGATTTCAGATAATGATAAAAGTGCTGATAAAAAGTAAAATCAAGTAATGTAGTAGAAGGTGTATGAAAGGGTTGTGACAGATTGAGGCATCGCAGAAGGCCTCTGTGAATAGGTGTCATTTGAAGTGAGATCGGAACAGTTAACAAAGAGCCGGTTATGGGACGATCAGAGAGAAGGGAGTTCCTGGTGGAGGTGACAGCAAGTGCAAGGAATGCATCTGACTTATTTGAGGAAAGTAAAGAAGTATAGTTAGGCTGATGACCAGCTTCTAGGAAAGGAGTGGTTTGAAAGTTAAATTGGAGAGGAAGGAATGGGTCAGATCATTATCACATCTCGTAGGTCATTGTAAGGAGTCTCAGTTTTATTTTAAATGTAATGAGTGTATGACTGTGGTCTCCTTTTCCTTCACATCCCAGGGATCCGTCATTTGCTCCAAAAAGGTGACCAGGTCGGGCTTAGAGAAAACAAGAGCCATGGGGTCCAGGTTCCTATAGTTCTCTAAAATCACATCCAAGCTATTATGTATATAGAATGGATGAGCAACAAAGGCCTACTGTATAGCACAGGGAACTATATTCAGTATCCTGTGATAAACCATAATGGAAAAGAATATGAAAAAGAATGTATATATATGTATAACTGAATCACTTTGCTGTGCAGCAGAAGTTAACACATTGTAAATCAACTATACTTCAATTAAAAAAAATTGTCACAAAGACAAACAACAAAATAAATAAATGTAATGAGAAATCACTAAAGAACCTTAAACAGGTAAGCAACAAGATGTGATCAACACATCAAAGAGTAAACTCTAAATTCTCTGTGGAAAGAATGTATTTTAAGGGGAGGAAAATGAAGGCAAGGAGCCCTGGTTGGCAGCTGTTACTGTGGCCCATGGAAGCGATAATAGTGCCTTGAACAGGGAAGGTGGGAGAGAAAACAGAGAAACAGAAAAATTGGAGATGTTCTAGGGAGGTAGATTCAGCAGGACTTCCTGATGGATTAAGTGACAAAAAGAGGGTAATAGATGAATTCATCAATGGCTCTTCATGTCGTTAGTATTCAAAATGGGAGGGAGTTATGGACACTGGGGTGTGGAGGCAAAACTGGGTTCCCTAACATAATAGTTCATGATATGAATCCTTAGAGATCCTAGGGTGAGCCTTTTCACTGTTTCAGTATACCTGGGAGGAGGTATATATTAACCCTTGTAAGGCTATGGAGAATAATTAGGGTCTTTGTTTTTGCCTGGAATTATATCAACTCAATGCTCTAAGACAACTCATATTAATTAAAAACTTAGTGTAATTTGTGCCATGAACTAGATCTCTCAAAATGTAGGTCCCTTGGTGGAGAATATTTAAATATTGATACCCTTTGTGGCAAAAAGTTTAGAACACTTCTACTTAGATTTTTGGATACTTATGTAATTGAATTAGCTGAGCCACCTTTCTTTCCTACTCATCTGATTTGCTTACCAGTAGCTCTTCACTCCGTTAGCCTTTGTCTGAAGTAGCAAGGAATTCCAGTGACTCTAAATTAGTCATATGTGGGGTATTTTTTGGAAGTGCAAAACAAATAGCTTTTATAAAATAATATTTTATCATCCACGTTCCAGTTTTCAACATTAAATCTAGAAGTTTCTTTTAAAAATGACCCTTTAATGGAGAATCAATATGATTCCATGGAGTTTAATTGAAATATGTGTTTTCTCACATCAAAATTAGTGTACCATCTTTAAAGTCTCATATATACATATATTTAATATGAATATATATTTAATATAAATATATATTTTTTCAGTGGTGTAAGAATTACTAGGGGAGCGAATAGTACAACACAGTGGTCTGAAGTGGTAATGAAGATTCTGATGATGAATTCTAGTGCATTGGCAACTCTGTCATGAATTTACTATTTGATCCTATTCAAGTCATTTGAATTCTCTTTCTTTAATTTCACACCTGCAGGATGGTGCAGCAAAGAAGTACTGATGAAACAGGACAATTATTAGGTCACACAAAACAGATAAAAAGGAAAGTGAATAACTTGAAATGCTAAATTAGGACTTTATATTAAAGATTAAGCAATGAAACTGGAGACAAAGTCTTATATTTTCTTTGAACATATTTCTCAGTCACTATATTGATTTTTAATCATTTGTTTTACATTTGTTGGCTACTTTTTATGTGGCAGGAATTGGTGGTATGAAAATTATTTTACTAAATTTTCTTTTTATGTAAGGAATGCTCAGTTTTGCTGAGGGAATTTTCTTTATTACTGAACAGGATAATTTTATCCACGTCCATTGACTTTTTATTTTGTCTTGTTGGTCTTCTGTTACTATGATATTTTATATACTATTTGAGTGATCCAGAAACTGATAGATCCTGGTCAATAGCTTTTGGAATTTTTACCTAGCTAAAAAAATAATTTTATCATTCTTAAAAAATACCCCAAAAAATCATTATTAACATATATGCAATGTTAGAATATAGGCAGCTGTGCTGCCTTTGAAGTAGATTTCTTTTTGTACATAAAGAAAAAAAGACTATTTTTCTAGTGTTTGCTGGAAATGTGGATTTTTTCTTGTTTGTTTGAAAATAGAGTTTGTGTTTGTGCAAACTGTCCTTAAAATGCAGTGATCTTGTGGATGCACTGGGGAACCTTATTTAGAAAGTCTACAACTTGATAATCATTTTTATTTGTTTACTTGCATTCCTTTTAACACACACTTCCACCACAGAATGCACTTCATTCAAAGAGAGATAAGAAACATAAACTAAAAAGACTAGGAATTTTTTCATGAGGAAGCCAGGGCCTAGTAGATTATGGCCTTGATCGTAGCACTGAATTCAGAGAGAAATGTGGATCCCATCAATTCAGAACACAATGCCCTTCAATAAGAAATGACTACCTCACAGAGGGATTTTCATCTTTAGACTGACTCCTGTTGTCAATACTGATGCAAAATCATACAAAACACCTTACATTTATATGGTGCTTTACTTTTTAAAAGCAATATTTCACTTCACAAACATGTATTGTGATCCTACAGTAATTGGAATATAAAGAGAAAAGGCACAGTACCTACATTAGAAGAATGTATAATGGGAAATAAAACATACATAAATAGGTTAAAATACAGTAACCCATTATGAATTCTAATAAATAATTCTGAATAGGAAAGATGAAGAGGAAAGGTGCTAGTGTTATGTTATTTGAGTCCTCTTATAATTCCTTGAGATCAGTAAGAAAAGCTGTCTGCATCTGATGAGTGAGGAAACAGCTTAACTTCTCTGTTGGGTGAAGGGCTTTGCCTGAGGTCACAAAGCTACTTGTTGGTATAGTTGGGAGTCCTCTGACTCCTCAGCTGGTGCTCCTTGTACAACCTAGTATTCTGGCATAAAATTGCTCTGCTTCCTTCACTAATACATGGATGTTGCAAAGAAGATGTTAGTTGACAAAAGTTGGCCTATTAGGAGCTTTCTCTGATGTGAATTCAAATCATATTTTGGAAGGCACTTTTCAGGCAGTCTCCAAATAAGGCATCCTTGGGTTTTTGCCTTTTTATTAGAAAGGGACTCTGGTTTTCTGTACGGAAATTTAATGAGGTTTTATTCATATTTAAATATTTGAATAATTATATTTGCTTATATGGTAAAAGCAAATTTGAGGCATGTGGCTTTTTGGCCAAAAAACAGAACAATAAAAAATCCTGGTTCAATCAAACTAATAGTTGGATTCAGTAAAGAAGATAACTGGCAAGTTTAGTTTCTGCTTTTCTAGAAAGAAACAGCAGATTTTGATCATTTTCTAATTTTTGTAATAGTTCTTGTTGCCTCAGAAACTTGGAAATGTGTTTTCTCATTTAGTATTCTTAAAAGAGCATTTAGGATTAGGTTCCTACCTCCTGAAACAGCAGAATGAGTAAAAATGAACTTAAATTACACAATGATAACTATTGTATGGACCATGTTGGAAACCTCCTGGGTACTGGCAGCCCATGCAACCTAAATTATGGAGAATAAAGATTTATTTCTAAGCTACTCTCTGACAAACTTTGAGACTGTGAAAAGGAAGCTAATTGTTTTAGTCTTTTCTGTATTGATTATGTTCGAAGTCTAATTGAATCAGATAGACATAATCTGTACATAATCTGTACATAATACATAATCTGTACATAAGGTGCTGAACCACGGGGATCATGCAGTTGGACTTGTTGCAAACACTGATACAAGTAAGGATTTGTTAACACTTGTATAATAAACTGCTATTATCAAGGACTTTTAACTAAGTATTAAAAATTCACTCTCAGCTGCAACTTGCCATTCATGGTCTCAGCAAGGAAGCAATTTTCTTTTTACAAATTTTCTTTAAAAAAAAGTCTTCCTCTGTAAAGCTTTGTAACTAATTTTCCTTTGATAAAAAGTTTCAGGCATGAGTCTCCCTTCTGAAATGGAAAATTCCTGATACATGAGAAGTAAAAGAGGAAACAGTTCATTTCTACATTTAATGTCCTTTCTCATCAGGTAGAGGACTCCTTTGTTAAAAGAGGAACTCATCCTGTTTTAGGAGGTTAAATAATAGGTTATAAGGAAAACATTAAAAACCTGCCCCTTTCTTTCTTAATCCCACCTAAATGGTATCTACTTTTGTTGTATATTCTCCTACACATTTCCGTGTATTTTGTACAAACATCTTTTTTTTTCACCACATTTTTTTTTTTTTTTTTTTTTTTTGCAGTACGCGGGCCTCTCACCGCCGTGGCCTCTCCCGTTGTGGAGCACAGGCACCGGACGCGCAGGCTCAGCGGCCATGGCTCACAGGCCTAGCCGCTGCGCGGCACGTGGGATCCTCCCGGACCGGGGCACGAACCCGCGTCCCCTGCATGGGCAGGCGGACTCCCAACCACTGCGCCACCAGGGAAGCCCTTTCACCACATTTTTAAAAGTCAGATTTGTAGTTACTTCTTCTAAATTGCATCCCAGTAGGAGAATCGGGTTTTTTTTCTGTCAAGACCAATAGATGGGCCAAGCAGTGCTCATTCTTCTAACCTTTCCTTTGAGAAATTACTTACATACATATACATCATGAATTTAGAGTTAAGTAATAAAAATAATGGCCTGCCATCTTGAATTATTTACTCTCAAATAACTTCTATCAAATCCATTCACACTCACACCAGCTTCTTCGAGTCCTGGCAGGGGAGATCCTGAAGGCTGTGTGGGGCCCGTGATGGAGGTACAGCAACCCTACCAGCAAGGAACTGATTCTGAATGCTCCATTCTCTTGCAGAGGAAAACAGCTGAGACTCACTGCTCCCTCCATTCTAACTTCAGTGGTTTCTCCTGAATTCCTCCACATCCCCAGAATAACAATCACTGAATGTTTTGATGACTAGATAGAAATCTTCTAGATTCTCCTCCCTACTCTTTGTAGGAAGAAATAGGTGTCACAGAATCCGTTGAGCACAGGTAGAGAAAAGTTTTGTTGAAGAAGACACATATGTTTGATGAGCCCATCATTTCAAATTTTTCAGTATTTAATTTAGTGATGCTGGAATAAACAGCAAGAGAAACAATAATACTGACCTCAACAAATAAATGGTTATCAGTTTGATGATCTTTATGATTCATTCCTTTTACGGTTAATTTATTGTTATTAATTTTCTCTTGCTGCATGACAAACATTTTCTTCTCATTCCTATACATGAATATTGAAAGACTTGGAAATAGTTTCATACATTCATGACTCCCACAGTGAAATATGTTCAGTAATACATCAAAATTCTTAAGCTTAGGAAAAACAAATTCGGAATTAGGATATTGGGTAGCACATTAAAGCCCCAATGGATCAATTCCTTTCTTACCTTTTTGATAGCCATTTCACTTCTAGTTAACTTAGAATAGATAGAAAAACCTAGAAGAGGAAATTGTATGGGAGCAATCTGGCTGAAACAGTCACCAAATGATCATCAAGTTTTATTGAAGTAATTTATTTAGCTAGGGAAATCCAGCTTTCTTTATCCCACCTTCGTTCCTCATTTGTTTCTGACATTCAAATATGTATTGAATAGGTGAAACCTCTATTTCACCCTAGTTGAATCATCTCAGAAATTTTCAACTTTACTAATGATCTGAGCTAGGCTTTGGCCTAAACAACTTGGCTATATTTAGAAATATGTGGAATAAGCACTAATAATTTAATCAGTAGATGACTAGGAAATATCTATTTCTGTGACCAATAAAGAACTTTCCAACATACTCAATGTACAACTGAGCTGAATACTTAACAGAGCCTTTTCAAGCTGTGGGGTGGGGGGATGGGTAAAATAAGGGAAGGGGATTAAGAGGTACAAACTTCTAGTTATAAAATAAATATACAGTATAGGGAATAGTCAGTAATATTGTAATAACTTTGTTTGGTGACAGATGTTAACTAGACTTTTCATGATGATCATTTCATAATGTATAAAAACACCGGGGTATTCCCTGGAGGTCCAGTGGTTAGGACTCAGCGCTTTCACTGCCAAGGGCATGGGTTCAGTCCCTGGTCAGGGAACTAAGATCCTGCAAGCCGCAGTGGAAAAAACAAACAAACAAACAAAAAACACCAACAACACCACCAAATCACTATGTTGTACACCTGAAGCTAATATAATATTGTAAGTCAATTATACATCAATAATTTTTTTCAAAAGACTCAATGGTTTGGGAAATTACCTAGGATGGGTCTTTCTTTATGCTTAGTATTGATGAACATAAATTTTCCAGAAGTGTCTATCTATGTGCTACATATCAACTAAAATCTCTGCAGTCTTTTATTAGATACTCTACTAAAAAACTTCATTTAAATAGATTTGATGTTTATAATATTGTTGGTTGAGCTACTTAGAAAAGTAGGAGCCTGAGCAGTTCATAGGTTTAAATAAAACTTCTGCGTGGTCAAATGTTAATTTAATGTAGGTCCAAATGATGAAGATGGTGTGGTAATGGGCATGGGAGGAAAGAATTCTACGTGGGATCACCATGTTCTTTCTCTTTGAAATATATGATGCTCTAAATAGACACTTCCCAAATCCTTCCACATGTTCAAATTTGAGTATAGATTAACCTTATATTGACAAGTTTTAACAATGAATTGAAAATAATCAAATTATATGCATCTTTTCTTTCCTTACTTTGTAGATAAGGACATACTGAAAGAATGTTATCAAGACATTGCTTTTCACATACATTCATTAGTAATTCAAAGATTTAGTAGCTGATGGTGATGTTAGTGTAATTAGCAGGAAAAAAAATGGAAGAAATGCATGTTGCTATAGCAATATGTTCATCATGAATGATCTACAGCATAAACACCCAGATTAATTTACAAGATGCCAGGTAGAAAGCTGCATGGCCGACTAGGCTACTCTCAGACACCACAGTATTTGTTTTTATTAAGTATAAACATTGCAGTGGAGCTTTCAAGGTATGTGTGCTTGTCACTGTCAATCACACAGGGGTTGCATTCCCAAAGAGTTTTCAATTCACTTTAAATTTTTAACAGATGAAGAGAAACATTTTTTTTTAGAGAATTAAAAAAATATATACCAGCACAGATGACATTTTGACACTGAAACAAGCTAACAATCTCCTTGTTCATGGGCAGAGTATGTTTCTGTTTCATCTGCGTACTTGCTTTTGATACCAGAAGTATGGGGGTTTTAATGTGTAAGCGGATTTAAAAATACCGAAATTGGAAGCCATGGTGTCAGGAAACCTCTTAAGAAAGCACTTGTGGATATGACGATAATCTGGATGACATTTTAGCCCACCATAGTTTAGGTTATTACTAGAAACTCAAGACAAAAAAGGCATTCTTACCTCATTGGGCAGGGAAATGTGATATGTGGGTGTATATATAGGTGTGTGTTTATGAGCAAGTCTGAAAGATATAGTCGCCAACTGGATGCCTGTTGCTGGTGGTATTTCGGGGCCTGGAGCCAGACACACGGGATGGTACTAGGCACTCACATTCCTCAGCTTGGCCAGTGGGGTGGTCCTGCAGCCTTGGCACAAACATGGATCATGTTCATGATCTGACTATCTCATTCCCTATTGCCTGAAGAGGCCGACTTCAGAGTTGCAAAAGTGAGAAGGGGTTAGAATGGGGTGGAAGGTATGAGAAATGCTCAGGAATTTTAGAGGTAGTGAAGCTTAGATGATCCCATCTTCATTCTCTTACCATTGACACTTATGGCTCACAGGGTAATTTAGAGGTTTATATGACCTGTGTGGAGTGTGTGTAATTGACAAGATTTTCATTAATTTATTCAGCATGTAAAAATAGCAGTAAAGGCTGTGGTGAAGTTGGCCATTGTATTTTACTCAAAATACTGTATGATAAGACTCAAGAAATGGAGATGGCATGTTCTAGTGGGGACACTGTGTAGTGTTGTAGTATCCACTTGGGACAAAAGTCAAGTCACCATATGCTTCTAGGTCACTTAATGTAAGTAAGGCAAACTCATTGTCCCTGGGCAGCATACAATTTATAAGGATGCCCAGTACTGAATTTTTGATAGAATGCCAACATGTTGAGGGCAGGACCTTCAAGGACATCAGGAAGAGTAGGAGAGTTGTGGCTGTGTTTTTCCTCTAGTCTAGAGAAGGATTGGTTCTCTGGGACTAATTCCCAACATCTGGTTAAACCATGTATGTTATGAGATTTGGCCAAGGGAGTTTTAAGCCAGGCCTGGCATTCACTAGTACTATCCCTATGGGATTTAGCCTGGAGGCTAGAGGTTGCCAAACCCAAGTTTGGACCCTGCATTACTTAGGCTGGATAGACAGCCACTATGTAGAGGAAATGAACAATAAACATTATGTCCTTTGGGGTTCCACAAAGGAAAACAATAAACCTGCATCAGTCATGGTTCCAATAAAGGATGGGTTGCTTCAGGCTACTGCCCAAGGCTGTGTAGGCAGTCAGCCCCATAAAAGAACAAGAAAATTTCTTTTCTTGTCCCACCCTGTTAGGGAGCCAGTTGCTGGCCACCAGCAAAGCTGGTGCTAATCTAATCAGGATGTTTTGCTTTAATTTCTGGTGTGGCTTTTTGTCTGAGTTGAGGAGGAAAAAAGGATTTTTAAAAATGCTACATTTCGAAGTTGTTTGTATTGGTTTAAGTCTCTGTTATTTTCCCAGTACAAATTTTGCATCAGTAAAACTGGTTAGGCATTTTGACTTTTAATCATATTACTTAAGGTATATAGTACAGTGCTGTTTTGCTTGGTTCAGCATAATTTTCTTAAAACAAACAAAAAATCCCACTCACAATAGGAATGGGGCAGGAGTGGTACCAGGTGTTTTTTGCAATTAGTGGCTTTTTAAAAATTGCTACTCACTCTGGTCTTTAGATCTCACTTAACTCTGCTCTACTTTTTTTTTCTATATGATTTTTTACCATTATTGTTTACTGTCTGTATTCCCTCAGGAGCATATATGCCCCCCGCTGATTTTTTCCAAGTGCCTAGAATTGTACCCAACACATAGCAGGCTTTCAATACTTGGTGAATATGTGAATGGAGACTATTTGGATATTTTGTTTGTTGGGTCATTTCCTTAGGCCAAATTCTGAACTTTTTTTTCTTATTTGGCTTTATTTAGCTAGAAGTCATGAAAAAGAAAATAGTTTTTTAAATAAATTTTAAATTCTTTAAAGAAGTTTTACTTCAATAAGCCTTATATTTTGAATAATACCATATCTTATTTTATCTGAAAAGTACTGGAGAGCAAAGATAGAGTAGGTATTATATGTTGGAGATTATTATAGATTATAATATTCAGAGGTTTTCTGGTTTCCTTCTAGTATACACTAACTGTAAGAGTCAATGAATATTAATAAGAGAACTGCATATTTGTGTGTACCAATGAGAATATATTATCTTCCGTCAGATGTTATCAACTAAAAAGAATTATTTAAAGGTCATTTGTGGTTTGTTTCTGTTTGAGAATTGTAAAATGAAAATGGTACTAAAGAGAAATACATCTAAGTTTAAACCATAAGATAGTTCATACTTAGAAATTACAGGATTTTTTTAATATTTAAAGACCTTAAATATTTTATTTTATTTGGGACACATGGGTATGAGTTCTATGTAAACAAAATTAGAAAATTATCAATTGAGGCATGAGCATGAATTTTTTGATTAAACAAGAAACATGTATACTATAATTTTGATGATGTGTGACTGAAATTGTGTTTGTGCCATGCAGTGTTCTTAAATGCAAGTACTGCAAATCCTCAGTGAAGATGTAACCAAAAAAAAAAAAAAAAAATCAACTTTTTTTCAGATATTGAAATAGGCAACTTACCTATCTGTTAATATTCTCAAGGAGGTTAAAAGTATAGTCAAAGTCACTTGTGTAGTAAAAAAAAAAAAAAAAAGGGGGTATGTATGAAGTCGAAGTATGTGTACATCTCAAACTCTAAGCTCTTTTCCCTAGAATGTCGCTTTTTACCTACTTTAGGGGGTTTTTATGATGGAGTAAAAAAAAATGCCCTGGATATTATAGGGGTCATAGAAAACTGAATCTGTCGAACAATAGGGAAATTCATGACTAGGTATTATTATATATGTTCCTAAGATGTCATAACAATGTAATAAAGTACAGTCTTTCGGTGTGGTCTCTTTATATCAGGTGGGCAAATAAATTGAAAGATTCTGATATAGTAAGAAACCTGGATGAACCTGATTATCTGTTTGACTGAACCGTATTACAAACTCATCTAGAGTACAGTCTATGCTGACACTTACTTTCCATTTTTTCCATTGTATCAAGCATCTTGCCTGAACATATCTTAAAATGTAGTTGTTGGTAGATAGGTATTAATGAAGGGCAAAAGGTGTTATACAAGGGTCTGCGGAACAGCAATATTTAAGTTCTGCAATGAGGAAAAAGAGGCAATTAAAGAGAACAAAAGCATCCAGGGAATTGGGAAGAAAATCATAAAAGCACACAAGAACGGTGTCACGGAAACCAAGGAAAGGGTGCATCAAGAAGAAAGGTGTGGCCAAGAATGCTGCAGAAGCCCTTGGAGCGAATACTCTTTCTGCAGTTGTCACAGCTGCCATTTCATCTTGACAAGCTGATGTTTAGACAGTGGTATCGCTGGGGACATTCTGAAAATGCACCAGAGATTGAAACCTCTGTAGTTTTTATAAGTGAAATGCTCTGCAGATAAGTTTAACAAGGTAGATGCTAGACTAGTGATGTTGGGAAAGACTAGAAAATGAACATTTCTGTGGTCTGTAACTAATCTTTATGTCTTCATCTAAATCTGTACAGTTTGGTGCAGTAAAGACAAACAAGATTTTAGAGAAAAGCAGGATTGAAACCATGACTCAATTACACTCACACATATGTGGGTGTATTTATGTGTATATATATGTATATATTTCCCTTAATTCACTGGGAACCAATATTTTAAAATAAAATTCTTTAAAAAATATTTTGACGGGGCCTTCAAATAGAGACAATTTTGTGGGTTTTGCTGTGTCAAGATGGCAAACATCAATCACCTATATTTAGATACTGTTATAATTGATCAAGTTGATTATACCTCAATAATGCATTCACTAAACATTGATAACATTTTTGATGATTTTTATAATCAATACACATTCAATGCAATACACAATATATAGTCTTTTTTTTTTTCCATAATGGCATACGAGTTCATGATATACAGCTCTCTTTAAGAAAATGTATTGCTGGGCTTCCCTTGTGGCGCAGTGGTTGAGAGTCCACCTGCCGATGCAGGGGACACGGGTTCGTGCCCCGGTCCAGGAAGATCCCACATGCCGTGGAGCGGTTGGGCCCTTGAGCCATGGCCGCTGAGCCTGTGCTTTGCAACGCGAGAGGCCACAACAGTGAGAGGCCCGCGTACCGCAAAAAAAAAAAAAGAAAAGAAAAGAAAAGAAAGAAAGAAAATGTATTGCTTAATTGAGAAGGTGCTTGAAAGGATTCCAGTGAAAACAAAGCAGGTGCTGTTAAATTCCAAAATAAAATTACATCATATTTTAAACTACATTCCATCCTCTACACAATCCAAAATGTGTAGTCTTCCTCAGATAGCAAAGGAAATATTAAAATTTACTTAAGCAAGACTTTTGCTACTTGCTTTGGTTGAAAAATTTAATATTTTGAAAAGATAACATGTTTTCAATTTCTAAGGCAATGCATTTAATTTCAAACCAATTCATAGTTTCCTTATAATAAGCACCAGTACGATTAACCTGATTCTGAAAGTTAATTCTTAAGGCTTTATTCATAAGAACTGTGGAGAAGGGAGCTTAGCTGTTATTTCTGTTTATTTCATGTGAAAATGAGAGAAAATCTGACCTATGAAACTATAGTAGAAATTGACATAGAGTCAGCAGGGAGCTTTCGGTGATCATTCTATCTAAAACACTGCCCTCTGATTCCACCCCTTGCCAGATCACTCTCTCAGCCTTTACCCTATCTTCTTTTTTTTGTTTGTTTTGAGGATCTTATTAGAACGTATTTTTTTGTGGTTTTCTTTTTTTTAATTGGAGTATAATTGCTTTAAAATGTTCTGTTAGTTTCTGCTGTACAATAAAGTGAATCAGCTATATGTATACATATATCCCCTCCTTTCCACTCCGCCCCCCAGCCCCATCCCACCTAATAGGTTATCACAGAACACTGAGCTGAGTTCCTGTGCTTTATAACAGGTTCCACTAGCTATCTGTTTTACACATGGTAGTGTATATATGTCAATTCTAATCTCCCAATTCATCCCACCTTCCCCTTCCCACCCCTGTGTCCACATGTCCATTCTCTACATCTGCATCTCTATTCCTGCCCTGGAAATAGGTTCATCTGTACCATTTTTCTAGATTCCACATATATGCATTAACATATGATATTTGTTTTTCTCTTTCTGACTTACTTCACTCTATGACGGACTCTAGGTCCATCCACTTCTCTACAAATGACCCAATTTCATTTGTTTTTATGGCTGAGTAATATTCTATTGTATATATGTACCGCATCTTCTTTATGCATTCATCTGTCGTTGGACTTTTAAGTTTTTTCCATGTCCTGGCTATTGTAAATAGTGCTGCAATTAACAATGTAGTTGTGTCCTTTTGAATTATGGTTTTCTCAGAGTATATGCCCAGTAGTGGAATTGCTGGGTCATATGGTAGTTCTATTTTTAGTTTTTTAAGAAACGTCCATACTCTTCTCTACAGTAGTTGTATCAATTTATATTCCCACCAACAGTGCAAGAGGGTTCCCTTTTCTCCACACCCTCTCCAGCATTTATTGTTTGTAGATTTTTTTTTTTTTTTTTTTTTTTACGGTACGCGGGCCTCTCACTGTTGTGGTCTCTCCCGTTTCGGAGCACAGGCTCCGGACGCGCAGGCTCAGTGGCCATAGCTCACGGGCCTAGCCGCTCCGCGGCATGTGGGATCTTCCCAGACCGGGGCACGAACCCGTATCCCCTGCATCGGCAGGTGGACTCTCAACCACTGCGCCACCAGGGAAGCCCCATTTGTAGATTTTTTGATGGTGGCCATTCTGACTGGTATGAGGTGATACCTCATTGTAGTTTTGATTTGATTTCTCTAATAATTAGTGACGTTGAGCATCTTTTCATGTGTTTGTTGGTCATCTGTATGTCTTTTTTGGAGAGATGTCTGCTTAGGTCTTCTGCTCATTTTGTGTGTGTGTGTGTGTGTGTGTGTCGGGGGAGTGCATGCAGGTACGTATGTATGTTTTTTTTATGTGAGGCTACTGCTGGATTTTTTTTAAATTAATCAATCAATTTATTTATTTATGGCTGTGTTGGGTCTTTGTTTCTGTGCGAGGGCTTTTACCAGTTGTGGCAAGCAGGGGCCACTCTTCATCGTGGTGCACGGGCCTCTCACCATCGCAGCCTCTCTTGTTGCAGAGCACAGGCACCAGACACGCAGGGTTAGTAAATGTGGCTCACGGGCCCAGTTGCTCCGCGGCATGTGGGATCCACCCAGACCAGGGCTCGAACCCATGTCCCCTGCACCGGCAGGCAGACTCCCAACCACTGTGCCACCAGGGAAGCCCCTGCTCATTTTTTTTATTGGGTTATTTGTTTTTTTGATACTGAGCTGCATGAGCTGTTTGTATATTTTGGAGATTAATCCTTTGTCTGTTGATTCGTTTGCAAATATTTTCTCCCATTCTGAGCATTGTCTTTTCGTCTGGTTTATGGTTTCCTTTGCTGTGCAAAAACTTTTAAGTTTAAATAGGTCCCATTTGTTTATTTTTGGTTTTATTTTCATTACTCTAGGAGGTGGGTCAGAAAAGATCTTGCTGTGGTTTATGTCAAAGAGTGTTTTTCCTAAGTTTTCCTCTAAGAGTTTTGTAGTGTCCAGTCTTACATTTAGGTCTTTAATGCATTTTGTGTTTATTTTTGTGTATGGTGTTTGAGAATGTTCTAATTTCATTCTTTTATATGTAGCTGTCCAGTTTTCCCAGCACCACTTATTGAAGAAGCTGTCTTTTCTCCATTGTATATTCTTGCCTCCTTTGTCATAGATTAGTTGACCATAGGTGCATGGGTTTATCTCTGGGCTTTCTATTCTGTACCATTGATCTATATTTCTGTTTTGTGCCAGTACCATACTGTCTTGATTACTGTAGCTTTATAGTGTAGTCTGAAGTCAGGGAGCCTGATTCCTCCAGCTCTGTTTTTCTTTCTTAAGATTGCTTTTGGCTATTTGAGGTCTTTTGTATTTCCATACAAATTGTAAAATTTTTTGTTCTAGTTCTGTGAAAAATGCCAGTGGTACTTTGATAGGGATTGCATTGAATCTGTAGATTGCTTTGCGTAGTATAGTCATTTCACAATGTTGATTCTTCCAATCCAAGAATATGGTATCTCTCTCCATCTGTTTGTATCATCTTTAATTTCTTTCATCACTGTCTTATAGTTTTCTGCATACAGGTCTTTTGTCTCCTTAGGTAGGTTTATTCCTAGGTATTTTATTCTTTTTGTTGCGTTGGTAAATGGGAGTGTTTCCTTAATTTCTCTTTCTGATCTTTCATTGTTAGTGTATAGGAATGCAATAGATTTCTGTGCATTAATTTTGTATCCTGCAACTTTACCAGATTCACTGATTAGCTCTAGTAGTTTTCTGGTGGCATCTTTAGGATTTTCTGTGTATAGTATCGTGTCATCTGCAAACAGTGACAGTTTTACTTCTTTTCCAATTTGGATCCCTTTTGTTTCCTTTTCTTCTCTGATTGGCATGGCTAGGACTTCCAAAACTATGTTGAATAAGAGTGGCGAGAGTGGACATCCTTGTCTTGTTCCTGATCTTAGTGGAAATGGTTTCAGTTTTTCACCATTGAGAATGATGTTTGCTGTGGGTTTGTCATATATGAGCTTTATTGTGTTGAGGTAGGTTCCCTCTATGACCATTTTCTGGAGAGTTTTCATCATAAATTGGTGTTGAGTTTTGTCAAAGGCTTTTTCTACATCTACTGAGATGATCATATGGTTTTTTATTTTTTAATTTGTTAATATGTTGTATCACATTGACTAATTTGCATATATTGAAGAATCCTTGCATTCCTGCAATAAATCCCACTTGGTAATGATGTATGATCCTTTTAATGTGTTGTTGGATTCTGTTTTCTAGTATCTTGTTGAGGATTTTTGTGTCTGTGTTCATCTGTGATATTGGCCTGTAATTTTCTTTTTTTGTGGTATCTTTCTCTGGTTTTGGTATCTGGGTGATGGTGGCCTTGTAGAACGAGTTTGGGAGTGTTCTGCCCTCTGCAATTTTTTGGAAGAGTTTGAGAAGAATAGGTGTTAGCTCTTCTCTAAATGTTTGATAGAATTCTCCTGTGAAGCCATCTGGTCCTGGACTTTTGCTTTTGGAAGATTTTTAATTACAGTTTCAATTTCATTACTTGGGATTGTTCTGTTTATATTTTCTAATTCTTCCTGGTTGAGTCTTGAAAAATTGTACCTTTTAAATAATTTGTCTGTTTTTTCCAGATTGTACAATTTATTGGCATCTAGTTGCTTGTAGTAGTCTCTTACTATCCTTTGTATTTCTGCGGTGTCAGTTGTAATTTCTCTTTTTTCATTTCTAATTTTATTGATTTGTCCTCTCCCTTTTTAAAACTATATTAATTTATTTATTTTTGGCTGCATTGGATCTTTGTTGCTGTGTGCAGGCTTTCTCTGATTCCGGCAAGAGGGGGCTACTCTTCTTTGCCGTGCGCAGGCTTCTCATTGCGGTGGCTTACCTTGTTGCAGAGCATGGGTTCTAGGTGTGCGGGCTTCAGTAGTTGTGGCATGTGGGCTCAGTAGTTGTGGCTCACTGGCTCTAGAGCGCAGGCTCAGTAGCTGTGGCACACAGGCTTAGCTGCTTCAGAGCATGTGGGATATTCCTGGATCAGGGATCAAATCTTCGTCCCCTGCATTGGCAGGCAAATTCTTAACCACTGTGCCACCAGGGAAATCCCTCCTTTTTTTCTTGATGAGTCTGGCTAAAGGTTTATTATTTTGTTTATCTTCTCAAAGAACCAACTTTTAGTTTTATTGATCTTTGCTATTGTTTTCTTCATTTCTATTTCATTTATTTTGCTCTGATCTTTATGATTTCTTTCCTTCTACTGACTTCAGGTTTTCTTTGTTCTTCTTTCTTTACTTGCTTTAGGTGTAAGCTTAGATTGTTTATTTGAGATTTTTCTTGTTTCTTGAAGTGAGTTTGAATTGCTATAAACTTCCCTCTTAGAAATGCTTTTGCTGCGTCCCATAGGTTTTGGGTTGTTATGTTTTCATTGTCATTTGTTTCTATATATTTTTAAATTTCCTCTTTGATTTCTTCACTGATCTCTTGCTTATTTAGCAGCACACTGTTTAGCCTCCATGTGTTTGTGTTTTTTACAGCTTTTTTCCTGTAATTGATTTCTAATCTCATAGCATTGTGGTTGGAAAGGATACTTGATATGATTTCAGTTTTCTTCAATTTTCCGAGGCTTGATTTGTGACCCCAGATGTGATCTATGCTGGAGAATGTTCTGTGTGCACTTGGGAATAAAGTGTATTCTGCTACTTTCGTGTGGAATGTCCTGTAAATATCACTTAAATCTATCTGGTCTATTCTGTCATTTAAAGCTTCTGTTTCCTTATTTATTTTCTCTCTGGATGATCTGTCCATTGGTGTAAGTGAGGTGTTAAAGTCCCCTACTATTATTGTGTCACTGTTGATTTCTCCTTTTATGTCTGTTAGTATTTGCCTTATGTATTGAGGCACTTCTATGTTGGGTGCATAAATATTTATAATTGTTATATCTTCTTGGTTGGATCCCATGATCATTATGTAGTGTCCTTCCTTATCTCTTTTAACAGTTTTTATTTTAAAGTCTATTTTGCCTTATTCGAGTATTGCTACTCCAGCTTTCTTTTGATTTCCATTTGCATGGAATATCTTTTTCCATCCTCTCACTTTCAGTCTGTATGTTTACCTAGGTCTGAAGTGGGTATCTTGTAGACAGCATCTATATGGGTCTTCTTTTTGTATCTATTCAGCCAGTCTGTGTCTTTTGGTTGGAGCACTTAATCCATTTACATTTAAGGTAATTATCGATATGTATGTTTGTATTACCATTTTCTTAATTGTGGGTCTTTTTCTTCTCTTGTGGTTCTCGAGTAGGGATGTTCTTTTAGTATTTGCTGTAACGCTGGTTTGGTGGTGCTGAATTCTCTTAGCTTTTGCTTGTCTGAAAAGCTTTTGAGTTCTCCATCAAATCTGAATGAGATCCTTGCTGAGGAGTCTTGGTTGTAGGTTTTTCCCTTTCATCACTTTAAATGTATCCTGTCACTCCCTTCTGGCCTGTAGAGTTTCTGCTGACAAATCAGCTGATAACCTTATGGATATTCCTTTGTATGTTATTTTTTGCTTTTCCCTTGCTGCTTATTAATATTTTTTCTTTGAATTTAATTTTTGTTAGTTTGATTATCATGTGTCTTGGTGCATTTCTCCTAGGGTTTATCCTGTATGGGACTCTCTGCACTTCCTGGACTTAGGTGGCTATTTCGTTTCCCATATTAGGGAGGTTTTCGACTATAATCTCTGAGAATATTTTCTCAGACCCTTCCTTTTTCTCGTCTTCTTCCGGGACCCCTATAATTCGAATGTTATGGGGTTTAGTGTTGTTGCAGAAGTCTCTGAGACTGTCTTCAGTTCTTTTCATTCTTTATTCTTTGTTCTGCTCCTTGGCAGTTATTTCCACCATTCTGTCTTCCTGCTCACTTTTTTGTTCTTCTGCCTCAGTTATTCTGCTATTGATTCCTTCTAGTGTATTTTTCATTTCAGTTATTGTGTTGTTCATCTCTGTTTGTTTGTTCTTTAGTTCTTCTAGGTCATTGTTAAACATTTCTTGTATTTTCTCAATCCGTGCCTCCATTCTTTTTCTGAGATCTTGGATCATCTTTACTATCATTACTCTGAATTCTTTTTTAGGTAAGTTACCTGTTTCCTCTTCAGTTATTTGGTCTTGTAGGTTTTTACCTTGCTCCTTCATCTGTAACATATTTTTTTGTCATCTTATTTTTTTTTTGATGGTTGGGACTGTGTTCCTGTCTTACTGGTTGTTTGGCCTGAGGCTTCCAGCCCTGGAGTTTGCAGGCAGTTGGGTAGAGCTGGGTCTTGGTGCCAAGATGAGGACCTCTGGGAAACCTCACTCCAGTTAATATTCCCTGGGGTCTGAGGTTCTCTGTTAGTCCAGAGGTTCGGATTCAGTGCTCCCACTACAGGAGCTCAGGCCCAATCCCCGGCCCGTGAACCAGGGTCCCTCAAGTCAGTCACTCAGGGGTTCCTCCCATCCATTGTGTGTCGAGGTCCCCCACCAGCATCTTGTATGTGCCCTAGTTGTGAGGAGATGCACACTCCGTGTCCTCCTACTCTGCCATCTTGTTATTAGAGTCTGTCACCGTATCTCTTACTCTTCATCATACTTAACCACTGTCTGAAGATACATGATTATTTATTTGCTTGTTTGTTTATCAGTTATACCAAGATAGTAAGCTCTATGAGGGCAGGGGATTTTTCTTGTTCAGTCCTGTATCTGAGGGCCTTGTACAGTACCTAATACATATTAGATACTTAATAAATCTTTTTGAATGATCAATGAATATGTTCCTTCCCCTCAATTAGACATCTTAAGTAATCAATTATCTACCTTTAAAACATTCCCAGTTCCTTAATAAGCCATATAAGATGTTTTTTAAAAACCTTACTGTTTTTATGTTATAAAACCTACAAAGATGTTTACTAAACTTTTACTCTGTATACGGTACATTAAGTATACTTGGGTTTTTTGTATAGTTGTCAACCAGCAAATGAAGATCGCAATGGGCCAGGCCCATTATATTTGTTATAATCTATAATCTTTCCTCTTGTTTCATGAGCTGTGTGTTATTGATTCCATTTTATAGATGATGACACTGATATCCAGAGATATAATTAACATACTTGATATACTTAAGGTCATATAGTTAGTAAATGACATAACTGGGATTTGACCCATCTGGCTGACCCCACATATCTTTCCCTGTTAAATCCTCTAAACACTAGTTTACAAAGTACCAGATGAACAAATAGGTTTGAGTCTTGTTAACCGGTGAATTTCATTTAATGATACCTTATTGTTATATTGACATGGAACCATCTTTAAAAATCAACACAGTAGCTGATCTCTGTAGTTTTACTTATACTAAGTAATAGCAAATTCACACATATGTCAGATTTAAATAAGAATTTTAAACATATTTTGTGTTTTGTAATGGCAAATTCGTTGTATATCCCCTGGATAAGTGTAATTCCAATAGAAGTCTGCAAGTTAGTTATAAATCTACCAAAAAAAAAAAGGGAAATAGAAAATAGTAGAAAAGTTACCTTCCTGGTCTGTGCATGAGGAACATATATTAGAGCATTCTTTAAAATGGAGATTGTTAATTGATTTATTCCTGAATAGTTAGGAATAATATTTAGGAAGAAATATAGACTTTATCAAATTATGTAATTCTCTAGCTGATGTTCCAAGATATCATATTTTCAAGAAAGATATACATACAAATACCTGTCGTCTATCTCATCTAGGAACCTACAAGTTACTGAATAGTGTTATTCTAGAGGAACAGGAAGGAAATAAAGCAGTTACTTCTTCAGGCTGGGAATTGCTTGTTGAAATTAGTCTTGACGACTTGCTAACATAGTAATATGTGTAAATAGTGATTTCATTCTGCATATTAGTGGGCATTGCATCGTCTCCCTCACATATATTCTTCTGTCAAGTCAATTGTGTGGCAGACATGAGTTTTTATTGGAATTGATATGATTTCTAGCCCCATAGGTGGGACCAGCTAAGTCTAAATTAGGATAATTCTGTCTCCCTTGACATAGTGATTGCTTCTGGAAACCTTGGCCTAAGCCAATAAACAAATGACATTCTTACTGCCACGAATACTGTTCCAGGGTGGGCAAAGACCTAAGCCAGTCCAGTGATAACAAAGTTCAGGTTGTAAGAGATACTAACTCTCTCCTGTGTACTAACCAGAAAGCATGTGGCTCAGGTAGGATTGGCAGCCCCTCTCCCTGCCGTGAGAAGGACCAGCCTAGCAAAAAGCCTGTCAGGTGGAAGTGAACAGTGCAAGAGAGTCATAAAGAAGCAGGTCTGCCCTGATGAAACTCTGTGGCTCTTCCAACCTCTGCACACTTTACTTGTATGACTCGTTATTTTGGCTGTTTTGAGCTGGGCATCCCATCACTTGAAGCTAAAAGCCTCATAAGAGGTTGTTGAAATTACCTCTGATTCTGTTTTCTCTCTCAGCCGCCTCAACTGTTCAGGTGCCTAAGGCTTCTGATTATTTTTCCCCTATTTTTCCTGGTTTTGTCCCCTTGTCTCCGTCCCTACTGGCTTACTTTGGGTCCTTCTGTTTTCCTATGTATACTGCTGCACCAGCTTGCATTAATAGATCTCTCTAATTTTAATATACTTAATAATTTAAAGTTTTTCAAAAGTTCCCTACTGCTTCCAGGTTAATACCCAAATTCCTCAGAAATCATCAGGAAAATTTGGCTCGCTTCTGCTTTTAAAATTCATCTTGAAATCGAACATAAACTGCTCTGGTTGTCTGAATGTAATATGTTTTATTCTCTTTAGGCCTTTGCCTGTTTATTTTCTGAAATACTCTGCCCCATTTTGATCGAACAACTCAGCTAAAATACCACCCCTTTGGTAAGGTGTTTCTTAATTGATTTTTTTTTTTTTTTTTACTTCCTGCATGGCTGGTTGCTCATTCTTCAGTGTTCTTATGGCACTTTACACATACACATATCAACACTTCCCACATTGTGTTGTAATGATTTGTTTATAGTTTGATCTTCCTTCTGGACTGTGACTCATTGAAGGCCAGGTCTAGACGAAGACATTGTTTTCCTCCCAACTCAGCCTAAGGCTCTGCACATAGTACACATTTAATAAATGTTTGCTGATTATGTGAATAAAGGACTGAATTAGTCTTTGTGGTTATTATTTCAAAACATGCTGTCAGAATACACATCTACAGGTACTGTCCTAAAAATGAAAACAATTCAAAAGGACATGGTAACTAATGTCTTGTATTTCACAGGTTATTTTTCATGGACTTTAAAACAGCTATATGCAGAATTATTGCTTATTAGCTCTCTTAAATTTAGACTCATTTTAAGAACTATAACTTTCATTTTTTTTCCAGAGAGACTTCTCTTAGTTTAGACTGAAGCAGAGCCAAAAGACAAGGGGAGCTCTAAGGTCTACTTGTCTGTATTTACTTGGTCTAAAATAGCGCTGGACTTTTGTTATGTGAGGTTTTCATATGATTTGAGAAAAAAACTTTTAACCTGCTGTTTTGTTTGAACAGTGATGGCAAAAACTAAAAATAAAACAAGATTCCAAATGTGTGTATGGAAATTAAAACACAGTTTTAGGCAATTGCTGTAAAAACTTCCACTCTCTTTATACACCTTAGACTTAGCCGGAGCCAGATCTGCCCACAAAGGAGACGTTTAACTGATAGGTCCTCTTTATGAAAGGCCTTTTCCAGGGCCCACATCTTGGGGGGTTTGGGGAAGGGAAGTGTGTGGTTCTGTCTAAATTTCATCCAGGACTTCTCTCCCTATCTGACCCTGGAAATTGCTGCAATTTTAGCTTCCTGTGGTAGGCAGTAAAAAAAACTAAATCAGAAATGGTAGAAATACACTTAACCAAGTACAGGGAGTTTCTATGATTCCTATGCTAGAGCCAACTATGTATTCATAAGCAACACAACATAATTCTAACTTACACAAGGCATCAACCATAGTAATTCGAACTTCTCTCTGGATGAGCCTTGAAAATAGCTTACCATCAGGATCTACTATTGGTGAGATATATTTTTATTGTTCATTTTTAAAAATAAGAGAAGAAAATGACATTTATTTGTAGAACACTATTCAAAAAACATTTCTTCTAAGGAGATGTGTGAAATAAGGGGTTGTAGAACAACAGTGTGAATGGGAGGTATAGGGCAAGTGAAGCCATTTGAATAGGTTGCCATAAAAAGAAAGGTCACAGTGATTCAGCCGTCTAAGTAGGCCCTAACTAAGAATACCACAGAACTGCTTGTCTGGCTGAGAGGGCTTTGATGGAAAATGACAAATGAGATTGACAGGGGCATCTGAACCCTTGCAGCTGTTTCATTTCAGGCATTCTTCTCCAGGATGGCTACCGTGTGGATTTAAGAAGCTGTAGACAGCAGTCATTTAAGGAAATGGACACCAAGGCGAAATCATCTTAGAATGCAATCTAGAGTAGAGGGTTAGTTTGGCCAGAATATGCAGATCCCAGCCATTCACCAGCTGAGTCCCTATCCCCTCCACTGGTTTGCCTTAACACACTTTACTGCTCTGGTTCACCCCTTACCTGCACAGAAAGGTAGTTTCCTAAGTACAGGTTGTTTAACTGTCTTACCTGCTAAAAAATCCCACACTGATGTAAAGCAGTATAATATAATACAAAAAACATAGGTATTGGAATCAAAATGGTTTTAATCATGGCTCTGATGTTTTCTGACTTTGTGGCTGTAGGCAAGTTCTATGAGGCTCACATTCCTCATCTGCAAAATGGGAATAAAAATAATAATGTAAAATTTACAGAATTATTATAAAACATACTTGATAATGCATATAAATGACTAGGTACACTTTGAATTCTTAATTTGACTAACATGGCAACTAATATTATGTTGGCTTTCAACCTTATTTAGCAGTTAGACCTTTTTATTCAAATACAATGTTATATTATGCACACACATATATACAAACATATATACATATATACACACATACATGTACACACGCATACATGTACATGTATATAACAGTTAAAAGCAGTATATTACTATAATAAGTATATTTTGTAATTTCAAATCAAATTATTTTTAAAATAAGCAAGGAGAAAAGTAAGCTATGATGAAAATAAAAATTGGATAAAAATAGCAATAATAACAAACAGTTATTGAGGATGTGTGATGCATCAGGGGTGAATTATCTCATTAGATCTCCACACAATCTTAAAAGACAGTTACTGTTACCACCATCATTCCCATTTTACAGAAAAGGCAATGGGGCCAGGACAAGCAAATTCATTTCTCTCGATCCCATAGTGAAGTTGGGAGTCAGGATTCCAACCAAAGTAGTATGCCACTAGAGCCTACGTCTTCAGAATCTCATTGCCTCTGCAGCCAAACTATTTTATATTTTGTTTTATATTCAGAGTATTGATAATCTTGACACAGAGATAAGTAGTGGCAAATTGTCAAAAAAATTTAAATAGTTTCCATGAAATCTCTGAAGACTAACTATATTAATGTATACAGTTTAAAGGAGATTATTAGGTTATTTCCTTTTCAAAGTTAAATCACTACTTTCTAATAACTTTTCACCTCTCTTGAATGGTGAAGGTTAAATTTGCCTGAATTGGTGTATGGGTTTCCTAGCCAGTCATTAACTCATTAGTTCATCCAAAAATGTTTTTTGAAGATATGTTAGGTGGCA
The DNA here is from genome assembly GCF_949774975.1 of Lagenorhynchus albirostris. NCBI lineage: Eukaryota > Metazoa > Chordata > Mammalia > Artiodactyla > Delphinidae > Lagenorhynchus > Lagenorhynchus albirostris. The sequence goes on from NC_083097.1 coordinate 71,022,198, forward strand.
CGTCAATTTAAATCTTTATTGCTTGATGAAAACTTATTTTCAAATATAGCTTGAACTATAATGGTATTTTGAATGAAATTATTAAATTATTTGCTAAATATGTCCAAAGGTAAAGGTATAATTTTATTACTAATGTTCTATATGAATCTTAAGGATAGTAATATTGTGACTCTTCATTACTTAGTTAAGCTCATTATAATTTGAGAGATGTTTAGCTATTGGGTTTTTAGATCAGGGATATTTCGGGAGTGATTTTTTTTATTTCATGTAGTATTTTTAAACCATTACCTGATCATGGGGCAGCTGGTAAACCTCTATATTAAAAACTAAAGTTTAGAATTCAGTACTCAAATCATTACATATAACACAAAAGTTTGCCTTAATAAAATTAACAGTTTTTATAACAAGATCCCACGATGTCTGTAAAATACTGGCAATTGTATAATGAAAATTAAAATAATGTGCATGCTATATAAGCAAGTCATTGGAAGAGGGAATGCATCCCAGTTTATAAAAATGTTTTTTCCTTAGGTATTTGTTGGCACTGATGTATCAGGAGAATCTATCTTTCTATTTATGTATGTATGTGTCTGTTTATCTGTTTATCTATCTACTTATCTATCTATCTCTTACCTGAAGTCGAGTTTTGCCTCTGTTAGCCCTGATTTATGCTCTCTCCACTACTTTGAATTACTTTTATGTACTCTTTTTCTTGTTTTGTTATACATATTCATAAAATTAGCTTTTGTTTCCCTCCATTTTCTCATTTCTAGTGACCCTTGAATACCTGTTATAAGTGATGCTCAAAATGGAATACCTATATGAATCATCTGGGGAACTTGAACATGTTGACTTCCAGATCCCATCTGCTGAGGTTCTGACTCTGCAGGGTTGGGCTTGAACCCCAGAATCTGCATTTTCCAAGTGTGCCCCATTAATTCTGATGCAGGTGGTCTTCTGAGCACACTTTTGGGAAATTCCTGCTGGAGTGAATGTGTAGAAATGGCATGAAAATGTAGGTTGACATATTGCAGACATGGATATGGTGAATTTCCAACACTAGAAAATATTGAAAGACTGCGATTTCAAACTCTTACAAAGATAAAATGAATGGTTTCTTATATGGGACAAATTGCTTCTAATTTACGTACCTTGTAAAATGGAGGAGAAGGCAGAAGAAAAGTTGAATATGATTGTGCAGGATGGTTGCTGTAAATTAGTTATAAATGTAAATGTTGTATCTTTTTATCCAAAGAAACTTAAAATGATTGGACGGTGGCCTAGTAATTTTTCTCTCCTGTTTATACCCATCCTTCTCTGCATGCGCCACCCCACGCCCCATGCCCAAATATTATAAATAGTTAATAGAGGCTATGACCCCAATAAAGGAAAAATATATATAGGTGAGGAACACTTAATTATAATTCAGTGGAGATTTCTAGATTCTACTTTATGTAAAGTATTGATTCTATTAGGTTTTCAAAATTGGTATAAATTTAGAATATAATTTTCTTGGGATCAGTTAAATATTATTTTTTTCCCCTAGGATTTGAAATCCCCTTTTGTTTCCACAGATTTTTTTTTGTAGTTTTAAACATTTCCAATCTGATTTAAAATATCAGAGTGCTTAGGTGATATCAAACTAAGATCACTGAAAATTTTTCTGAAATATCTATATTTCCACGGGCCATTGGCATAAAGATTCATTTAGAATTAAAGACAAAGAATCTGTAAGTATAAAATCAAAATGTTTTTCTAAATAGAAAAAAAATCATATATTATGCCTATTTCTTAGGCAATTTTATTACATGTTGCATTGATATATGGCAGTGAAACTATGAGGAAGATTTTGGAATTTATGAATTAGATAAGATTCTAATGACCAAATAATTCTGCCTTCTCAAATAATAGAGAAAGTGTTAAATAATATTTAAATCAAACTGACTAGGTTGAGTTCATCTGCCCAGTGAGGAACAATTCTCTTGCCATAATTTAGCTTGAATTATTTTTATAGAGACTGGATTTTCTTCACAACCACAATGCCTTTTTTTATATTGGCTTTTGGCTTTTATTCTGAGGCAGACCCTTTTAAATTTAAACATGATCTGTTGTATTTACTTTGAATGCCAATATACTGTGTATTACCCACCAAGTGACTCTTTCTTTCTGCTATTCAGAATTAAATAAACCAAGACGCAACACATGTCTTAAAACCACAATAGTTTATTTATAAGAAGAAAGACAGCCCATCAAACTTTCCACAGGAATTTAAAAAATCCATCAGGGACTCAAAGCCTTTACTTTCTTTCCATTCATATAATTTTGGTTTTGGCTTAACACTTAGTACAATATTCACTTCAAAAGAATATCCCTTGCATTTAAAGTAAACAATCATTGTTCTACACAGACTTTTAATTTTTCCCTTCTGCCATTTGCCATTTTTCTTCTCTCGGTCCAGTTCTTTGCTAGCATTATGTTAGAGTATGCCAGATATAAAATCCCTTTTTAGTTTATATTTTGATATGAAGACTAAATCGTGAAAGATCAAATTGTTATATTTTGTTTCATTTCCAATTACTCTTGACATCTATAGTTTCTTAACATTTTAAAATGATACTTTGATTATAGGGGATGAGATAGGACAAAATAACTGCAATTAGAATGAAATAGATTCTGGCTTTAGAAAGGAAAATTCAGTTTGAACATGATGCAAGGCAATGAGGTTTCATTTTGGGTTCAAATTCTTTGGGACTGGATAAGCCAAAACATATGATTTGGGTGGCCTTAGTCTCATCCAAAGTAGATCTCATAAAATAACTTCAAACTTCACTGCAAGAGACATGGTTACTAATGACCAAATGAGGGTCAACAGCAAATATCCATAAATTGCAAAGTCCTATTTCTTGATTTTCTGTCTCAAGAAGTTTACAAATTGTGAATCTATGTATTCTTTGATCGCTGAGGCTGTCTGGAATACATACAGGTTCTTTCTTCTTCTGGCCCATTGGAGTCATGAGCAATTGAAAATGTACTTCAATTTCACAGTTACACTGGAAGTCCTGAAATCCTACATTTCATATCAAGAAGTCATACTCAGCCACACAATGTATGTGATATAGATAACATCTTTTGCGAAAACAAAAGGACTTGCCAAATGAACAAAGAGTTTGCTTTTATGATGAAACTGTTAGAAGTCATGCATTTGCTTCAAGAAAAGAAAAAAAATACAAACACCTTATTGACTTGTGGAAGTTGCTGTGCTAAGTGCTAGATAACATACAGTCTTGGCCCTTAGGCAGTTTACAGCTTTGCAGTTTATTCTTCCTTGCAGGTAATAACCTAAATCAGATACTCCCTATATTAATATTCTGTTCCCAAAGGCCTTTTGCAAAGAGAATCTTATATGCATTAAAATATGTAATTTATAAATATATACTATATTACAGAATATAAATATATTAGTACATGCCTTGCCACTTAAAATGTTATAAATTCTAGTGTTGCATGTATCCATGCATGCTATGTGGAAGTCTTGTATGTATGGTACTTATTACTATTTCCCCAATGTGTTCTAAATTAACACACACTTATGGACTGGCCTTGCTCTCTTGCTCTCGTTGATCTCTCTCAAGTCATGATTATAATGCAATAAAAGGGAGGTATGAATAACCTGAATACCACTGAAATAAAAGGAGCTTATACAGAAAGAATCACAGAACACAGGAAGAAAAAGACCCCTTTGAGGCAGCTACTATATTTCCGGTGACTTTGCTTCCTGCTGTTTGTGCCTGCAGCCAACACTTTTGTGTTTCTTAGTAAATCCAGTATGTTACTCCCAATTTTCTATTATATGCAGTGAAGCTCAGTGTTTAGGGTTGTGGACTCTAAAGTCAGACTATTTTGCCACTTTTTATCTAAGTGACCTTAGGGAAAAAAATTTACCTATTTGCCCTCTGATTTTCTCACTTGAAAAATGACGTTAATACCCATCATTAATTGAATCTAAGCAGTACGAATTTTTACAGTTAACTACTCTGAAGTCAGGTTGACTCTTAAAACTGATGGAATGTCATGATTTAATTGGTGACACTTTTTTTTTTCCCATTCTTGGTGGTACATAACATGATGGCACGTCTAACCATGGATATAGTGATGAAGTATGATAATCGGAACTTCCTTATAGGGTTCTGTGTAGGATTAAATGAGTTAATGCAAATAAAGCACTAGCACAGTGCCTTGCAATAATTGTCATTTATCATATAATGTGCCTGATGGAACGTGTTGCTTAAGGTTGAGTCTCTGAGAGGGCGATGTGTGTGTGTTCTTAGGAAAAACAGACTGTGGTCTTTATTATTATAAAACTCAGTTTGGGTGGGGGCAGTTATTCTCTCTAACTTCTTCAGTAGATTCTAAGCTTCCTAAAAGTAGAAATTGAGTCTTTTACTTTTAGCAACTATTAGACTCTCATGAATGTGGTTTATATTCAGTAAATGTTTGTGAAGCATAGAACTCCTTCCTTGTTTACTTACTTTCTTTTATATTGGCAAAATAAGTATTAAAGGGTCTTATAATTAGTAGTTGAAAAATAATTACTGGCTTAAATGTGTGGCCCCTAATAAATAAAATTATTTCTACTCAGTCATGCTTTCCTCAGAATTTTACAAAAGTTCTCCCTTTAGCAAACACAGTTAAAATTTCCTTCCATTTGTTTGATATCTGTAAAACTGTAACTTAAAGGGGGGATTGATTAGCAAATAGATTTACTTATACATTTACTGAAGGATTTTCAATAGATCTCAAGCATAGAATCAGATCCATCTTAATGATTCATGGATTTCTTACGTTTGTTATAAATCTTCAGCATATATGTATACTCATGTTCCTTTTTCTCTCAGCTTCACCAAAGACCTTGGAATGCTGGGTAATCTCATATTCTTATTTTACCATGCATATTTTACCATTGTATCTATTGTTTCCCCATGATTCTTCAAAGAAATTGCTCCATTTAAAAATTGTCCTTTAGAAGACAGCAGTTCCATCAATTTATGCAAGAGAGCATAAAAAATGGGCTTTCTGCAGACTCTCACTGCACCTGAGGGATGATAAATTTCAGCAAGCCAGGGCCTGCAAAAAGAAAGCAGAGAGTATTTGAAGACAACCCCAACCTTTGAATAATGAAGAAAAATATATTGGAATGGGAGTGAACACTCTGGTAGGTTTGGCAATAAGAATAGGAGAGTTTCTAATTCTTATATCTAGGGTTAATAAACTTTTTTCAGTAGAAGGCCAGATAGCAACTATTTTAGGTTTTGTTGGTCATTTGGTCTCCATAGTGACAACTCAACTCTACCACTTTAGCTCAAATGTAGCCACAGACTATGTAAAAAAACTGAGCATGGCTGTGTTCCAATAAAACTTTATTTATAAAACTTGTGAGAGGCAGGGGCCTAGATTTGGCCTTTGGGTCATAGTTTGCTGACTCCTATTATACAGGAAGACATTATCTCCATATTTTAATGTAATTATTAAAATATATTGAGCACCTATTATTTGCTTGGTATTGTGATATTTAAAAAATTCTAAACTACTTTGGTTTTCCCATATGGCAGGCTCCAGCTTTTGCTCGTCTTTCCACTTGGCTCACATTTGTATGTCTTGTTTTGTTCTCAGGTTGTCTCTTTTTCCCCATGACAAGCATTTTTAGACAAGAGCTAGTCCCCATTGTCTCATACATACATTTGAGCATTAGGTAGGTCTTGAGATAGTAAACTTCATATCTGATGAGCTCTTTGGAAAAGTTGGACTTAACAAAGTGAGGAGAGTGAAAACAGATGGTGTCTTTGTGATAAAGCACACTTTTCATATGTAAGTTGAATTTCCTTCCTCTCCACCTACACAATTGCTGCCAGAAGAGGAGTTGTGTCCTGCAAGATATTTGGAGACTAAAAGTAGGTTTTAAATTGGGATCCATGGGACCCTGTATCACTCATTATTATTAGTTTTCTTTTCTTTGGCAGAGGTCGTTATGTCTATAATGAAATAAATACCTTTTATTTGATATACCTTTGATACCTTTCTGAGATCCTTTAATTTGCTTTATAATTCATAGCATTCCACATGTGGCCCAGAATAAGTAGTCAACAATGTTTGTTAAAATAACACTGGTGTATTATGCAAGGCCTCTGAGGTTTGCCCTTGCCACTTACATGGAACTAATGTAATACCACGACATTAGATATGAATTCCACTTTTTAAAAAAAGGAATTTTCAACATGTTCACTGCACTGATTTGTCCTTCCAGGTGGGCTGGAGAGGTAGAGACAAATTTCATGGGGTATGTTCTATTACATTCCTAGAGAATATATAAGTGTGTATGACTTCAAGTTTTCCACAGAATTGTAAATCATTATTTCTGTCTTTGAACTAGCTATTGGCATTCCTGCAAACTTCTTAGACAATACAATAATTCTTTAATTAAAAGTCAAAAAATTTTTTATTCATGTAATACACAGCTAAGCATTATGTATATTTTGTTCTTTTTCTGCCTACCACTGTTTGTGTATTAGATACTAGTATTGTTTCTACGATTAGATGCTGCTCAGGCATTTGTCTTAAATTAAATTTCCATATGTTTAAGGCAGTGACTTACTAACGCATAATTTTGGCATTTGTATGTATTTTATTCCATTGCAAAATTCTATAGCATCTGTAATTATTTAATGATCAAAACAGTTACTTGATCTTGTCAATATTGCTAATTCTAACTAACATATGAAAATGGAGATGTCCTTTTTTTCTCTTTCACATATTAATTATCACACTAAATTGAAAAACAAAATAAAAAAGTTTTCATTCTCAAATAATTATTGCTTGTCATCCCAACCTGAGAAGCATTGAGCTAAGTGGAGAAGTGTTCCTTTTCCAAAGACAGAAACTCAGTTTACACTTAGCATTTGGAATTCGTCTGATAAGAAACTCACCTGGAAGTTAATAATAGTTATAATTTCTATGTCTCTAACAAGGGAGGAGAACAGTTGCAAGACCTCTGGGTCTACCTGGCTTGATGACCCTTGGATTTTAGTTGAAACAAACTATGAAAAATGCCTGTTAAGGACTCTAGAATACTTTCCAGAGGCTCAGTAATAACAGTATCACCATATTTCATCAATCCTGAGACATCTTTCCACATTTTATTTAACACTGCTGTAATGAGGATGTCTTTTATAGTCAATAGCACTTAATATTAGATGAAGTAGGATATTTAAAAGATAACAATTACTGTTTACTGAACATCTACTGCATCTAAGCCACTGTTTTAGACATTTTACACAGGGTTATCTTTAATAACTTATGAGATCTTAAAAATGAGAAAGCAGATGTCCAGAGAGGTAAATAGCTTGTCTAAGTCACAAGGTTAGTAAGTGTCAGAGCTAAGATTCAAATCTGGATCTGTCTGACTCTAAGGTCCATGCCCTTGACCACTGTGCTACATTACTAACATGACAAAAGGGAAAAAAGGAAAATGGCTATGTGGACATAGGGGTGCTTCTCAGAACCAATGAAAAGAAATGCAATTAAGTTTCAGGAAAAGATGGACCAGGAATTAGAACTATGTCAGGCTTTTCTTAGCTTTCTCTTTGTTGTGTCACTTCTTCCTGAACAGATGCTTTCTTCTTTCTTTTTGCAGGCTGGCTTTCTCTACTTTGCCACATGGCAGAAATTTGCCTTTTACATCATCCAACCTATTTAAAATAGCTTAGTATCCAATAGTTATGGAAAAGGAAGGAGGGAGTCACCCTGTACTAATGTGAGAGTTGGGATACACTGCTGTCAATTGGAAGGGGGTTCCAGAGAATGAGGAACTGTTAAGCCATGGAATGGGCAGATTCCATATCTTGTCTGTTCAAAAGTCATGGAGTACACATTCAGTGTGGCGTGGACTCTCACAAAATGCACAGGAATGTGTGTAGTTGGTTCTTACTTTGGAACAAGCCAGTCTTCATTTGATGCAACTAACTCTTGGTACAGGTAGCCCTGTAGTTCATTCCATGACTTGGATATGCACACAATCTCTTCATGATGCCTACTAATATTTGAAGCAGCATCTGCCAATAAATAACATGGAAAATAGTGCTCTCTATTTTAAGGAAGCAGTGTGAAACTTAAACCTTGTTCTGAAAGGTATATAGAGTTTAGATGGGCAGAGAAGGGGGAGACCATTTAAGGTGGGTGAAGGGTAGCCTTATTTGCTGAAAAACATTATAAATAGGCTGGGCATGTCCAGGAGTAAATAAATAGGTTAGGTAGGCTGTATTTTATGAAGATTTGAAAGTTGTTTGGAAGTTAGTTTGTAACAGATTGTGTAGAAATGTGACAGAGACTCTATAGCTATTCAATAGACCCATTTCTTTTTGATACTGGGCACATTTTCCAAACTCCTTTGCAGATATCTTGACCATGTGACTGATTCTGGCCAACAGAATGTGGATGGGAGGCCTGACTCACAAAAACCTCCAGTATAATCCTCCACTTTCTCTCTTTCTCATTTGCTGATTTGATTTTGTATCTACGTTGACAATCACAGAACCTCTTTATGTCTTGTTCCTGAATGATTGCATGGAGCAGAGGCCCTTCCCTAGTTTCAACTGGAATTTACATGAGTCAGAAATAAATTCCTATTGGGATTAGCCATTGGAAAGTGTCTTACAGGAGCTAGCCAATACAGAACCCAGTGGTCCAGGCTAAGGTGTTTGACTTTTATCTCATAAACGTAACAAGGCTTTTGAGGAGAAAGCCAGTAGGATGAAATAAATGTTTTAATAAGATCAATGTGACAGAAGGGAGCAGGACAGCTAAAAGCAAGGATAGACTGTAGCCTGAGTTACTAGATGAAGGCAGTTATTACAAAATGAGATGAAAGAGAATCAAGGGGATTAAGCCACACAAGGACAAAGTTCTATGCAGTGAATTTCAAAATTACCAAAAATCTCAGCAATGCCAAGAGGCCAAATCTTAAGCAAAGGCCAATTAATTTGATGTATAGAGATTAGTAGTGATCTTTAAAATGCTAGCATCAATGAAATAATAAAGGCAGGAAATAGATTATGGTGGGTTAAGGAAGAAATGCACAGTATTAGAAAAAAATTTTTAATTTTGAAATAAGCTGTTAATTTTGACATAAAAATTATGTTTTGTAAAATTTCAGATTGATTAATACCCAGACAGCCATTGGTTGGTTTCAACAAGTCTCTAGGACAGTGCTGGCCACTATAAAGCATTCTCCTATTGTCTCATTCTGCCTTACTCCTGACTCCATGATAACAAACACTCATGGGTCCTGGTCCTCCCGTTCCGACTGAGGTGACCTTAGAGTTCTTCTCAACACCAGGCTCCAGGTAGCAATTCTCAATTCATTAGAGGTGGCAGTTGAACTCATACTTCTTGGCTGTGTGTTTTACGTAATCTTAAAATTTTTTACCTTTTTGAGGGTTGTAGGAGGGAGGCTGAGGAGGAGTAATACAAATGCTACTTAGTTATACATGACTGGGTTGTGTTAGAAGTTTCTCAGACCCACGGCAGTGAAAATTTAGTATAATTTTGCCTTTGTTTCTTGTCTGATTATCAGGCCATTTTCTTATATCAATTTTCTCCTCAATTGGTGTCATTATTATTCCATTGTCTTTCAATATTATGCTTTAGGGTCACTCAGTTCTTTATGGCTGTCATCACTGTTATTTAACAATAACATTTACATAGAATTGTTTCCTCGAAGAATCCTTTAGTATACCTTATTTCATGTAGTTCAGTAGATTAAAGGAAAACTATCTGAACTCCTCTGTCAGACTTTTTTTTTCCTCTTAGGGTTTCTGTATGTGGGACTTCGTTTGAGCTTGGGCTCTGTGCCAGCTGGAAGCTAGACTGATTTCTGTAAGTGGAGCCACAGCCCTTATAAGTTAGTGTAGCATTACAGTGGTTTTCTGTTTCCCATTAGGCATTTAAGAAGAAGCACTCAGATGTGATCTGCATTTTGTAACATACATTCGGTAGAACATTGGTAGTCCCAGGACCAGTTATAGCAAGATGGGAAGCACAATTAAATGGTATTTTTTCAGGGGCATAGACCTATGTGAAAGTTTGACAAGTTGAATACCTTGATCTTTGTTTAAAAGCTTCTATGCCATGTGAGAAGACCTAGGCTGCCACTTTTATCATCCATTAAAACTATAGTAAAAATTATTTTTTGCAAATTAACAATTGGTCACTTGGTGGGAAAAAGGTGAGAGGATAAGATAGAAAACCTGAAAGTTTACCCAACAAGTAGTGCCGTGACAAGAACATTATTAGGGCTCAATATATATGTATACTTACTGCCTGAATTTTGATTGGGCCAAGAAATCAGAAAATTCTTGAATTGGGTGGGATGACATGAAGATATTTAAAGACTGGATAGAAGACAGAATTTTGTTTATAGCTGGCCATTCTTAGTAAAATTATGTTGACAAAGTGAGATAATACTAATAATAAACATTTAATGGGTATTTATTATATCAGGCACTCTGTTGTAAGTGCATTTGACATTATAGGCTCTTTCAAGCAAGAATCAATTTAAATTCGAGAAATTATTAAACTTTCTTCAAAAGAAAATATTTTTAAAAGAATATATATGCTTAATAATACGCACAGAACTTTAAGACTATTGGTTCTCACTTAAACATAACCCTAGGGCTTCCCTGGTGGCGCAGTGGTTGAGAGTCCGCCTGCCAATGCAGGGGACGCAGGTTAGTGCCTGGGTCCGGGAAGATCCCACATGCCGCGGAGTGGCTGGGCCCGTGAGCCATGGCCGCTGAGGCTGCGTGTCCAGAGCCTGTGCTCTGCAATGGGAAAGGCCACAACAGTGAGAGGCCCGCATACCGCAAAAAACCAAAACCCAAACCAAAAAAAACCCATAACCCTAAATTATCCCAAACTCCTTGCTCTAGCTCATTGAAATCACTGGACTCTTATGACTCTTCATTCTTTCATTACTGTGTCAGCTAGGCTTATTTTCTCTGTGTGTTTCTGTATGCATGTGTGTTTTACACACTAAATGTGAGAGTTAAGGAAACACAATTGTTTAAAGAAAATTATCTTAAAGAAATATGTAACTAATTTCATCGTGAAGACAAATCTTACATGAGTTGAGATATTTCTTAATTCTTGATTCCATACAGATTTTTTTTTTAACTGAAGTATAGTTGACTTACAATATTATACTAGTTTCAGGTGTACAGCATAGTAATTTGATATGACTGTGATATCAATATTATCATTAATATTGACTATATTCCCTGTGCTGTACATTACATCCTTGTAACTTATTTTATACTTAGTAGTTTGTATCTCTTAATCCCCTTCACCTCTTTTGCCCCTCCCCCCACCCTTCTAGCCACTGGTAACCACTAGTTTATTCCCTGTGAGTCTGTTTCTGTTTTGTTATAATTGTTCATTTATTTTATTTTTTAGATTCCACATAAAATTAAAAACATATAGTATTTGTCTTTCTCTTTCTGACTTATTTCACTAAGCATTCTATCCTCCAGGTCCATCCATGTTGTCACAAAAGGCAACATTTCATTTGTTTTTTATGGATGAGTAATATTCCATTGAAAATATAATATATACCACATCTTCTTTATCCATTCATCTGTTGATGGAAACTTAGGTTGCTTCCATATCTTGGCTATAGTAAATAATGCTTCTGTGAACACTGGGATGCATGTATCTTTTCAAATTAGTGGTTTTGTTTTCTTGGGATAAATATCCAGGAGTGGAATTGCTAGATCATTTGGCAGATTAATTTTTAGAGGAGGCTCCATACTGTTTTCCATAGTGGTTGTGCCAATTTATATTCGCATTAACAGTGCACGAGAGTTCCCTTTTCTCCCTATCCTCCCCAACATTTGTTATTTATCTTTTTGATAATAGCCACTCTGACAGATGGGAGGTGATATTTCATTGTGGTTTTGATTTGCATTTCCCTGATGTTGAGCATCTTTTCATGTGCTTGTTGGCTATCTGCATACAGATTTTTATTATTTGAAAAAAAACATTAAAAATACGTGGATTTTGATGCTTCTTAGGTATTTTTGGTAGAAAAATAGGTATTCAGATTTTGTTGAATTACTGTTTGGGGCTGCCATTTTTGTCTCATATGAGGAAAAGCAAAAAGTCTGGATTTTCAATATACCATCTATTATTTGTCTTTTTTAATAATTTCACTTTAAGAATTGCAACTCCCCCTGTTTTCTGGTGCTGCATTTTATATAGGTTTTTCTCCTGGAATCAGTAGAAATTATACTTTTGTGGCATTGTTATGTACACAGATACTTTTTTTTTTTCTGTTTTACAAAGCATAGTTATATAAATTTGCGTAGTTAACTAAGACATTTTAGAAAATATATTGGCTCCTGAAGGAGTTGGCCTTTAAAATAATGTTGAAATGACATATTAACCTTAAGAGAGTAACACTTTGTTTTAGATACATGTATAATTCTGAGTAAGAGGTACATATGAGTGCAGTGCAGAATTTCAAGTTTCTAGGCACCGTTTGAGAGGGAGGAAGGTCAGTTCCTGTCTCCAAAACCATTACCCCAGTCCAGGCTAATGAAGAGCTTTTCTTTCTGGAAAATTATAACTCATTCTAACCTGGTATATATAAATGTGGATTCACATATTGCTCTTGGGAATCACATCTTCCAAACAGATTTTACATTACTATACTAAAACTGTGGTGAGCTCCCTCCTTATGTGGGCCAAGTGTAGCAATGATGGTTTATGTAGTAACTTCCTAAATATGTTTCAGTGCCTTAGGAAATTGAATATCATAGACCCGTGCTTCTTAAACTTTAGTATTTATATGGATCACTGAGGGAACTTATTAAAATGCATATTCTGATTCAGTAAGTCTGGGGTGGGACCTGAGATTCTGCATTTCAACCAGCTCAGGCGATGCTAATGCCACGGCTCCATTTTTCACACTTGGAGTAATGAGGCCATAGAAAATGATTAGCAAGCAGGAAGAATTGCCTTATTTTGAGCCTTGCTCAGTAGTGGTCATCTTCCCGTACTCTGTTCTTTCCACTGGTTCTGGACTTCCGGTTCCTGGTAAACATCCTGGTGTGCCTACTCTGGGCCCTCACGCATAGTCTCTGAAAAAATTCACTTGTCACCTAGCCCATGCCCACCCTTGCATCTCATCTAAGCATTTTTCCTCAGGGAAAACATTCATTCCCTTCAAGCCTGGGCTAAGGATTACCGTGGCACATCAACATCACCTTTAAAAATAACAATTTTGGGAGGCAGAGTCAAGAGAGCCACGTGGGAAGATGCAGAGTTAGTGTCTCCCCACAACTAGGGTGCCTGGCGGCTGCTGGTGGAGAGCTCTGATGCCTAAGGAGACAGGAGGGACCCCAAAGTGAACCAGTAGGACGTAGGGGGACTAAGGGGGGAGGAGAAGTGGAGGCCAGACAGAATCAGCGCCCCTGAGGCTGGGGAGATCAGGAGAGGCAGGCGGAAGGGGCCCTCCGGTAGGAGTGGGAGAGGAGCGGAGGGCGACTGCCCCACCCACTTGGGCCGGTGAGCCTGCTGAGCTACCAGGCTGATCCCCTGCCCTCCAAACCCCACTCCAGGCCATGTGGGTACTTGAGGGCATAGGAGGGAGGCTGGGTGATCAGAAGAGGCAGGCGGGAGGGGCCCTTCTAGACCAGAAGAGCAGGAGAGGAGAGGAGGGCATTTGCCCTGCCACTCGAGCCCAGGAAGCCTGCTGGGCTCCCAGGTGAGGTACCCTGACCTCTGAGACCAGGGGTGGGGGGCATGCTTGGGCCCCTTCTGTTCCTTGAGCCTTAGCCCCATCCTCCTTTCCCAGCCTTGTGGATCCTGAGCATTGGCCCCGCCCACCACCCAAACCTCACCCTTGTTTAAGCCCTGCCCTCCACAGCCAAGGCCACCTTTGCCCTGCCACTTTTTTTTTCCTTTTCCCTCCTCCTCTTTTATACTATTGTGGTACTGATGTACCTTCTGGTTGTTGATTCATTAATATTTTTATTTTTTCATTCTTCCAAACATATCTGTTAGTTTCCTAGTCTAATTTTATTTTTTACTTGGTTATTGTTTTGTTTTTTTTTTTTTTTTTTTTTTGCCACCCAGATGGCATGCAGAATCTTGGTTTACAAGCCCAGGGTCAGCCAAAGCTCCTGCAGTGGAAGCTCTGAGTCCAAACCACCAGACTAAAAGAGAACCTCAGACCCCAGGGAGTATTAATTGCAGTGAGGTCTCATGGAGCTCCTCGTCTCAGCATCAAGACCCATCTCTACCCAATAGCCTACAAACCCCAGTGTTAGAATCCTCAGGCCAAACAACCAGTAAGACAGGAAAACAACCCCACTCATTTAAAAAAAAAAAATGAGGTGGCAAAAAATATGTCACAGATGAAGGAGCAAGGTAACAACCTACAAGACCAAATAAATAAAGAGGAAATAGGCAATCTACCTGAAAAAGAATTCAGAGTAATGATAGTAAAGATGATTCAGAATCTTGGAAGTAGAATGGAGGCATGGATTGAGAAAATACAAGAAATGTTTAACAAAGATCTAGAAGAACTAAAGAACAAACAAATAGAGATGAACAACACAATAAGTGAAATGAAAAATACACTAGAAGGAATCAATAACAGAATAACTGAGGCAGAAGAACAAATAAGTGAGCAGGAAGATAGAATGGTGGAAATAATTGCCAAGGAGCAGAACAGAGAAAAAAGAATGAAAAGAATTGAAGACAGTGTCAGAGACCTCTGCAACAACACTAAACGCAAAAAACATTTGAATTATAGGGGTTCAAGAAGAAGAGAAAAAGGAAGGGTCTGAGAAAATATTCGAAGAGAATATAGTTGAAAACTTCCCTAACATGGGAAAGGAAATAGTCACCCAAGTCCAGGAAGCACAGAGAGTCCCATACAGGGTAAACCCTAGGAAAAACACACCAAGACACATATTAATCAAACTAACAAAAATTAAATTCAAAGAAAAAATACTAAAAGCAGCAAGGGAAAAACAAAAAATAACATACAGAGGAATCCCCATAAAGTTATCAGCTGATTTTTCAGCAGAAACTCTGCAGGCCAGAAGGGGGTGGCAGGATATACTTCAAGTGATGAAAGAGAAAAACCTACAACCAAGATTACCCAGCAAAGATCTCATTCAGATTCGATGGAGAAGTCAAAAGCTTTTCAGACAAGCAAAAGCTAAGAGAATTCAGCACCACCAAACCAGCTTTACAACAAATGCTAAAGAAACTTCTCTAGGTGGGAAACATAAGAGAAGAAAAAGACCCACAAAAACAAACCCAAAACAATTAAGAAAATGGTAATAGGAACATACATATCAATAATAACCTTCAGTGTAAATGGAATAAATGCCCCAACCAAAAGACACAGACTGGCTGAGTGGATACAAAAACAAGACCCATATATATGCTGTCTACAAGAGACCCACTTCAGACCTAGGGAAACATACAGACTGAAAGTGAAGGGATGGAAAAAGATATTCCATGCAAATAGAAATCAAAAGAAAGCTGGAGTAACAATACTCGTGTCAGATAAAATAGACTTTAAAATAAAGACTGTTATAAGAGATAAGGAGGGACACTACATACTGATCAGAGGATCACTCCAAGAAGAAGATATAACAATTATAAATGTTTATGCGCCCAACATAGGAGCACCTCAGTACATAAGGCAAATGCTAACACCCATGAAAGGAGAAATTGACAGTAACAAAATAATAGTAGGGGACTTTAACACCCCACTTACACCAATGGACAGATCATTCAAACAGAAGATAAATAAGGAAACACAAGCTTTAAATGACACAATATAGAAGATAGATCTAATTGATATTTTTAGAACATTCCACCCAAAAGTGGCAGAATACGCTTTCTTCTCAAGTGCACATGGAACATTCTACAGGATCACATCTTAGGTCACAAATCAAGCCTCGAAAAATTTAAGAAAATTGAAATCATATCAAGCATCTTTTCTGACCACAACACTATGAGATGGGAAATCAATTTCAGAAAAATACTGTAAAAAACACAAATACATGGAGGCTAAAGAGTGTGCTACTAATAACAAAGAGATCACTGAAGAAATCAAAGAAGAAATAAAAGAATACATAGAAACAAATGACAGTGAAAACACAATGACCCAAAACCTATGGGACGCAGCAAAAGCAGTTCTAAGAGGGAAGTTTATAGCCATAAAATCTCACCACAAGAAACAAGAAAAATCTCAAATAAACAATCTAACCCTACATTTAAAACAACTAGAGAAAGAGGAACAAAGAAAACCCAAAGTCAGTAGAAGGAAAGAAATCATAAAGATCAGAGCAGAAATAAATGAAATAGAAATGAAAAAAACAATAGCAAAGATCAATAAAACGTAAAGCTGGTTCTTTGAGAAGGTAAACAAAATTGAAAAACTCTTAGCCAGATTCATCAAGAAAATAAGGGAGAACACACAAATCAATAAAATTCAAAATGAAAAAGGAGAAATCACAACTGACACTGCAGAAATACAAAGGATTATAAGAGACTACTGCAAACAACTATATGCCAATACAATGGACAACCATGAAGAAATGGACAAATTCTTGGAAAGGTACAATTCTCTAAAACTGAACCAGGAAGCATTAGAAAATATAAACCGATGTATCACAAGTAATGAAATTGAAACCGTAATTAAAACTCTTCCAAAAAACAAAGTCCAGGACCAGATGGCTTCACAGGCGAATTCTATCAAACATTTAGAGAAGAACTAACACCAGTCCCTCTCAAACTCTTCCAAAAAATTGCAGAGGGAGAAACACTCCCAAATTCATTCTACAAAGCCACCATCACCCTGATAACGAAAACCAGAAAAAGATATCACAAAAAAAGAAAGTTATAGACCAGTATCACTGATGAATGTAGATGCAAAAATCCTGAACAAAATACTAGCAAACAGAATTCAACAGCACATTAAAAGGGTTATACACCATGACAAGTGGGATTTATCCCAGGGATGCAAGGATTCTTCAGTATATGCAAATCAATGTGATACACCACATTAACAAATTAAGGAATAAAACCCGTATGATCATCTCAATAGATGCAGAAAAAGCGTTTGACAAAATTCAACACCCATTTATGATGAAAACTCTCCAGAAAATGGGCATAGAGGGAAACTACCTCAACATAATAAAGCCCATATATGACAAACCCACAGTGAACATTATCCTCAGTGGTAAAAAACTGAAAACATTTCTTCTAAGATCAGGAGCAAAACAAGGGTGTCCACTCTTGCAGCTCTTATTCAACATAGTTTTGGAAGTCCTAACCATGGCAATCAGAGAAGAAAAAGAAATAAAAGGAATCCAAACTGGAAAAGAAGAAGTAAAGCTGTCACTGTTTGCTGATGACATGATACTGTACATAGAAAATCCTAAAGATGCCACCAGAAAACTACTAGAACTAATCAATGAATTCGGTAAGGTTGCAGGATACAAAATTAATGCACAGAAATCTCTGGCATTCCTATACACTAAAAATGAAAAATCAGGAAGAGAAATTAAGGAAAAACTCACACTTACCATTGCAACAAAAAGAATAAAATACCTAGGAATAAACCTGCCTAAGGAGGCAAAAGACTTGTACTCAGAAAACTATAAAACACTGATGAAAGAAATCAAAGATGACATAAACAGATGGAGAAATATACCATATTCTTGGATTGGAAGAATCAATACTGTGAAAATGACTGTACTCCCCAAAGCCATCTACAGATTCAGTGCAATCCCTATCAAACTACCAATGGCGTTCTTCACAGAATTAGAGCAAAAATTTTACAGTTTGTATGGAAACACAAAAGACGCTGAATAACCAATGCAATCTTGAGAAAGAAAAATGGAGTTGGAGGAATCAGGCTCCCCAACTTCAAACTATACCATAATGCTACAGTAGTCAAGACAGTATGGTACCGGCACAAAACCAGAAATATAGATCAATGGTACAAGATAGAATGCCCAGAGATAAACCCATGCACATATGGGCACCTAATTTATGACAAAGGAGGCAAGAACATACAATGGAGAAAAGACAGCCTTTTCAAGAAGTGGTGCTGGGAAAACTGGACAGCTACATGTAGAAGAATGAAATTAGAACACTGTGTAACACCATACACAAAAATAAATTCCAAATGGATTAAAGACTTAAATGTAAGACCAGACACTATAAAACTCTTAGAGGAAAACATAGGAAAAACACTCTTTGACATAAACCACAGCAAGATCTTTTTTTGACCCACCTCCTAGAGTAATGGAAATAAAACCAAAAATAAACAAATGGGATTTAATTAAACTTAAAAGCTTTTGCACAGCAAAGGAAACCATAAACAAGACAAAAAGACAACCCTTAGAATGGGAGAAAATATTTGCAAATGAAACAACAGACAAAGGATTAATCTCCAAAATATACAAACAGCTCATGGAGCTCAATATCAAAAAAACAAACAATCCAGTTAAAAAATGAGTGGAAGACTTAAATAAACATTTCACCAAGGGAGACATACAGATGGCCAAGAGGCACATGAAAAGATGCTCAACATCACTAATTATTAGAGAAATGCAAATCAAAACTACAATGAGGTATCACCTCATGCCAATTCGAATGGCCATTATCAAAAAATCTAAAATGGTTCTGAAGAACCTAGGGGCAGGACAGGAATAAAGACGCACATGTAGAAAATGGACTTGAGGACATGGGGAGGGGAAGGGTAAGCTGGGACAAAGTGAGAGAGTGGCATGGACATATATACACTAGCAAATGTAAAATAGATAGCTAGTGGGAAGCAGCTGCATAGCACAGGGAGATCAGATCGGTGCTTTGTGACCGCCTGGAGGGGTGGGATAGGGAGGGTGGGAAGGAGGTGCAAGAGAGAGGGGATATGGGGGTATATGTATATGTATAGCTGATTCACTTTGTTATAAAGCAGAAACTAACACACCATTCATTGTAAAGCAATTATACACCAAGAAAGATGTTAAAAAAAATAATCTAGAAACAATAAATGCTGGAAAGGGTGTGGCGAAAAGGGAACCCTCCTACACTGTTGGTGGGAATGTAAATTGATACAACCACTATGGAGAACAGTATGGAGGTTCCTTAAAAAAACTAAAAATAGAATTACCATATGACCCAAAAATCCCACTACTGGGCATATACCCTGAGAAAACCATAATTCAAAAATGTCATGTACCACAATGTTCATTGCAGCACTATTTACAATAGCCAGGACGTGGAACCAACCTAAATGTCCATCGACAGATGAATGGATAAAGAAGATGTGGCACATATATACAATGGAATATTACTCAGCCATAAAAAGAAATGAAATTGAGTTATTTGTAGTGAGGTGAATGGACCTAGAGTCTGTCATACACAAATCAGAAAGAGAAAAATACTGTATGCTAACACATATATATGGAATCTAAAAAAAACCAAAATACAGTACCTATGAACCTAGTTGTAGGGCAGAAATAAAGAGGTAGACATAGAAAATGGACTGGAGGACATGGGTTGGGAAGGCGAAGCTGGGGCGAAGTGAGAGTAGCATGACATAGCACAGGGAGATCAGCTCAGTGCTTTGTGATGACCTAGAGATGTGGGATAGGGAGGATGGGAGGGAGGCTCAAGAGGGAGGGGATATGGGGATATGTGTATGCATATGGCTGATTTGCTTTGTTGTGCAACAGAAACTAACAGTATTGTGAAGCAGTTATACTCCAATAAAGATCTATTAAAAAAATAATTTCACTTGTATAGACTTGGGGAATGTCTGCTTTTCCCATTAGATGGAAGGGTCCATGGACATGATAAGGTCTTTGACACAGGAACTTATATCTATCCTCAGACTCTGGCAAGCAAAGGCCTGGCCTGACTGTAACCTTAGAAGAATCTGCCTTTGGAGTGTCTTCCTTGGAATTTACTATGTCTCCTTATATATCCAGCAGTAGCACAGACTCAAGCCCGGGCTGGAAAGTGCATGGGCCCTGTTCCTGTTTCCCCCTTTGCACACTCTCCATACCTGTACAAGCCCCTTCATACCTCAGTCAACAAGATGCTGGAGCAGCTGTGGGTCTTACACCTGTGGGATCATCCTGGGACCCCCACGCAAGCTGGTTCTAAGAGAGAGGGCTGGCAAAGACCTCCCACTGGCCAAAGTAGAATTTCTTTCTCAATATCTGGTAATTTGGGATTGTAGAATAGTCCCAAATATGACCCAGCTAATTCAAAGTGGTTCAAATTGTTTATAGAGACAGGGGCCTGCAAAAAATTTTTATTACAGTCCTGAGCACCCTAAAAGTGGCCCTATTTTGAACACTGATGTATATTCTTAGGTACTTCAAAATGAAGTGAATAACCCATAAATTTTACAATTAAATTGGGTCTAAATGCTACAAAAATGGAATGGCGATAAGAGGTAACTCTCCTCTTGATCTTGGGCTTTCAAGGTTTTCCTGGCCACCAAGTGAGGTAAGCAAAATCACAATACAATCCACAAGGACAGCAGTCTCTTAAGATGCATTTTTCAGGTGGCACTTTCAATTTTGACCACAAAAGAACCCGGCCTCACATTTCTCTGGAGGTTTCAGCATTTTCTTAACTCTTTTTCTGTTGCACTGACACCTCAATGTGTGCTCCATGTGTGAAAGCAGAGTCGAATCAAAAGCTGCAGGATTCCCTGGTGGTGCAGTGGTTGAGAGTCCGCCTGCCGATGCAGGGGACACGGGTTCGTGCCCCGGTCCGGGAAGATCCCACATGCGGCGGAGCGGCTGGGCCCGTGAGCCATGGCCGCTGAGCCTGCGCGTCCGGAGCCTGTGCTCCGCAAGCTGCCTTTTCCCTCCAGAAGTCTCTACTTACTCTTTTGAGCTATAATTGTGATATCTGAAGGTAAAACTACATGAGTAATACAGTCTGACATGCTGAATCATAATCGGGTGCAAAACAAATATATTGCTCCTGAAAATGACACCTAAAAACATTGTTCTTAACCACTAAGTTATGCTACTATTATTATTTTGGAAATCCTTTCACTGTTAATCTAACTTTAAACAGTGTGCTCTCTTTTCCTCTTCCAACATAGCAGGATTAAAGACCAAAAGAAGACGGTCATGGTTGGCATTGCCTTTATAATTAGAAGATTGCTGAAAGATAAGGCATTTTAGATGGAAACCTCGCAGTTAAGGAAATATGACTGAAAGCACTTCAGCCTAGCTGTAGGCCCGCCTAGATTCTGGTGCCGTTTGCTCACTGAGCAGCTTTGATGGGTTAGACAAGTTAATTCACTGGGCCTCAGCTTTCTCCTTTATAAATTGAGAATAGACTAGATTATTGGAAGGCTCCTTTCTCTTCCAAAATCTATGAGATAAAACGTGCTCAGATAGTCACTTGCTCTTCTAGGCTCAGCCTCAAGACTGTAGTCCTAGTGAAAAAGGGAGCCAGGGTTGGGGAGCTGATTAATATAGCAGTTCTGTGGGGCCTCATCTTCCCACAAGATATTTTTGCTTTGGCTTCCAGTCAACTTGGTGGGACTTAGATACTGGTCTAAACATTGGAAAATTAGGTTGTTTGAATCTCTGGTCTGTGATTTACCACACGTTTTGTCCCTTGGTACTGCTTTAAAGGTCAAGGTGGACATCTGAGGCTTTTCTTTAAATTTCATGTCTGTTACTATCATGGCAGTGCAAGTCATCCCCCTCATTATCCCAGAATTCTGGCATACCTTTCTGCTCTCTCTGTCCTACTCTAGCTCCCCTCTCTTCTGCTGTCTCATTCTCCAGACGGTAGTCAGAGTGATCCTGCTCTGTCTTCTCTTTGCCCCTCTGGGTGTACTGAAATTGCTCTCCCTCCAGCTCTGTGCTCCAGAGCACTGACTTCTGTTGAGTTGGATGTGCTTCCTTACCTTCTGGCTTCTACTGAGTTTGGTCAGTTGGAGAGGCACTGTAGCAGATCAGTGGAAGGGAGGAGAAAGTAGATGCGATATTTATTACCTAGGCTCCTTACCTTCCAGGACTGTTTGGCAAGGGTAATGAATCTCTACTGAAGGCCCAGGATCTACTGTGTGGCCCTCTGCTTTAGCTATAACTCTTTCCAAGTTTTGGAAAATTTTCTCTTTGTTACCCCTTTAAGTCCTAGGAGTGATAATGCTGCTCCACTGTTGCTAACTCCAGTTCCCTTCAGACTCCTTTACTTTTCCCCCTTAACCCTATTGCTGTATTTATATAGTCCTTTTATGAAATCCTCTTTCATTAAACCATCTGAATATGTCACCTACTTTCTTCCATGTCCTTGACTGGTACAGGAGAGAGAGAGATAATTCACACAACCATAAAATTTACCATTTTAAAGTGCACAAATTAGTGATTTTTAGGATATTCACAGGGTTGTGCAACTGTCATCATCTAATTTCAGAATATTCTCATCACCTTAAAAAAAATCTTGTATCTCTTCATCTCTCCCTACCCCCATTCCTGGCAACCACTCAGCTACTTTCTATCTCAATTCTGGATATAAATGGAATCATATGAGATATGACTTTTTTGTCTGATTTTTTTTTCCATTATGCACAGTGTTTCAAGTTTCATCCATATTGTAACATGTATCAGTACTTCCTTCCTTTTTGTGGCCTAATGATATTCCATTGAATGGATTGATCACATTTTGTTTATCTGTTTATTGGCTGATGGGTATTTAGGTTGTTTCTACTTTTGGCTATGATGAATAATGCTGCTGTAAACATTCATGTATAAGTTTTTGTATGAACATATGTTTTTAATTCTCTTTGGTATATACCTAGGAGTGGAATTGCTAGATCATACACTAGCTCTATACTTAACTTTCTGAGAAATTGCAAACTATTTTCTATAGTGGCTGAACCATTTAACATTCCACTAGCAATGCAGGAGGATTACAGTTTCTCCACATCCTTGCCACCATTTGTTATTTTTCAGTTTTTTAATTATAGCCATCTTAGTGAGTGTGAAGTGGTATCTCCGTGTAGTTTTGATTTGTGTTTGCCTAGTAACTAATATCATCTTTTCATGTACTTAGCCATTTGTATAACTTCTTGGGAGAAATGTCTGTTCAAATTCTTTGACTATTCTTTAAGTTATTTGTCTTGTTATTATTTAACTGTAAGAATTGTCTTCTTATTATTGATTGCAAATATTTTATCCCATTCTGTGGGTTTTTTAATTCCTTGGTAGTCCTTAGACACACTAAAATTTTCATTTTGATGAAGTCTCATTTATCTATTTTTTCCTTTGGTGTCATATTTAAGAAATTATTGCCTAATGTAAGGTCATGAAGACTAACAGCTAGATTTTCCTCTAAGAGTTTTATTGTTTTAGCTCTTACATTTAGATCTTTGATTCATTTTGAGTTAATTTTTGTATGTGTTGTGAAGTAATGGCGAGAATTCATTATTTTGCATGTAAATATCCAAATGTCCCAGCAGGACTTTTTAAAAAGACTATTGTTTCTCCATTGAATGGTTTTGCAACCTTTGCCAAAAATCAAATGACCATCGATGTATGGGTTTATTTTTGGACTCTCAATTCTATTCTGTTGATCCATATGTCTATCCTTATATGAATACCACATTGGCATGATTTCTGTAGCTTTATGATAGGTTTTGAAATAAAAAACTATGACTCCTCCAACTTTTTTTTAATTGTTTGAGTTACTTGGGGTCCTTGCAGTTCTATATGAATTTTAGGGTCAGCTTGTCTATTTCTGTAAAAATGGTTGTTGGTATTTTGATAGGGTTTTTCTTTTTATTATTATTTTTTGGAGAGGGGAGTACGCGGGCCTATCACTGTTGTGGCCTCTCCCGTTGCAGAGCACAGGCTCCGGACGCGCAGGCTCAGCAGCCATGGCTCACGGGCCCAGCCGCTCTGCGGCATGTGGGATCTTCCCAGACCGGGACACGAACCCACGTCCCCTGCATCGGCAGGCAGACTCTCAACCACTGCGCCACCAGGGAAGCCCTTGATAGGGTTTTTGTTGAACCTGTAGATCAATTTGGATAGTATTGCCCCAAATATTTGATAATATTAAATCTTCCAATCTATGAACACATGATGTTTTTCCATTTAATTAGACCTTTCATTTCTTTGAACAATGTTTTGTAGTTTTCAGTGTACAAGCCTAGCACTTCTTTGATTAAATTTATTCTTAAGTATCTTGCTCTTTTTATGCTATGATAAATGGAATTATTTTCTCCATTTTAAATTGTTCATTACTATTGTATAATTGACTTTGTATATTGATCTTATATCCTGCAACCTTGCTGAACTTATATCCAGTGCCATTTTTAAATGCAAATATACTGAAGCTTTAATGTAAAATGTGGAATTATTCAGAGTAATGAGCTAGATTTAGATATGATACTTTTTCCAAAGTATACAGGCATACCTCAGAGATATTAAGGGTTTGGCTTCAGACCACAGCAATAAAGTGAATATCACAATATAGCGAGTCACACAAATTTTTTGGTTTCTCAATGCATATGAAAGTTATGTTTACACTATACTGTAGTCTATTAAGTGTTCAATAGTATTATGTCTAAAAAAGCAATGTATATACCTTAATTAGAAATACTTTATTGCTAAAAAATGGTAACCATCATCTGAGCCTTCAGCAAGTGGTAATCTTTTTGCTGGTGGAGGGTCTTGCCTCAGTGTTGATGGTTGCTGACTGATCAGGGTGATGGTTGCTGAAGGTTAGGGTGGCTGTGGCCATTTTTTTTTTTTAATAATAAAATCTGTTTATTAGATCTGAAATCTATATACTTAGACTAGAGGTTCTCAACTTTGGCGGACATTAGCATCATCAAGGGAACTTGTTAGCAGATACCATGCTCTGAGCCCCACTCCAGAGGAATTAATCCAAATTTCTGGAGGAGGGGCTAGGCACATGTAGTTCTGTTTTACTTTCACTTGTGCAGTGACTCTAATGTGCAGCCAGGCTTTAGAACCACTGATTTAGACTAAAAGGTGTGACATGGCAGTCATTAGGCTTAAGCAAGCCTGTTAACCTGTCTTGCTGAGCTAGCTCTGTGGGTTTTTTTAAAATTAATTTTTATTGGAGTATAGTTAATTTACAATGTTGTGTTAGTTTCTGCTGTATAGCAAAGTGAATCAGTTATGCATATACATATATCCACTCTTTTTTAACTTCTATTCCCATATAGGTCATTACAGAGTACTGAGTAGAGTTCCCTGTGCTATACAATAGGTTCTTATTAGTTATCTATTTTATGTATAGTAGTGTGTGTATGTCAATCCCAATCTCCTAATTTATCCCTCTCCCCCTTCTCCCCTTGATAACTGTAAGTTTGTTTTCTACATCTGTAACTCTATTTCTGTTTTGTAAATAGGCTCATTTGTACCATTTTTTTAGATTCCACATATAAGTGATATCGTATGATATTTGTCTTTCTCTGTCTGACTTACTTCACACGGTATACAATCTCTAGATCCATCCATGTTACTGCAAATGGCATTATTTCGTTCCTTTTTTATGGCTGAGTAATATTCCATTGTATATATGTACATCTTCTTTATCCATTCCTTCGTTAGTGGACATTTAGGTTGCTTCCACGTCCTGGCTGTTGTAAATAATGATGTAATGAACATTGGGGTGCATGTATCTTTTCAAACTATGGTTTTCTGCAGATATATGCCCAGGAGTGGGATTGCTGGGTCGTATGGTAATTCTATTTTTAGTTTTTTAAGGAACCTCCATACTGTTCTCCATACTGGCCGTATTAATTTACATTCCCACCAACAGTGCAGGAGGGTTCCGTTTTCTCCACACCCTCTCCAGCACTTATTGTTTGTAGATTTTTTAATGATGGCCATTCTGACCTGTATGAGGTGATACCTCAGTGTAGTTTTGATTTACATTTCACTGATAATTAATGATGTTGAGCATCTTTTCATGTGTGGCTGTGGCAGTTTCTTAAAATAAGACAACAGTGAAGTTTGCCACATCGATTGACTCTTCCTTTCACAAAAGATTTCTCTGTATAATGCAGTGCTATTTGGTAGCATTTTACCCACAGTAGAACTTCTTTCAAATTTGGAATCAACCCTCTCAAATCATGACACTACTTTATCAACTAAGTTTATGTAATATTCTAAATCCTTTTTGTCATTTCAGCAACCTTCACAACAGTTTCACAAGAGTAGATTGCATCTCAAGAAATCACTCTTTGTTTATCTATAGAAGCAACTTCTCATCTGTTAGTTTGATCATGAGGTTGCTGCAGTTCAGTCACATCTTTAGACTCCACTTCTAATTCTCTTGCTATTTCTGTCACATCTGTAATAATTTCCTCCACTAAAGTCTTGAACCCCTCAAAGTCATCCGTGAGGGTGCTTCCAAATTCCTGATAATATTGATATTTTGACCTCTTCCCATGAATCATGAATATTCTTAATGGCATCTAGAATGGTGAATCCTTTCTAGAAGGTTTTCAATTCACTTTGCTCAGCTCTATCAGAGGAATCACTCTCTATGGCAGTTAATAGCCTTATTAAATGTATTTATTAAATAATAAGACTTAAAATTTGAAATTACTCCTTAAGCCAAGGGCTACAGAATAAATGTGTTAGCAGGCCTGTAAACAACATTAATCTTGCTGTATAGCTCCTTCAGAGCTCTTGGGTGACCAGGTGCATTCTCAGTGAGCAGTAATATTTTGAAAGAAATCTTTTTTCTGAGGAGTAGGTCTCTATGGTAGTCTTAAAATACTCAGTGAACCATGTTCTCAACAGATGTGCTGTCATTCAGGCTCTGTTTCTCCATTTATAGAGCATAGGCAGGGTAGATGTTGCATAATTCTAAAGGGTCCTAGTGCTTTTGGAATGGTAAATGGGCACTGGCTTCAATTTGAAGTCATCAGCTGCATTAACCCCTAATGAGAGTCAGCCTGTCCTTTGAAGTTTTGAAGCCAGGCATTGACTTCTCTTCTCTAGCTATGAAAGTCCTAGATGGCATCTTCTTCCAATAGAAGGCTGTTTTGTCTACACTGAAAATCTGTAGTTTAATGCTTTTTAGCTAGATCTTCTGGATAACTTGCTGCAACTTCTACATTAACACTTGCTGCGTCATCTTACACTTCTATGTTATGGAGATGACTTCTTTCCTTCACCTCATGAACCAACCTCTCCTAGCTTCAAACCTTTCTTCTGCAGCTTTCTCACCTCTCTTAGCCTTCATAGAATTGAAGAAAGTTAGAGCCTTGCTCTGGATTGGGCTTTGGCTTAAGGGCATGTTGATTTATTCTCCTACGCAGACCACTAAAACTATCTCTATGTCAGCAGTAAGGCTGTTTCAGTTTCTTATCATGTGTATATTCTCTGGAGTAGCCCTTTCAATTTCCTTCAAGAACTCTTCCCTTGCATTCACAACTTGGCTTACTGTGTGGTGCAAGAGGGCTGGCTTTCGTACTACCTCAGCTTTTGACATGCCTTCCTCACTAAGCTTAATCATTTTTAACTCTTGATTTAAAGTGAGAGATGTGCAAATCTTTCTTTCAGTTGAACATTTAGAGGCCGTTGTGGGTTAGTAATTGGCCTTATTTTAATAATGTTGTGTCTCAGAGAATAGGGAGGCCTGAGGAGAGGGAGAGAGACAGGTAATGGCTGGTTGGTGGAGCAGTCAGAACACACAGAACATTTATTAAGTTCACCTTCTTATGTGGGAGTGACTCATAGCACCCCAACACAATTATAATATTAACATCAATGATCACACCATAACAAATATAATAATAATGGAAAAGTTTGAAATACTGTGAGAATTACCAAAATGTGACAGAGACAGGGAGTGAGCAAATGCTGTTGGAAAAATGGTGCCTATAGACTTGCTCAATGCAGGGTTGTCACAAAACTTCAATTTGTAATAAATGCAGTAGCTGTGAAGCACAATAAGGCATAGTGAAGTAAAACTATATATGCCTGTATACACTTAATACATCCAATATATTAGACTAGGAATGTTAAAGAAATAAAGCCTTCAATCCTCAATTTAAATAAATAAAGCATTGATTGAGTACCATTCTCTGCATTTTACGTGTATAAACATTTTATCCTTATCATAGCTCTATAAGGTAGTTACTACAATTATCCCCCTTTTACAGATGAGGAACCTGGGGCACAGAGAAGTTAAATAACTTGGGCAAGTTGACATGGCTGAAAAGTGGTGGAGCTAGTATTTGAAGCCTGACAATCTGATTCCAGTTTCCATATTTTTAACCTCTATGTCATATCGCCTCTTGAAATAGTGTGGAAATAGATATGCAAAGTAGCTCCTTTCAGTGGATGGAGCGTAGTTAGGATTTTTCAGTACTTTCATTGTCCTTCCCTGATTACAAAGAACACCAAAATGTTTGACCACCCTGAGGATTATCAAACCCATCCTGAGAAGAGGGAAATATCCTCGGAGCAAAGTCAGTGTCAGAAGCCTAGTTCTTTACATTAAAAAAACAACAACAACTTTGTTTTAGGGCAATTTTAGATTAACAGAAAAAATACAAAGATAGTATAGGGTTCCTATATACTCTTTCCTCGCTTTCATGGTTTCTGTGAGAAGTCCAGCATAGTTCTAATCCTTTTCCCTCTTGGATAGGTATATATTTTCCTCTTTTAAGACTTTTCTCTTTGTGTTTGGTTTCTGTAGTCTGAATATAACATGGCCAGATGTAGATTTTTTGGTACTTATCCTGATTCGTGTTCATTGGAGATTCCTAGGTCTGTGTTTTGGTGCCTGTCATTAATTTTGGAAAATTCTTGGCCATTATTACTTCAGATATTTATTTTGCTTCATTCTGTCTTATCCTTTTGGTATTCAAATTACATATATATTATGCTTTTTAAAAGTGTCCCACAATTCCTGGATAGTTTGTATTTTTTTTTTTTTTTTTTGCTGTTTTTACTTTTTCATTTCAGCTTGGGAATTTCCTACTGACCTATCTTCAAGCTTATTGATTCTTTCCTCTGCCATGCACAACCTGTGGTTGAGCTTACCAAAGGCATTCTTCATTTCTGTTGCAGTTTTTTATTTCTGATATTTCTTTCTGATTTTTATTTTTCTGTTTATAGTGCCCATCTATTCTTGTATGTTGTCTACCTTTTTTTTTAAAGTCAAAGCCCTAACATATTTATCATGCTTATTTTAAATTCCCTGTCTAATAATTCTAATGTGTGTCATATCTGTCTGGTTGGACTCTGTGTTGTCTTGTCTTTTAGCATAACTGGTATCCTTTTGTTGAAAATCAGACATGATATACTGGTAATAGGAACTGAGGTAAATAGGCCTCATCATCATATGATGATTTATGCTAATCTGGCTAAGAGTTGGTCTGTTTTTATATTTGCTGTAGCTGTAGGTATAAGCAACTTCATATTCCTCTTGTGTTCTTGTTTTATCTCCCCTGTTGACTTTTGGGCTTCTCTAAGCACTCCTCAGAGAGAATCAGCATTTTGTAGCTCTTTCAGCTATAACCCTCTGTTGTTATACTGGAGCCCTGTTGCCACTGTGAACTAAAATATTGCCGTCCATATCGGTAAACAAAGGATGTTGTAGCCATCGAGCCACCACATTACACATTACTACATTCTATCCTGAGTTCCCTTAGGGCCCTGATGGTGAGCCCTGAGGGAACTCAGGACAGAAACAGGATACCGACCGACCGTCTAGCAGTCAACTGCTGCAGCCACTCCTGAAGGTGCACCCTGAGGAGAGTCAGGATGAGAAAGCACAGGATGGTGGCCCCAGGTAGCTGAGGTACATATCAAAGGAATGATTTCAGTGAGCCTAGACTCTTGCATCTTCCCATACATAGAAAAGTGCTAAATTCTTTAACATGAAATATCTGGATTTCTTTTATTAACAGTAATCTTTTGATGTTCCGACTACCTGGTCTTTTGTTGCAAAAACTCCTATATATCCCGGTTTCCTCTGTTGCCTCTTCAGAACACTTTCTCAGTGTCATCTGAAACGCTGTGTCCTGGGCTTGAAGTCCTCAGAATGTCCACCAAATAAAAAGTAACTCTCAACTTTTAGGTTGTGTATTTTTTTTTTTCAGTCAACAATGTGGTAAGGCACGGAGGAGGGGAAGAATTCTGTTCTTTTATAAGTCAATCTGAGTCTTTTAGTTGATCTGTGTTTTGGGGCTATGACCTTTACAAGTGTTTCTCCAGGGGTGTAGATTTCTCCCCCTTGTCTCTAATCCCCTTCTCTGGCTGCAGGATTCCTATTCTATTTCTTTGAATCTCTGACTCCTGTTTCTTATTGTTTTTTTTTTCCCCTTCCCTAGGTAGAGTAGGAAGGCTGGAGAGTGCTGGAGATGGAGGAATCTCCTTCTCTCAGCTAAGATGAGCTTCAGGTAAAGTCTTTACCCCTAAATTTTAGGTCTTTCTTATGGAGAAGAATCTGGTTGTGTTTCACAAAGATTATTCTTCCCTGCTCTTGCCAGAGCCCTGAGGGATCCTTCTTAGATCTTCACTGTGAGAATCTGGTGGGGTTCCTTGAGGTAAAATGTGTGGGGTCCCCCCAAGACGTTTTCACACTAGTCTACTCAACCTCCAGCAGTTTTGTCAAAATCACCCTATAAGCGTTCCTACCAGTTTATGGCTTCGGTGGCTTCTGCTCCAGGCAAGCAGATCTTGACTGTGACTGTGGATTTGCCTTTCCAGATTTCTGGGTGGCACTTTGCCCTGTTACCTCAGTTCTCTGTGGTCCATGAAATCACTGCTTTTCAGTTAATTCAGGTTTTTTTATTGTAAGGACATGAGTAATGACTCCCAAGCTCTTTACATGTCTGAATTGAAAGTAGAAGTCAGGCATGTATTTTTAAATTCTGAAATATACAATATTGGTGAACTTTGGAAAAAGTAACTGAAGAATAGAAAATTAAAATAAACGAGAAAATAGTTTCTAGCTGAAACATGAAAGCACATGTAATAATTTGATCCGTGTCTGTAAGTGTAAATGGAAGTAGCAAACTACATGAAAACTTACTCTTTCTCCAAAAATTCAGGTGAGCCATACTTCCAATGTGGGTAATCAATGGATTTCTCTATTTTGCTTCACATTCATATAAGATACTACTTTGATGTCTATTTGACAAGAGAAAGAGATTTTTCATAGGAAGTAGCATATAACTCAGTGATTCAGAAAGTATGCCATGGGATTTGTTTTGTAAAGATATTATTATTTTGTATGTAAAGCAGTCTTCAAAATGCCACACTGATCCCAGTTTCACTGAAAAGTCTTATGTTGATGCAAACCTTATGTTCGCACAGTGGCTGCCTTTTAGTATGTCAAACCCTAGTGAACATCAGTAGATCAAATGACTGTAAAAGGTCTTAAGTGGAATGATTTTGATCTGCTCTACACATTTCCCACTGGATTTTTGTCCACATTACATAATCACTGTACATTTGGCACAGTATGTTGCCTTTGAAAGAGCTTCAAGATTAAGGAAGCATGAAGACAGAATTGCCCATAAAATCAGAAAGGAGTACTAGAAATATATATGCTGCAAAAACTAAAACCTTCCTTCCTCCTCATTGTAAACTAAAAGCTCATGCTGAGCTAAAGCTTTATGATTAAGGACTCAACTTAGATAAGCATTAAAGGCTGTTTCATATTATTTGTCTTCTGATTTGACTGGGCATTAGTGTTAAAGAAATCTATTAGGAAAGAATTCTAAAATTTTTACCCATGTACAGAAAATGGTTCTATTTACTCTAGGGTGGTCAATAAGCATAAATATGAAAAAATCATTTGTCAATATGTATATAAGAGATTAATAGGAGAGTATTTTCGTTTAAGGGAGTGTAACAGTAAAGGAAGACCTCATGGATATGGATTGTCTTAGAGGAGATATAGACAACTGAACAAATATTAAGTGTACTTCTCCAAATTGAGAAGATGACTTGCCTATATCTTCTGACCTACAGCTTCCCCTTTTCCTATCCCATATCCATTCCTCCAGTGTAAATTAGATTTAATAAAGGAGCAGTGACAACAACTTCAAAAGCTTTGGGACAGGCTCGGAAGTCACCTTTGGAATCACCACAAACTTCTGCCTTCACTTTTATTCTTTTACAAATAAATGGACTTCAAGTTTAAATGTTTTGTTTACCAAAATGCCATCATAGTTGTTATCATTGTTGTTTAGAATTATTATTACAAATGCAGAGTTTTATTTAGGGCCTATTTCCATCATTATCAATAATATTATATGAAGGTAAAAGAGGTTAGGGGGTCCAAGGAAGCAAATCAGGACAAACATTTTAGAAAATAAACCTTTGTTTGTTGGAAATAGCCTATAGGAACATCCAAAGATGGGCTAGAGTCACCTTTTACTAGCTTGTGAGAACCAATTGTTAAATTTTCAGTAATTTTACAAGCTGGTTGTTCAATAGGCCATTATTAGAAATGAAAATATGCAGGCTTACATTAACTAAATATTAAAATAAAAGTTAATAAATATATAAAACATCATTTCCTAATTAATTTACTGCATTTTACTATTATCTATGCTCTTGAGATTATTTATATCTACTGTGTCATACAGTGGAATTACTATGCAGTGGTGTGTTACTGGGCATTTCTTCCCAACTCCCTGTTCATTGATGTCACATTGGTACCGTTAAATTAGCCATAGTGGGTGTGTTTACACCACGGAAATCACCAAATGCTAATAATAGGAGACTGAATTATTGTTTTGTTGTTTGTACAAGCTCATGAAAGTGATGGACAAAATGTTAACAATGCAAATTAAATTTAAATGCCTTGTATGTGTTCATTACATTTTGAGTAGCACCAAAATAGAAGAAATATTCTTGTAGTACAGAAAACTGTTATCCAGTTCGGCAAAAAAGTTGCTCATACATGTCACTGATAAGTGAGTGACATTCTGATATATGAATTCATTATATCATTTTCATTTTATTATTATTGGTAATTTGTGTGCTACACAGTCTTTATATTGGTAAAATTTATTTTTAAAACCTGTGTATGTAGGTATACACACATTTTTTCCACCAGAGATGCAGTTGTTAAAAACACTTACCTGCAGGCTTCCCTGGTGGCGCAGTGGTTGAGAGTCTGCCTGCCGATGCAGGGTACATGGGTTCGTGCCCCGGTCCGGGAAGATCCCACATGCTGCGGAGCAGCTAGGCCTGTGAGCCATGGCCACTGGGCCTGTGCGTCTGGAGCGTGTGCTCCGCAACGGGAGAGGCCACAACAGTGAGAGGCCCGCGTACAGCAAAAAAGCAAACAAACAAACAACAGAACACTTACCTGAATGCCACTAAGGGTGTATGAGAAAACATGAGGGTGGGGCTACATTTGACCAATTCTGTTGCAGCACTGGTGCTAATTACCTTGATATACAGCAGGGAAAAGAACATTTCATGACCCAGAACTGCTCAGCTTCTTGAAATCGACTTTATTGAACTGCCAAATTGCTGTCTACTTTTCCTAAAGTAGCATGAATCCCTTTTTTTCGGTGTAGAGTCTCCATGTTTCTAGAAGTTGTGTAGCAGCAGGACATTGGCTTCGCCTTTTAAGGCTCCTCCTGTGAGTGCTCTTTTGGTGAGAAAGTGCTTTGGAATAACATACTGAAATCTTTCCTCCTCAGAATCCTGGGAGCCTTTCTAAGCCATCATTCAGGGACCCTTGGCTTTGATAGCAGTTACTTATCTGTTTAAATATACATGTACTGAATTTGGGCAAATTTACTTTTCAATTCTAATAGCAAGTTTTTTTTACATATTTTATATCACTGTAATAAGTTGTTCCGTAACCCTCCCCCCTCACCCAGGTACTTTTCTTAAGTCAATGTGCAGCTTTCTTCTACCCCTGATGGGTCTAATATGTGGCCAAATGGTTCAAACTAGGAAAAACAAGGGAAAGAAAAAAGAAGCAGATTTAGAAGTCATTAGATTGTGATACTGCAGAGTTAAATGATGGTTTTCTCAGGTGTTTCCTCTAATTCTTTCTGTGTCTGAGCTGGGCAAAAGGGTAATAGGGAGATGGAGAGAAAAGCTTCATCCTAGGGCATGCAAAATTATCTCCACACTCCCTCATGTTTTTAATTTAGGCCAAAAAACCCTAATATTAATAGAGAGGAATCACTGTGTAGGGGACGTTCTTCCTAGAAAGATCACTGACTTCACTGTGGGAAATACTTGATGCTCTGCCTGGAGTGTCCAAAACTGTAAAATGAGCTGTTTTAAACCAGTTATATCCTGTACTTGGGACCAAGTTCTCAGATTGTAGAGCACCCTCACCATGATAGGTACTATAGAAAAATGCTCTCAATGGTGATTCCTTTTTAGAATTATGTTGTAACAAGAGGGGACTTGTGAATATCTAGTTGGCTGTTTGTGGGCTAAGGTTTGGAATTCGTGTTCCAGACCCTTCTCTAGTTCAGTCTAGCCATTTCCATATCCTGTCTGAATTGGTGATGCCTTTTTACATGTCTGCATGTTACAAAACCCAGTGAATTAGTGCACAGTGTACCAGTTTGGGTGTTGTAACAGTCCTTAAATCTCTATCCTGCTAGAATAAAGAGTTGAGGCTATTGGGTGATATTGGCAGGCAAGCATTTAAAATTTGCTTTTTGAATAGTTGACAAACAAGGAGCACAATAAAAATATAAATTATAAAATATGAAATATGCAAAATTTTAATCCCATGCTTTTTCCCATTACTTAGACCCATGCCCTCTCTCCAGATGAGTTAATCATCACTTGCATTAATATTTTTTTGTGTATATTCCCAGGTGTGTGTGTGTGTGTTTTAACACAAATACAAGAAGATATGAATACAAGTTGCAAATGTAGTTATACTTTTACTAAGCAATCATATTTATGGAAATCTTTCCTATAGAGATATTTCTGCACATTAATATGAAGTTTTATTAGGCTCCTTATTGCAGGATACAATGCAGTAATCTGCATTTGTGAAGAAAGGGAGAAGGGACTTTCTATGTACTGATACGCTGCAATGGAAATATTCCAACAGGTGTATGTTGTTAAGTGGAAAAAAAATTGCAAAACAGTGTGTCTTTATGTTAACTTCTGTGTTATAAAGACTTTTGAAATGAAAATCAGCTTTTAAAAAGTAGATTGTTTAAGCACAAAGCTCAAGGCAGAAACAACTCAATTTATTTTCAGGGGTAGTAGAAAGGATAACACGAACTATTAAATTTATGGATGCCAAGTGGATAATTTTACTGAACTCCAGTTCCAAATAATGCAATAATGAAAAATTGGGAACAATACTAGAAAATTGGTAAATAAATTATGGTGTGTCTACATAATACAATATAATTCATTAAAATGAGATTTACAGTATTGGAAAATGCTTTTTTAAATGTAAAATTCATGTAAAGCAGAAAAGAAGTAGGCCAATTATTGTCTAATGAGTTAGTGTGATTAATATATTCATTAAAGAGTAGTATATTCATTAAAGAGTAGTAGAAAATACACAAAGGCTAACAGCAATTTCTTTGGATATTTGGAATTATTGGTGATTTTGTTTTCTTAAGCTATTCTTTATTTCCTGAGATTTCAATGCAGATTTCCTATTGCTGGAAGAGATGGGAAAAGTTTATTTTAAAAGGTGATAGAAATATCTGGGAGATGGTAATTGAAAAAATAACTCAAACTTGGTGCCTTTGTTAGGGGGAGAGCAGTATATTTCATTCTTGGCATGAAAGGTGACTCATTCACCCCTCCTTTTCCTCCTTTTCTCTCCTAGGTCAAAGAATTTGAATCTATATAACTCAGTAGCTTGGTAGATAAGTAGTTGGCTTGTCATTAATGTGGTAGATAAAATATTTATAGTTATTATCCAACAAAATTATGTTGTTTTAGTAATATTTTATTATGTACTTTACAAATTATAGTAAAAATACTGGTTTTGATTCTATTAATATTCATCATTCAAGGATGTGTTAAAACTTTCAGGGTATAAAGCATATTTCTACAAGGTTGAAAGTGGTTGATTTAGACAAGAGGATTATGGATTTGAGTCAGTTACCAAAATTTTTAAGAAAAATGTCTGCTATGAAATATAATATTTTAGTGGTAGAAGGAAGAAAGAAATGGTTGTGTAGCCCTATTGTGAATGTTTATTTAACCATTGTTTAACTGTCCATTTACATTTATCTGAACAGATTGTTTTCACATACATCTTAGTGCTTCTCATATCTGTCCCTTTCTCTGTATTTGTATAACTCATTCCAGAACTGCTATAACAGTCTTCAGTTCCTCATTTCAGATTGAAGTTATCTGTTTCCTCATTCTTCTTCACTTCATACAGTAAATCAGTAACTGAATATGGGAGTATTTAGTGTTTGTCTGTCTTACTTGTTAGCCTGCAAGCTCTTTGAGGATAGAGACACTACCCATTCAGTGACATATCCTTGGTGCTTGGCTCAGAGTAAGCTCTTAACATGTAATTTTTAAATGACTCAATCAGCAAGGCTTGCAGAGAACTCTTTTTCCTAGTAATCCCTGTTTGAGGTTCATCAAGCTTCCTAAATCAGTCTTTAATCAGTTTGGGGAAATTCCTGGCCATTATCTCTTCAAATAGTTCTTGTGCTTTATATTCTATCTGTTTACTGTTGTGACTCTGATTATATACATGATAGAATATTTTATCATGTCCCATATGCCCCATTGTTCTGTTATTTTTGTTCTTTTTTTTTTAATCTGTGTGTTTCAGTTTGGATTTTCTATTGACCTGGTTTTCAGTTCTTAGTTTCTGTCTACTGCTGTGTCCAACCTACTGTTATATTCATTAAATGAGTTATTCATTTAAGTATATTTTTCATTTCTAGAATGTCCATTGCATTTTAAAAAATAGATCTCAATTCTGTATTGAAAATTTCCATATTTTCTTCCATTATAGCTATTTCCCTATATTTCCTTTAACAAATTAATGAGAGTTATGTTAAAGTCTTTTTCACTGATTTAAGTTTGTGAACCATCTGTAGGTCTAATTTCCTCTTTGTTGTTTCAGTGATTTTCAATCAATCATATTATTAACATGTCTCACAAGTTTTGATTGCATTCTAGACATTGTGAATGACAAATTTTAGAAGCTTTAGAAGTTATTTTCCTGTAAAGAAATGTGATTTTGGGGGGGGTGGGTAGAGGGGAGCACCTAGGGTAGCAATGGATTACAGTGACCTGTAGAGGTTGACTTCAGACTTTGCAAGGACAGATCTAATTTAGTATGGTCTCTAGTATTAGGGGGTGGCTCTTGTGATATTTTAGTGAAAACCTCAATTGTTTACCAAGCCGCTTTAAATTGGTGAGATTTGTATTCCAGAATTTATCTCACAAGCATTAGGCACCTATTGAAATCTTTGCTCAATTCTTTAGCTTCCCAGGTGTTGCTTAATTCTGGAGCGTATGTGCTGTCTTGGAGTCAGCTAGTGCTTGATGGCTGTTTGTGTGCACTTGGGGGTGGGGGCTCCCTGCTGTTCAGTTCCCTCTTCTCTGGATTTTCCCTCAATTTATAGTCACTCTTTCACTCCTAAATTCCAGCTCTTGTGTGTTTCATTAATTTGCTAAGAATCCTGTTTCCTGCTTGAGCTCTATTACCTATACTGTGGCATCAAACTGAAAATTGCTTTCAGGCAAAGAGTCAGATAATTGTGGAACTTACCTGATGTGCCTCTCTTCTTTTACGGATAGGAACCCCTAAATTTTTCCCTGCTTTGGATGCTTTCCAATGCCTTCAAGTCTTTGTTATATATTATATTAGTTTCCTAGGGCTGCTGAAACAAAGTAAAAAAAATTGGATGAAGACACTACTGAGATTAGATTAGGCGCCACCCTAATGACCTCATTTTGACATGATTACCTCTGTAAAGATTTCATTTGAGGTATACATGTGGAATCTAGAAAAATGGTACAGGTGAACCGGTTTGCAAGGCAGAAATAGAGACCCAGATGTAGAGAACAAATGTATGGACACCAAGCGGGGGAAGCGGCAGGGGTGGTGGTGATGGTGGTGGTGGTGGGATGAACTGGGAGGTTGGGATTGACATATGTACACTAATATGTATCAAATAGATAACTAATAAGAACCTGCTGTATAAAAAAATAAATAAAATTGAAGAAAAAGATTTCATTTGTATGAAGTTCAAGAACAAGCAAAACGAAGTGATTGTGATAGAAGACGCAGTAGCGGTTACACGAGGAAGAAGAGGTATGAGAGAGTTTATGGGGTGAGGAAATACTGTGTCTTAATCTGAGTGGTTTTTACATAGGTGTATATATTTGTACAAATCATTGAGTTTAGGATTAGTGCACTTTACACATCTTAGTGTATGTGAGAGAGGAAAAGTGTCCCTCCGTCTCTCAGTGGCCCTCTCCAGGAGCAGCAGCTATCTTTGGGGATGAACCAACCCTTAATGCTGAGCTCATCTCCACGCCTCTGCCCTCTCTGGGATCCTGGTCCTGGAATTTTCCACTACTGAGTTAGACTTCTATTCCTTCAAGCATATTTTTCTTTTCAAATTAAAAAAATTTTTTTAATCCAGCTATTCTAGTTGCCATCAATGGGAGGGTCTAAGTTATTTAGTTTACCGTTATGGAAACTAGATCTCTACCCACTGGGAATCCTTATAACCATAGAGAATCTCTGTAGATACTCAGACTTGATTTACTACATCAGACTTTGGGATCTTCTTGCTGATCTTGAAAATTGAGTAAAAATTGGCTTAAATCTGAACTCTTTTTCCTGTATCAAGGCCTTGCCAAGATTCCTATTCCCCATCTAACCAGCACAATTTCTGAATTCTTCTTAAGTTACATGATCAGATTATTCATTTCCACACGACTTTACCATTCTGTCTTCTAGAAAAATCAAACTACTCATGCTTCATTCACTTCTCTGCTGTGTTCATTTGACACCTTGAAAAATTATCCATCTCTATGATTAAATTGGCCCCCTTTAGAAATAATTTGCTGGTTTTATCCCTTTCCTATCCTAACATACATTGCTAGTTCAAGTGTGTTCTCATTTGTATGTGGCTTGGACATGTTTCTAAAGATTGTTCGTGTACATGTGTTTTGTAGCAGCAACTAAATTATAAACTTTTCTTGTAAGGAACTTTATTTCAGCTGTTTCTATATTCCACACAAAATACAAATGCCCAGCACAAATTCTTAGCATATAATAATAGATATTCTTGAAAGTCTGTTGACTGGTGACATCAGATGATTCAAGTTTGTTCCCTCTTGCTGAATTCATGTAAATTATATTTAACCCTTAGCAATGATTCTAAATGGTATTCTGTAACAATCAATAGCCAAGCTAATTTTGTGCTTTGCAAGGACTGTGTTAAAACGAAAACATTTACTTAGATGCTTCAACTTACATACTAGCTACTTTTGATCTATTGTTTGTTTATGACCTTTAAGTTTTTAAATCAGAAATCATTGGAGTTATATACAAAATACTTTAAAACTATGTCCACATCTGCCATATAAAATGAAAAATAGATGAAGATATAGCTTAACTCTAATGGGGGAATAAAACCGTGAATCTGAAATGTCCGGATAAAAAAACATTAAAACAAAAAATTGAGGGCTTCCCTGGTAGAGCAGTGGTTGAGAGTCTGCCTGCCAATGCAGTGGACACGGGTTCATGCCCCGGTCCGGGAAGATCCCACATGCCGCGGAGCGGCTAGGCCCGTGAGCTATGGCCACTGAGCCTGCGTGTCCGGAGCATGTGCTCCACAACGGGACAGGCCACAACAGTGAGAGGCCCACCAAAACAAAAAAAAAATTGAAGTCATTCATCTACTCACTGATTTAACGTAATCATTATTGAATGCCTATAAGCGCTAGAAGTTGTTTTAGGCACTGAATTCTTGCCTTGGTGGGTCTAATATACTAGTGATAGAGACAGGGAAAAAGCCCCAAATTAACCAATTATTTAATGTAGTTTCTAGTAGTTGTAAACTAAGAAAAATAGAGTAGTGTAAAGGAATTATAAATGAAAGGGGAGATATCAAAGATAGGTTGGTCAGGGAAAGTTCATTATCTTTGAATACAGGCATGAATAAAATGATGGAACAAGTTATTAGAAGATCAAAGCTTTGTTCCAGACAAAGAGAACAGCAAGCGTTAATGTGCTGAGGTAGGAATAAGCCTTGATGTATTCAAGGAAGTGTAAGAAGGACACTGTAGATAAATTGTGTGCAATAAGGAACATAACAGGAAAGGAGACTGGAAAAATAGCAAGAACTGGATGATGAAGGCAAGAATTGGGAGTTCTAATTTGGTTTTGAGTATATTGGATAACTGAGTGAAGAGTTTAGATGGTTAGTAATAAAATGTAATATGATGGAGGTTTTATAACTTCCCTCTGGCTACTGTGTAGGGGAAAGAGTGGAAGCTATGAGGTAAGTTATGAGGCTATTGCAGTAGTTTAAAAGGGAGATGAAGGTGACTTGGAATCCAGTGGTAGCCGTGAGGTGGCAAGATATGATTAGGTTCAGACTATACTTTGAAGGAAGAACTGGACAAGAAAAATTAGAAAAGCAAATTTTCAAGGATGACATATAAGTTTTTGTTTCATGCAACTGGACTAATGATGCTGTCATTTACTGAACTGAGAAACGATAATACGAACAAATCAGGGAGATGAAATAGGAGTTCTACTTTAGTCATGTTACACTTAAGAAACTAAGAGATTTCCAATGGCAATATTGAATAGGCAGTTGACGAAAAAATATGGATTTCAAAAAAGAGGTTGAGACTGAAGATATAAATTTGAGAGTCATGAAATTAGATGAGAAAATTAAGGAGGTATTATAAATAGAGTGAAAGAGATGGTTAAAGTCTTGGGATATGCTAACATTTAGAGTACAAACCAGAACGAGAATAGACTGTCAGTGGTTTAGTAATATCAAGAAAATCAGGACTTCCGGGAAGATGGCGGAAGAGTAAGACGCGGAGATCACCTTCCTCTCCACAGATACACCAGAAGTACATCTACGCGTGGAACAACTCCTACAGAGCACCTACTGAACGCTGGCAGAAGACCTCAGACCTCCCAAAAGGCAAGGAACCCCCCACGTACCTGGTTAGGGCAAAAGAAAAAACTAAACAGAGACAAAAGGATAGGGACGGGTCCTGCACCAGCGGGAGAGAGCTGTGAAGGAGGAAAAGTGTCCACACACTAGGAAGCCCCTTCGCGGGCGGAGACTTCGGGAGGCGGAGTGGGGGAGCTTGGGAGCCGCGGAGGAGAACCCAGCAACAGGGGTGCGGAGGGCAAAGCGGTCAGATTCCAGCGCAGAGGATCGGGCCGACCGGCACTCACCAGCCGAGAGGCTTGTCTGCTCGCCCGCCGGGGCGGGCGGGACTGGGAGCTGAGGCTCCGGCTTTTGTCAGAGCGCCGGGAGAGGACTGAGGTTGGCGGCGTGAACACAGCCTGCAGGGCGTTGGTGCGCCGCGGCTGGCCAGGAGAGAGTCCGGGGAGGGGTCTGGACCTGCCGAAGAGGCAAGAGACTTTTACGTCCCTCTTTGTTTCCTGGTGCACGAGGAGAGGGGATTAAGAGCGCTGCTTGAGAGGGCTCCAGGGACGGGCGCGAGCCGCGGCTAAGATTGCGGAGCCCAGAGACGGACATGGGATGCTGAGGCCGCTGCTGCCGCCGTCAGGAGGCCTGTGTGCGAGCACAGGTCACTAGCCACACGCCCTTCCGGGGAGCCTGTGCAGCCCGCCACTGCCAGGGTCCCGGGATCCAGGGACGGCTCCCCCGGGAGAGCGCTCGGCGCCCTCAGGCTGCAGCGTCACGCCGGCCTCTGCCACTGCAGGCCCGCCCCGCACTCTGTGACCCTCCCTACCCCCCGGCCTGGGTGAGCCAGAGCCTCCGAATCAGCGGCTCCTTTAACCCCGTCCTGTCTGAGCAAAGAACAGACGCCCTCCAGCGACCTACACGCACAGGCGGGGCCAAATCCAAAGCTGAGCCCCTGGGAACTGTCAGAACACAGAAGAGAAAGGGAAATCTCTCCCAGCAGCCTCAGAAGCAGCGGATTAAAGCTCCACAATCAACTTGATATACCCTGCATCTGTGGAATACCTGAATAGACAACGAATCATCCCAAATTAAGGAGCCCTGTGGATGAAAGGCTCTTGGTGCTGCAGCCAGGAGTCAGTGCTGTGCCTCTGAGGTGGGAGAGCCAACTTCAGGACACTGGTCCACAAGAGGCCTCCCAGCTGCACATAATATCAAACAGCAAAAATCTCCGAGAGATCTCCATCTCAACACCAGCACCCAGCTTCACTCAACGACCAGCAAGCTACAGTGCTAGACATCCTATGCCAAACAACTAGCAAGACAGGAACACAACCCCACCCATTAGCAGAGAGGCTGCCCAAAATCATAGTAAGTCTACAGACACCCCAAAACACACCACCAGACGTGGACCTGCCCACCAGAAAGACAAGATCCAGCCTCATCCACCAGAACACAGGCACTAGTACCCTCCACCAGGAAGCCTACACAACCCACTGAACCAACCTTAGCCAGTGGGGACAGACACAAAAAACAACAGGAACTACGAACCTTCAGCCTGCAAAAAAGGAGACCCCAAACACAGTAAGATAAGCAAAATGAAAAGACAGAAAAACACACAGCAGATGAAGGAGCAAGATAAAAACCCACCAGACCTAACAAATGAAGAGGAAATAGGCAGTCTGCCTGAAAAAGAATTCAGAATAATGATAGTAAGGTTGATCCGAAATCTTGGAGATAGAATGGACAATAGAATGGACAAATTGCAAGAATCAGTTAACAAGGACCTAGAAGAACTAAAGATGAAACAAGCAACGATGAACAACACAATAAATGAAATTAAAAGTACTCTAGATGGGATCAATAGCAGAATAACTGAGGCAGAAGAACGGATAAGTGACCTGGAAGATAAAATAGTGGAAATAACTACTGCAGAGCAGAAAAAAGAAAAAAGAATGAAAAGAACTGAGGACAGTCTCAGAGACCTCTGGGACAACATTAAACGCACCAACATTCGAATTATAGGGGTTCCAGAAGAAGAAGAGAAAAAGAAAGGGACTGAGAAAATATTTGAAGAGATTATAGTTGAAAACTTCCCTAATATGGGAAAAGAAATAGTTAATCAAGTCCAGGAAGCACAGAGAGTCCCATACAGGATAAATCCAAGGAGAAATACGCCAAGACACATATTAATCAAACTGTCAAAAATTAAATACAAAGAAAACATATTAAAAGCAGCAAGGGGAAAACAACAAATAACACACAAGGGAATCCCCATAAGGTTAACAGCTGATCTTTCAGCAGAAACTCTGCAAGCCAGAAGGGAGTGGCAGGACATATTGAAAGTGTTGAAGGAGAAAAACCTGCAACCAAGATTACTTTACCCAGCAAGGATCTCATTCAGATTTGATGGAGAAATTAAAACCTTTACAGACAAGCAAAAGCTGAGAGAGTTCAGCACCACCAAACCAGCTCTACAACAACTGCTAAAGGAACTTCTCTAGGCAAGAAACACAAAAGAAGGAAAGGACCTACAATAATGAACCCAAAACAATTAAGAAAATGGGAATAGGAACACACATATCGATAATTACCTTAAATGTAAATGGACTAAATGCTCCCACCAAAAGACACAGATTGGCTGAATGGATACAAAAACAAGACCCATATATTTGCTGTCTACAAGAGACCCACTTCAGACCTAGAGACACATACAGACTGAAAGTAAGGGGATGGAAAAAGGTATTTCATGCAAATGGAAACCAAAAGAAAGCTGGAGTAGCAATTCTCATATCAGACAAAATAGACTTTAAAACAAAGACTATTAGAAGAGACAAAGAAGGACACTACATAATGATCAAGGGATCGATCCAAGAGGAAGATATAACAATTGTAACTATTTATGCACCCAACTTAGGTGCACCTCAATACATAAGGCAAATACTGACAACCATAAAAGGGGAAATCGACAGTAACACATTCATAGTAGGGGACTTTAACACCCCACTTTCACCAATGGACAGATCATCCAAAATGAAAATAAATAAGGAAACACAAGCTTTAAATGATACATTA
Organism: Lagenorhynchus albirostris; assembly: GCF_949774975.1. NCBI lineage: Eukaryota > Metazoa > Chordata > Mammalia > Artiodactyla > Delphinidae > Lagenorhynchus > Lagenorhynchus albirostris. The sequence continues at coordinate 71,066,470 of NC_083097.1, forward strand.
AACGAGATGGAGTTAATTGATATTTATAGGACATTCCATCCAAAAACAACAGAATACACATTTTTCTCAAGTGCTCATGGAACATTCTCCAGGATAGATCATATCTTGGGTCACAAATCAAGCCTTGGTAAATTTAAGAAAATTGAAATTGTATCAAGTATCTTTTCTGACCACAACGCCATGAGACTAGATATCAATTACAGGAAAAGATCTGTAAAAAATACAAACACATGGAGGCTAAACAATACACTACTTAATAATGAAGTGACCACTGAAGAAATCAAAGAGGAAATCAAAAAATACCTAGAAACAAACGACAATGGAGACACAACGACCCAAAACCTGTGGGATGCAGCAAAAGCAGTTCTAAGGGGGAAGTTTATAGCAATACAAGCCCACCTTAAGAAGCAGGAAACATCTCGAATAAACAACCTAACCTTGCACCTCAAGCAATTAGAGAAAGAAGAACAAAAAAACCCCAAAGCTAGCAGAAGGAAAGAAATCATAAAAATCAGATCAGAAATAAATGAAAAAGAAATGAAGGAAACAATAGCAAAGATCAATAAAACTAAAAGCTGGTTCTTTGAGAAGATAAACAAAATAGATAAACCACTAGCCAGACTCATCAAGAAAAAAAGGGAGAAGACTCAAATCAATAGAATTAGAAATGAAAAAGGAGAGGTAACAACTGACACTGCAGAAATAAAAGAGATCATGAGAGATTACTACAAGCAACTCTATGCCAATAAAATGGACAATCTGGAAGAAATGGACAAATTCTTGGAAATGCACAACCTGCCAAGACTGAATCAGGAAGAAATAGAAAATATGAACAGACCAATCACAAGCACTGAAATTGAAACTGTGATTAAAAATCTTCCAACAAAGAAAAGCCCAGGACCAGATGGCTTCACAGGTGAATTCTATCAAACATTTAGAGAAGAGCTAACACGTATCCTTCTCAAACTCTTCCAAAATATAGCAGAGGGAGGAACACTCCCAAACTCCTTCTACGAGGCCACCATCACCTTGATACCAAAACCAGACAAGGATGTCACAAAGAAAGAAAACTACAGGCCAATATCACTGATGAACATAGATGCAAAAATCCTCAACAAAATACTAGCAAACAGAATCCAAGAGCACATTAAAAGGATCATACACCATGATCAAGTGGGGTTTATTCCAGGAATGCAAGGATTCTTCAATATACGCAAATCTATCAATGTGATAAACCATATTAACAAACTGAAGGAGAAAAACCATATGATCATCTCAATAGATGCAGAGAAAGCTTTTGACAAAATTCAACACCCATTTATGATAAAAACCCTGCAGAAAGTAGGCATAGAGGGAACTTTCCTCAACATAATAAAGGCCATATATGACAAGCCCACAGCAAACATCATCCTCAATGGTGAAAAACTGAAAGCATTTCCACTAAGATCAGGAACAAGACAAGGTTGCCCACTCTCACCACTCTTATTCAACATCGTTTTGGAAGTTTTAGCCACAGCAATCAGAGAAGAAAAGGAAATAAAAGGAATCCAAATCGGAAAAGAAGAAGTAAAGCTGTCACTGTTTGCAGATGACATGATCCTATACATAGAGAACCCTAAAGATGCTACCAGAAAACTACTAGAGCTAATCAATGAATTTGGTAAAGTGGCAGGATACAAAATTAATGCACAGAAATCTCTGGCATTCCTATATACTAATGATGAAAAATCTGAAAGTGAAATCAAGAAAACACTCCCATTTACCATTGCAACAAAAAGAATAAAATATCTAGGAATAAACCTACCTAAGGAGACAAAAGACCTGTATGCAGAAAATTATAAGACACTGATGAAAGAAATTAAAGACGATACAAATAGATGGAGAGATATACCATGTTCTTGGATTGGAAGAATCAACATTGTGAAAATGACTCTACTACCGAAAGCAATCTATAGATTCAATGCAATCCCTATCAAACTACCACTGGCATTTTTCACAGAACTAGAACAAAAAATTTTGCAATTTGTATGGAAACACAAAAGACCCCGAATAGCCAAAGCAATTTTGAGAACGAAAGAAGGAACTGGAGGAATCAGGCTCCCTGACTTCAGACTATACTACAAAGCTACAGTTATCAAGACGGTATGGTACTGGCACAAAAACAGAAAGATAGATCAATGGAACAGGATAGAAAGCCCAGAGATAAACCCACGCACATATGGTCACCTTATCTTTGACAAAGGAGGCAGAAATGTACAGTGGAGAAAGGACAGCCTATTCAATAAGTGGTGCTGGGAAAACTGGACAGGTACATGTAAAAGTATGAAATTAGATCACTCCCTAACACCATACACAAAAATAAGCTCAAAATGGATTAAAGACCTAAATGTAAGGCCAGAAACTATCAAACTCTTAGAGGAAAACATAGGCAGAACACTCTATGACATAAATCACAGCAAGGTCCTTTTTGACCCACCTCCTAGAGAAATGGAAATAAAAACAAGAGTAAACAAATGGGACCTAATGAAACTTAAAAGCTTTTGCGCAGCAAAGGAAACCATAAAGAAGACCAAAAGACAACCCTCAGAATGGGAAAAAATATTTGCAAATGAAGCAACTGACAAAGGATTGATCTCCAAAATTTATAAGCAGCTCATGCAGCTTAATAACAAAAAAACAAACAGCCCAATCCAAAAATGGGCAGAAGACCTAAATAGACATTTCTCCAAAGAAGATATACAGAGTGCCAACAAACACATGAAAGAATGCTCAACATCACTAATCATGAGAGAAATGCAAATCAAAACTATAATGAGATATCATCTCACACCAGTCAAAATGGCCATCATCAAAAAATCTAGAAACAATAAATGCTGGAGAGGGTGTGGAGAAAAGGGAACCCTCTTACACTGTTGGTGGGAATGTAAATTGATACAGCCACTGTGGAGAACAGTATGGAGGTTCCTTAAAAAGCTACAAATAGAACTACCATATGACCCAGCAATCCCACTACTGGGCATATACCCTGAGAAAACCATAATTCAAAAAGAGTCATGTACCAAAATGTTCATTGCAGCTCTATTTACAATAGCCCGGAGATGGAAACAACCTAAGTGTCCATCATCGGATGAATGGATAAAGAAGATGTGGCACATATATACAATGGAATATTACTCAGCCATAAAAAGAGACGAAATTGAGCTATTTGTAATGAGGTGGATAGACCTAGAGTCTGTCATACAGAGTGAAGTAAGTCAGAAAGAGAGAGACAAATACCGTATGCTAACACATATATATGGAATTTAAAAAAAAAATGTCATGAAAAACCTAGGGGTGAAACAGGAATAAAGACACAGACTTACTAGAGAATGGACTTGAGGTTATGGGGAGGGGGAAGGGTAAACGGTGACAAATCGATAAAGAGGCATGGACATATATACACTACCAAACGTAAGGTAAATAGCTAGTGGGAAGCAGCCGCATAGCACAGGGAGATCAGCTCGGTGCTTTGTGACCGCCTGGAGGGGTGGGATAGGGAGGGTGGGAGGGAGGGAGACGCAAGCGGGAAGAGATATGGGAATATATGTATGTATATAACTGATTCATTTTGTTGTGAAGCTGAAGCTAACATACCATTGTAAAGCAATTATACTCCAATAAAGATGTTAAAAAAAAAAAAAAGACACAGACCTACTAGAGAATGGACTTGAGGCTATGGGGAGAGGGAAGGGTAAGCTGTGACAAAGTGAGAGAGTGGCATGGACATATATACACTACCAAACGTAGAATAGATAGCTAGTGGGAAGCAGCCGCATAGCAGAGGGAGATCAGCTGGGTGCTTTGTGACCACCTAGAGGGGTGGGATAGGGAGGGTGGGAGGGAGGGAGACGCAAGAGGGAAGAGATATGGGAACATATGTATATGTATAACTGCTTCACTTTGTTGTAAAGCAGAAACTAACACACCATTGTAAAGCCATTATACTCCAATAAATTTGTTAAAAAAAAAAAAAAAAAAAGAAAATCAACTGAAAAAAGTGTTCCAAGAAGTGAGATGTGATCACCTGTGTTGAGTTCTATAAAGTTCTATAAAGAAGTGATGAAAGATAAAGATCATTCATCGATTATTGGCTTGGCAACACAGAGCTTGTTGGTGACCTTAATAAAAGAGGTATCAATTGGCCTTCAATAAATACTTAATCTATTTAATAAGTATTTATAATATATATATAATATACGTATATTTATATATAAATAATATATTTGTATTATATACAACTGTATGTAAAATATATAGTATATATACAAATACATAATATATAAATTATAATATGTTTTATGTATATATATATGTGTATATATATATATAGAGAGAGAGAGAGAGAGAGAGATTACAACATGATTGTATGCAAATGGAAATGGTCCAGTAGAGAGGGATAGATAGTGTAGGAGGGAAGGAGGTAAATGGGAATGAGACCTAGGCACAGTATGGAGAAGTTAGACTTAGCCAGAAGCAGGGACATTTCATTCATTTTATCAGGAGATAGGTCAAATGTATATTGAAATATTTGCAGGAAAGTTGGTAGTTTCTTAAAATTAAAGTTCATTAATATTAAAGCTCATTAATGTTAGAGATAGAATCATCAGCTAAGAGTGAGTAGATGGAAGAGGAATTGAAAGTTAAGGAAAAGGCATGAAATACTCTGAGAGAATGGGAAAATGAATTAACTAGGGAAATATGTAATCAGAATGCCCAGCTTGCTGAGGGTCTACTTCATATTTGTGGTCATTTATTTATGTGAAGCCATTCACTGTGACTTTATGTTTGTAATTTTTTTAAACAAAATCCATTTGTGTAATGGATTTAACCAGGTTTGGAGTTTTGCTAAGAGAGTACGATAGAGGGAGGAGGAGCTTTGTAGGCAAAGAAGTAATTATAATGTAGAATTTGTAGGATAGGACTATGAGGAATGGTGGCTGAGGTAGAGAGAAGAAAAGATAAACAAGATAATTGCCTAAAGGACAGGAGGGCCAGGATTTCAAATGGATCATCTATATGGATGTTTAAAATAACTAAGATTGATGCTGAGTAGAGGAAGACAGTGAGCCAGCTTCTAATGCCAGTTCTATCACTTACGTCTAGCACATCAGTATATTCCTCCTCTTTCATCTACTTAAGGATATGGCTCTAGAAAGTTTCCCCTCCATCTTCCGCCTCCCTTTTCTACAGAAAAATTCTTACCGGGATATAAACATGCTATTATTTTTCCCATCATGAAAATCAAAATAAAACAATGTAACAACAAAGGAAATCTCTTAACTTCTTAGCCCTTTCTAGGTACCTCCTCATTTCTCTACTCTCTCTTTGAACAAAATTCCTTATAACAGTTGTTTATATCTACTGTTTTCAATTAATCTCTTCCGTTTTTCTCTCAAATCTATTCCAGTCACACTGTTATATAAATGAATCAATGAAATAGGAAGAATAAACAGAACTTTGGTAGACAACTTCAAGATGATGTTACATGTTTGATGGCCTGAGCTGAAAAGAGTTGGAGTTTTTGAGGGAAAGAGAGTGGAAATTTTCTGTAAGTAGAAAGAGCAAAGGGAATATCTTCTTCACTTTCAGGTTCTGTGTTTTGTGGCATGTGGGAAGCAGACATCCACCACTTGAGAGGGAAACAGGGGAGGTAGAGCCCTCATGGGAAAGCCAGCTTTTGGTTAAAGAGAGATGATAAATGGAATGCTTAGAAATTTGCATTCAGAATGTAGGAGGTTTTGTTGATGGCAGGACACGACTTTTGGAGGGCACATTAAAAGAGTATGGAGGGGCTTCCCTGGTGGCGCAGTGGTTGAGAGTCCACCTGCCGATGCAGGGGACATGGGTTCGTGCCCCGGTCCGGGAAGATTACACATGCCTCAGAGCGGCTGGGCCTGTGAGCCATGGCCGCTGAGCCTGCGCGTCTGGAGCCTGTGCTCTGCAACGGGAGAGGCCACAACAGTGAGAGGCCCGCATACCGCAAAAAAAAAAAAAAAAAAGAGTATGGAGTTGGGTGGGATGAGGATTGGGTTAGGTTCAAAGATACATGGAAAAGAGAGGCCGTTGATGAATGATTCTGGGGAATTGAGTTTTTGTTGATGACTGAGGTAGATAGGGATGTAAGCCATGGTAAAATTGGTCCAGATGGTCTTTTAGGGAAGGTGGGTATCACTTATAACTATAGCTTCCTTTTGGGGGTTTGTCTTTTAGAGTGATTATACTGGTGAGTCTGTATATATGCAGTGGTAGCTGTGGGGTGGTGATGGGAGCTAATAGTTCTGGTGTATGTCAAGAACATGAACTTAATAAAACAAGAGTCTTTGGGCCTCTCATAAATTCAGTGGAGGATCATGTAAGGGCCAAGGGAATGATTTATCTAACCAAGAGTCATGGGGAGTGGGGAATATCATGGATGAGCAAGCACATGGAGCTTTGTGGCCATTCTTTAAATCCTTCTGTGGGTGTTCAAGTTGTATGGTAGTTGGGAGCACCTCCTGTTCATCATCAAGCTCTGCCGCTTATTCCCAAGATGACATTTGCCTCTGTTTCCTCATGTATAAAATGGGGGTGAAAATAGAAATTAGCTTGTAGGCTTATTATGAGAATTAGACAAATATATGTAAAACAGTTAACAGAGTGCCATGTAGCAAAGAAATACTAAAAAAATCTTAGTTCGTAATCACTGAGCAGGCACATCACTGCTCTCTGTTAGTGGGCTTAGTGGGATCATTGCATCTTAGCATCAGAAAGAGCTTAAAGGTAATTTAGCTTAAGGAAATGTAGTCAGTTCCAAAACTATGGGAATTTTTATTGTATTTATTTTATATCTGTGTCATGTGTTTATTAGGAGCACAGTCTGAAATGTTTACGTCAAAATTTAGCATATAATTTGTTGATTTAACAGTGTATGAGAAGTGGAAGCTCCATGAGAACAAAGACATTGCTGCTTTTGTTCATTGCTGTGTCCCAAAAGTCTGGCACATATAGTAAGTACTTAATAGTTTAATTCATTGTTGAATGAACTAGAGACTATAAATATTCTTTGGTTTGATCACTGCGCTAATGTGGACAAGCTTTGGAGTACTCCCTTATCTGGGCAAGTGTAATTAATTTGAGCTATTGCATAATCAGAGTCTATCCTTAACTATCATAAGGGCAGTCAAGTGGCAAATTTGTGGCATTTCATGAGAAGGACTGGGCCCACCAAGGGAGGAAAAACTCTACAATTAAAAAAAAACCCTGGTACTAATAACAATAGCTAACATACAGTCTAAAATACATATAAATTCATTAGTATGCACCAACACTGTTAAAAGTAGTTTATGTTTATTAACTAAATGTTCACAATAACCATGAGGGAGATTCTATTAACATAATCATATTCACCACCATCATCATCAACATTATCATATCATAATTATCTTCAACATCAGCTTCATCATCTCCATTTTATAGATGATTAAATGGAGGTACAGCAGAGTTAAGTAAGTTGCCCAAAGTCACCTCCTAGTTTGTTGATTTATGGCATAGCTATGATTTGAATCCGGAAAGTCTGGCTCCCTTCTTCTTGCAATTAACCTCAATACTGCAGGGAAATACCTCTCTGGTTCATGGTCTAGCATACAGGAAAGATAATATCACTAACATTGTCTTCTCCATCTTTAATGGGGAAAGTGAAAATAGTAACTACTGTTTTATTGGGTGCTTGCTATGTGCCAGGCACCATATTAAGTAAGTAACTTAAGTTATTTCTGGTTCTTACAAAAACTCCTCAAGGTGGGAATTATTATCTTCTCTTCTTCATTTAAGAAACTGAAGCTAAGGAGGTCATAATTTCCTTAAGGTCATAGAATAATTTTTTTCTTTGGAATTTGACATAAGCTAAATATATGCCTTCTATATTAGTTACTTCATTCACTCTGTAAATTTATATTCAGCACTTACAGTATGTTAGGAAATCCCAAAATGAAAAAGACCCAATCAAATATGAGGCTTTAGTGCCTAAATTCTAAACAGCCAATTAATTAATCAATTAATGGTTTGTTTTGGAAAAAAAATCCCCCACTATATGAATCCTGGCGGGAATTTGCATTTTGCCTTCCATTAGTAGAGATGAAGAAGTCCTCTTCCCTCCCACTCCTAGGCTGCTGGAGATCAAGGATGTTGTCAGTGCTCTGGTCCTGAGGCTATAATACTGAGGAAGTGATGTAAAAATCGAAGAGCTGAAAAACTACTCAAAAAGATACAGTGGAGTTGAGAATCCAGGGGCTGTGGTGCCACTTGCAGACTTGTACCCAGATTGCTTTCATCTTTCAACCTTGGACATGATTGCATTTGGCTAGCTTCCCTAGGTCTATGGCCCCTTTTTGAGATGGGCTCTCAAATTTCCTGTTGATCCTATGAGCCATCTGATATTCTTCAATAAATTCATTTTCCACCCAAGTTAGGTAAAGTGCTTCTTGTTGCTTGTACATAAGAACTCTGACAAATTCATGGAGGTAAGACATGTACAGAGTTAGAAAAAATAAACAATAATCAACTATGGCACGAGCCAGAAGAAATATGTAAAGTGTTATAAAAGTGCGGAATATGACGAGATAATTAGGATTAATGGAATAGTTGACCTAGTTGATCTTGGAGTAGAATATCAAAAGATGGGCATGAGAAGGCAAAGAGGTGAGAAAAGTAGGCTTAGAGGTGCAGTGAGGAGCCCATATTGGCTGGAGTATAAAATATTTAGAAGAAAGTAAGGGCAAATGAGGTCATACTAGAAAGCATTGCTCTCCTCTCTAAGCCTAACCCTTACACATAACATCTTTCATTCATTCCTTTCCTCGATTCTGATATCTTGCTTTCTTCTTCATATTGTTTCAATGTCTGTCTTTACTGACAAAAATATGTTATTCCATCATACAAATATTCTCTAGTCTCCTGGCATCTTGAAGAGACAAATATATACATTTCCATATGTTTTCTCTCAAGCTACTATCTACTTTCTGCTTTTCTTTCACCATTTAACATATTTAAAGAACAGGTTACATTTTCTTTCTTCATCTCTTTTTTATTTTGCTTCTGATTTTTTTTAAGAAACAATACACAGATACTACTAAATCTTCCCCATCCTTTCTCCCTTCTTTCCCAGATGTAAGTATCAATACTATCCATAATTTCATGTGTTTATATTTATTTGTATAAATAACACACATGTACTCATAAACATTAAATGACATTATTATTGTTAAGTTTAATAAGTGTAATCATACAGTATGTGTAATTTTGCAATTTGCATTTTTACTCAATATTTTTTGAGATATATCACGTTTCCTTATGTAATCATTTAGTTCATTCATTTTAGCTGCTAAATATTTTTCTGCTGTTTGAAGAAATCTCAATTTGTTTTCCACTGTTTACTTCACAGTCTTTTGAATATTGGCTACTCCCTCTGGTTATCACCTGCTAACTGTAGTTATCACCTGAAACTTCTCTCTTAAAAGTCACCAAATCTAATAGAGTAAAAAAAATCTTCATTTTAAATCTGCCCTGACTTTTGGTGCTGTTAATTGCCTGCCCCATTTTCCTTAAAATTCCCTCATCTCTTGACTTTGTGAAAATATACCTTTCTTGCTATCTCTGTTTTTTCCCCTTTTTCGTTGTCTAAATGTAGTGTTCCACAAAGTTCTGTCCTTAGTTTTCCTTTTTCTCTCTCCCTTAACAATCTCATTTGTATTGTGGCTTCACTTCCCAAATGACTCTCAAATCTATATTCAGTTTGTTTCCAGTTTTCTGCTGGACTTTGCCAGCTGGGTGTCATGCTTGACCTAAATTTGCACTTTTTTCTCTCAAATTTGTTCCCCTTTCTCTGCTTCCTATTTAAGTAGCAGTGGCATCATCTTAACAATCATCCAGGCTCCAAATCTTGGAATGACTTATAAGTCCCTTGGGCTTCATCAGTTGCCAGGACCTGCAAATTACTGTTCCATTCATTCTGCCAAATTGGTTCCCACTGCCACTGCCCTAGTTTAAACCCCATGACTTCTAGGCTTTTCACAATAGCATAACTTGTTTCCCTGCTTCTAAGTGTCTTTCCGCTTCCTAGGCATCCTCTATCCTGCTTGATTAATTTTCCTAAAGCACAGTTCTGTTCATAATATTTCCCTGTTTGAAAGCTTTTAACAGCTCTATATCGCCTATAAAATAAAGTCCCAAATCTTCAAGTTGGAATTCATGCTTCTCTGCAAATTGACTTGTTTACCCTCCAAACTTATTTATCACTTCTTCATGCCACATATACCTATCAAATGGAACATCTCATTGTTTCTGTACCTGCCTGAATGGTCTAGGTTAAAGTATGGTAATAAACTACTCCAAAAATCTCAGTGTCTTAAGATAACAAAGGTTTATTTCTCACACATATTACATAGTCATTTCCAGTCAGCAAGGATGTTCTCTGTTCATTGCGGTCACTCAGAGACCAGCCTAAGGGAGTAGTCATCATCTTAAATGTTGCCGGTCTCCACATCCCAGGAAAGAGTGGAAAGAGCTTTAGGGGATCTCACATTAGCAATTAAATGTTATGGTACCGATGTGACAAATGTCACTTCAGTTCACAACCCACTGGCCAGAATTGGTCATTTGGCTCTAACTAACCATAGGAGAAGCTAAGAAATGTAAACCTACCATGTCACACAAGGACTAGAAAACCAGATATTGGTGAACAGCACGAATGATCACCACAGTCCTCAGTGACCATCTCCATCATTTCCCCCCTATGGATCATTGGTCATGAAATTTAAAATGTTCATTCATCTCTTCCCTTGTTCAGATGCTGCTTATCCTTAATCCCCAGTGCAGCTATCATCTCTTCAATGAACTGTTTCCTAATCTTTTCAGACAGATATATTCTCCCTCTGCTCAAATTTCCCATAGCTCTTTATTTTGAAATAATCATTGTCCTCTGTTGTGCATTTAGGTAATAGAGGTCAGGATGCATGTTTTATTCACCCATGGACACATGATTTTTTTTCAATTAATACATAAATCTAATAGGAGTGTATTTTAATCACTTGGAGATATGTTTTTGGGGTGGGAGCTGGCTTTTATTATCAATTTATGGGTGAGATATTCCTTATATTATCTGTCAGTTTGGATATATATATATATATGTAATATATGTATATTTATATATCTTATGTATATATACATATAGTTAGCAGCTCCTAGCTACTATGGTATAAATATAGAGTAAATTAATTATGAATCTGCCTTATTCTCACTCTTCTCACTCTGAAAATGCTGGCAGTGTTATTATAACTCTTTTCACTCTTCTTTTTTGATAAATGGTATGTTTGACCATTGCCCTTCGGTAGCAGTGAGATAGATAGCCCGAGATCTTTTGTGAGTGAAGTATTTTAAGGGTGTCCATGAAAGAAAACTGACAAGAGGAAAGTTAAACTACTAAAATCCTATCCTTCTGTTCTGCCTCCCTTCCTTCCTTCCTTCCTCCTTCCTATACCAAAAACTTATTGGGCACTTGTTCTGTGTCTGGTATTATGATAAAATACAATATAGGGTTAGGTACAGATCCCTGTCTTGGTGGGATCGTATAGTCCAGAAGGAAGAATGACACATACAGCTGCCCTCCAGTATCTGACCTGGAAATCACTATTTCCCCAACTATATACCTGGCCAGTGTCCACCCATGTTTTAGATATCTGCTTAGATGTTTTATCCTTTGGAAAGCCTTCCTTGATTTCTCCAGTATAATCTAGCACTTTAATGATACTGTGGAGAGAATAATTCATTATTTTTGAAGAAAAAACTCAGAGACAAAAGACAGTTTTACAGAGAAGACAATTGAAAAAAGTCTAAAGAATGAATGGGAGCTCACCAAGAAAAGCAAGAATAAAGGAAATTGTGCTCACCCAAATGTTCCAAGTGATCTGTTGAACATAGAAATCTATGAGTATATTAGTATTACTGGAGATTAAATTGTAAAAAATGTCATGTGAAAAGAGGCTAGCAGATGTGCAGGAACCCGATTCTTGGTGCCATGCTATGGGTAACCTCTGAAGGATTTCAAGAAGTGAAGTGACAGGGTCAGATTTATTTTTTAGAAACATCACTTTTGCTTAAGTATGGAGGACGAACTTGAGGCAAATGATATTGAAGGCAGGAGAACTATTAGAAGACATTTCTAAAGCTTAAGATAGAGATAATTAGATTTGAAAGTAACATGGAGTTACTTTGAAAGTAACATGAAAGAAATTAGAAAAGAAAATAGACATTTAGGTGGAAAAAAAAGAAGACATTTAGCAGAAAAAAAGGAGAAAATATCTGGTGATAGCCTGATTAGAGTGGGCAAGGGAGGAGAAGAAATTGAGAATATCATTTAGTTTTCTGACTGGGATAGATGAATGGCTGAAGACCACAAATGGAGATAGATAGGACAAAAGGGAAAGCAAGTTTCGAATTTGAGTTGGTTAAATTGGAAACCCCAATTTTCTGTCTGAAGAAAGGATTGGCATTTACTGTTGAGAATAAAAACAGGAGTTGGTTCGGGGTTTTGAGTGGAGTGACATGTTTTGATTTACTACTGAGGAAAATGGGAATGGGAGCTAAGAAAAGGCAGGTGAAACCTTTATGAGCAATGGAGAGAGGCAAGGTGAAGTTGAAGGGTATAAACATTTAGTAGCCCCAGTCTACAGAGTTATATTATTTTTCTTCAACTGAACAGGGTGGACAATTTGTATGAATGATCCAGGGTTAAGAGAGATGACGAAAGGATATAGTTGCAGAGGAGTTGAGGGTGCTTGTGAATCTATGAAGGGAAGGAAATGAGGCAACTAAGGAATAACGTGGAATCAGGAGGGGTTCTTAGGATTCTACAATGTGGAAAAGTAGGTATAAAGAAAGTGGTTCCAGAAAGGAGGCAGAAAGGCAAGGGATGGTCAAAAAACAGGAATCAGAATTTCTGATTTCTAAAGTGGGGAGAAGTTTTAGTTTCTGAGAAGATCCAGGAGGAGACTTGAAAAGGAACTGGGGGAGAAGAATAGAGAGAGGTCAGGCCCTCTGGAATTGAAGGGATTGTTGATGGATGTGAGAAGGTATTGGAGAGTTCTTCCATATGGGCATTGAAATTGTTCAGGATAATATCAATAACAAGCATTCAGGCAGAAAAAAGGTGTGATCCAGGAGACAACCTCATTGAATAAGGGGGCTATAATATGGAGGCCAACAGATGACATATACAAGGAACAAGTAAACTGATCTTTAGTGTAGGAGGATTTTTTTTTTCTTGTGCTAAAGTGTAGGCATAAAAAGGTCTCTTGAGAGAAACCTGAACTTTCTTATACATAAGGGTCAAAATGAGTAGGGGGATGGATGAAGAGGGGGATGGGGACAGTTCATGATACTGAGGTGTGAGAGAATGAGAGTGCTGCAAGAAAAGTACTGCCTTTGGGGAAAAGCCAAATTTGAATTGGAGCAAGGAGGTGGAGGGAACATTTTGTGCTCTGTAAAGAGGTAGAAGGTGTAGTATTTATCTCCTGAGGTAAGTTCAGAAAAGAAAGTAACTCAAAAAGTGGAAGAAAGAACAGAACAGATGTCATATGAACAGCCAAAGATGGTGCCTGTGGCTCGCATGTTGTTTAGTTCTTTATTGCAGGTTAGGACCATTAGCCCAAAGCCTGCTGGCACCAAACTCGCATTCTTACACATCCAGTTGCTTTAAATATAGCCCAAATAAGCATAATAAGCATATTTTTAGCCATTTAGAACCTGCCTGCTTTACACAGCCTGTGAATCTGGCCTGAAGTCTGCTAACCATAGATAAGACAAACCCTGTGGCTACAAAGGACCCCACACTGCTGCTGCCCTTGGAGCTTTTTGACCCAGAGACTCCTCACTTTGCTGCTGAGTGACATCACCTTGATATGCAAGCCCCCTCTCTGGTTTCCCCTTCTCCCCTGGGATGTCTCTTGTCCTGTTCCCCTCTGGATGGTAGACTTGTGTCACTGACTCTGGAAGGTCTCTTACTGGGCTACTTCCCCCTCATACAACTCTGCCCAAGCACCACACATTAAAGCTTGTGTGTTACTATCTCTCATGGCCCTGCCTCTTTCTTGATCAAGCTGCAAATCCTTGAACTTCCTACAGCAGAGAGGACAGAACAGAGCCTGAGTGATCGTAGTCAGTTATAGGGATGAGTGACATGAATGTAATTGACTGACCCTGAGCCCAGTTATTCTGATGCTAGACCTTTAGAAGCAAGAGATGGATAGAAATCTACAGGGGCTTCTTTCTGATACTAGGTATTACAAAATATGAGTACTAAATTAATTTAACCAAGGAAAACATAACACTAACTGATAAATAAGGGTGGCTTAACTTCTGCTCTTTAGAGAAATAAAAGATAATTATGGAGGAAAGGCTATAATAAACACTATATTCTTCAATCAAATTGACATGCTCCTAAAAACTTTCATGAAAATTTATATATTGCAATATATCATATTTTATGAACAATCAATTTATGTAGATTTTTATATGTATTGGGGAAAACTATAGCTTTGGGAATCGGATGAGGTATCCTTTTGCTAAATAAATGAATGTATATTTTATTTACTTAAATCAAGGTACAAAGGAAAGTTTTTAATTACTAAGTGGATTTTAAGTACTAATACAGTGATTATGAAAGTGCATTCAAAATAGAACTTAGTATTTGTATTAGTTTCCTATTATTGCTGTAACAAATTACCAAAAACTTAGTGGCTTAAAAAACTGATTTATTCTCTTATAGTTCTGGGGGTCAGAAATTGAAAATGGGTCTTACAGGCTAACATTAAGGTGTTGGCAGAGCCATATTCCTTCTGGAAGCTCTAGGAGCAAATTGAGTTTTTTGCCTTTTCCAGTTTCTTGAAACCATCTGCATCTTTGCTTCATGGCCTCTTCAAGTTCATCACTCCAACCCTTGCTTTCATTCTCACATTTCCTCTCCACTGCTGGCTTTGACCCTCTTGCCTCCCTCCTATAAGAATGCTTCTGTTTATATTGGGCTCACCTGCATACTTTGAATACTCTCCCCTTCTCAAGATCCTTAAAAACATCTGCAAAGCCCCTTTTGCCATGTATATTAACATATTCTTAGGTTCCAGGGATTAGGATGTGAACATCTTTAGGGGGGCATTATTCTGTCTACCGTAGTGTTGAATGCCCATTTTGAACATCAGTCTTTTGGGATAAAGGTAAATATCAGAAAGTTAAAGTTTAAAATTTTTTTCATAACCAAACATTTAAAAGAAGAATGATCATTAAAGTTTGACTTTAGGATTTTATAATAATTATTCTTTGAATCTCAAAACACTGCCCAGGATTATCTGCCCCATTTCATACCACTGAGTCTTACTCATTATATAACCTATTGTTTGGTTGCTTAAGTGAGGGGTGAGTAAATGGATTTAGATAAAATAAGAACCAGTTTGATCCTTTCTACAAAATGTTTTTTAAATTCTTATGGTTCTCTTTGAAAGGATTTTCCCCCAAACTTTCAACATGTATGGTTGGGTATATTTGGAACTCAAAATTTCACTTAGAAATAAAATCTATAAAATTGTGCTGACTGAGAAATATAGGTTGAAGTGTGTGTGTGTGTGTGTGTGTGTGTGTTTGCATGTGTATGTGTGTGTATATTGTGTTTATGCAAATGTGTGAATGTGTGTTTGTGGTGGGCAAATAGTGTGTCAAGGGAGCATTATAAAGATATTTCCCAATCCATTCAAAATAGGAAGAACTAAAGCAGGAGGGGACGTGTATGGAGAGCACCCGGGTCAGGGGCAGGAAATACTACGGAACTTTGTTTCTTTAAGTTTTTAAGTGTCCACCAGAACCCAAGTTAAATCTTATAAATCCTGGCATGGAAGTCTACAGTATAACACTATGGTTGTTTTAATAAGTATCAGAGCTATTAACCTGTTGCACAATCCTAATCAGTATCCTCTGGTTCAACTTGGTGAAATAGTAGCAAAATCATATAAACTCAGGTTTTTTGCTTTGCATTTTAAATTGATATGTGGTCATGTTATGATTGCTGAAATTTCCTAACGTAACGTATTTCTTGAATTTAGATTTTAAAATGTTATATCAAATTTTTAATAGAAAAAATATCATTTTTTAAAGAAAATATGTGGATAGGTCAACACAAAGGCTTCTTTCACCCTTTTTGAAAGTTTAATTCTTTGTCAGTCATACACCATTCTTCCTAAGAATAGAATACTAATAATTTCTGCCTGCAGAGAATCATGAAGACTTGGTAGTTAATGAAAACTAACTGTGAAAAAGAACTAAATCCAACACTTCATGCTATCTAATTATCTCAGCATAATGAACTGTTTGCTAGATTTAGTGCCCAAATCCTTTTTTCCAAACTTAAATTTCATAATCCTTTTGATTACACAAACATGAAAGTCTATCACATATGTGAACTAGAGAGAGCACATAAGGAATAATTAGGTTCACCTGGATTTCTTTCTTTCTTTTTAACTTCATCTCCACCCCCTAAGCTTTGAATGCAAATTTAAAATATTGCTTCTCTTCAGACAATCACGGCATCATTATTTCTTCCTTCTCACTAAAATGCAACCTCTAAGATGTGTCTAAATAAAAACAAAGAAATCACACATTTGAAGATAATTAGTGCTTTTGCTTGAGAAAGATTTATCCATTCTCAAGACATGTTTCCATGTCCATAGCAATCAGTGTTTATCACTTGGGTATCTCCAAACACTTGATCTGAGGTTCACATTTTACCCCCAAATGTATTAGTTTGTAATTCATTAGAAATGTTTGAAGTGTCAGGGAATAAGGGAGCAAATAGTCCAACATACTTTCTTTTTGACCACTAATGCAAGTATGATTAAAGCCATAGAAAAGGCCAGTAAATGAGAAAAATGCAAATGTTCATCATATTCCATTGCTGTTTTGACACAGCAATTAGATTTGTGCAGAACAGCGAGATTGTTCCAATTCTATTCTCCCAAACATAAGTCTTAAAAAAAGAGGTTACATTTGTGACTGTAGCTCGTGGAGCATCCAATCTGGCATCCTGAAAATCCATATGTAAGCCACACTTATATCTTAAACCTGTCAAACAAATAAATGTACAGAAGCAGTAATTTATGTACTTTATAGACTGTTTTGCCCTTTTAGAGCAAAAGCCTAATTTTCAAGTGTTGCTATTTTAACTTCTGGCAGTGCCTGGGAGATAACTGAGGTTCAAAATGTGAATTTTACAAGTAAAATGTGATTCAAAAATTGATTTACCCTGTTCTCACTACATGTGAGACAGAGAAGAGAAATGCTGGGTGTTTGTGAGCTTTAGGCAAGGGGAAACATATTGCTAAGTACAGAAGCCACGCAAAACTTTGCGGGTTTTCAGTTTAGAAGTGAACTTGAGCCTTTCCCAGTTCAAGTTCTGTTTAGGGCCGGCAAAACATGACTTTCTGATTCAAAGAAATAAGGCTTAAAAAGGCTTATAAAACAGGCTCACAGGCTTCTTGTACATCAAATAGCTCTTACACAATGGCATTTAGATGATTTAAGTGTAAATGAATCAAAGACATATGGATTGCATTTCCCTTGAAATACTCATGGGTTTTAAAATGAAGGGAAAACACACTTGCCAAAATCCTTTTTGGGTTGTGCTGCATCAGAAACATTTGGAAATGGCTTTAAATGTTTAGAAGAACCCCAGATACTGGGTTCAGTCACCCCTGGGGATTAAATCAGTATCCTTCATCCAATGATAACCAAGCCCCCATCTTGCAAAGACATTTCTTAAAAACATCAAGTCCCTAACCTGACTCTCCTGAAAACTGACTTTTTTGAGGTTTGAATTGCTAATTCAATGATAGGGTCTTATTATGGAGTCTTCCCCAGAGACAAGGAATCCATTCTGTGTTATTGAAGCCACCAGAAGCACATTTCAACTTTACCCAGTTTCTCAAATGTGGTTAAAAATGTAAGTTCTCTCTGTTCTGGAGGTAGAAAATTAGTGGTTCTAAGAATCCAAAAGGAAATCAAATTTTCAAGCTGAATGAAAGGACTACATGATTGAGAAGATAAAAAAGGAAAACTTGTTTGTTCTCGAAACATATGCACAAGTTCTGACATCACGTGACTGTTAGCATACTTAATTTTTTAAAAAAAGGAAAAGAAAGGAAGGAAGAAAACTGGAAGATTAAAATGTCTTTGGAGATAAAAAGAGAGATTTTGAATGAAATGCAGAAATAAATTAGATTTAATGGAAATGGATAGTTTCATGAAAATAGCTAAGCAGAAATAAGAACAAAATACCAAGTACAGCACATTTACAAGACTGATGCATAGGAAGGTGATGTGTTGAAATGAATGAAACATGGATTGGCACAAGAGATAAACAAGACATTAAAAGGAGCTAGAGAAGGGAGCTATACTGTTGGAAGAAAAATGTGTTAGATATTGAAATCAAGGGAAAAGAAAAGAAAAAGATAGGATAATGCCTACGCTGAGAGAAAGGCTACAAAGGCACTTAGTAGCCAAGGGCAGAATAAGAAAAGACCATCTAAAACATGTGAGGGGCTGTTACTCAAGTCTGTGCAGCAGAACAGCTTATGTTAAAAATACTAGATCAGATTTTGCATGCAGTTCTCATGTAAGAGGAAACAGCTTTCAAAATTGTTTAATGATCTCCTGATAGGAAGGTTAACAGGATTATCATGCAGTTCACTGGAGGATGGACAGCAACTCTCAGCGTGTCCCTCACTCAATGTGTAATTCCAATATTCTCCTTCACAGGGAAGTGTAAAATCATTGTGCTACTCAAAGGCATTAGTCGGAAAGTTGGTATGTTTTTAATGGGGGAAATTGAGCATAAAGGGGAAATAAGGAAGAGAAGAACATGGGTACAAAAACCTGAGCTCTTTTAGCTTAATTTTGCCTTACCAAACTACAGCCTAACTATAGGGGTGTCGGGGGGGCTGAACTTGAGGTTTCAATTTGCTCTGGTCTCCTCTCACTTCTGACTGAGCTGCTTGTATCCTAGTAACTAGTGTGACATTCTCTGCTGCTCACATGTTACTGCTCCTCTGTTCTGCTCTCCAACCATTTTCTTGTCAAAGTGGAGAAATACTCCCCACCTTCCCTTCTGTTATGCAGACCACAAAGCAATATTGCTTTGTATTGTCAGTATCCTGTGGAGACTCTAATGAGAAAGGTCTTCACGATAGCCTCCCTCTGATAGTTGTGGCTTTAGTACCAGCTGGTGTGGGAGAGTGGGGATGGGGAAGGGAGGGAATTGGTCCAAAGAATACTCTGAGCAATGCCCATCAGTCACGGAATAATGCAAATCACCCCTTTTCTTTTTTGATGACCCATTATTTTTGCCCTAGACTTGGGTTCTTGGACTTCTGAGAAACTGTATTAATCAGAGTAATTAGTGCCAGGTGCTATAACAAACAACCCTAGGATCTTAGGGACTTTACCCAATAAAGGTTTTTCTTCTGGCTTATATCACAATTTGTGTGGCAGGCAGCTTCCCAATTCCATGACTCTGGAATCCCAATTCTTCCATCCGGTAGTGGGATTCACCTTCTAGGGCCTCTTTTCAGAGCCCATTGCTGTATTATCTGTATTTAGCCAGCTGACCAACAAAGAGTGAGGAAGATCATATGACGCATTTTTATGTCCATGACTGGAAGTGATGAACATTACTTCCATGACGTAGCACCAATCTAAATGCAGAGGATGTGGGGAAATGTATTTTTTATGAGTGCCCACGAGGAAGAATTGTGATTGGTGAGCTTTTAGGCAGTTTCTGCCACATTGACCAAGAGGCATTTCCATCCCTAATGCAAATTAATCCTTAGTGGGCCTGTCTTCTCAGCCATTGCCATATGTTCAGATATGTCTGAGGTCATGCACACTGTTTAATGTGGAAACTGAGGCAGATTATTTAGATATACATAGCTAATGAATGATGGAACTGGAATATGTCTCAAATTTGCCTGAATCTCAAGTTATGTTCTCCCCCCAAATTTTGTACTTTGGGGAGTAGCAATAGGTATGAGACCGACTGGAAGGAATCTGATTTCTTTGCTTTGCACCCCTGGAGCCCTCTGAGATACCAGAACCTCACTGGTATCAAAGATTTGATACAGTTGGTACTGTAGGTAAGGTAGTTAAAGGTAATCCCTACAGAGAAAACCCTGAGATTGATATTGTCTCATAGTAGCAGGGGAGTGAAAAACACTGGGAAATAGTGAACACTCCACCCTGTCCTCCAAATTGGGTGTGGTAAGATGGCCATGTCAAATGGCCTCGGAAGATATCTTTAACTATCTCTCTTAAAGCTAAAGCAAAAAGTCAAGGGAAGGCCATTGAGTAAGAAAGATGTATAATTTATGAGATTGAGCCTGGATTTAATGTTGCTTTTAAATTTTAGCTTTACTTTTTTAGTAGCTGTGTGGTTATGGATGCAATACTTAACCTCACAGAGCCTCAGTTTTCTTGTTAGAAAAATGAGGGTAGTGAAACTTAACTCACAAGGTAGTAAGAATTAAAGAAGTTAACAAGGACAGTATGTATAACAAATAGGAGGCACTGCAACTAAGGGTTACTTCATTTTCCCTTTTTATTATTTCTTTTCTTTCATTCATCAAGGGGAGGCATCACGGTAGAAAAATAATTCTCGTAAATGTCATGGAAAATAGATGAGGCAAAATGATAAGTTACTTAATTAATTTATTGATTCATTAATAAGTTATTAATCCATTGATTTATTCATTTATCCCTTCATTGAATAATTTGTTCTTTCATACATTTACCAAACATAATACTCACTAGAGGCAAAATTGGGGAAATCGAAAAGGATAGCATGGACCCTGCTTTCAGGATCTGTGTCTTCCAGCTGAGGAGACAGGTGTGAACACAAGTCACGGAAATTACAAGGTGGAGCCTGATAAATGACAAAAACATTTTAAAATTAAGTACTGTGATAGTGCAGAAGAGGGAGGATAGAGCAGGGAATGTGAAAAGTGTAAGAGAATTAGTTGCATTTGTGTTGGGACTTGAACAGTGGTGGCTCTGGGATTTCCTAATAATAGGAATTTTGGAGCAACAATCCTACTGGCAGAAGCAAGGGTATTTCTTTTGAAGCTACGTTTACATAAGAAGAACACCAGTGTTCTTAGAATGCTTATTAAAAATCAATAAGAACTCAATTTTGAAAGATGCTTTCCCTCACAATTTTCTTATAAAAATCACAAAATTAAAAAAAACCTTATAGAACATTCCTTTTTTCTTTTTACCTCTTTGCCCTCAAAATTAATTAATATTTTTAGTTAAGTTACTTAAGGGGCTGTATTAGTCAGCTTGGACTTCCATAACAAAATACCGTAGACTGGGTGGCTTAAACAACAGAAATTTATTTTCTCACAGTTTTGGAAACTGGAAGTCCAAAATCAGGTAGCCAGCATGGTTGGGTTCTGGTGAGAGCTCTCATCCTGGCTTGCAGACGACTGCCTTCTCAATGTTTTTTTTTTTTTTTTTTTTTTTGCGGTACGCGGGCCTCTCACTGTTGTGGCCTCTCCTGTCGCGGAGCACAGGCTCCGGACGTGCAGGCTCAGCGACCATGGCTCACGGGCCCGGCTGCTCCACGGCATGTGGGATCTTCCCGGACCGGGGCACGAACCCGTGTTCCCTGCATCGGCAGGTGGACTCTCAACCACTGCACCACCAGGGAAGCCCCTCAATGTATTCTTACATGGCAGAGAAGGAGCTCCGATGTCTCTTCCTCTTCTTATAAAGGTACCAGTTCTACTGGATCATGGCTTCACCCTTATGACCTCATTTAACCTTAATTACCTTCTTAGAGTCCCTATCTCTAGTAAGTCACATTGTGGGTGAGGGCTTCAACATATGCATTTGGGGGAGATATAATTCAGTCCGTAGCAGGAGTGGTCAAAAGCTCACCTTCTTGGTGCTCTCTCTGCCTTGGAAACATCAGTGTGATTCCATTTGAGAACAGATTGGAGAGGAAACAGGAGCAGCACAATATCTGCTTTACCAACTAATGTCTCAGAGTTGTCAAAATTTAAAAGCTCAAATATACAATTCCAGCTTGATTTGCATACTTGTCAAAGGCGATATCTATTTGAAATAGTACAGGAATTGACTTTATTCCTCCCTTCTAGGTAAACCTATGACGATTCTCATAAGGATAAAAAATATAAATTTTATCATTTTCCAATTGCTGGTTTTATAGAATATCCACATGTTTTTTACAGATTGGTAAACATTTTTATAGCTATGTTGGATTTTGTTTTTCTTGCAGGTATTAGAGATTTTTCAGCCTACACAATTTAATCATGATTAATGGCATGTTCTCAAAAACCAACATGCATGGCTTGTAGCAATAAAAATAATTACCATTAATTGCCTAAGGAGGGTAGGAAGAGTCTGAACTTTCACAAGAATTTGAGAGTTAATTTCAAAAGGGTAGCACCTTTCCAAATAGACCACGTATTTGGTAAAACTGTTGCCAATAAAATATGCAAAAGCGTTCCAATTTCTTTTCTTGTTTAAGTCATGTATCATGACTAAAATTCTTCTCTGTAATTCACATTCAGTTCTCACCTGTTTTGTGTTGAATACAGCTGCATTGTGCTATAAAAAGAAATTTAGACAGGGTACCTGCTGGTGGTAGACTGTTTTTATCCCCCCTCAGTCAGAGGGGGCCATCCCTTTGGAAATCACGTGGTGTCCCCTTTTCCCTTTACTTTGGCATCTTCTTGCAAATGAAAGTATGTTCATCTGAACAGTGATGACTCTGGAAAAGGCCAAGAAATCAGAGATGGGCCAAGCACAGCTTTAGAGGTGTATGTGGAAGGAGGGGCAGGGCCATGAAGGTACTTTATGAGAATTAAGAAGAAGATGCCACTTCCTCTGGTTAGACACAGCCCACCCCATGCCAGGGTGTGTGGTTTGCAGACAGAGAGAAAGCTGGATTTCAGTTCCCATTTGCCCCTTTAGGTGGGCAACTGTCTATGGTGGTCTTGGGCAGGGCCAAGTTAAGGCCTACATTGAGGTATCAGGTTTTAGCAGTACTTGCTATTATACTTTGCACACAGTAAGTAGTTGGAAAATGATGATTATGAATGAATAGTTTAATCATCATTATACGCAAACATTACCCAATCCTTTGCAGAAAACCGTACTCCAGAATGAGTTTTCAAGTCCAGATTCTAAAAGTTTTCTATTAATCTAGCAGAAAAGCATTTAGGAGCAGCATAGTAAATTTGTAAAATCCTCCTCTTGAATAAGACGAATGATCATCTCAGACAAAAGGAATCCGTGTTATTTAGTCAGTTTTCTGATCTGTCCAAGTCTATTTGGATTTGGGATCATTTCCATTTTTGTGTAAAATTAAGTGATATTTTTCCTCTCTCAAGTCAGTTCAACAAACCTTTGTGCAAAGCCAGAGTTTAAGATGACTGTTGTAGGCCCCCCTGCTCTTAGAGTATTCTTCACAACTAGAGGGGAGTTGCAACGTGTTCTTGAAGGAAAACACAATGGTTTCCCCCTTGGGTCCAGGACTGGCTACATAGTTTTCAGAGTCCCAGTGCAAAATGATAACAAGGAAGCAATGTGGTAGGGAAGTTAATCTCGACTTCCCGCCAGCCAGTGGGTGACCCCCAAGGGATCACAGCTTCTGTGCCGGGACACAGTACCTGGATCTGAGGTGAGCAAGAAGCCCCCTCCCAATCCAACCCATGCTGGGGCCCTGCCAACCCGGGGCAGGGAGAGGCACCCACTTGCCACCCCGAGGTGCTGCGGGCACAGCTACCACTCTGCATTCATGCCTGGACCACAGCTTCGGGGAATCATAGCAGATTCAGTTTTTGATCTTAGCCTTAAAGAATCTTATTTCAACAGGTCTGGAAGGGAGGAAAAGGCAATACAGGCAAAGGCTACTTCTGAAGGAAAAGCTCAGTACGAACACCCAGGCTTGTTTTAGGGAATTCTGGTCAACAGAGGGCTCTGCTGGTGGGAAACGGAGGGGGGTTGGCGCTAGAGATAAATCTAGGATGACATTCTGTTGTTCAGTAATCATTTATTAAGTGCCTACTATGTCTCAGCCCTGTGCAGCTGATATAATGTTGAGCAAAATCAGATTCGTTCTTTACTCTCATGAGGCTTACAACTAATAAAAAAAATTAGGGTCAGATTGAGGAGATTCTTGAATGTCATTTGTATAAAGGGTTTCTCTGTAGACCTGAAAATCTCTTGAATCAGAAACATTTGTCTTTTCTCTCCCCAACCTCTACTACTGCCACCTATAGTTTAAATTATTTCTTTTTCTACATTGTGTTTACTGCTGTTTTGCCCTCTCTCTCTAATGCTAAGAAATAATACATTTTTTGAATTTATTTTTTACTCCTTTCCATTCTTTATTATGAGTAATAGTGAAGACAGGAATGTGTTACTGAGACAGTCTTTGCCAGAGGTTACTTGTAGTTTGGTTGATTGGAATTCAAAGCATATTACCCACTGTTAAACTTTGCTACCCAGCCCCTAGGAACATATTTAACCCATATGTACCTGCAGTAAATACTGAAGAATATAACTGCCACATGGGAAAATGTTTCTGTAGGAAAACTCTCTCAAGGAATTCTGAGAAAATAAAGTTCGTGACTTACTGGGAACAGGTCTTTCCAGATGTAATGATGGAAGGGATTCCCTTTTGATCATTTTCCACAGCACCTCAAGCCTACTCTCTAAAGGGAAGAGTGGGAGCTAAGATTAACCCTGAGGGCTTCCCTGGTGGTGCAGTGGTTGAGAGTCCGCCTGCCGATGCGGGGGACACGGGTTCGTGCCCCGGTCCGGGAGGATCCCACGTGCCGTGGAGCGGCTGGGCCCGTGAGCCATGGCCGCTGAGCCTGCGCGTCCGGAGCCTGTGCTCCGCAATGGGAGAGGCCACAGCGGTGAGAGGCCCGCGTATCGGGAAAAAAAAAAAAAAAAAAAAAAAAAAAGATTAACCCTGAGGTTAGGATGTGGGAGGAGTGAAGGACAGAAGTGTACGGGACACATAAGGCCATGGAGAAGGGGGCAGAACAGGCTTGGAGAGAGTGGAGGGTACAGAATTGGGAGACTGTGGATAACAGTGGATACCTGAAGAATTAAGGACCAAGAAATTTGGAAGAGAGGCAGAAATTAGGAGGGAGAGGGTCAACTTGGTCTTATTTCCTGTCCTGGCTGTACTAACTTTCTGCCCAGCTACCGAAAGCCATCTTGGAACCATAGCAGTTGGGTTAACAGGAGCATAAAAGAACATAGGATGTCTGAAGGCCAGGGGTAAACCCCAGTTTTCCCATTTAGTTTTGTGGCCTTAGGTAACTTACTTCACTTCTCTGAGCTCTGGCTCCCTTATCTAACAAATGGGTGACACTAATGGCCTCAGGCTTATACAGTTATTTTAAGGAATAAATGAGCCTATGTGTGTGGAATATAGAATGTAAGCCCCACATGAGTAGAGAATTTGTCTTGTTCACTGCTGAATTCTCAGTGCAAGAAACAGTTCCTGGTACTCTTCGGGGGCTAAACAAATACATATAAACTTAATGAACAAATAGGAAGAGATTTGTAAGTAGAATGACATTTTAAAAGTCTAGTCCAGGGGTTCACAGCTGATTAAGCTACTCTAGTGGTTACAAAAAGTAAAGATTCTAGAACAGTGCGTTTGTCTGAATTCAGATCTTAACTCTGGCACTCACCATCTCTGTAACAGTGGGAAAGTTTTGGTCTCAGTTTCTCCTTCCATGAAATTTGGGTCTAGTATTCACTATATTATGGGGTTATTGAGAAGACGAGATGAGATAATGCAAAGCATTCTTGTGCCTGGAGTATAGTAAGTGTTCAGTAAATTTAGCTGTGATGATGATGACAGCAGCATTGCTGGTGAGGGCAGTTCTCAGATCTGCAGGCAGGTTTCAAATTACGCAGAGACAAAATCTCCCTCTGCCCCTGCTCCAAAGCTGGAGCAAGGAGCAGGTGCTCTCTCTGTGAATCTTCTCTAGCCATTTTGGAAGGGTATGTGTGGCCCCGAGTCTGGCAGGGACAGAGCTGAGCAGAGTTGTTCACAGCAAATCTGCAATGATGATCTTCTCATCTGTCTTCTAAGCTGTGGGCGGCTCCTTCTTTGGAAAGCAAGTTATAATCAGAACTTGGAACAAGCTACCCTCCAAACAATGCTCTCATTGCCTTTTCTGCCATTTAATTAATGCCAGTCTAATTTTATAGAAAGTATATAAATATGATTTATGCATATTTGTACCTATATTTTCCTATGAGACTCACCACAAGGTACATGGCCATGTCAATCATATCCTTCTGATAAATATCTCTGGCCTGAATACTTAACATTTATAGCCACATTTGGGGAACCTAGCAAGTAGAGGGAAGGATATTGTTTAACCTAACCTTCAAGTTATCATTGACTAGTACCAAAAGGTGAACCTCCTATTTCTTCCAGATTATATTTTTCTTTAGGAATTTAGGTAGATGTCAGCTGATAGCACTACAAAATTCCTTTTGCTAATGCTTTCCTTCCAGTTCTTGTCAGTCCAACTCAAGAAACAGACAGTGGTTTGTATGCTGCCATTTGAAGGTTATGAGGACACAATCCATACATTCTGTTTTTAAATTCATTTTTAGTGAATATAAAATTAATTTAGGCAATGACTTAAATGCACTCAAATCCTGAAAGAGTTGCATCATAACCTCTGCAGGCTTAGTAAGGACCAATTGGGTGCAGTGGAGTGACCTCGCTGAGCTTTTCTACAACTTCATTTGCACTGTGTCTGCAGGCATGTGCACTAAGGAGCTGATTTTATTAGAAGTTAACTTTGAAGAACAAGTAGAAAAGCTTTTTCTTTTTACCAAACATGGATTTTAAAAGTTACACAGAAATCAGCATTGTCAAGTCACATGAAGTGCAATTATAAGCAGAAGGCTTGAAACCTGTTTTTGCTTAGAGCCTTTATTTGATTGAGCAAAAACAACAGCAATAAATTGTATTCAAAAGCACTTTCGATTCCCTTACAACAGTTTTATTACCAAGAGCAGGATCTACAAAACATCCCCCCCTTTTTCGTTTGGGTCAATTGTCTATGGGCTTCCCCAAGCATCCAAATCCGTGTTTACGATTCTGAAGACAAAGGATTGTTCAGACTCTAGTGCCCGACACTTGGAACTTGGTATTATTAGACAAAAATTGAAACACTGATTTTACATTTTTATTTTTTTTAAATCTGTAGAAATAACAGAGTATCAGAGATTAAAAAGCAAAAATGTGTCATTAAAATATTTAGCACAAACATTCCTGTTTTTTCTTCCTCCTGAAATTTTCAGTTTTATCTTTTCCCTATATTCTCCTTTCTCCAAAATAATACTTTTAACATTTTGAAACCCTAGGTAGTCAGGGCTTACAGTCAAGACTCAGTAGGAACATAAATGTCAAAAACAGAGCAGTAAGTCGAGGACTGCATCACAGTTCACCATAAGAATAATTATTGAATGGCTTGAATAGTGGTATTTGATTTTTTTTCCTGATGTTGTCCTAACATATTAGATCTACTGCCTCATTGATTCTTTCTTATCCTTTTGATAAATTACCACCCCAGACATAAATGACTTTCAGCATTTCCCAAATCCTTTGTTTAACTAATATAAAATCATATTTAGGATCTACATGACAGAGGATATGTGCCCGTTACAAAACTATCATTTTGCTTTTATGTTTTCAACAATCCCATCAGGTAAGGTAGCCAAGGCAAGTGGCAGCATCTGTCTGTGTTTTAAATGTGACGACATTGAGATATGGACAGGTTAAATGGCTTGCTGATGGTGACCTAGTTGGTGACACGGCAGCAAGAGGAATTCATGTCTCCTGATCCCTATGTATAAGATTCTGTTTACTGACCTGCACAAAATGTTAATTGTCAGAGTAGACAAACCTCTAAGTAGAGGGTTGGCCAATTTTGTGATGAGACAGCTATCGGTAGCAAAGGATACTAGTTCCCTTAAGTTTATTATGGCAGTCCTGGACAGCTAGCTCCCTGGACACTCTCTTGAATTAGTGTTAAGGTGTAATGGTGATTTTGGGCATGCTAGAATATAGCATCAGAGACCTGGGGAGGTCTAGGTAGTGGACTGGAATAGCTGTAGCTATTAAATATCTAGGTCATCCTTTAAAGAGGGTTGTAATATATACTGTAGCTTCTGATTTCAGTGCTGACAGAAAGGAAAAAAAAAATCCATCTTGCTAAAATGTAGTCAGACAGCAGTTTGTCTTTCCAAAACATTATTAGGTATTATTACAGAATGTGAACACCTTTCATTCCTGACAAACAGGAAATGTATGCTGCACTACTGGTACGTCAATCAGAGTGATAGCATCAATTTTATGGTTTTTAATTCATCCCCACCTCCTGCCGAGCCTTTTGCTCATCCCAAATTATGAATCTTAAAAGGTACGTGATTAAGAAGAAAAAAAATATGTCTCTGCCTGTGTGAACTCCTGTGTGAAGAGCTTGGAGGCAGATGTTTAAGAGATTTGTAAAGCCTGTCCTGACTCTGCAGTGACTGGACAAGTGACTTACATTACCCACAGCTGGGAGTGCCCCCTCATGCTTTCGCTTTAGTAATCTTCCAGCAAATCAAGCAAGTATATTTTTATATGCATGGCACCTTTACGTTTGTAAGGAGCAGGAAGAAAATAAGTAATGTATTAAAAGCTGTATTTGTCGGTGCATGATGCTTCAGGTACATTTTCAATTTAAGTTTTCAGTGTCTATTTCTTTAGCAGTAGTGTTTTGTTGCGTTTTGATATATAGTCGATAATAAATATGAAGTCAGTTCTGGAGATTAGCTTTGAAGGAATCAGAGCAATCTCTCTCAAAATTCTTTTCTTTCCACCTCTTAATTCTTTTCTTCAACATGTAGTGAAATGAAGAGCATCACCAGTGTCAGTAGGAAGTGAGGCTGTTTAAATAATGTGTGCAAGTGCGCACACACGCACACACACACATACACACACTCTGCTTCTCAGCAGGGGGTTTGGGAGCCTGGGGTGTCTGAATCTGTCCTCCCATGCTCCTCTCTTGTTTCTGGTGAGGAGCCATTTTTCTTGTTTTTCCTATGCGGCTCCACCTGGACTCCATTTGCTGCCACAAACTCTTCAAATATCACACACTTATTTAAGATTTAGGAATGTGATCTGATAGTTGCTGATTGGAAGGTGAAGCAATAATTAGCAGTTGGTCAAGATCAATTTCCTCTACTGGTGCTGACCACAGAGGGAATGTTTCATCTTTGACAGAAAATTCTCTGCGGATAGCCCATGATCTTGGATCTTTAATAAGAACTTTCACTGTATGGTGGCCTCCATGTTTAAATCACTCTTGGCCATTTCACCCTTTGCTTTAACATTTTTAGTGCTTGAGTGTTTTGGCAAGAGTTCATGCGGCCTTGAAGTAACCCATGTGGCATTTGCTTGTGAAAAATTTCTCATTCTGCCTTTACCACAACTTCTTTATGATTCAGAGTTGAAGTATGCTGGTTCTCTTCCATGCAAGAAAGCAAATGTAGGAAATAAGCAAGAGCTCTTCTTTTCCTGGTGGGGCACCGGCATGAAACACAGAGTTTTGAGAGTGATGATAAGTAACCGTGCACAAATGTGGCTGATGCAGCAGGGCCCGCCTTATAGGAAGGCAGCGCCCTGCAGAGAAGCTTTTCTTCCCACTTGGGAGGAAGGAAGTTATCGAGGATCTTGTTAAAGGAGGCTTCTGTGAGGACTTGGCCACACCTCTCTTACTTTGCGTAGGTGATATTAGCATTTGCAAAGCACGTTTACTTACTCTCTTTCACTTGCTTCCAAAGCTAGGTGTTATGTCACCATGTTGTAGGCAAGGGTGCTGAAGCTTAAGAAGGTGAGCAGCTTGTTTTAAGGTCACATAGATGGTGAACAGCAGAGCTGGAATTGAATCCGTGTTTTCTGACTCCAGATCCAGTGCTCTTTACTCTACCCTATGGTTGCTTATTATTAGAACCACCTATTTGGCCCGTGTTTGTGTTTAAATTCCCAATTAGGTTGTTTGAGTATGAATTTCTTAATAACACTGACATGTTTTATGACAGGGATTTGCACATGGTATACACTAAATGAGTACTTTTGATTGAGTTAACCAGTTTTCCTCATTCTCCCTTTATGTGGTGCGGAATTTAATCATATCACAAATGTTTACAGACATTGTAAGGACTTATGTTAGATATTGGGAACACAAGGTGATTGTTACGGAGTAAATGTTTGTGTCCCCCTCCCCCCAATCCATATGTTGAAGCTTTAGCCACCTCCTGCAGTATAGCTCTGTTTGGAGATGGGGCCTCTAAGGAAGTAATTAAGGTTCAGTGAGGTCATAAAGGTAGAACCCTGATCTGACAGGATTAGTGTCCTTAGAAGAGACAGCAGAGAGCTAGCTCTCTCTCTGTCTTTCTCTCTCTCCTGTGTGCATGTACTGAGGAAAGGCCAAGTGAGGACAAAGCAGGAAGGCAGCAGCCTATAAGCCAGGAAGAGAGCTCTCACCAGAAACTGAATTGACTAGCACCTTGTTCTTGGACTTCGCAGTCTCCAGAACTGTGAGAAAATAAACCTCAGTTGTTTAAACCACCCAGTCTATGGTATTTTCTTATGGCAACCCAAGCCGACTAATACAGTTATTAAAACCAAATCTTATTCAGGCATCTCATTATCCTGCAGGGTAGATAGAGAACAGCCATAGACATATAGGTGAGTTGAGTACATGCTCATGTGCTTGGTCCCTTTGGGAATGAAACTCAAGGTTATCATCATACCACTGGGGTTAAATGCCCTCAAAGGCAAAATGGTTCAAAACATTCTGTACTTTTTAGAACTACATATAGCATTACTTGAGTTTGCATGGTCAGGGGTGAAAGTGAGAGTGTTGGCCAAAAAAACTTCAAAGAGATGATGCGAGTCTGTGTCATGAAGAGTGACTAGTTATTTTCCAGGGAATAAGGCAGAAGAAAGTGCATGTTCTTCAGAGAGAACAGAAGTATGAGTGAGCACAGTAGAATCCTGGATTCTGGAGACCTTAATTAGTTCATTATGGCTGGAGCTTAGGATATACATGGAGGAGCTTGAAAGATGAGGTTGGAAAGATAAGAAGGAGCTAGTTCCTTATAGGTTTTCGTATGTTAAGCTTAGAAATTGGACTTTAATCTGTAAGCAACATGGATGATAGGAAAGAATTTAAACCTGTGTAGTTAAACAATCAGATTTGTAGTTTAGAAATTTACTTTGTATGTCCTGTGGAGATTGAACTGGAACCTAATCTTGGGGTTAGGGCTTGGGATGGGATTTCAGGGAGTGATGCTGTCATAAATTCTCTATGAAAGATTACATAAAAGGTCAGGAAGCTGCCTTTGATATTATCTCCTTAGCTAAAACACAGCTCAAATTTTCAACCACTTTAGAATTCGAGTAACCCTTCTTTCTTTTAATTATGACACTGGAATGGCTCTTATTTCTAGAAAAAAAAAAGTGACTTTTGTTCATGTGAATGCTACACATCATGAACGACACCCATGCTCTGGTCCTCCTCAAAACCAGAGTGGCCCCAAAATGAGCAAGCCAGGGGTGTGGTGAGAAATTCAACATTCTCTGCTTCTTCTGAACACTCTCTGGTTTCATTTTTATGAGGTACCCCATTTTGCTGTCCTCTTAGCTAGAGCTACTTGAATTTTCTTAATTTGATGTTTCAGAGAGCAAAGAACAAGTAAATATGTTCATTGAGCAATTATTAATTCAAGCCCTGAGCCAGGATTCATAAAATGTATAATCTCACCCTCACCTGGTCAGGGTGATTTAGACTGGAGCTAGTTGAAATATGGGAGAAAATTCATTTTTTGTGGTATGAACTGGATTTTTGTGTGTGTGCCTAACTTATGTGTTTATAACAATTGTAAAATCGCTACTCTTTGACTCTCCAGAGAGTAACTCGCATGTGGAAAAGGTGGACAATTTTGTCTTGTGATTAATATGCCTTCCCCTTAGTGTTCTGTTCATTCTTTCCTCTTTAAACAAATTAAAGTATCAGTCCACTGGAGAGGGACTGTTCTCACTTTTATGTGTCACACAGAATCCTCAAAACTGACTTTACCTGTTAGTGCTAACGACAGTGATGACTGGTTGTTGTGACACCTGCACATGCCTTTCTTCCCTGGCACTTATTGTCAGTCTGGGAATTTTGTCACCCCAGTTACCCCAGAATGTTTCCTTATGACTGCATTCTTACTAGCTGTAAGTTACTCTTTTACTCAAGGGGGAACAAGGGCCAGATGGCATGCAGACATGTGCTTGAGACTGGGTGAGTCTTATTTGTTCTCTATTTCTTGTTACTTACTGTCACTCCTCAGCTAACCACACATAAGGAACCCACCCTGTGGGCTGTTTTTTTGCTGTGCATATCTGAAACATGATTATAGTAATGTGCTTTTTATTAACATTATTGTTATTATGGGTTTCTTTTTATTGTTGTTGTTTCAAATCTCCCTCATTTTTTTTGGAAAGGTGAGATATAAATAAATTCAACAATGTCAACAGGTCAGCCAGAACACAGATGTGTAAATACAACGAATTTTGTCCCCTTCTAATTAAAAACCTTGAACTTGTTCCAACAATAGTGTTATAGCTCAAAAATAATTTTATTTGGAAAATTCTCTTTTGAAAATGTCTTTAGAGCCTTTGCCTATCAATCAGAGCAGATCATCGTTCTCTGAGGGTGGGTTTGATCTTTTTTAAAAAAAAATTAATTGAACAAGTAATTATTAGGTGCTTACTAAGTGGCAGGCAGTATACCAGGAGCAAGGAGCAAGACAGACATAGTTTCTGCCTTCAAAGACATTTAAGATCAAATCTGAGATGAATGTCTGAGCCCTGGATAATACCTTTACTGATAAGAACAAGATGTGACTGTACAGTGACAATCTTAACTGCCTCAAATGACAATTTTAAAGAAGAGATTTAAAACATTTTGAGTAATGGCAGCATCTCTGGAATAACTCAAACTACTATGTAGAAGACAAACACTGATTTTTTTTTTATGCATCCAGTATAGTGCTATATAGTTTATAAAACACTTTATGTATATTATGTCACTCTCTTCTCACAGGAATTCTGAATTATCAACCAGGTTTGAGTACCAGTTTCCTCTACTGTAAAATGAATGATCTCTAGGTGTCTTCTAGGTCAAAAATTCTGTCATTCTCATGTCTCTAATCCCATGCATTCATACTGTATCATGGGTCCATTACTTCAGAATAGCTCTTTGTGGTCTGTTTGGCTGAGGACCTTCCAAGAAGAGGTGGGAGTCCAGTATTTTCTCCTGGGGTGGCGAGTGATGGCAGGAGGCCTGGGGCTCTGCCAGGCTGGGCATCTAGAAGCCTGGCAAGGGATGGACTGAGCTCATTTCTCAGCCACAGGGAGACTGAAGTTGAAGTACTAAGTGAGGAAGGTTCCCTGTGAGTGAGGGAGGGTCTGAAATATCAAGTTCAAAGGATCAGGCAGAGGAGAGAATCAAGACTCAAAGAAAAACATTGGCTAGATAAAGAGGTTGAAGAGGCAGAACCTAGAAACCTACCTGAAAAAACATGATTTCTTTTTATGGGTGCTTGAGAGAGAGCCCAAGAACCAGTGGAATGATAAACCCAAAAAGGAAAAAAAAATTTTAGTTGGCTTTTTTTTTTCTTAACGCCATCAGTTGTTGTACACTGAAAATAA
The DNA here is from genome assembly GCF_949774975.1 of Lagenorhynchus albirostris. Taxonomy (NCBI): domain Eukaryota; kingdom Metazoa; phylum Chordata; class Mammalia; order Artiodactyla; family Delphinidae; genus Lagenorhynchus; species Lagenorhynchus albirostris. The sequence continues at coordinate 71,100,395 of NC_083097.1, forward strand.
AGAGAAAATGTAGCTCTGTTCTAAAACTTTACCTCATCAAATTTCCCAACCAAAAACCCATTCCTTTAAGAAGATGCAGTGTTCATCAAATAGAACATCTTGATGATTTCCAGATAGAACAAGTATTTAGAGATTGAAATGGAAATTTTTCTTTATATCTTAATCTCAACATCTTTGAGTCATCTTTGTCCATATCAAAAACAAAATACAGTACTCCCCTAGTGGCCCAGTGGTTAAGAATCCACCTGCCAATGCAGGGGACACAGGTTCAATCCCTGGTTTGGGAAGATCTCACATGCCACGGAGCAACTAAGCCCATGCGCCACAACTACTGAGTCTGAGCTCTAGAGCCAGCGAGCCACAACTGCCCACGAGCCACAACTACTGAAACCTGCACGCTTATAGCCCATGCTCCGCCACAAGAGGAGCCACCACAATGAGAAGACCGTGCACCGCAACCAAGAGTAGCCTCTGCTGGCTGCAACTAGAGAAAGCCCATGCGCAGCAATGAAGACCCAACACAGGCAAAAAAATTTTTAAAAAATTAAAAAAATACAAGTCCAGTTATTAAGTAGATCTGAAAATCTCTCTTCTGAAAAGATGTATACACAGTTAGTAAAAATTCAGAAGTTTTATTTTAATACCTTGCTGCTCATCCCAGAAAAGTTAAGTTGAGTATTAGAATATGTCATAGTCATACTAAGAGATAAAAGGAGGCTTTGGTGGCTTTGACTACACACACACACACACACACACACACACACACACACACACACACACACACACAGTGTGGATGCGGGGGAAATTGTGAGAGCATCTCCAGGAGCAATGGATATGACAGGCCCCTTTGCAGAAACTTTGTTTCGGAACCACCATTTCAACTCATTTTCACCACCATGTTCAAAGTTCCTACCTGTGTTCTCCTAGCACTGCTTACCCATGGGCACAGCAGATTGTTCCAGGTGGGATGAAGATACAGTGGATAAAATTATGTACAAATCATGGGTGTAAAAAAGCTGCTAATAACCTGTTTCTAGTTTTCTACTTCTAGTTTTGTGTCGTTTTTGCCTCTAGGCACATTTAGTAGCAGTATTTCAAACTCATCCAAAGTTTGATTTCGCTTGTTTTCCTGTTCATTTTTCAGTCTTTTTCTGGAAGTTTTCTAAGGATCTAGGTGTTTTGCTAGTCAGCCATCTTCCAGAATGTCAACACCAATAAGTCTGCTCACACAGTCCTTTTTGTTTTGCTGTTGTTGTTGTTTTCTCTCCCTGAACAAATTTATAGCATTAGGTCACACTTTATCGAGAAGCTTTATTTTTCCATCTGCTCTCCATTTTTGCTCTATTATTAGGCTATGCTTCTGGTATTCTGATCCCACTTCATTTCCAGGACCCTTGTTGATGTCAGTGGGGAACCTAGGCAGGAAGGAGGGCATAATCCTTGGCTGTTTTGGGAAAAGCGTCTGGTCTCCTTGAGGTGGGACTTCCGTAGGATGGACCCCTGTTAATTTCCTACAGACAGCATCTTCTGCATCGTATTTAATGCAACCGCCGGTACAGGATGATATACTTGCTCAACCACCCAAATATATTGACTTTCTGTTAAAAGGCTTTTAACATAAATTTTAGGAGATTAACAAAATACATCACAGACTGTTGCTGAGAATGCAGGCTTTTAAACTACGTTTCTCCTCCATTGATTTTAGTTAATATATTTTCACCACCCCCTTATTTTACTGTACCTTTTAATTTGTTATTCATTTGTTTGAAACCAGAACTCTGCTGAGGCGCTCTGGACCCACAGGAACTGAAATAGTTTGCCTTCATTATCTGGTAGACCTGCTCGAGTCTGTAGTCCCTGACAGAAACCACAAGACTGTACAAACTGGCAACTGTGGGTTTGTCTGTTCTCTATTGATTCTATTTCTGGAAAAAAAACACGAACCAATGGGTGAGCCATGTGACTGTACAACTGACCCAAAGCTCCCATCAGAATGGGGATGGAGACCTTTTGCAGACAGGTCGTAATGGGACCTCGACACTTTTCTGTTTGCTTCTTAACCATGGCCTTTGAAAGCTTTGACTTAGAAGTTTAACTCCTTGTATTCTGGAATATGAAACTGCTATAGAATCTTAATATTCTATAGCATGTTATTTAAATTTGGTCATATTGTCCCAAATATATAATAAAAAAACATGATATAACTTTGCTTATAAAGTATCTTTGTTCTTTCTTCCAACATGAGAATTACAAGACAACTCCACCCAAAGACTTCAGAAGAAAACAATACACACGTACCTTTCAGACTATGAAACTGCAACTGCTGTAGTGTTTATTTTTCTTGCACTTTGGTACTGACACTAAATATCAATATTCGAGTAAATAGAATGCATGACTTCTATGCAGTATGGCCTAATGAGAGAGTTCTGCTCTTGGCTCTAACAAGCTATGTGTCCTTAATCTTCTCACTCCTTCTCCATTACATGTGAGCTGACCAGATGATCTCTAAGATCTAGTTCTAAGATTCAGTGTGAATAAAAGCCCTTGATAACACCAGAGAGATGCAGGTAGGGGAGAACACATCCTATTAAACAGACACACATAAACACGCACATACTCAACAGAAAAACCAAAATAGCTCCCCTCTCCTCCTCCCCCAACAATGACAATGCAGCCATCTGTTGGACGTTCCATTTCACTTAGCAGCTGCTCTCAGATACAGAAATCTGCATTCCTCCCGCTCGTGCTGGTATGCATGCAGCATGTGTGGGTACTAGCATTTGACTCTCCCACCCAAAGGAATGGCTTTCATTGAATAAAAATGATCACAGAAGGGTTCCTTACTCTCCCATCACATAAAATGCCGTTTTCCTGATAATAGGCATTGGAGCTATCTCTGCTCCCCTGTGTATTAAAATAAATCCTCTTATAGATATTTACATCAAACAATCATCTAAAAATTGAAGAGGGCAACCAGAAAAAGGCTTCAGTGAAACTCCTGTCTTGTCAGAAACTTCCGCTTTGAAGGAGCGTGGGAGAGGTTGGAATGTAAAGTTCCATCTTACTTCTATTTTGTTAATACTCCCAACATTGCACTTAAGCTCTGAGAAATGAATATTGTACTAAAGGGAACCAGGAAGCTTTTAAAAGCAATATTAATCTTACCATCAAATTAAATGAAAAAATATAATAGGAATCTCCAAAGGGGACAGAAAAGTGAAGTCCTTTAAATCCTTCATCCCCACCCCCTTGCCCCTTCTCCAGGCTGAATTTTGTCTTCTGTGTGGTAGATTGTATAAAGTGGTATATCATTTAAAAAGATGCACTTGGGGCTTCCCTGGTGGCGCAGTGGTTGAGAGTCCGCCTGCTGATGCAGGGAACACGGGGTTCGTGCCCCGGTCCGGGAAGATCCCACATGCCACGGAGAGGCTGGGCCCGTGAGCCATGGCCGCTGAGCCTGCGCGTCCGGAGCCTGTTGCTCCGCAACGGGAGAGGCCACAGCAGTGAGAGGCCCGGGTACCGCAAAAAAAAAAAGAAAAAAAGATGCACTTGGGTTGGAGGTTGGGAGGAGCTGCAGTTATAAACAACAACAAAAAGGGGTCCTACAAGCAAGGCAGACAGAGAACCTTGGGTAAAATTGGATCTGCTTTTGAGTACATAATTTAGGACATTTGTTACAAGATTACTGTGGTTTTCTATAAATGTTAGTTTGCTGTATTATTTTCCATGAACTACTTTTCCAAAATGCAGAATATTTTGCCCCCAAAACATGGAAGCACTAAAGCTCAGATGAGGCACTGATTCATGAGTAGTCACCCAGAAACAGCTGGTCAGCCATCTGCAGCCCCAGAGTCCTTTTATTTTTACTTTGTTCAGCTAATTCTGTATGTAGAGGGGAAGGAGATGGATCAGTCCTGAGAGAAGAGTGTGGCTCGCGTAAGAAAATGATGACTGACTGCTGCCCGAGACTGGTATCTGGTGGCCTGATGTGCTGGTTTGGAGGGCAGCACTTTTCCTATGTGCATTAGGCTCTCAGCTCTTTACTACATGTGCATTATTTTCTGTACATCCTGCTCTTTGGGAAAAGGAAAGAAATGATGATATGCCATTGATTGTTTTGTGGGAATTGTTCCAGATTAGAGCACCCTCGAGAGTCATAACCAGTCTTTTCAAGGCAGGCAGAAGAGCCTGCAGAAACAAGGACAGGTCTTCAGGCCTGCGAGTCTGTTCGCTCATCCCTCAAGAGCCCGCTGAATTGGACCTTTTCACTGCCCTAGATTCTGTGGTCAAAAAATGTTGGGGATAAAGGCAGTATTTGACACAGTTTAAAAGATACACCATGATTCAATGCCATAATCATATGAAACCAAAATGCTGAGTAAATATTTAGATAGTGCTCTTTTAGCTTACATTTTGACATTACTATCATAAAACTGTGGACAATTCAAGCAGAATAGCCTTTTGCCTCCCAGAATGGGTAAGGGGGCCTTTTTGACAGAAGGTAGATGGCTACATTATCCCTTCCTTGTGTTACCCAAGGCAGTTCATACAGATGACAGAGCCAGATGACTGTGTGGGAAGGAAAATGCTCTTCCAGTTCTAGAAAGAAGGCTCTTAGGTGCACAGGTGTATGCTGCTTACAGGTAACCGTAATTATAGTTTAAACAGATTCTTTGGTGTCTCTGGAGACCACTTTTTGGCACACCTTTTAACATTTTCCTTGAATCATCAAAATCTTTAACCCATTCCCCCAAAAAACATGGGTATATGTGTGTGTACACACACATACACAATGCATATGTATGTATATCTTCCTTGTTTGATTGAATTTCTTAATTGAAGTATAGTTGATTTATAATGTTCTGTTAGTTTCAGGTGCACAGCAAAGTTCTTCAGTTATACATACATATATATCTAGTTTTTTCAGATATTTTTCCCATATTGAGTATGGTTCCCAGTGCTATGCAGTAGGTCCTTGTTGGTTATCTATTTTATATGTAGTAGCATGTATATGTTCATCTCAAACTCCTAATTTATCCCTTCCCCTGTCTTTCCCCTTTGGTAACTATGAGTTTGTTTTTTATGTCTGTGGGTCTATTTATGTTTTATATGTAAGTTCATTTGTATCTTTTTTTTTTTTTTTTAGATTCCACATATAAGCGATATCTTATGATATTTGTCTTTCTCTGTCTGGCTTACTTCAGTTAGTATGATAATCTCTATATTTTTATTTTGGCTTGTTTTCACTAAGTTTTTTAGTTTCCTTAATGACTTACATAACTACACTGCAAGATAAATCTTAATTTTTACAGATAAAAGGTAGAAAAGATAAGCTTTTACTGCTACATTTAACCTGTGTGGCATTAACCCAGGACATAATTTACTGACCACCTCTAATTTTTTCTGGTGTACAACCATGAAAAGGCTCTAGGACAGTTGACTAGAACAAAAGACAAGTGCACCTTTAATTGATAAGGCATACAATTTTTAAAAAGAATCTAAAAACCGTCTGTACTATAAACTTTTGTGTCTCTTATTCACTCCTGTTTACTCTGCTATTCAGTCCAAATAAAGGTTGTTTGCACCTCAGCAACACAAAAATCACATGGACTATCCTTCAGGCTGTCAGTCAGAGGAAAGATATACATATGCCCAAAGTATACACTTGTGCTTGTTCACAGTGTTATTTGGGGAAAATATGTTGCATGTTCTCCTGGCTCTCCTAGTTTTACATTTTGAATTAATGCAATTTATTCTAATTTATGACAACTGTTTAAAAAGCTTGTTCTCCATTTTCCCATTTATAAAGAAGTTATTTACACAGGGGGAAAAGCAGGAGGGAAAGTGGATTCCTCTGCATGGTCATGTGGAAGAATCAAGTGGACTCTGTCTTGGAGTCAGCATTGTGCTCTAGGGCTGATTGTAACACTCTTTTCTGCCACTTTGGGGATAGGAATGAAATTATGAGAACCTTTATTCTGCTTCTTGAAGAAAGTCTTATACAACTGAGTTAATTATCTCTCCCTCCTCTCTTGTTCTCTCTTCCTGTATTTATATAGCAGCTATCACCATAGTACCTACACACATTGATAGGAGTGCTATTTTAGAAAGAAAGAAAGAAAAAAAAAAAAAAGGCAGCACAAGGCAGGAAAAAAAAAACCAAAAAAAACCAACCCAGATTCTTCCTTGTCAAGTATAAGGATCCTGTAAGGCCAAAAATCATGAGAAGTCTGCATGATTTTAGAGGTCTTTTAAAGAGCCCCGAATAAAAAAGATTGACCTCATTGTACCTAGAACAGTGCTTCAACTTTAGTACGTATATAAAGGATATTTGTTGATTGGCATCACTAGTATCTATTCTTCTCAAATTTCTTGTTTAAAAACAAAGTCTCATCCCTGAGTACTCTGCTCTGCCTTCATTCTTACCTACAGAACTTGTTCTGAAAGGACCTCATGGTGGAGAAGGAGCTCAGACAGAAAGATGAGTGGGAACACATGTTGACTTCATTATAGGATCTGGACCTCCCTTGGGGCTTTCAGGAAATTCTATTGGCATATGGTGCTTATCCTGCTAACTGTGTATACGTACAGAGTGGTATATGGATACTTATAACTTCAGCTACTAATATCCTTAAAAGAAGTCACAAATCATAGAACTAAGACTTATTATTATGGGCCAGACATTGTTCTAACTCACTCATCGTATTAAACTCAATTCTCATAACATCTCTGGGAGGTATGTCCCATTATTATCACCATTGTTTTTTAAATGAAGAAGCTGAACAATGGAGAGGTTAATTAAGTAGCCCATGATCATACAGTTAGTAATAACCAGTGAGAGGGATTTGAATCCAGGCATACTACATTATGCCTTCTCTCTCTCAAACTGTTTATTAATTCCATATTATATCAGAAATTAGGACTGGGGGAATTCCCTGGCGGTCCAGGGATTAGGACTCCGTGCTTCCACTGCATGGGGCCCAGGTTCGATCCCTGGTTGGTGAACTAGGTACCTATAAGCTGCACAGTGCAGCCATAAATAAATAAATAAATAAATAAGTAAAAGTGATGAAATTTTAAAAATTCTTAAGAAACAAAAAAGAAAGAAAAGAAACTAGGACTGGGCAAAAAAACCTTTAGGGTAATACGATTTTAGGGCCTGGATCTTGCCAGTACAGTAATAATCTGCTGAACCTCAAATTTAATCTAGCCTCAGGGTAGACAACTGACCACAAGACTCCCAAGAAAGTATTGTCCTACATTATTCTTTGTTCACATGGCTTTAAAATGTTTAATGCAGTACCTACTTAACCTGTAGAACTCATGGCTTTACACTAAAACCATGCATTCATTAAATAGATATTGAGCATCTGCCATATAAAATTACTGAGGATGCAATGAGAAATCATTCTGCTTTTATGGATATATCAGTCTGTTGGGTGGGGGAAACTCAAATACATAAACACATAGTTAAAACAGTGCTTAAGTATAACTGGCAGAATTTACAAAATATTGTGGCAGCGAGGAAGAAGGATTTTGGTGTGTGGATGGGGGGTTAGTGCTGAGTAGGGGTCATGCTACATGGAGAACTAGGTTCTTGAACTGAAGTCTTGAAAAGTTGATGCAGTTAGAGAACTAGGTGAGGACAATCTAGGAAGATGAAGCAGTTTGTCCAAAGACTTGAAGGTATAAAAGAGCATGATGCTCTAAATATGGTATAGCTGGAGAGAGATGCCAAGGTAATGAGCCACGGAGCTAAAAGGGGAAGCAGGGATCAGACCATGAAGGAACACCTGTGGCCTCTATTCTGTAAGTAAAGGCAAACATGAGGGATGATAAGAAGGGCGCTGGTCTAATGTAACCTCTTTTTTGAAAATGAGCTCAGAAGTTGATGGCCTGGAGGAGGGTAAAACTAAAGGGAAAAGAGACAGTGAAGGAATCTTTTGGCCTTGTGCTAGAGACTAAACATATTATAATCTTTAATGCTCAGAACCATCCTATGTACAGGGTATTATCTCCACTTCGCCGCACTGTCCAGATCCTCTTCCTAACCCTTTGAGCACCTCAGCCTCTCCTGCTGCACAGCTTCTTCAGCCTTCCTCTCAGCTCTTCTGTTCCTCTCAGTTCTGCCCTCAATATGCCCCTCTGCTTCTTGTCCTCCTCTCATGGCCTTCTCTCCCCCTCGACAAGGCCACTCCTTCTGAAGCAAGCCCCCACATTCCATGTATCCCATTCAGGAGCCCAGGAATCATCCTGCACCCTTGACTCCTCTAACTCTCACTACTGAACGTGGCCCCATGTCCTGTTGTTTCCATTTTTAAGTATCTTTTGACGAGGCTCTTCATTGCAGATTTGGTTAAAGTGATCATCATTCTTACTTATACTATTACAACAGCATTTTTTCTAGCCTGTAACTATATCTGGCTATCAGAGTAATGTTTTTGAGTAGCAACCTGACTACACTACCCTTCTGTTTAAAATTCAGTGGCTCCCTATTAGAAAAGAACCAAATACAATTTTCTAAGAATGATCTACAAGTACCCATAGATTGGGCCACCAATTTTATCTTAAACCTTATTTCCGATTGCTTAGGACGTTGCCTGGCAATAGTAAGCACTCAGTAAACATTTGTTGGATGAATAAATGAATGAATGAATGAACCTAACTTGCTTAAACTGATGTGTTTAAAAGAACTAGAGGTATATGTAATCTCAAATATCTTCATTTTCTTTTTCAGTTACTATCCCAAGGTAGCTAGTGGTACTCAAAATACTTATTAACAAAGCATCAGCACTGACCAGTTAGAAGGGGCATGGGCTGTGTGTCACTGTACATGTTCACTATCAACCCAGCTAGACTTTTCTTTAGGGATAGATTTTTTTATTAGCTGGAATCTCCCTAAGTTGAGTGCACTCTCATTTGCACCAGGCAGAAGTGCTTCTGCACAGAGATCTCTGACTTTGGATGTCATCCTAGAAGTCTCTCTAGCTCCAATTGGCTTCCCCTCTGAACCAGCTCAAGGACCAAGAGTCTGGTAGTAAGGTTCATAGAGGGGATAGATTCATTGATCTTTAAGAAGAGAGCAGTCCCAGTGTTCTTGGTGGACGTGATGCAGAGAGCACCACCACTTCACACATTTGCTCTCCCTCCCCATGGAAGTCCTTCAGAAAGACCTTTGAGGGTACGTGTAGACCTCCCCTCCTTTTGAGCCATTAACTTTCCATGCCAGTCTCAATCCCACTTTTCTCCCATTCTACTTATCTTTCCTCCTCATCCTTTTCTGTTACATATGAGTGTTTCTACCTTCCCAATGCTTCTTCCTCCCTTTTCCTCCTCTCCCACAAACCATTCCCAGTTCCTTAACTGACTAAAATTATAATCTGTCATATTTAGCATATTCATTAAAAATCACCACCTAAGAATCAAAAAAGTATTTTTTGTGTTGCCTCTTCTCACAAAACAAAGTTAAACCAAGACAAAAAAGGTAGCTTTTTTACTTGAGTAAAAAGCAATAAAAAAATCAATTTTTTGTTCTAATGCGGCAGCGATTTTTTACATTAAAAAAAAAACAAAAAAAATCCTACTGTGGCCAGAGTGCTTAAACAGATAAAAAAAGGCAAATGAAAAGAGAGACTGGTGTTAAGAAGAAGGAGGAAAAGGTGGAGAAGGAGAAAGAGATTTTACAGAACAAAAATTAAGAAGGAAGAATAAAATAAAAAGAATTAGACAAATACATTAAGTAGCCTGTAATGACCACACCCCTTTCTGGTTTATGATCTTTCCCTTCTCAGCATATGTGGAATCCCTATCCAACCTAAGGAAGATGAGCCAGAAGGGAAGAAATCACATCTGGTTTTATTCATAAACAAAGTTTTGAGGACCCACTATGTACTAGGTATTGTTCTAGACAGTTGGGAATCTTTAACAATAATTTAGGTTGTGGATCTTCTGTGTTTCTTTGTATGTTAAGAGGATGTTCTTTTCAGGGAAACATTTATTTTGTCAGCCTCCCTTTTTGTAAGTTGCTTTGTGTGCCAGCCAAAACCAAAGGCAAAAAGTAGGTAAAAAGCAAAAGAATAAAATCATGCACATAAAAACCTTACAAAGATTTGTATTCAGTATACTGTGGCAAGAAGGTTCAGCCCTTTTCTTATTGTATTTGCATCTCTTTCACTATCCCCAAAAGGAATTAGCAGAATAAACCCCTACTGTACCTAGTGGAAGTAATGCACAGCAGCATCTTCACTTATGTGGCTGGATATTAATGCTAATGTACAGGAGTTAAATATAGCACAAGGCAAGTGTGTCAGAAGGAAAAAAAAACAAAGCTACTAATTTCATACTGCAAGGGGCAGGGTGGGAGAGGCAAGATGATTATACCCTTAAGCACCAGGATAAACTGCAAAAATTGTAAACTTATAAGAGGAGAATGTGGTGACTATATAGACCGAGTCATGCTAACCTAATATCCTCAGTGGCAAGAAACAAAAAACCAAAAAAAACAACCAAGAATGTTGTCTAGATGGGTATGGATGAGAGGGTCTGGAAAAGAAACAGAAACGTGTGGTAATGTTGATTAATTAGCAGGTTTGATAGGGGAGATGGGGTTCTCTAAGTTTTCTGGGGTTTCCCCCCATTTCTAACAGGTGACAGTGCTAAGACCGTACACCATTGGATACGATCAGTAGTAGTATGTGCTAGTCCTATAAATCTACATTGTTCCCATTGCCTGGTTGTTAGATACCACTTTAAAAAACTCCAGAGGAAATGCCTTATGGACAATGGCTTAAATGAAAGAGCTTTGTTCTGAGAAATTGATCCACAGTCATGAGATTTTTGCCTAAAGCCATGGAAATTTGGCTTCAATATGTATCCCATCCTTTCCCCAGGAGACTGTGTGATATATCAGTGAAAGCAGTGGATGAGGAGTTGGAACAACTGTATTTAAGAAGTAAGTGATTGGGCTTCCCTGGTGGCGCTGTGGTTGGGAGTCCGCCTGCCCATGCCCATGCAGGGGACACGGGTTCGTGCCCCGGTCCGGGAAAATTCCACATGCTGCGGAGCGGCTGGGCCCGTGAGCCATGGCCGCTGAGCCTGTATGTCCGGAGCTTGTGCTCCGCAACGGGAGAGGCCACAACAGTGAGAGGCCCGAGTACCGCAAAAAAAAAAAAAAAAAAAAAAAAAAGAAGTAAGTGATTCTTTCACTACATGTCAATGTCATCTTGAAAAGTTAACTTCTTAGATGTTATTTATTTATTTAATTTCTAAAGTAAGATGGTTAAACCAGATAACCTCAGTTGTTCTTTCTGGCTCTGACATTCCAGATTCTCCGTAGATTAATTTAAAATGCCAAATGCCCTGTTCATGACTAAATGTAGAAATTGTAATGAATGCCAGAGCCACAGAGGATGGCAGTATGGCCCTCTGTGCTTGGAGCCTGCCGTGGATGAGCCTAAGCCTTCTCAGGGCGTTGAACACCTTCTTTGGTGGAACTTGTTTACCTTAAACCATAACTGCAGCATCTATACCTGAGCACAGCTTGTTCTGAGTGGCTACTACCTCTTTAGTTAACTGATATGTCCCCAGGGCTTAGTACAGCCATTGGCACTTACTGAGTACTCAGAAAATCTTTGGTGACTGAGTGAAATAATTATCTCCTGGGAAACTGATACTTAAATGGGACTTAAAAGACTGTACAGGATAAGAGCACTTCTTTCAGGGCATGCAATACTGAGTGTAATCAAGGATAAGAGTGAGAACGAGAACTTGGTGTTCAAATCTCGACTCTATCACTTAATTATCTCATTAACCATAGGCAAGTGACTTAATCTCTCCAAGTCTAATGCTCTTCCAGAGAAAGTGGGGTTAAATGTTATCTCTCTCATATGGACACTGTGAAGGTTGAATGAGTACTGCATTATGAGGAAATAAACAGGTTGCCAGCTAGTACCTAGAGAAAAGTGAATTCAGCAAAGAGAATACACAGGATCTAGGATGTATGCAAGATATGGCATGAGCTTTGGCTGAGGCATTAATCCAGGGCCATCTGTGGGGAGAGTGAGCTGGGACCACACTGAGACTCATTCACTAGGGCAAAGGGCACCAGCCAGGTTGGCTCCAGTGCCTGACTAAGGTGAAGGCAATATCAGAGGATATTGTCCAAACTCATGTTGGGTCCCAGAAAATATGGGGGCTTGTCGTGGTGTGCACGTGGAATGATAGGGAGTTTTCTGACACAGATGCTTTTGGATTTGAAGATAGCCTCTCGTTTAGGGCAGGACCAGAGCAGACAGTGACTGAAAAGCTAGGAAGCAAGGGATTAGCAAGTGCTGGGCAGGGTGTTAGACCACGAACAAGTGAGGCTGGGATTCTGGGTGGGCCCAAGCCTTAGAAGAAAGCTAGGTAAGAGGCTTGGGAAAAAGCTGAGGACATGTCTTGCCTCTAGGCAGACCCTGAGGCTTTCCATTTGAGCTAAAATAGCAGGAGTGGGACTAGAGAGTTAGGAAGAGAGCACTTTAATTTAGAGACTTAAGGCCACCCAAGTTTTACTCTGCTCATGGATAGGCATAAGAAATTAATTCCAAGTTGTACCATGTGAGATTGACAGTACCCATATGCATTCTGCTTTGACACCATTGGCTCAGAAAGTTAAGCTGGCTGTAGAGACAGATGATAAAGAAACTTGGCAGGGGCTGGCAGCAGAGCTACAGAGAAGAAATAAAAGCAAAGAGAGGAATAAGGAGAAAAAAATGAAGCTAAACAATATTGACCACAGTAAAGAAAACTAAATGTTAAAAAATGAATAAAAGGCTTATTTCTCAGATCCAAAAAGGTTTATCTAAGGCAAAACAGACTGATCCAGTGACTGCAGAATTTTCATCTGTTTGTTTCCAAAGGGACCAGACCTGGGGCTTGCAATGAAAAACAAACAGAATGCTTTCTTCCCCCACCTACTTCTCCTGGTGATCTAAGAGGCTAGAAAGAGTGATCTTATTAAAACAGGGTGGAGGGAGGCTGATGTTCTCCAGACAGTCCATAGGTCAGGGTTCAAAGAGAGACCTGGAAAAGGAAAGTGACATCAAAAATTACCTGAAGCTAACTGCCGAAGGTCAAAAGCAGCGAGCATTATGATAAGAGAAGAGAGAACTTTGTCAGTATAAAAGGCCCATAGGCATATTCTATCCTCCTACAGGGTAGAGATCTGCTGATCTCTGAGCAGTTGACATCCATAGGAGAGATTCTGAACATGCAGTGGTGTGATGATACAGCCAGGGTGAGCCCTCAGCAGGAAATATGAAGTAGGAAAAGGGCTTGGAGTCTGGGGTGTAGATTTTATAATAGAAACCTCACAAAATGTTGAAGGAAGGTAAATGGGCTTTGAGAATCTAGCTAGAGTATTACATAGGGGTGCCCTGTGTTAACACCAACTGTCTTAGTCCATTGGGACTGCTATAACAAAAATACCATAGACTGAGTGCCTTAAACAAGAAACATTTATTACTCACAGTTCTGGAGTCTGGGAAGTCCAAGGTTAAGGCACCAGCAGATTCGGTAGATTCAGTGTCTGATGAGGGTCTTCTTCCTGATTCATAGATAGCATTCTTCTCACTGTGTCCTCACGTGGCAGAAGGCGTGAGAGAGCTCTCTGGGGTCTCTTTTGTAAGGGCACTAATCCCATTCATGGGGGCTACATCCCATGACCTAATCACCTCCCAAAGGCCCAACCTCCTAATACCATTCCACTCCATTGGGGGTTAGGATTTCAACCTATGAATTTGAAGGGGACACAAAGATTCAGAACATAACACCAATTTAGCCATTTTTTCAGGTTTTACTTCCTTGATCAGAACTTTACTCTTATCCACTTTGAAACTTTACAGACATCTAGAATATCAGTTAGAATTTATTATTGGCCCAGGTATTCTTTAGATCACATGTCTTGCCTTCCTGCATGACTTCAGGTATCCTTAGATGCCACCCAACTGGTATAATTTGTGAGATGCCAAAAACTTACATAAGTGATTTTATGTCACTATCAAAATGCAGCGATTTTCCTTGTGGTGCCTCGTGCTGGGAATTATTAGTCATGAGCCCAATTTTGCCAAAAATTTGCCTGGTAGGCCGTGGGAGCTGAGGTCAGGAGAAACAAGGCATGACCATGGATTTGCATTTGAGCAATTGGTAAAAAAGCTTATAAATGATCTAGATCAGTAGTGATAATTGTGGAGCACCTTTAGGAGTTCAAACAGAAGATTAAAATCTTAAGACGAATGTATCCATAATCATCCTGAAATTTGTCAAATCTGACTCCAGTAAAGAACAAACCTGCAATAGTTTGAGAACTTGGATACTCATCATGTTGGAGGAAAGGCTCAACACTCAGTGTTCCTTTCCAGTTGGTCTCTTCTCTTACACAAAAGTCACAGTGGCGACAGACATTCTTTGGTTAAATGGTGGATATAATTTAATGCAGGTAAATTGTCTTCAAGATATAAAGTAATCTAGAAACTGATTTAAAGTCTGAAAACCATTTTTGTTTTCATTTATAGCCACTTATTTTATACACGTTTATAGACTTTCACTCATTTACTCACTAAAAATTTAAACAGTTAACAACTATAGGAATAATGTAATTAAAATAAAAATATTGAATCATTTATAGCATACTTGAGTGTATTGTTTTATTAATGTCTATTATAATGCAAGTCTTTTTTCAGCATTATGGGAAGTTTGCAGAGCACAATCAGGGGGGTATGATTTGACCAAGCAAGGGATCGGTGTGATTTGAGGGGCAGTGGAGAATAGAACATTTGTTTGGCTTAAATTGGGCAGCTTGATTTAAGAAGCACCAGAACAATACACAAAACTACATATGCCATCCAACCCTGTCAAGAAATAGCATTCCAATGCTGCAGAGCTGTGCCAATTCAACATAGAGTGCCATCTTCAGCCAGCCTCGTAGAGTCAAGCCATTTCCAGTTTTCTTTAATCCTGGGAGATGGATTCAAGCGGCCAGTGTGCCTTTTCCACTGCCAGGAAAATAAAGCAGCAAGCACAAGGCTCTGTGAATTTTGCTACCTTCACAATGCTGTATGGAGCAAGGAATCTTCTAATACATGCAGATTTTTATTGAGGACTGTAAATTTTCAAATTCCAGTTTTTTGTAAAACAAAGTAAGACAACGAATACTGAATGGCAACTTTGGAATAGGCAAAGTGAATTCTAATTTGAAGCTCCAGGAGGTGGTGTTTTTTTTTTTTTTTTTTTTTTTGGTGATGTTTAGGTCAGACAACCATTGTTGAAAGGTTACAGTCAGTTTCTGCCAGTTAACTTTCCTTCGTAACCAATAGGGATCCTGGAGACTTTATTTTGACAATATGATGGATTCTTATATTCCACCTTGAAGAGTCTTAGCTGCATGGCCTCCAGAGGATTAGTAGTAGAAAGGGCATTTATTTTCCTTCAATTTGTTCACTAGTGACCAGAATAAAAAATCTTATTAGATAGCACAGGTAAATTCAGTGTTAAAGTAGAAATGAATAACTTTTGATTTTTGTAGGCACAGACACAGACTTCAATTCAGTCAGAAAGCTGGAGCATCCTCAACTTTTTTTTTTCTAATCCCTTGAATTTAGATAATTACCAAGCTTCCTCTGACCTGCTTCCTAAATAGCTCTTTTGCTTCTCCCTTGCTGTCCATCTCCACTGCCACTGCCTAATTCTGAGCTCTCACTGTCTTTTCGGGAATGTAATATTTGCCTCGTTGGTAATCCTGCCTTTCTGTTCGCAGCAATCCAAATCAGCTTACATACTACTGGCCGTGCTAATTTTCTAATATTCCTACCAAATGACATTAACTATCCTGATTAAAAAGAAACAATGACAACACCAATAAACTAAGAAACAAACACCAGTGGCTTCCCATCCCTTGAAGGACAAAGCTCGATTCTTTACAGGACTTTTAAATAGATTCTCGTTCTCGGCCCTGCCTATCTTGCCAGCCTTAGCTCCTGCCTCACTCCCTCATGCTTCCAGTGCACTAGCTAGACAAAACTATTTGCAGTTTTCTAAAGCTGCTATGGTTTCTCCCGCCTCTATGCCTTTGTACAAAATGCTCTCTCTTATCCACCTTGCAAATTCATCTCTGAATCACCATGTGGAGGAGAGCTGCTTGAAACAAAGAACATCCTCTTTGGAATATTATGTGAACAAGGGATAACATTCATTCATATCTGAGTTGTTATATAAACTGGAATCTTTTGCTACTATGGCCTGTCTTGTCCTAACCCATTCATGCATTTCATAGCCATGAGATATAGTTGCTCACATGCATGATCATGTAAACTTCTTGTTGATCATCACTATCCTGTGTGATCTTGGTGAAGGAGGGTGTCTGCTGTAGAGAAGCCAGGATCGTTGAGATTTGAGGCTATCTGCCATAGCCTCACTAACATCTTCTGTCACAAGTCTGTAACAATCTTGATTTGTTTCTTTAAGAACTTATTATGAGTGTCCAGAATCAGTGCTAGCCAAAACCTCACCTGTGCATAATTGAGAAAAAGAAGTTCCTTCCAGAGGTGCATGGCTTGCTTATTGGAGGGAGTGAAAGAAGGAGGCAGTCCCTTTTTGGCAGACTCTGGGTAGATTGACTAGGAAAAGGCTCCCCCTTTTTGGTGATACAGACAGTGCGGCCTGACCAGGCAGAGGATGAGCTAGCCATAGATCCATTCCTCAAAGTAGTGCAAAAATCTCACAGTCATATACAGTGGCCCTGGAGTTCCCAGTGTGTAGGAGGAGGGACTTGACTAGGAAGAACAAAGATGGACATGTGGGTTAAGGCCCCGAGGAAGTCTTAATAAGAAACTATAACCTAGAGGACAGTGTAATGAGCTATCACAGACGTGCAAGTCACAGAACCTCCAAGGAGGGAAAGAGAACTCATAACTCAAAAATAGTTTTATGGGCTTCCCTGGTGGCGCAGTGGTTGAGAGTCCGCCTGCCGATGCAGGGGGCACGGGTTCGTGCCCCGGTCTGGGAAGATCCCACATGCCGCAGAGCGGCTGGGCCCGTGAGCCATGGCCGCTGAGCCTGTGCGTCCGGAGCCTGTGCTCCGCAACGGGAGAGGTCACAGCAGTGAGAGGCCCGCGTACCGCAAGGAAAAAAAAAAAGTTTTATGTAGACATTTACATCCCTGCTGGGCCTTTAAAATAAGTAAGTCTTTGATATCCAGAAAACAAAGAGCAAAAGAACATTCTACAATATTTAGTTGGAAGAGTGTGGGAAAAAAATATTAAGGTGCCTAAATGCACAGTTGGTTATCTAGTTTATCTGGGGCATGAGGGTGGAGGAAGATGGGAATGGAAAGACAGGAACTTTGGAACCTTATCACAAAATTGTTAAATGCCATGATGGGTAGGTTAGGGATTGTTTTGGGCAAGGAGGATCCACAGTAGGATTTTAACACAAATCTTCTATAAACTGTATAAAAATGGTTTTGAAGGGAATAGCCTGGAGGTACAAAGACAAGTTAGGAAAGTTTGGAATTATTTGGGCAAGGGGTAAAAGAGAGTTTGAGTTAGGCCAATGGCAGTGGGAAGAGAAAGAAGGGAAATGATTTTGGAAGAAGTCTGGAATACTTTTAGATGTGAGGGAGAAGAGAAAGGGAAGAAAAAGTGAAGACTAAGGTTTAGAGGCCAGGTGTGTAGAAGAAAGCGATAGACTTGACAAAGATTGGGATGCCATGAAAAAGGCACAAGTTTTTATAGAAGATGAGTTGGTTTTGAACTCTGTGTGTTTGATTGGATCTATACACAGAGACAAGTTTTATATCCCATGTCCCTCTTTAGGTCGTAAATAGCAAACACTTAAAAAGCTCTTATTGTATGCCAGGCACTCTAAGCACTTTAAACATATTAACTCCATAAATATTCCAGAAACCATGAGGTAATAACTCTCATTTTACAGAGAGTTGATAGGCTCAGAGTTACACAGTTAGAAAGTGACAGAGTGGGGATTTTAACTTAGGAAGTCTGACTCAAAAAATCCATGTTTTGAACTAGCATGATACACAGTTCCTCTTAAACTCACTTAGGGAAAGAAGAATTCAGAAACAACAAAGAAAGTATAATGTGAATGTTTAGGAATATTTCTAATAATTATTACTAACCCAAATTCTACTAGTGCCCTTGTTTCTCCTTAGTTGAGCATTAAGCATCTTTGGAAGCTTCCAGACCAATAAGGTACAATTTAATGGATAGTAATCTTATTTCAGACAGAAATATGCTTCAGAAAAAAATTGTACAGAAACATATGGGAATGAAGAAAAAGGTAGAATCTGGTGTTAGGTTCTGTCATAGACAGAGGTGATTTTCAAAAATAACAACATGTTAGTGGCCCATGACAAAACTGGGAATAGTTTGTCAGCCTAGGCTCTCACACTCAGCCTTGTTCTTTATGGTTGGCCTTTAGCCAGAGCCAGTCCTCCCAACTGGCAGCTGTCAACTGTCACAGGTTACTGATTAAAGTGACAAACTATTCAGATGGATAAAAATACTACAAACTCAGAGATTCTTGAGAAAAATTCCTTTTAACTAGATTCTGGGCACTAGGAGTAGATGTCTATCTCTCATACCCATTTCCTGGAGCAATTTTGGTTTCACAATTGGATGAATAGCTGGAAATAGTTCATTAACGTTACTTTATAGCTAATCTGGACCCTTTAACTAGTTTCTTCACTATCTAATTCAGAGACATGATGTGTACAGTAGTCCAATTCTGCCATGTTTTCTTCATATCCTAACACATTTCCAATGAGAAATGACTGGTTAATTAATAATAGTAAACCAATGTATATGCGAGGTCTGGCATGTGAAGGGATCCAGTATGGAGGGTGATCTGGGTGACAATACACCCTAGTTTTTTCTGAATAGTCCTGATTTACCCCTGATGTTCCAGTGTAATTATTGATGACCTCCCCTTTCACACTCTCAAAAGTATTCTAGTTTGGTTCATAAAATATATGGACATCCTATTGATGAGGAAAGCATCAAGATTCTTGGCCATAGACTTATAGGCCTAATTCTATATTCCTTTAAGTAATTAAGTGTTGTTAGTCATTTGAAGGCAGTCTCAGAACTGCCTTTACACAAAAACGAAGTGTAGCAATGAGCCAGGGCCTTATTGATGTACCCCAGAACTTTTCTCTATTTATTTTTATCTTCATTTTATTTATAATTTGATTACTGAATATTGAGCATCTGGATTATTTAACTAATTAAGACAATTAGAAATCTAAACCTGGACAAATGATGTGTAACAGCAAGTTATGATATGATCTGAGGAAGAGAAGCAGAGGCTACGAGTTGCCCATCCCAACAACTCTTCTCCCCCTCCTCTTTTGTGCAAGAACTTTGAGTATGTTTCAGGTGGCAATGTGTCAAGCTAAAAAGACTACGTTTCCTAGAGTAATTTACAGCAAGATTTGGCAGTGTGACTAAGTTCTAGTCAAAAAAGTATATCCAAAGTGTGTGGTACTTCCAGGAAGTCTTATTAAGAAAGGGAGGAGCAGAACTTTCTTCTTCTTGCTGTCTGGAATGCAATGGAATGACTGGAACTGAAGAAGCCATCTTCAACCATAAGTCAAAACACTGAGGGTAAAAAAACAAAAAAAAAAAAAACACTGAGGGTGATGGAGCAGCAAGAAAAAGGAGCCTGGTTTCCTGAGGATCTTGGAACCACTAAGTTATAGACTGCTTGCCTCAGGATATCTTTCCTATGAGACAAAAATAAACTCTTTTTGTTTATGCCACTGTTATTTTGCCTTTTGATTACTTGCAGGCAGACTTAATTCCAATTGATTTCGGGAAAAAAACATGAAAATTCCATATACAGAGTTCAGAATGGATAACACTGAACATTGAGGAAGGTGGGGATGTACTGGATAGGAAGGGAAGGGTACAGCAGGGGAGAATTTCTTTAAAGTGTTCATAGAACTTATAAAGGTGCAAACTACCATTTAGGAGAAATTAAACTACTGAGAAGGTCATGCTATCTTATTATGTGTAGCATTGGTGATACTCCAAGTATGAGCAGTCGAATGCTCTAAGTAGATCACAAGTATCCCTACCTTTCTTAGCTGAATTAAAACCAATAAGGTATCCAAGTGCCCACACTTCAGCTTGGAGCCCTGGAATGTCTGGACAACTTTCTTTAACGGAAGGCATACTATAAAGTACTGATGGTATCAATAGACTACAAAATGCTTTTGCAACTTCCCAGAAGAGTTTCAGCTCTTTTCAGCACAACATGACCGGGTATGACTACCCATTACAATACGCTAGCACGTGCATTCATTATGTGCAATATCTAAGCCCATCAATGTTGATCTAAGCATTTCGATGGCCGGAGCTCATAGATCCATCTTAATACAAAGTCAGAAGTTTTGGCTTTCAGGAATATATCACGGACACATTGCTTTACTTCTCTGTGGAATCAGAGGGCTTACACTTGGGTATCTAAGGGCTTGCTAGGAGTGGGAGCAGATGGTAGTTTTTATATGTTCTTTTTATAAATGCATTTTGAGCAGGTTTTTTTTTTTGCATGAATATTTCATTTATGACAGGGTGCTGCTTAGTTATATAAAAAGTAAATACATAACGAGCGAGGTGTAAGTATAGCAGCAATGTAGTGTTGAGGCTAATGGGTGGAGAGGATTTTAAAAATACAAAGAATTCTCATTTTCAAAAAGTACTTTGCAAACTTTAAGAGATAAATGACTTGTTTCTTTCCTACTTCCTTTATCCCCATTTCCCCCCATTCTCTGAGTACTTGTCCAGGGAAAGAGGATGCTTTATATTCAAGAAGTCAAGCATTGGATTTTCAATTCTTATTAGGAGCACTATTTTAAAA
This sequence comes from Lagenorhynchus albirostris, assembly GCF_949774975.1. Classification (NCBI taxonomy): domain Eukaryota; kingdom Metazoa; phylum Chordata; class Mammalia; order Artiodactyla; family Delphinidae; genus Lagenorhynchus; species Lagenorhynchus albirostris. Next base: position 71,121,302 of record NC_083097.1, read on the forward strand.
GTTTGAAAAAGGACAGAAACAGCCTATATAATGTGAAAATAGTAAGAACAAGTACCACAGACAGTAGCAGCCTAAGGTTAGGAGACCCTGGATGGCTGGATCTACAGCCAGCAGCAGGAAGAAAGGAGGATGGAAAACAACAGCTGCCGTAAGCTGAAATGATGGGCCTTGATCTTCGTAAGGGACAGGTGGCCAGGATATGCCATATACTTCCCATTGTGCAACATCATGTATATTGTCACCATGTTCTGGGCTTCAAAAAATGTTTCCAGGCTTATTCTATCTAGAAGAAATGTTTGAGGCAACAGGAGAAAATATATCAAATCCTACTTTTCTGTGGAGTTGTTTTAGCCCAGGTCTATGTTATCTGTTGCCACAATTAATTGGAATAGGTATTTCTGATTCTTAGCTTTATTTTAGCCTAAGCTGTTTTAGCTAGTACCCACAATTAAGAAACAAACCCAACCCCCCTAAAAAAACTAACTTTGGTTTGAGTCAGTACCTTAAATCTTGTGTGATGGAAGAGGGTGGTTTTTGTACACAATATTAAGATACAGATAACATGGATGTCCTGATCTTAAGGTGTAATTAAAATGGCATTCATGTCTGTAATGATCTAAAGACAATGTAGGTTGTAAGTAGGTAACTTGACAAAGAATTTTATGTTTTTCCAAATGATTCTTGAATATAAGGACTTTATTTTATATAGCAGACCCTCCATATTCATGAGCGATACCACAGTCCCAAATTCATGAATATCAGTTTAGTATGTAATTGTCTCCATGAAACTTCTATTTTCTGGATTAGAACCATCACTTTCTTGGATAGTTTTGCTTCCACTTTATTTTCATCACCAGAACTAGAAGCTGACTTTATTTTCAGGAAAAGTATTCACAAAGAAAATAGTTTTTTTTTATCATGTCATGAGAAATACTGCATCGTAACTTGACCACAAGTAGAGACTATCTGAACCACTGTGAGAAGATATGTGAGCCAGTCATCTAAGCACACACTAGCTAAAGGATTCCTGCTAGAGACCCACCTCTTGCCACATGTAATTCAATTTCATGCCTCAGCAAAATTACAAATTGCTGCATGTCATGAACCCTTGACTATTGCTTGAGGGTAGTCAAAGTAGCAATGTTAAATCCTCTGTCAGTAACATATTTCTTTGTATTCTTGAAAAATCGCTTCCTATAATGCCTTATATGTAGTAGATCATCAGTGAGCTTTTGGGTTAGTTGATCATCTGATTGATTCCTTTAAGTATATGTATTTTAGTAAGTACTAAATGGATAAGACATTGGGCAGGCCAATGGAACACCCCACACCGAGTTACTCTTTGGCCCCCTCTAGTGCTTCTCTTAGAGGCAATTTAGTAATTTTAGTTAAGAATAGCATTAGACTATTAAACAATGCTACAGCTGTTGTTAGGAGGGGAAAAGGATTACACAGAAAACAAATGTGGTCTGCATAGAAGGAGTGTATGAAAACGTTAGAATGCCTTCTAAACTTTGCTTAACTTAATGTTAAAAGTATTTTTAGAGATTCCCTGGGAGTGAGCTTTAGTAATAGATCAGTGAATCAACAAGTCAACTTCTTCCTCAAGCCAAAAGTTCATTTCTTACAATCCTCAAGAAAATGCATTATGGAGAATCTTTTGGTTCAGCCACAGATCTTGGGGTACCCAAAGGAGTCATTTATTAAGAGCGATTGAAGATGTACACGCAGTACTTAACCCAAAAATGATACTCTGTACCTGGACTTCCTATCTCCTCTATAAAGAGTTTTGCATATTTGTAAATATTAATTGAATGCATAATATAAACAAATAATTATATCATGTTTTCTTAGCTTTCAAAATGTGTTTTGCTCAAAATTTCAATTTGCCCTGCAAAATTGGTCCTCCCCACATCTAATTTTCTTCTTGGTAATCCAAAACTTTGATTTCTGAATCAGAGAAGACATAGTTTTGCACAAAACAATAATATTTAGAGTTTTATAAAAACCCAGATTTCCATAAAAACCAAATTTTTTTTAATAAAGAGAAATATATTAAAATTTTTGTTTCAGTTACACTTTTGATTCTTTCTAGGTCTTCTTTCATTTCTTTCAGGCGAAAGACCCAAAGGCTAATACCTATTTTTATGGCTGATTTACATGTTGTGTGAGCTTTCATCTCATTTGTTTTGTTTTGTTTTGTTTTGTTTTGGTGTTATAAAGAGCAAAGGGGAAAATGAGTTAAATTTCCTGAAGAATATAGAGTGGATTAGTGGAAATGATCATTGCATTTAAATATCAATTACATTAAATTGTTGTATCTTGAGAGTTCTGTGAATTAGAGGGAGAAGATGATTCTGAATACTGGTAAAATATTTCAAGGGTAAGTGAGAATGAAGGCCAGGAGTAAGAAAGATGATTGCAATGTAGGTAGACTTAACTGATTAAAGGACAAATATGGAGTAGAGGAAAAAAGAGAAGTAAAATCTGGGCAAGTGAGTGAAGGAACTTGAAACTGAGGGTTAAAATCTAGTTTTAGAGTTTAGGACAAACCAAAGATTTAACAAAATACTACTCTATAATTTTTTTAAAAGCACACCGTAATAAAATGGGGTTTTAAGAACATTTATGAGATAATTTCCTGGGGTAAGTTTTCCTTCTGTTATTTGGGCAGTGATTTTCAGTGCTACACAAAACTCCTGAACTCTCCTTGTAAATTGTCAGTATTTCAACATCAGCATGAATAATGTATATAAGAGATAGCATAGGAAGAAGAATTCAGATTTGTAAAAGAGGAACAGCAGATGCTGGAAACCCTAATTGTGGTTATTGGGCAATGTTGTCTAGTCCATAGCTCAAGACTTTGACACTTACTGACTTTAACAGGGTTGTGCAATTCATGGGCATGGGAATTTAGCTTGGCTGAAAATGAATGTATTTTACCTGATAGTTTTCTCAAGAAGGTGATGGTTCACAAATGTCTAAATTAATATTTTGATTGAATTCCACCACGTATGCCTCATCTCTACTGAGCACAATGGAAGACTTGTGTTTTGGGGTTGATTAATGGAGGACACAGGATTAGCACATAGTAGACTAAATTGTAAATGACTGAAAAGAAGCTCATTTGTGTCTATTTATTCATCCTTATTAATAGTTTTGGGCACTTAGAAATGCCTCAAGGAAAGGCAGAACTGCAAGTAAATAAGTTTGTGAATACTACCATTAAACTCTGGGGTATTTGAAATACACAAAAATGGTGAAAATTAATGGATACCAATATCTCAAAAAAAATCAGATTTTCTAAAATACATTTATAATTCCAACTCAAATTATTGCCTTTTGAATACCAAATATTTACCTGTTAGCTTGTAGGTCATATAATAGCTCAATGAATTATTTGTTCAGATGTTGATTTTGAAGGCTATTAAAAGAATTTTGTTTAAGTAATTTTTAGTGAAATTCTAATGTTTTTCAAGCTACTAAATTTTAAAGATCATTACAGAGCAACAGTTCTTATTTTCTTTCAGTAAAATTTATTGGTTTAGCTGGCTAAGGGCCAGAAAAAAGGATGGGTAAATCAACTATCTATTAGTGACAACCCAGAACTTCAACACTTTCATTTTGAAACCTGAAGAATCTTTTCATACTTTTTCAATGGTTTCAGAAAGAAATTCATGTAAGTGGACAGCAGAAGAGACTGTTAAATAAGGAAAATTGTGCTGAATGGGGAATCAGAATACCCATGTTCTTGAGTCCTGATTCTGTTATAGCTAGTTATATAACCTGGAAATTCACCCAAATTATCTGAGCCTCATTTTTCACATCTGAAAAATTAAAGGGTTAGAATAAATAATGTATAAGCCATGGTCCATCTCTTATATTTTATAGCTTTATTACTCTGTAATCTAACATAGAAGTTTGCATGCTCCTTTCCAGAAAGTTTTCCTCGAGCTGTATTAATGGGTTCTACTGTTAAAGTTAATATTTTCCCAATCCATTCGGAAAACTAGATATTAATTTTTCCCAATTCATTGTTTTCTTTGATAAAAGAAATATTGATTGCTGCCACCATTTATCTATATAAGAATAAAATACAAATATCTGATTTAGCATAAACCTGTATTTAGTTTAATACTACATGATGACTAAGAGATGCTCTGCACCTGATGTCATTCAGGAGTCTGCTCTCTCCCTGTCTGACCTGAGCAAATCTTGGGACCTCCCAGGAACTCATCTCTTCATGATCAATTGGTTCCTCCTAATGATAAGATAGCATTTCATATTATAGCACATACTCACTCAGTGGGGTCACTCAGGAATTAGAACTCAGAGGAGGCCAAGAAAATAGGCGCACCCCCCAGGAGCTTACCAGGTGAAGAACAGGGAAAGCAGGATCAGCTTACCTAACTTTCAAAGCATATAAACAAGTTCATAGCTGATATGACAGATATAACTTGGTAGAAAAAGTAATTTAGAACAATGTTTTGTGTTCCCTCTATGAAAAAAGAAAACCACCAATAGCTAAGTCTCCCATGAAAACTACACCATCAAATCTTGTAAGACGAAACTATGGGCTGAGAAAGATTTCTTATTCATGGTAATTTGCTGCACTAAATTAACTCTCTTCCAATAGTAATCTTTTACTAATCTTGCATTGTTCCTTAAGTATTTCATAGGCAAGAAGTGGAAACTCTTAGAGAATAAATATTATTTCTATCATATTTAACACATTCCCAAGTTAGTGCTTAATAGATAATTTTACAATGACTTTTTGCATCATAGATGTATTCTGAATTGAAAAACTCCGATTAGCGTACCTAAGAGTCTGCCCGTGACTGTTTTTTTACGCACACACACACACACACACACACACACACACACTTCACCAAAAACTCCTCTTAAGTAAGAATATGACAAACAGCATTTTATTTTGCCCAATCTTAGAAAACCTAAGAACCATCTCAGTGATGTTTTAAGGAACTGGTTGATGATGAGGTTCTGACAACATAAAGCAAACTGCTTCCCCTCATGTGTCAAGACCCAAAATGTGCAGTTGACTCCCGATTAAAAAGTCTGTTCTGTAGGCATGTTGACATTGGGGAAATGAGAAGGGGAAAGTTGTTGGAGAAAGCATGGTTGAAGAGATAGAAAGAAAACCAAGGCTATCCTGTGTCATCAATCCCCATGGAGGAAATATAGATGGAAGTAGAGGTAAATCATGTTGAAAATTGCAAAGAAAATTTAGAGGATTTTTGAAATCCTCTAAAAAAAATTGAAAATAAATATATCCTATAAATCCTATAAATTTTTCTGAGGATTTTCAATTGATTGCTGATAGTGGAAGCCAGATTAAAAGTATGTAGGTAGGGATCATGTCATAATTAGGAAGTAGCATGAAAGGATGACCATAATGAATTTATCATATATGTGAAAAGAAAAAAATATTACTGCAGGATTAGAAGAACATAGCTGTATCAGATTGAAAAATGGTACCATGTGGTTTTAATATCTCATGAGATTTGTTTCTGTATATAATTCTGTTTAAAGAAATATTTTCTATTTTATGTAGGAGCTGTCCTATTAATCAGTCTTCTCAGTGCCAAGGATGGCACATGTGACTTATAATGTCATTTGAGCACCCACTGCTGCTTTTCTGAATTTGGTGATGTCTGTGGGTTAAGCAGTCTCACATCTTGGGTAGAGTCGTAGAGTCACAGTGGTCTTGGTGTTTCTGCAATAGAAACTCGGGAGAGGCAAGTTTACCTCTGACCCCAGCTCTGTCTCTTTGGTGTGGGTAGACTGTGGCCAGGATACTGCTATTTCTCATAAATTTCTTATAATCACAGCCATCTTTCACGTGCATCACTGAAGAAACCACAGAGACATTCTGTTATTTCAGTACTGTGATTCTACTTGACAGAGACAAAAATTGCCCTTAAACTGTCTGGCGGGTTCCTTTTGTTTTGTTTTGTATTCTTTGCTGTAGGTTCTGTAAATTCAAGGCACACAGAAGCCAGTAATCTGATTTTCTTCTACTCTCTCGTCTTCTACATTCACTAATGGTAGATCTGGATGAGACCTTAGATTTGCAGAAATGGTTGTGCTATAATTATTTAACTTCCAGTACAGATTCAAGTATCACCTTTGTTTTTAATATTTATTTTCTTTTTTTAGATATCCCTTTAAGATGCCTGAAGTAATAGGGTGGATTGTTGAACGTTTCTCTCAAAACAAGATTTCTTAAAAACTCATCACAAGAATTTTCTCTTTATTCCTTTGTAAAGAGGCATGTTATTTATTTATTTATTTTTACAGCTATGTAAAAATAACCAGTCAGTGTTTTCAAAAAAGCTCTTTGGAAACTTTCTCTGTATGATCTCTTTTCAAGAATACGTTCAAAACATACAGTAATGTTCTTTATTTATTTAGTGTTGTTAAAGTTTCTTAGTGTTCATGTCATCTATTTTTTTCTCAGGGTTTCTAGAGACAACACTTTTTAGAGTTAAATGCTGGTTATGGTTATCAAGGTGCTTACCAGCTATACTTTTTGCTGAAATACAGACAGTAACTGACAGTTATACCCAGATGAAAATATTTTGCTACTAGTCGTTGCCTTATCTCTTAGGCCTCTGACAATAACATATTCTGCTTTTGTGTAGAAAATATACATATGTGCACACGTATAAATGTTACTCTTTGAATTTTTTCAGGGACATTTCCTGAATCTTCCCTGGCTTTGTGAAGTGAGCTATGTGGCCTTGTCGATTATTGGTTTGCATGCAGGTGGAAAATGAGGAGTTCTGAATCTTCATTTTCGAAGTAAGAAATGTTCTGGACATTCATTGACATGACATTAAATTCACTTTTTTCTATAGTTCTTATTTGCTCATAGTCTGTAAGAGCAGGGTAGCCATTGTTTTTGGCAAAAAAAACAAAAAAACTGTGTGTCACAGTATATTGGAAACATGGTAAACACAGAAGAGTCAATATTAAAACATTTTAATAGCATCTTTACTTTCTGTATTTGAGATCTTGCTGGTTTAGTAGGCTTAGATTTTGGATCAGGCATGGTCCTCGTAAGAAATATAGTTCACTAGATGGTTCAAATACAGAGACAAGGGATTAGTTACAGAGATGTGAAAGGAGAACAAACAAAGGCTGGCACAAACACTGAGACTAGCAACAGTGGGAAGTTGCTACCCTCTGGAGCCAAAGGGAAGGGAACAGTGTCTCTAGAGCCCAGTGAGAGCTGGAACTGTGGTGAAGGGTCTGCCCCTGGGAGCCATGGAGGGATACAGCTACTACCAGAGATGTAGTAATAAAGCAGGTAGGGATTGAAAAATAAATCACGACCTCTTCCTCTTCCCACAATCTGATCTCCCTCCAGTGCCTTCCATTGGTTGACCCCCAACCAGAAGCCAACTAACAAGGAAGTCCAGGTGATAGGTAGAAGATAGAAGGGAAGAGATGGACCTGGGAGGGCAAACAGAAAACTTGTAAGGGTAAAACTACTCTTCGATTAGAATGTTAGTTTTATTGATTTATTTTACTCTGTATTAACCAGCAAAAATACCATAGATGAAAGAGTAGGTGTGCTATAATATAAACAAGCCTATTAGATGTAATTATATATAAAATTATAAACAAAATTCTTAAGACTCAGGGTTTTACACAGTTATTAGTTGGATCTATTGGATTTCTAAAGGATTTAAACAACTTTAAATCAGTGTTTTTTCAAAGTATTATTTTGATTGCCAGAACCCCTTTTTTCAAACAGCATCTTATAAAAAGTACCTATATTAATAGAGAAAATTGGAGATGGTTGGTTGAAGTAACAGGGTAGAGTCCCCCCACTTCAACTTTCCTTTCCAAACCTCATACTATAAAAACCACTAAAGATCCCACTGGAACACCTGGGTTCCAAGGAACCCACTTTGAGAGACTTTGTTTTCTGTGAAGAAATTATAAATTGAATTCATACTCCTTTGTTAATCCAGCTTCTGTGGGGGGAAAATGCCTATGGTGGACCAGCTGTTTCTTCAGTTTGGAAATGCTTCTTCAGTTTTAGAAGTGTGGAATACACTAAGAAAGTTTCAGTGTTATACTCCAAGATGGAGCAGTCTTATGTCTTCTACCTTTTCTTTAAATATGGAGTCTGTCATTGATAATTTTAAGACTGAAGGTTTATCTTTGTAAGAAAATGGCAGATAGATGGTTAGTCCCTAGTGGGAAATGTCAAGGGTGTTTGGTAATTCTAGATTAGTATATTCTCACCTCAAAATATATTTGATCAATCAGCTGCTCAGTTTATTCCTTCATCAAACTAATAATTAATGAACATGTACTCTGTGCCAAATACTGCACTAAGTGCTTACAGTATAGAAAGAACAAGAACAACAAGTTTTCTGCTCTCATGGAGGTTACAGTTCAGCAGGAGACACAGTGACATATATTAAGCAAATACATACAAAAAAGTTAATTACATTTATAATGTGTTGTTAAAAAGTATAGTAGCTATAGAATACTTAAAATTTTCTACTTGTAATATGTGTATACATATATATATACACACATATACATACATACATAGATAAGTAGATAATATAATGTGTTTAATTCATAAAATCCCCATGCATAAATATGCATATATCGTGGAGAGTGCTCAAAAAAATTTAGCACTCCAGGGAACCCAGAGTCCACTGGTCCAGAAGTCCTCAGTATACCAACCAAGGCCTTTGTAATATGGCTCCAATCCATTCTCTTCCATTACTTCCCCCACCTACTCACATTGAATTGATCTCCTGGATACCGCTTATTTGCACACTGTATTCTACCCCCATGCCCAGAGAGTCTTGTCCTTTTTGTTCTTTTTGCCTGAGACTTCCTCTCTTATTTCTGCCTACCCAATGATTCCCCGTTTTGAACTATTCCCTAATTGAAATGCTTATCAATTTATACAACTCCATTTTTACTGATCATTCAGCTAACAGTGATTCCTGCTTCTTCCAAAATCCCATCACATTTAATCATGTTTGGAATTTATATCCTGCATTATATTGGAATTATCTGATTTTATGTTTTATACACTCATTCAATAAGTATGCAACAAGTACCTATTGTGTGCCAGAAGTGAGCAAATATATCTCTCTGCTTTAATGGGACTTGCTTTTTATTTCTTTGGTGAAATTTAGTTCCTGAAGGGTATGATTATATTTATGTACCTTTGCAACTGTATTCACTTCAGAACAAACAGGAAGCCTTGAGTTTGACAGTTGATAAATAGAAATTGGTGAATGTATGAAGTGATTTCATGTACCCCTTACATTAAAAACTGCCATATTGTTAGTCTTTCTAAGCAGCTATACTTCTTCCTACATTTTTCTATATGTAACACAAGTCTGGATTAAGACAATTGAAGAATTTACCCTCTGAAATTTATGCTGAGTTAATCTGTGTATATCTGTATGTATCAGAAGGAGAATTATGAGAATAAATGAAGATACACTGAAATATATATATTTAAAAGGCATTGCCATTGGAATTTTTATTATTTTAAATTGACTTATATAAGTAAATAAGGCAGAAATTTTTGGAAGCCTTCAATAATCTCACTTTTCCACTTCATGATCTATCTATACACTGAAGCTCAGTGATTCCTTCATCAAGGCTGATTCCCATGAATGCCCAACAGAAAGAAAAAAGAATAGAAAGGAGAAGTAGATACATCAAATTTTGCTTAGGTCTGCTGGCAAATTTCCATGATGTCAGCCCAGTTTTCTTTTTGTTCCAAAGCAGAGGCTCACGGGCTTCCTTCTGTCTCTTTACACCAGTTCTTCTCGTGATTCTGAGGGTCCTCCAAATACAAAGAGTGTCATATTACTTGGTTCCAGTTGTAAAGCACAGTTCTGAAGTCAGGATTTTATGTCTTTATTTTTCTTTGCAGTTGATAGGTAGTTCTGAGTTGCAGTCTGACTGACCTCCTGAAAACAGTACTGAGAAGCTTGTCTATAAATAAGCAGTTTTGTTTACAGGAACTTACTGGGGAACTGGACTTGTACCACCTGCCATTTGGCAGTGTTGAGAAGTGAGAGGAAGGGGTTTCAGTCTTCTCTAAGATAATTCAAATCAACCAATCTACTTCCCTGCGGGCTAGCTTATTTTTCTTGCCTTAAACTGGATATATAGACACCCTTTCTGTCATTAAGGCACCTTAGAGCTATTTGATAGTGTTTTTAAAAAATTTTTTTCCAATTATACCTGGCCATCTCATCTATAAGCTTTCTAAGAATGCATTTCCTTTGCCTAATGTGTCAACTAAAAGCGAATTAGGTAGGATGAGAAGAACTATATGAAAATAAACTGCCTAAAATTATGAAAATAAATATCCTCAAAGTTTTATACTTATCCCCAAATTCTTAATTTAAGCCAGTTAAGAGATTTCAATTCTGTGGGCTAGTGGCAAACTGGAGTCCATATGGAGTTTCTCAATTGGTCCTCTGAGTAGGTGGGATATAAATATCATGGCAGCATTTCTGTTGTGTCCCTTCCGTGGTTGGAGATGCTGTCTTTTCTCTCTGGTTGGTCCTGTGCATGGTGTGTCATGACAGAAATCATTGGTGAGTTTTGTTTCATGAGGTGACAATTAGCAAGTGACTAAAGCCAGATACTTGTTTCCTAAGGTGTGTTTTGTAAACCTAAATGCCATTAGACAAGGGAGCAACAATGCATTCTGTTGCTAATTTAAGGCTCACTGAAAGCTTGTTATTTATTAAGGCAAATAAGGAATGAGTAGACAAAGTTTTCTGTGCATTCTGTAAAACATGAGGTAACATGAAATAATAGGAAGAAAAGTCTGAAAAAAAAAAGCCTTTCATTCTCTCTAAATTTTTACCCATCTAGCCCACACTTACCAGTGTCATAGCCCATGCTGACTCTGATGGTTGGGAACATCTGTAAGATGAAGAACTAGTGCTGTATTCTGAGTCACATGTTCTATTTTATTTTAAAGTCCTATTTAGAGCTTGGCTACTATTAGGCTTATCCTGATTTTCCTCAGTTACTGTGATTTAGTCCGTTGATTATTTGTAAAATGCACGTTAATAGGCAGAGACTGGTTTTCATGGCTGCCTAGGGTTAGAGGAATAAAGAAATTGATAGCTTACATGACAAAAAGTTAAATAACCTTAACAAACATAGTGTATTTCTTTAATTAGGAAAAGACAGAATTTATTTTCTTTCTTAAAGGTGGCAGAGAATTTTTCTGAGACTTTCAGAGGAAGCCATCTATCAATGTAAACAACAGAAAAATAGAAGCAGAGACCTATACCCTGCTCTGCTCACAGCTCTGTTTTCATTAGCAATTATAAGGAAGTGGATCCGGAAATAGAGATGCACGATAGCGAGACATCAGTACAGTAACCAGTACTTTCAGACATCACCACAAAAACATACACTCAGGATTTCACAACCCTCTCACATTGGCAATGTCACAATGCTGCCTCGGGCAAGGTTTTCGTCTCCTTTTTGGGTAAAGTAGGGTTCCTTTTTTCCCTCACACCAACTCCTATAAATCACTCTTCTTGAAGGGCAAACTAAAGTTTCTTGGTTTCAAAATCATACTTGTCCTGAGGAGGGAGATCCTGCTCATGCCGTTAGAAAGTCAGCTAATGTGTTTGGTTAGTTTCAGAGAGGCCTCGTTCCCTGGCAGACGACTTGGGTCAGTACAAATATGGAAAGCCTTAGAAACACAATCTAAGATGTTTTACTGATAACACAATTGACAGCACTCTTGTGTATTTACAAAATATATATTACTCTTGCTTTTTTACAAGTATCTTAAGTCTCTGGTGTTATCACTATATTCACTGAGGTTAGCAAATCGCATCACATGGAAGATCTCTTCTTGTCAATATATTCTTCTTACTCTTATCATTATAAAACCTTCCTGAGATACCCTTCTCCTGCCAAGGTTAGGAAATACTAAGTGAAGTGGAGAATTAATACATTCATCAGTTTGAAGTAAAAAAAAAAAAAAAAAAAAAAATTCTAAAACACCAGACTTTCACCTTGAATATTCAGGGGGCTTTATCTTTATACTTGAATTAAATGAGTGAATTGAATTAGCTTGAGTGCAGCCCCAGTGAAGTGAAAGGGCAAAAAAAAAAAAAAAAAAGTGGTCATTTTTAATTTCTGGCTACTAGTAGAATTTTAAAGGAAATCAGCACCAGGCAAGCTGCTTCTGAAATTGCCATTCGTATACATGGCAAAGACATTGCCATATATACAAATGACCAGGGTTTGAAGCAGTGGGCCCCTATTCTGCAGCTCTGTGGAGTGGTGGAGGTTAATAAGTCATCATGAGAGGAAAATAAGAAGCTTCATATCAATTCAGGCAGTAGGGCCTGAACAGTGCCTCTGGAAAGTCACTGCCATAGCAGCTCCGTGGTAATAATGTGACTCATTTTAGGCAAATTCATCAATTCATGAGGAGAGAAGAAAGTCTATAAAAGGTTAAAGAGTTTCACCTCTAATTCTTCCTGGAGGACAAGCTGCATGGTCCTCGGGAGAAATCTACTCATTGTCTTATTTTTTTCCCCATTCTATTTATGTATTGCTGATAATATCATCATAAAAACCATTTGAAAATGTAAAGCATCATGGCATCAGTATTACATATGTAGTACTAGAGATATGTTTTCCAAAACTTACATTTAAAAGAACTGTGATTCTCATAATATGCTAGAAAAAATAAAGAACAGGCTACAAAAATATCTAGAACATGTTTCTCTATTAAAGATTTCAACCTGATGAAAAATTTCTCTTTGTCTTGCATCATTACATTCGCCAAGAAAATCAGTAAAAATATTGCTTAATTTTATTACATTTTTTAAACAAATGGATCATTAATTCCTAAGCGAAAGCTAGAAGCTATGTTCAAGCCTAGAGCTAATTTCCAGAGCAAGTTACAGCTATTCTAATTTTTGGATTTTTAATTAAGTTGTTGATTTACTTGAGATGGAACAAACTATATAATGGTAGAATAGAAAACACAGATAATTATAGGTAGGTTCCTTCATGTTTGAAAAGGACTCATTCCTTAAGAGTTAGCTGAAAGAAAGGGTTTTCTTTGCTCTGGAACCTTTTCCAGGAATTTTACTAGTCCATTTTTAGAGGAGGTAAGCTTGGTTGCCACATAGAGTCACAAACCTCAGAGGAAGCTGAGAATTAGATGAAATATATATGTAATCCTGTGCATAGTAGTAACCATGCCAGGAAATGGAAAGCGTACTTAACAAGTTATGGTTAAGGTCCCTCTCTGCCTATTTCACCAATAAAACCTCAAGTTTGCCCTGGATACTGTGTAGGTTGGGAGAAGATATCGTTCGTTTATTCAGTCATTCATTCACTCATTCTTTCATTCCATCAGCAAATATTTAATGAGCACCTACTATTGCCACAAACAGTATAAACCCGGAAAGACAGTAGAGTCATCAATAGAGATAGCACTCCATGCAGTTATTTGAACCAAGTTACAGTACTTCAAAAGCTGATGTGTAATTTACTAAGTAGGTTCTCAACAAAATTTCTTGAAAAATTATTTGGCAGTAGATGAACTTCAGATGAATCTGTCATCACAGTTATCACAGAGAATGAGTTATCTGGTATATTTGGATTCATTGTATTGCTCACATTTCCTAATGCTGTACTTTGTGAAATCCCCAAATGGGATACATTATGCACACTGACTTATCCAGTTCTATGCCTACAATTGATGATACATGAAGTGGGATGTTAGTTTGTATGTTGCAAGTTGTGTGGGTGTGTTAACCACAGATAATGTTTTAGATTGCTATTGAGGAATCATATGAGAGTAATATCTAGCAAAGAACCTGGTGCACAGAAAATGTTCCATAAACTATTTTTTTTTCAATGGTGGAATGAACCATTCTATTTGTGCATCTTTCTACGTGAGAATGTGTTGGTCATTATCATTATCAATCCCACAAATAACACTTCTCCACTTTCACCCACAACTTACTCCTTTTTCTATATTTCTAATTTTAGTTACTGGCATCATTTACATCATTTCAGGCAGCAAAGCACAATGTTTCAAAGAGTCCCACCTTCTAGACTTTTATAGTCTTGCGTCAGGAGATGAGACCAGAAAGCGATGGAGTAGTTGGGATGAGCCACCTGGACGGGAAATGTGTGTTACTCAGTGTCCGGTTTGGTGCAGGCACTGGTGTCCAGGGAAGGGTTAATCAGTGAATGGCTGAGTGTATCCTCATGCCTGCTGCCAGCTGAGCCCCACTGGGCCATATACTTTTTAAAGGTTTATACACTTTTTAATAAAATTTTTATTCAGAAAAGTATCTGAGTGAGACTCTTCCTATTATCTCAATATTTTAGATAAAACCTCAAGGCTGATAATTGATAAGTAACACTATAGTCTAAAGAATAAAACAAGTAGCTAAGACTCCCGCAGAAGTAGTCTTTAAGTCTTTAACCAGGGAGAAACTGCATACCGTCTCCTCACTCAGCCAAGTGAAAGGGGCTCCAAAGAAATCCCTCTTAGAGCTTGGGGGGTGTATTTTAGGGAAAGAGACTGACATTTCATTTATTGGTTGGATATTTGCATATGCAGTTGACTGGGTGGTCTGCCCCTTGTTATTATCTGAGTAGATAAAGAGACAGTTGGAGAGATGAGAAGGAAAGGGAGGGCAGCAGTCTCACATCCTATACCTCTGCTGTTAGGCAAGGCTGTGGAGGATTTTTGTGAGCCAAGTGGATGTCGAAACAGGTGATCAGACCTGAGCTATCTAAAGGGCCCCCACCCAGGAGGCTGGCCTGACAGTTGTGCAGAAGAGGCTGTGGTTGGGACTCCAGGGCCCAGGAACTAAAGGAGAGGTGGTTTGTAGGAAGTCCTCTGAGGTCATCTAGAGAGAGCATTGCGCATGTCAGGTAAGACTACCCCAAGAGATAGCCAGTGTTACATGTTTATCCCAGAGAGGGCATCTACAGCCAAGAGGAAACTGCCAGCAGTTGCTGTTAAGTGCTTCTTTCTTGTAAGCTCCGTGCTTCTGCTCTCATGCTGGAGGAGTGAGGGGTAGAACTGAGTGAGGGAGAAGAGGGCAATCAAAGACTAGCTCCCCTGCTCCTTCCTACATGTCCTTGAGGCATATATTGCCAAGATAGGGGAATCTAGGTTTTGTAGGGTCTTACACAATTTGGGGAACTGTCTTTAAAGAGTAGAATACAGAATTATAGGTTGGTAAGAGGTCCCTGAAAGTTCAGAGCCCTGAAGATGAACCTTCATTATCTTTGCAGGCAATCTAGTACTTAAGGGATTGAGGAAAAGAGCCATGAATTGCATACGAGATTGAAGCTTTTATTTAGTAGACCCTGGACTTTTAAAAGTCCAAAATCTATTTATCTATTTATCTATCAACTATCTATCTATCTATCTATAAATCATCATAATGTGGGTGTTCCTATAGCTGAAAGTAATTGGGAATCTAAGTTATGCCCAAGTTATTATCAAAGAGCACAGAAAGTAGATCTATCATGGTATACTAAAAGGCAGTGGTTGTGGTGGGATGAATTGGGCGATTGGGATTGACATGTATACACTGATGTGTATAAAACTGATGACTAATAAGAACCTGCTATATAAAAAAAAATTAAATTAAAAAAAAGGCAGTGGTTGTGGTGGGATGAATTGGGAGATTGGGATTGACATATATACACTAATATGTATAAAACATAACTAATAAGAACCTGCTGTATAAAAAATTAATTAAAAAAAAAAAGGCAGTGGTTGGAGAACAAAAAGTCCCTTCCTGATTATACCCCCAGACTATTTAATAGCCTCAGCTCTAATTCTTCGTAAAATAGGGGAAAAATTATATTTTATAATTATTTAAAGTAAACCCATTAATTAGAAGTTAATCAATTATAGATAAATAATTAATTATAAAAATATGATCTTTGAGTGCAATAACTTCAGAGTTCCTAGATGCAGATAAAAGCCAGAGTAACAAGGTCCAGAAAGTAGATTATTTGTTAAGACAGGGTTCTAGGTGCATTTTATTTTTGATCTCATAGAGGGCATAATGACCATTCTTTTGCCTGAGCTGTTTTGCATCCTTGTCATAACAATTTTAACTGTGAACAGGAATTTTTTTCTCCTGAAGGAGTTCTCTATTTGTCTTATAATCATATAATAAGAGAGTGTGACCACCCTATTAATTCACTCCATGCCAAGAGGAATATCTTCTTTAGACACTTGATATCTGATCAGCTTTGCCCCGTACTTCTATTACCATTTATTCCCCTGTATTTAAGTGGGAACATGAAAACTCCAGAAAAAACTGTCCAGGAACCGATGATTCAATATTATAGGGATTTCTGAGAGCAAATATGTGAAACATTAGAAGTCTAAAGGCTATCAAAAATGCTCAGATAAATAATAATTAGAAAGTTCATTCATGAGTTTATGTTATAAGGTAACCTGTATTGTATTAAGGCTTCATTGAACACTTAATGGATAAGATAGCGTCTCAAAGTTGTGGACAAAAAAATGCTCAAAAAAACCATATATCTTTGTTTCTCTGCCTAGGCAATAAACCACTTGAGGATAAAACTGTTCTTTATACTTCTGGTGAGTCCTCAGATCTGGCTATGTGGCTTGGAACGCAACAGGTACCCAAGTATATTTTTGAATCAATCATTGGAATCATCAAATCTATTACCAATGTGATGAGTTGGGAAATTTAACTGTTATTAATAATTAGGATGGATAATAAGAGGGAAGGGAGACTAGGATGTAGGTCTACTTCTGAATGTCCATTTTGGTAGTTGCCAAAAATTTAAATTCACACAACTAAATAAACTCCTATAGTAGGATTGATGAAGCCTAGGTTTCTAAAGTAGAAATTACTCCATCCTAGGTTAAATGAGTTTGTGACCAGCATAACTAAAATGGAATTAGAGTCCAAGTCTGTGGGATACAAGATCACTAGCACTTGCACTGCTCTGAACTGGAATCAGAGTACAGACTGAGCGACATAGCTGTCAATCACTCAGAAGTGATAGCAGTAAGTGACCACAGGAGTCTGCTCTGTTGAGACTATTAGAAAAAAGTGGCTCAAGAAAATGCTGCACTCTATCTGACCTTAACTTGGAAAGTCATGAGGCTTGTCAATCTTGGCTATGAGACTTTCCCCCAATGTCCGTGAGGGGCTGCAGAACGTGCTAGTATTATCAGGGGAACACTCACACCACAGGAAGTAACACTCTCAAATAAGAGCACATCTAAGTAACAATAGTAGCACCTTCAACTTGAAAGCTCAAATTTACCCAAGTAGCACTTTCATCTGGAACAAAAAACCTGGAGGATATTTTTAGTAATAGTCCTGATCATAGAAAATGCATCTGCTCTGGTGATTTTAAGCTGCATATCTACTTTGGTGAATAAGCTGGGGCGGGGGTGGGGTTTGAGAGGTTCTTTTAACAGCCTCACACACACTAAACTGCCTACAGCCTCTGATAAATAGATGCTTAATATTAGGGTCAAATTTTTTGCACCAGTACTTCTCCTTGGGATGTTCCTTCTACTCATCGAGGCTTAAAAACGTTTTAAGAATTCATTGTCCTTAACCCAGGTTGAAAATCTAATCAGATGATAAATTCTCGAAATTCTTCCTCAACAGTGAATTGCAAATCCTCTCTCCTCCTCCGTTCCTCCTGTTGCCTTTCTAGGTCCTGAGGGTTCATCATATTACCCCAGTTTAACACACGTGCATGTGCTTCTGATTGGGCTTTGCTGTCTCTAGTCTTTCTTCTAGTTTATCCCTCTTTCAAATCACTGCTTGACATACCTGCAAAAAGGGTAACTCCAGTTACTCAGTGACCCTCTTCAAGTGGTCTTTTAAGATAGGGGATGAAATCCAAGCTAACTCTTCATTGTGATGTTTAAATTTACTTTTCTTGCCTTAACCTTTTAAGGTACTGTACTCCCATTAAATTTGTCTCTCCCCTGTTTTTCCTATTGATGTCATGCTTAAGTTTTGGCTTTTGGGTTGTTTCTTTCTCATGTACAAGCCTTGGCCTATTTTTCTACTTTCTGGGACCTCTTTCCAAGCCCATTTTGAGCTACCTATTCATCGCTCAAAGCCCTTCTCAGATGCAGTCTCTCCTTGAAGCATTTTGATGTCTTGAAGTAGATGAGAAAGCTCCTTCTTTTGAATTCTTCAAATCTATTGTTGACATTATCAGCTGTTAATTATCACATAGTCCTTTTATAGGAGTTATTCTTATACATCTCTTATTCTTCCCTCTAAGTTGTAAATTTCTTAAGGTCTGGGATTCCGTCTTATTTAGCCTGTAGTGCCTGAAGTAGTACCCTGGTTAGAAGTCAGTCTGTATCGCTACAGATTATGTAACTGCATATTTAGTTACATATGTGTTTATGCATATTTGAAATAAATAGATAAAAGAATTAGAGTCACATCAAAGAGAAAATGGGCCACATCTTACTTTACGGTTACTTAATTCTTCAGTTGGCTTCCTTTTCCTAACTATTAAAAACAGCCCCCAAACTACTATGTAAATTGCAGGATTTTTTGTTTGTTTTTTGTTTGTTTTTAATCAAAAGGTTACAAAGCTTGAACACACAATTCAGAAGCCAAAATGCATAATTAAGTCACTCCTGAAGTGACATGTTTTAAATGGGGTGCTTTTCTACCTGTTATATCTACCTGAAGAATAATATTAAGGATTTTTTTCCACCTACGACTTCGTCTCATAATAAATTGTATTGGAAACTTTTGTGTGCTCCTTCTTTAAAATAGCACACCCAACTTCAGCATTTCCTTGGATGGCATGCTGATCACTTAAGAACATCACTTATAAATTATTTTGCCAAGTTATTTTTACAAACCAGAGTTTCTACTGAGGAAAATTATTTTAAATGTTTGGCTGACTTGGGCCTCCAACAAATACTGCTTGTCAATAAATATTAAACAATCATATGAATATGGAGTTGGAAATCTGAATTACATCTATGCCATGGGATTTATTATCCTCCTCTCACGATGCCTGGGGTATGGAGGCTAAAAGGTCTATTGCAAATCCTGTTTTATTCATTGACAAACATCCACTGAGGACTATACTTGAAACTTGTGCAACTGTTGAGGACTTCTGTAATAAAGCAGGTTTTTTCAGTGTGTCGTCTTATCAGAAAAGAAAAATGTTGATGAAACGTTAGTGCTGCCTTCAAAGATACTGTCTTTTTTGAGTCAGTTCTGGACATAAAATAGGATCTGAGATATCAATTCAGGGAATTTGGAATGTGAGACTTTTCACTGAATAGTTGAAGAGCCAAAGATTAAATAATTAACCTAAAAAAAGCCACATTCAAAGGGCTGGATTTTGTCCAGGGTAGCTTGGGCTGTAGAAGAGCTGACGGACATTTCTCAGCTCTCCTTTGGCTGTGTTTCAGAGGCTTAACCACAAGTGGTCAGGGGTTCAGAAGTGGATGGATTGTCTTCTTGCTTTTATCATCAGTGTACTGTGACCTTAGTGGTCATTTAACCAACAGTGTTTCTGTTTGTGTTTAATGATCATGGAATGTGAGAGTGCGGTGATTAGGGGCATGGACTCAGAGCCAGGCTGCCTGGTTTGAATCACTGCTCTGCCACCTAGTAGTTCTCTGGCCTCTGGCAAGTTGTTCAACCTCTGAATCAGTTTCCTCACCTCTCTGACGCTATGGTGGGTGTAAACATCAGTGCAGTGCAGAATTGCTCTAACCTGGTCCCTTCCTGTGAATCTCCTTGGATTGTGCTAAGCCCAAAACTCCTGAATTTAAGAATTCAGTTTGCTCTTCAGAGGGAGTGTCAATGCGAAGACTTCCGAATGCCTGAGTAACTTAAAACAGAGAGAAAACCTGGGCTCCTGTGATTTTCTCAAGAATGGGGGTAGGGGTTATCCAGGCTTCATTCTGAGGCTCTGTTGCTACTACTAATGGACATGAAACCCCAGGGGGATTTCCAGCTCTGACTCATCCTAACCCAAACTCACTGGATACAGTCAGAACCCACTAGGTTGGAGGATGAAGCAAGTCAGATCCCTCTTGGCTCCCTCTAAAAGCAGGGCATTATCTTCTGTAGTGTCTCATCTCACCATTGTCCTTTTTTTTTCCCTCTTTCATTTCTTTCCCAAAGTGGAACTTGAGCCATATTAGAAAGTCTGACCATCTAGCTACTGCTTTTCTGCGAGGGCCGATGCTGTTCGCTGAGACTCGTTGTCTAAGTAGCAGAGCACGATCTCCCGCGCACATGGCTGGGTAACAGTTTCTGGGAGACTGTGGAAAGTATGCAATATTGGCATAATAGATCAAGACTTTCATCAACATGAAAGGAATTACAAGGTACTTGCTGACAGGGAATTGTAGCTTGAGAGGACACTCAGGGGGCAGATGCACTAAAAGCATTTTGGCATGGCGAAGTGTATTTCCTGGACAGATGTGTTTCTTTCGTGATGGAAGGGCCTCGCACTTCTCATGCGTTCTAACACGCCGGTTACAAGTCAGCTGAAGCCATGTTGTGTCAGATACTGTTATCACAGGAAGTTCAGTGTTGTCACCCCCTTACAGTGACATTACTTCAAGAAAGCCAGACCAGAGCTGTCCTCAGAGAAGGAGAAAATATTTTTATTTGGTGTTTTCTCCTCTCATCTTGGCAGTCAGATCAGGTTAAAAGTAGCAATGTTTGTTTTGCTGTGTATGCCCACACGATACTGGCCTTTTAGCACACCACTTCATTTTGCCTTTTCCAATTTCTCCTTATAGATTCAAAGCAGTATTAGTACTACTGACATTCAGAAGGGCTAGCTTAAAAAAGTGTCGCTTATAAAGAATGGAGGTATTTTTTCATTTTCTCAGAGAGAAAAAGAAAGAATTACTTTGTAAAAGATTTATTTTACTGAAGTATAGTTGATTTACAATGTTGTGTTAGTTTCTGGTGTACAGCAAAGTGATTCAGTTATACATATATATAATAGCTTGCATTTGCTAATCCCAAACTCCCAATCCATCCCTCCCCCATTCCCCCTCCCCCTTGGCAACCACAAGTCTGTTCTCGAAAGAATTCTTAATAAAATAATTACTAACGTGTTAGTGAAATCACAAAATATAATTTTTTCCTATTGTTATGTATGAGAAAATCTGGAAGGCAGAAGTTATTTTCCTCCAATTTTCACACTGCCTACAATTTTTCAGCTCTTCCTTACGCCCGTTATTTTCTTTAGAGCCGAATAAGTAGATTCAGAGTTTTCCTTACCCTAGAGAGCCCCTTTTCATCATAAAGTCTAATAAGAAGGCCCCAGACATAACTGCAGTGTCCCAGACTGCCCTTTACACCAGACGAAAGGTAAAACGAGCTGATCAAGTAACAAACTACAAATTGATGCAGGCAGTGAGAACAGAAGACTGGTTTTCTGCCCTGTAACGTCTGCGTAAAAGTGGAGGATATGGTTAAAAACATTGGCGGCAGCCAGTTACCGGAATAGCTAGCACTTCCAGGAACAAATGCATTCCTGATGAATCTGCGGACACTGCGTTTACCGCAACACAGCAGATTTTCTCACACATGCACTCCACGGTGCCCGCCTGCACGGGCTTTACTGACCTTCTGCAAACACTGATGGAGGAGCGGGATGCCAGAGAGTGAGAGGCAGAGAGCCGTCCAAAACATCTTGGAAAGGCCTCTGAGAGAATTTTTTAGTGTTTAGAAGACATACCATTCTTCTCTCTGCCAAAAGTCTTTTTTTTTTTTTTGTTAGAGAATTCAAAGACTGGAAAAAAAATATATGGTTTTCTAATGACATAGTCACGCAATCCCTTCCAAGACCCTCAATACCTGCTGAGATTTTGTTTTATTCTAAGGCGACTCAAGTGTCTTGATTATAGTATAAACACACATTCTGACTGACTGAGAAAGGCTTTTTTTTGGTTTCCTTTCACTGCTCATTTACACGGTTTTGTAATCTTCCTGTGTAATGAATAGTAAGTCTAGCATGAAGAAATACCTTCCACGGGACACAACCTTGCTTAAACACTAAGGAGTTTGGACCTTGGAACTGATGGAAGAGAGAACAGTTTTTTCACATCTGACTACAGCCAGAGGAATGAAAGTCTTAGAATATTTTAGACACCTCAAAGTTACCACTTGATTCACTGTTCAGTACTAATGACAAGTTAATACATTCTGATAAACATAAAACTACAAGTTTCATGTTGGAGGAAAATTCTCTATGAATCAAATAATTCTTTTCCTGAGAAGTGTTTTACATTTTTACACTTGACCAAACTGGCTAAGGTTAAAAATTTCAGGCCTAATTAATCAAACATTACAACCTTGTTCTTCTTTATGGAAGAGCTTACCTCCCTAGAAAATATGTCACTAACTGGAACAATTTAGTTCTTCTGGCAAAATACTGTAACTAAAACTGATGTCCATTTGCCTCTTCTTTTAGGCATTGAAATTAAAGTAACAGAGTTCTTCATCCAAATCTGTTATGTTTGTGAACAATAAAAACCAATGGTAATATTAGTTGCTGGGCTCCAGGTAAATTACTCATAGCTGTCAACACCACCGTATTCTCTGCCCCACCCTAAACCAAACACAGATAGAGACAATGGTTCCAGAACAAATTGCAATAAAACATTCAATCCTCAAGCAACTATTCTGTATATAGATTTGGAGTAAATAAATTATACAACTGCCACGAAGGCACATTTATCATTTCATTTTATCTGTGATGTTACTTACTCAACTAAAGACCACATCCAGTACAAACCCTGTTTTAATGACCAGCTCCAGACATCAAATTTATGCTGCTCTGGTTGCTTGTGGTTGGCACTCTAACTATTGAATAAATGGCCCTGTCTTCAAAAGATTGGGTTGACCTGCTGATTTGAAACCGCTTCCCAACAGCAGTTAACAGTGGCTGCCCAGCTGAGATCAGAGGAGTTGAAACAGGCCTTTATAATAGGCACAGGGGAAGAAGTTATCTGTCAGACAATCAAGACTTGAAAGCATCCCAGAACCCTAGATCTGTAAATAACTAAAGGCACTAAATACCACGTGTTCATCCCAAACATCACCAGTCCCTGTGTAATTGAAGAAAGGTGGTATCTCTTCCTTTCACCCTGACTACAAACTCATTGGTCCAATTCTCTGCTTGTTAGCATGTAAACCAATGGTAATCAAGGCAGGTGAAAGAATATGCAGGTCATATGTGAGACTTCTTAATAACTGATCAAATGAAAAGAGAAACACACTTGACTGAAATATTGTGAAAATGATTTCACATTTCAAGGGTATGAGACACATAAGAAGCATATGATAGCTTGAAAGATCTCCCCTTTTTAATATATTTCATTAACTTTAAAATCACCTCTTTCCAGTTTTTGTTGCAATAATTCCTCCTGACTCTGGTTATTGCTCCATTTGGGAAACAGTTTTTTTTTTTAGCATGTAAGCAGTTGGTCCAATTTGCGTTATATTTATTTATATTTGTTTATGATTTTTGCCTGTTTCTTTAAACTAGTCTATTGGCAAAATTATCACCTAGCCAAGTTTTGTTGTGAGAGATTTTTTTTTCCTTGTAATATCTGCTTGGTTGAAAAGATTGGTTAGTATCAAATAACACATAGCCTTGAATGGGATATAATATGTTTGAACTTTATAACCTACAAGGAGGAGCTTTTATACAGTACTTCTACCTGGGACCCACACCCAGGGTTTCTCATTCTACTGGTCTGGAGTGAGGTCTGAGCATTGTATTAAAAAAAATCTCTTCACATATATTGATTAGGGTTCCAGAAAAAAAAATGATTCAAATGAAAAGACTTTATTGAAGGGATATCTTGTTAAAGTGTGAGCAAGGTTAATACAACAGACCCAGTGTTAAGGAGAAGGTGGCCAGAAATTAGTAACATCTGGAATCCATTTAGCCTCCTGGCCAGAACTGTAGGGACAAAACTACTGCTAAAGATGTGATTCCCAAACAGAAAAAGACTTAGGAAAAAATACTCATCTCTCTCCTTCTGTCTACCTGTCTTCTCTCAAGGCCTCCCATTGGCCAAACCCAGTGGGCATGGGAATCCAGGTGGTGCATTGTGTAGGGGTTATCCTCTTGGGGCTCAGAACAGGGTAGAGAGGATGAAGAATGAATAGGAGGGAGCGAATGGAAAATAACGATACAGCAGGTGACTC
This sequence comes from Lagenorhynchus albirostris, assembly GCF_949774975.1. Taxonomy (NCBI): domain Eukaryota; kingdom Metazoa; phylum Chordata; class Mammalia; order Artiodactyla; family Delphinidae; genus Lagenorhynchus; species Lagenorhynchus albirostris. The sequence continues at coordinate 71,145,583 of NC_083097.1, forward strand.
TTCTGTACAGCCAAGTTTGAGAACTTCTGCTATAGATAGTGGGAAGATCAGGATTACATAATCTGAGGTTAACACACATGGCAGAGTGGACCTTGAGACTATCTAATCCAACACCATCATTTTCACACTTGAAACGGAGACCAGAGAGTAATACTATGCATCCAATATCACACAGTTAGGACACCTAAGATCAAGGACTAGAAGGTCTCTAAGTTATCAAACACGAAAGTGGTGTGATGAAAATGATATTTAAGGAAAATGAATTTGGCAACAATGTACAGAATGCCTTTAAAGAGAAAGGTGTTACAGGCAAAGACAAAAGTTTGGAAAATAGGTAAGAGTTCAAGGGTGAAATTTTAGGATTCTAAACTAAAGCAATGGAAGTTGTAATGGAAAGGAGGAAACAGATTTTGCAGAGCATGAAAAGAAAAATGTGTAAACTTTTGTAAATTACTGTGTGGATGAAAAAGGTGAGTGAAAAAGAATTTGGAGTCAAATATGACTTGGATAATTCTAGTCCAGAAAAATAGGAGAGAGGTGATAACAGTAATAAAATAAGGACAGGAGTAGAAGCTGTTTATGTAGGGAAGAAGTGTTCAGTTTTGCCCAAGTTAACAGAGTATGTGAGTTGACAAGTCCACTGTTAGTTGGTCATATAGGAACAGGAGTGTGTAGTTTAAATATATAGTGCACAGTAATTGTGTCTCCAGTCCTAAGATGTTTGTAGTTACTGAAACACTTCGGTCTCAATTTTTATCCATATTACATATTGTGCTCATTTATCAGGCAGGGAGAATCCTGGAGCCATGTTAAAACACTTATTTACTAAGGAAAAAACGGGTGCCTTTGCTAATCATTTTCATCCCTAGCTTACTAGACCAAATGAGTTATGTGTCCTTTAGTAAGTTTCAAGACTATTTTATCCTTGAATTTGATATTGATACATCTGCAGGTTTCTAAAAAAAATCCAAAAAACAACAGATTTGCCTATTTCAGATTATGATAAATATACATTATATTTTACTTATTTCTTTTCTGTTTTTTGTTTTATGCCAACAAAGGATGATTCTATATTAAAATATTAAGAACTTGACTAAAATTATGAGGCATAAGTGACGTATAATTAATTCAGGCTGAGTTCCTGCCATCCCGATAAAGGGTTTCCAAGTAAAGATGATCATTATAAACATTCTTAGATTCTTTGGAAAAAATGTACTATCAGGAAGAAATAGTTTTTATCACTCAGTCTCTGGATATATTAATTTATTTTTCTATCTGTTCTTCTAGCCAAATAGGTTTATTTGTTTATCATCCCTGATACTCTATTCAAACCAAACCAAAGTAAAACAGTTTCTCAAAACTAAGCAGTCATTTTGGAACAATATAACTACAACTACTACTAATTTCTATGGTTTGTCCTATAACTCTTCTCCTATAATTTCACTGGTGTCCCTTTAATAAGGATGTTTGTTCTGACAAGGAAGTAACAGTTTCAAAAGATATTTTCTCTATATGGTTATCTGTATTTCTCTTCATATTCCACCATCTCACTTGTATTGCAAAAAAAATAAATAACAAAAGGTGGGAAAACTAAATTTTAAAATTCTAACTTTAGTAAAATTCTGGATTTTGAGTAAATCACTCAATTTTTTTAAAAGGCCATTTCAGTGTGGAATAATGAAAAAAATGATGGAGAAACTAAAGGAATTCCTTTCAAATAAGTCTTATTAAGTGGTACAAGGATATTTTCTTTGTGCTGATAAATATATTTATTTGGAATTGATAGATAAGTCTCCAGTAGGCAAGTCTCTTTAAAGAGTTAACAAGTACTTCTCTCTTCCATTATGAAAATAGTCGTATTCTTTCTCAGACTTTTATTTTTAATCTCAGTAAAACCAGTGATAAATTACCCAGATGTATTAACTCATTCTGCTTTTTAAGTAGTATAATTTACTTTGCATGCTTTGCTCAATTGTATTCAACTACAGTTTCTTTGTTAAAGTCAACGTTAAGCTCTTAAGGCACACACTTCCACTCAAGTTTTGCAGAAATGCTGAACACATCAGGATCTAAATTATTAGGATCTCAGTTAACCTCTTCTGGGTCCATAGGTTGTTATTAAAAGACTAATGTGGGCATTTGTAACCCATATACCGTCTTGAAATCATGATAATCGATTCTGAAATGTTGTGAAGTGAAGATCAGCTGTATTTTTGGAGGGTATTCTATTATGAGTTTTTTGGTAGCTCTGAAGGCTCTGTGAACTAAGGGAAAAATAATCTACATTACATTAATTCACATTCCACTGTCAACCTCATTACTTTGAGACTTTGCTCTCAGTTTCACACCTTGTCCTATTCCCAGATGAAGCTGACTTCTGAAGAAATGCACAAATTTTCTTGTCTGCCCACTCCTCAAGGGGTGGATCATAAATAAAATCAGGCAGTGTGATTTTTCTACTGCCCACTTCTAAAGGTTTCCACAGACTCTTGGAATGAAACACTTTAAGGCACAGTGTTTATTCTTGCCTCATGATATTTATATTTGCATGATGCTATAAATATGAATTCAAATGATTTTTTAAACAAGCTGATGAATAATACCGCCCAAACCTTTACATTTTAGTTTTTAGAAGTAGGATGTCATAGTCTAAAGGTGTAAAATCCAAATGTAGTTTGTAGGAGGCAAGAAGTGACAATGAGTGAGGATTTTTTTTTTTTTGTAATGGAAAGTCCAAATGACCACATCCCTGACCAGCTGTGTCCCTGTTTTTAGGTTTTACTCAGTGCAAGGAAGGCATGTCAACTCAGTGTTTTTTTGATACTTATGTACTTAGTGGTTCATCAGTCTTAAGGTGTTTACCCTATGGGTTATTATCAGTGTAGCGAAGAGTCCTAAACCAGTCTCAGATTCCAGGTAGAATGTTGTCCTGATGGTCCATCTTCTGCATACTCAGTTCCTAAATGTTGAGCTTGGACTTAGTGAAAGTTTGGGAATGCAGGGTGGGGGAAGTGGGAACAAGAACAATCCATGTGGTTCATTATTTTCCAGCCCTGATAATTATCTTGCTATGATCTGTCTGCATGATCCCCATCCCTCTGCCCTCAACCCTGCCTAGTTCCTTTGTAAAATGTGTTCCTTTTATGACATGTTTTAGATACTTGCTCGTGTGTGAAGACCACTGACTGTGTTACACTGGGGCTGAAGACTTTGTTGTCATTATCAGTAGTATGTGTCTGGACACAGAATAAGCTTCTGTAACAGAGAGACAAAAAATATAAAATAAATAAAGCAGGTAGATGTACATTTCTTTCTCTCATATAATGCTGCAGGAGAAAATGCTCAGTGTGGTAAGCCTCAACTTGGTAGTCCAGAATCCACCGGTAGTCCAGAATCCACACTGGTGGGTTGACACTGCTTTCTTTGTCATGTAGCTTCTATCTCTGCGTCCAAGAAAATTTCCTATTCTTGCCTTTTGCTAACCAATGGGAAGAGAAAAAGAGGTGACCAAGACAAATTAAGGACAAGACCTGAAAGTTGTTCATATATCTCCTCATATCCCACTGGAAACAACTTAATTATAAGATGTAAGAAGCTGGAAGGGATGCTGGGCAATGGAGAATATAACCGGGTAACCATGCAGGGAGGGTCTGTAACAAAAGGAAGGAACAGTAGGATGAATAATATGAGAAATTTCAACCTCTACTACAATAACCATATCCTAACCAGCTGAGCTAAGCTAAGTTAAATATAATATAATATAATATAATTGTATAAAATATAGTTTATACTATAAGATATTATTAGGTAAAATAATTTAATAAAAAATCAGGTGACATTCTATTGAGAAAATACTGTCCTTTCATATTTGCATCAGGAATAATAATTTTTCTTGGTTCACAGCCTCAGAGAACTAAAATATATCTGAAATAGTCAACATCTATCAAGTATATCAGAGATGTGTGTCTCATCTGTAGTGAACGTGTGTCCTAAATTTATAGTTTTCTGGATGAAGAAAAGTTTAGTTTGTTATCTGGATATATCCTTCTGTGGAATTTCCAGAAAATTTGTACAACATATTTTAATATCTCAGTGTTCTGTTGTATCAATTATTATATCTTAAAACTTTCCAATGTTACGGGTCCATATAACACAATTTGTCTCTGGTTGGTTTTTCTATAAGTATAAACTCATCACTGTGTTTAAGAGTGACAGGTAAATGAAAAGTTCCTCAAGGTAATATAACCAGTGAAGTGTTAGTGGAAAGTATGTAGTTAGCTGGAATCAAGGAGAGTAGTTCATGATACTTCATCTGTCCAGCTGTTCACTGATGAGGGCAAGGGGAGTGTGATATCAAAGGAATAAATGGATAGAAGGATAGTTTTAGAGAAAAAGTAATGATTTTAAGTAATGCAAAGCAATAGCCCTGGCAAGAAACCTGCCTGTTAATCCCCTCTTCCTCCAGCTTTCCCTCAATCTCTAATTCATGATTAAGCCTTGGTGCACAGCCTACTTAAATATCTCAGATCTATTTCCTGCTCTTCTCTCAATGTCAGTAGTCTATTCCAAATTTAAATTATTGCAAAGAGACCCCTAGCTAATTTTTCTGCTGCTCATCACACACTTCTGTACCGTACTCCTGCCATAGTGCAGTCCCCCAAATGCACATCTATTCATGTCATTCCCCTAAAGCCCTTTAGAGGCTCTCCATAATTTTCAGGGTAAAATAAAATGTCCATAGCTCAGCAGAGATGACCCTTTATAATGTGACTTTTGCTGTCTATTTATTCTTACCAGCAGCAGCTTCTAAATATGTCCCCACCAGCAAAATAAAATGATTAGTCATTCCCTGAATGTATCCTACAGTTCCACACCTCTAAGCCGTGAAAAACATCTTTACTTTGTCCACCTGGCTTTCTTCAACTTCATCTTCAAGACTCAGTTTAGATGCCATTAAAAAAAAAAACGCTCTCCCTGAATAATTTTCTACATCTCACATCAGAGTTAAATGCTCCTCCTCTGGGCACCAATTATATCCTGTTCATGTCTCTGTCATACCACTATTTGTACTATATTCAGTGGCATCACTCCATATTACATTATATGCTTTGTATCAGTCTAGTCTGTGTGTTTCTTAAGAGTATAGGCTACGTGTTATATCTCTTCCTTGCATATGTTTTCCTTGCACCTAGAATATTTATAAAAGGTAAGAGGTACTCTTTGAGGGTTTGCTCAAAATAATTAGTTGATACAGTAAGGATAGAAAAGTGTGGTGATAATTTTAAGCCTTGCAAGCATTTTTCCTATTTAGACAAATCTATTAAACACTATCTCCCTCAGATAGTATTATCTAAGAGATATACTAGAGAGTTTCAAGTCCCAGGAACCCCAGATAAGATGCATATTCACTTTATTTTTTTAAATTAATTTTTATTGGAGTATAGTTGATTTACAATGTTGTGTTAGTTTCTGCTGTACAGCAAAGTGAATCAGTTATACATATACATATATCCACTCTTTTTTAGATCCTATTCCCATATAGGTCATTACAGAGTATTGAGAGGAGTTCCCTATGCTATACAGTAGGTCCTTATTAGTTATCTATTTTATATCTAGTAGTATGTATATGTCAATCCCAATCTCCCAATTTATCCCTCCCCACCCCTTTCCCCCTTGGTAACCATAATTTTGTTTTCTACATCTGTGACTCTATTTCTGTTTTGTAAATAGGTTCACTTGTACCACTTTTTTAGATTCTACATATAAGCGATATCATTTGATATTTGTCATTCTCTGTCTGACTTACTTCACTCAGTATAAAAATCTCTAGGTCCATCCACATCACTGCAAATGGCATTATTTTGTTCTTTGTTATGTCTGAATAATATGCCATTGTATATATGTACCACATCTTCTTTATCCATTCCTCCATCGATGGACATTTAGGTTTCCATGTCCTGGCTCTTGTAAATAGTGTTGCAGTAAACATTGGGGTACATGTATCTTTTCGAATTATGGTTTCCTTCAGATATATGCCTAGGGGCAGGATTCCTGGATCATATGGTAGCTCTATTTTTAGTGTTTTAAGGAAACTCCATACTGTTCTCCATAGAGGCTGTATCAATTTACATTCCCACCAACAGTGTAGGAGAGTTCCCTTTTCTCTACACCCTCTCCAGCATTTATTGTTTATAGATATTTTGACAATGGCCATTCTGACCAGTGTGAAGTGATATCTCATTGTAGTTTTGATTTACATTTCTCTAATAATTAGTGATGTTGAGCATCTTTTCATGTGTTTGTTGGCCATCTGTATATCTTCTTTGGAGAAATGTCAGTTTAGATCTTCCACCCATTTTTTGTTTGGGTTGTTTGGGCTTTTTTTTGATATTGAGATGCATGAGCTGTTTTTTATATTTTGGAGATTAATCCCTTGTTGGTTACTTTGTTTGCAAATATTTTCTCCCATTTTGTGGGTTGTCTTTTCATTTTGTTTATGGTTTCCTTTGCTGTGTAAAAGCTTTTAAGTTTAATTAGGTCCCATTTATTTATTTTTGTTTTTATTTTCATTACTCTAGGAGGTGGATCAAAAAGGATCTTGCTGTGATTTATGTCAGGAGTGTTCTGCCTATGTTTTCCTCTAAGAGTTTTATAGTATCCAGTCTTACATTTAGGTCTTTAATCCATTTTGAGTTTACTTTTGCGTATGGTGTTAGAGAATGTTCTAATTTCATTCTTCTACATGTAGCTGTCCAGTTTTCCCAGCACTGCTTATTGAAGAGACTGTCTTTTCTCCATTGTATATTCTTGCCTCCTTTGTCATAGTTTAGGTGACCATAGGTGCATGGATTTATCACTATGCTTTCTATCCTATACCATTGCTCTATATTTCTGTTTTTCTGCCAGTACCATACTGTTTTGATTACTGTAGCTTTGTAGTATAGTACAGAGGTAACTTAATAGGGATTGCATTGAAGCTGTAGATTACTTTGGGTAGTATATTCATTTTGACAGTATTGATTCTTCCAATCCAAGAACATGGTATATCTCTCTATCTATTTGTGTCATCTTTGATGTCTTTTATCAGTATCTTACAGCTTTCTGAGTACAGGTCTTTTGCCTCCTTAGGTAGGTTTATTCCTAGGTAGGTATTTTATTCTTTTGAGGCAATGGCAAATGGGATTGTTTCCTTAATTTCTCTTTATGATCTTTTGTTGTTAATGTGTATATTCACTTTACAAACTGGGAACCATATTTACCTATTTGAATAATTCCTTATTTTATATGAAACTAAAAAGAGCACAGAAAGAAAAAGGTTTTATATTACTCTGTATTTAAGTAACAGATATTGAAGATGTTGAATGAGATTGAAACAAAAATTGTTTCCTTGGTACAAATTCTTAGAAAGCATTGTAACTGACTTTTGGATCATGTAACAAGCTGTCAGTGAATCAGTTAAATACCAATGCAAGTGACTGGGTTTAAATTTGGAAAAAAGCCACATTAGTAACACATTACCTAATTACAAAAATTAGAGATCTTGATCAAACTTCTTTTACAAGAAAATTATTACATATTTTCTATTTAGAAAAAGTATTGCTAAACACTGAAGGCCTATTTGGAATAATATTTAATATACTGTTTTACTATTCTGTGAAATAATTTATACACCCTCCAGAAATTCACTCTAATAAGATTTGGCCAGTTTGAACTGTTTTTGCCTCTGAGGATTTTTTTTTTTTCAAACTTTCCACTCTCTAATTCTGCCTAGAGTAAAATGTGTTCTTATTAAAGATTATTACCAGGTCATTTAAATAAAACTGTAGAATCAATTGGTTTGAGTGAAATTTCTACTAATTTAATTATTTTTTCAATTCTGGTTCTTTGGTAGAATAAATACTTGCCTTTGTTACTAGCATTTATTTAAATCGTCAGCTGATTTCATGCTACCTAGATAGGGACAAAGCTCATTTTGCTGGAAGCATTCTAATAAAACTGACAATCAATTTTATTTTTGTTGTTATTACTGCTTTTTTTCTTAAGAAACAAGTATTGAACGAATACTAGTTAGAGTCCTTTCCCCTAAAGAGAATTTCTATGGATTAGAAGAAACTTAAGAAGTCAGTAGCTTCTAAATTATACTGCTTTTAATTCCTGTTTTTAAAAAAGGATATAGAATTCCTAAAATAACATTGTATGCAAAAAAGAAGAAAATAACTTCTATTTGGTAGAGTAAGGAAACTCATGGGTTGAATCAGTTCTTTCCCCTGAATTCTTTATAAACTTCCTCTCTATACCACTTTCAGCTTGAAATAAACATTTACAATAGACATTGAAATGTTTTTTTGATATTCTTGAAAGTAACCTCCCACCTATTTTCCTCTTCCTCTTTCCTTCTACTTCCTCCTTTATTGGGTCTTCTGTTTTCAAATATCTGATTCAAACGTGAAAATTGATTCAAACACTTTGCTGGGTCTTCATTTACCATTTTATCAAAATGGAGGCCACATTCTCTATAATGTAGAGTTGAAATTACTCATCCAGAAAAATCTTGGTTTACATTTGTAATGGCACTTACTTTTATTCTTAAAAACAGTATAGATTCAGGTTTATGGATATTTGAAAGAAAAAAAAATCTTTTGTAATTTTTATCAGAGGACTTTTGTCACCATACTTTGTACTTTTCAGAATCACAGTCGTGTCAGAGTCACATTTGTCACATTCATTTAGGTTTCCCGTTTTAAATCTTAATGTATGACTAGATTATTTCTTCCTGATCTTAACCCGTAATGCAGTAGAGTTTTCTGGCTAACTCATTTCAATTGACTACAAAATCAAAGTTATTAAGTGCATATTTCTCCTTTTCTTTCCATATATTTTCCATTCATAATTGATGTATCTAACATGGTGTAACACTGACAAAGCAGATACATTCTTTAATTTGAAGAATTTGCCTATGAACAAGATACTGTTATGTGAACACATTTTGCCAATCATAAAGCCCTATACAAATGCCTATTATTAGCATTAGTACTAATATTTGAATGTCCAGTGGGTGAATGTGCCTCCTCAAACTTCACTCTTGCACAGACGTTTTCTTATAATTCTTTTGTTATTTGTTATCAAACAGCTAAATGAAAGTTAAAAAAAATAAACAGAATTGTAATTCACAGTTCCTAAGATTTATACAATTAGATAGACACATTTAAGCAACCCCCAAATCATGGGTATTTGCCCCCTCCTTTGGTGATATAGGATTTCCAGCCTCTGTCAGTCTTACCCAGTTCTCTCTAGGAGTTCACACAAGTATCTCCTAAGAGCTACAAACTATTCTGTCATGTTCTTCTGCCCTGCTGTCACTCTCCAATAGATACCACTTCCTATGAAGTGATGGTAATAGCCCCTCACTGATGCTAATTTTTTGGTGGATAACATTCCAGATGATTTAATATTTATAAAATATAAGCAGTACATAGAAATAGACAAAGACATAGATATATGTGTATGAGTATGTATATATACGTATATTTTGTTTGCTTATTTTAAAACACATTTGTAACTTATTTACTGATATAGAATACCATGGAATTTTTCTTTGTGCTTACATATATATTTACCTAACTGTTTTTTGTTTTGTTTGCTGGTATTTAGAGTTGCATAGTATTTGAGAAATGGCAATACCATAGCTTGTTTATCCAGTCTATTGTTGATAGATATCTAGTTGTTCCCAGGTTTTTGTTGTTGCTGTTGTTATAAACAATGCTCTAATGAACACCCTTGTACATATATTGTTCTACATTTGATTAGATATAAAGTAAATTATTAAAAGTGAGATAACTGGGTTAGATGGTATCTGCAATTTAAATTTTCATAGATATTGCAAAGTTCGTAAACAAAGTGAAATAAGAGTTTGTTTTCCTACATTCCCACCAGCTAAGACTCTCTCTCTCTCTCTACACACACACACACACACACACACACACACACACACATCAGTACATCTTAACTACTACTGAAGTGATTATCTTGACCATAATTCATAGCGAACCAAGACAGCTATATTTATTGCCCCACCAAGACTTTTACTATGTTTCATTTTTTTGCATATAGAAAGATGTTAATTCATCTTTTTAAGCCATTACAATATTTAGCTCATCATTATGCAACAGCTTAACTTTTACCGAATTCTGTATTACTTAAAAGCAAAATATTCACCTCCCTGCTCTTCCAAACTGCAGAGACTGAAGGTATTTCTGTGTTGACACTATTCCTTAAGGCAATTAGGCCTCTGAGGCAGAGGTGAAGAGAAGGTCAGTAGAATTTTCCTTCATGTGTGTCTGTTTATCATTGGAGCAAGCTAAGTTCTGTTATGTAGAGAACCTGAATAATTCTGAATTTTGCTACGGTTCTGAACTGGGGCTGTTATGAATTGTTCAGTCCAAAGGTTATGGTAACAACCAACTTAATGGGCTGTGGCTCCCTCATCATTCATAATGCTTTTCAAAACTTACACACATCCTTTTCCATTCCTAAAGATGAGTACCTTAATTACAGCATGCCGTTTGACCTTACTCTAAGTTTCAGATTCCAAAAACATATGGATCCTTTAAATGGAACCAGCAAGCAATGAAAGAACAAACTCTGTACCAGAGTCCTTTTTCAAATAGGAAAAGAGGGGATTCTTATTACCATTGCAAAATTTCCCTTTATGCACTTAATTTATCTGAATCTGCCTGTGGGTTTGCACATGTACTCTGAAGGTGTTTACACTCATCTTCCTGGTACAGTGTAATAGCACACACTTTCTACTTCTCAATGACTATAAGGCAAAGGAGTCAGAGAACTGAGGAAATCGCCCAACATTAGCAGCTAACACACACACGTACACACACTCACACACCCCTGCGCAAAACTACACAGGATAATGAGCCTCAAATGTTCAGGGTATCATTTGGAGGACAATTCTCACTTCCATTTCCTGATATAGAAGGAATTTAGTCTGTCAATCAGTGCTGTATCACTGCTTAACATTATTGTACTAGATTTCAGACATTCTTCTATCATACTTGTGACTTTTGCCTTATCAAAAATAGAACATGTACAATTATCCAATATTTTTCTTTAAATTGACTTGCCTTTTTTACTTAAGTGCATTTATTTATAAGAAAATATATGTCACTACTCTAAATGAAAAACTAGTATCTCTGAAATAAATAGGAAAAAAATAAAAGTAAATACTATCAAAAAATATTATTTAATTCTAGCAAGCTACTATTGTCTGCCAAAGTTCTGAGCCTTAACTCTTCTCTCTTCCTGTTAAAAGAAAAAAAGAGACTGAAAGGTAATTTTAAAGGATTAAAATTTTAATAATGTGATTCAAAATATTTTTCATGCTCCTATACCAAATCACTTCTCAGATCACCAATGGTAAACACCCATATTTTGGGAAACACTCAGTAGTGTTTGTCTGCATGAAACTACCTGGTGGACCCCAAATAAGCTGCATGTTGTTTCATTTACTGATGTATGAAAGAATTACAATTATAACTCAGATGTTATCTTTATGAAGCAGAATGATTTCATCAGGCTGTCGTTAAAACAAAATTCTTACTCTAGTTACTAACCGATATATCTTTTTGCATATGAAAATAATGAATTTAATTATTTGTTAAATAACTACACCTATATAGGGTAAAATATGGAAATTTGCTTGTGTGTTGGCATTTGCAATTATACCAATATATATTTAGACCATATTTTCATTTTATCAGCTCCTCCTCTCTCAAGGAAGTCCATAAATGGTCAGTGGGATATAAACGGAAAACATCCAAATTTGAGTTTTCATCACCGCTCAGAAATATTATGGACCCCCAATAGGTAATAGAGATAAGAAAAATCTCAGCATTTATTATTTCTAATTTCCTCCTAGAGGTTTCCCTACTTACTCTTTTGTCCAGACATCATGCCATCCACATTTAAAACCCAGATAAAGGAATGAGAAATCCTTGCTATGCTGAAGATATGAAAGTGGAGAGTTATGATGAGAGCTATTTTCTTCTCCACTCCCAACTGACCCCACTATTAGACTGTTTTCAAAGAGAGAGCCCTGTATTTTTCTTTAAAAGTCAGTTACCAACATCAAATATTTCACTGAGCAAAAAAGCCACTGTGCATTTTGGGTTTGTCACTGATTATCTAATCTTAAAAATACTTAAAAAAAAATCTGTTTTCTCACTTGACTCGCAAATAGTCTGAACCCACATATAAGAAGAATCACAACAGTCAAGTAAGTTATATATAATGTTCTAGGCAAATTCATTGACTCATATTTCAATGGAATTGTTATTTCCATAATGGCAAACCCCTAGAAATTTATATTTGGATCTTCATAATCTTACATAAGTGATCAACCTACTCTATTCCCTTCTTACTCATCTTTTTTTTTTTTTTTTTCCACTCTTATAAGACCAAAACCTTTTAGGAAACCTTAGTATTCCTGGCAGGTGAAACTACAGAACATCTATCCAGATGTCTTCATACCAGTATTACAGAAACTACATTCATCAAACTAATTGATTAGAGATGGCAAATATCTTAGCTGGTTCTTGGTATATTCTTTCAAACAGTGCAAGAATGATACATCCCCCAACTCTTCACACACTTATAGATTGACATTTATCATAATTATGTTCCATTTACTTGATTACGAAAATGCATTCCCAGCCTCTCATAATTGCAGTAACGGTGGTGAAGATAGTTTGATACTGCAGTTACATCATAACCCAACTTTCTTTCCTTCCCTTCTCCCTGCCCCCAGCACTCTTCTTTCTCTCTCTCCCTATTTCCTTCCTTTAAAATATGTTCATTGAGTGCCTGCTATGTATGAGGTGCTCTTGTACAAGGATTTGGGAACTAATGGTAGGAGATGGTGGTTAATGATGAATGTTCTTGAGTTGAAACATCTGGAGTTGAAGCTGAGCTCCATCCTTCAGTAGCTATGGTTCTCAAAGAGAATGGAATACATTCTTACTGTACACCTAACCTCTGAGCATTTATATACAGACACGGAAAGTGAATTTTCTTCTGACGACTTTTGGATGGATTAAATAAGGACATTCAGGAAAGTCATCTAGCACAGGACCAGGGCCTATAATATACAGCCATCAGTAAATGGTAGCTGTTTTGCTAGTTATCGTTATTATGGAGTCCCTTCCCTCAAGTTCAAAGTTAGAGCAGCTAGAAAATAATGCAGTTTCATTATGAGGAGCTAAACCTCATAGTCGGAGGAAGTTGGGGGGGGGGCACATAAAAAATGCAAGGAAGACAGCCTTGAGGGGGACAAGGATGCTTTCCTGGGAGGTGACATCTGAGTATAATCCAGTCTTTCACGATTGGTTGGGGGTGTCGGTCCAGAGGGCAGATGGCTAGAGGACAGGAGTGGGGCTGGACAGCATGCTCTGGGCTGATGTGAAGCAGCTGCACCTTCCTAAGAGCTGACTGTCACCTAGGTTGGCTGGAGTGTAGAGTACAAAGGGAAGAGACATGATCTTAAATAGGTGTTCAAAGATGGATTAGGTAATGCCTTACATGTTTTGCTAAGGAGTTTGAGGAGTGTTGAAAACGTTTAGGTAGGGGAGTTACATGCCAGGTATTTTTCCCTTTAAAAAGGTCATTCCTGGTACAATTTGGAAAATGGATTGTGGGTGGGGAGAGAAGCAAGAATGAAGGCAGAGAAAAATCAAATGACATCAACAGATACTGAAGGGCTAGAATAGGAGGAATTGGTGATTGAGTGTATGGAAAAAGAGCAGTTATCCATTTTCCTGGCTTGGGTTAATACACAGGACGAGGATCAGATCTGGGGAGGAAGATAATGATTTTTTAAAATTGTTGTTACACTTGTGTTTAAGGAAAAATGTGGCAAACCCTATGGTCTCAGCACCTAAAACTTAACACCACTATTCTATGACATTCTCATCAAATTTCTCTAAAATAACAGAAATAGGACGTTTCAGGTAAAGTTCAGTCCCCTCTGTTCCCATCCCCAGAGTTTTTCTTCTCCTTCCCTCTTCAAAGGCTATCACAATCATAGATTTGGTGAATATCTTTCCATTCAATATTTTCATATATATAACACATACATACCACATCCATGCATACATGCACATATAGGTTATATATATAATCTATAACATTGCTTTAAAATAATTTTAGATTTATGCTACCAGTGTCACACTACAGCTTGCTTTTATCACTTATCATTGTTTTTTGAGATTTACGTATAGATATAAGTCTAAGGCATTCATTCTAAATGATCTATTACATCCTGTTATATGAATAAAGATTTCTGTGTTTTTACTTTACCTATTTGAATATTAAACACTTTTTTCTAACAGGTAACCATTAAAATGTTTAACAATGCCCAAGAGTATTGCTAACCTTTCCCCAAATTATATAAGGATTGTAGATGATCTTTCTCTCTGTTCCATGTTAATGTTGTCTGGCATTTTAGCTCAATCTTGTTTGTAAGTCACAGAGTCATTATTATTATTGTTAGATTGTCAGATTTTACTTGTATTTACAAATATGTTTACCAGTTTCTTTGCTCAGTATTGTTTCTTAAATCTTATTTCTACCTTCAGGGTTCACTCCATCTTGATGAAGTATTTCCTCTATTCATTTTTATTTAATTCATTTTCCGATACAGGTTTTTTATATTTTTAACCTCTCTGTAATTAGGATGCACTTTACAATTGAGGGCATATCATAGTTTAATTAACAGCACTTTCATTTTATTGGTGCATCATACAACTGATGACACCTTAAATCCAGTGTAATATGGTAGTTCATTTAGTGAGAGTCTATGAGCAGAATAACTCTCAGACTTTGTATGTCTAAAAGTATCATTATTTCACCTTCACTCATTAATTCTGATCATGGAAGTTTAATTTGACAGTCATTTTCCCCTAGTACTTTGAAAACACTATTCCATTTGTTTCTGGCGTCTATTGATGCTGTCAGTTTCATTTCTTTGTAAGTAATTTATCTATTCTTTCTCATAGCTTTTAAGATTGTTAAGACATATATGAATCTGATTTCTCCATAAGCCTTCTTTATTTCTGAATCCTGGAGACTGTCCTGAGAAACTGACAGATAAAAACTGAATATTTCTAAAGTACAACAGTTCTGAAAATGACTATATCAAAGGTGTGGCTCTGGTAATGGATGGCTGAACTGCTTGGTGATGGAGGGATTTCAACCTGAGGAGGTTAACAAAAAAGAAAAACTGGTGTATCGGTTCCCAAGTCTAGATGAACCCAGAAATTATCCAGACTATGACAGGAGTTGTGATAAAGACAAATGCAGAAATAGAGAGGTTGAAATATTAAATACATGAAAAGTCTGAGAAGTTGGTAAAATCTGAGAGAAAAGGCGGAGGAAGAAAATGGTGATATAACTTTACGATATGAGCTTCTAAGATTCAGGTTTTCTCCTATGGATGAAGGAGTAATGGCCTCAGGCAGCATGGAGATGAATTAAACAGTTTGACCCATTCACTGATCTAAAAATTATATGGAAAAGATTCCTTAGATAAGACACTTATCAGGATTTTCTAATCCCAAATCTAACATTTTTGTCTTTCTGCAAAGCAAAAGCTTCAGTGGACAAACTGAAGCACTTACTAACTATTCCTGATATTTTCTATGTTCTTAATTTAGCTTTAAAACTGATATGATTACAGCAGTTATTTTTAGTTAGAAAGGTTGTATTGGAATAAAGAATTCAAGATATTTCACATTTCATAAAAGTTGCATTTTTTTATTTTTATGAAATACATATTTTTATGTTACTGTTTTGGTTTAGGTTAGCCCACTTTAAGGAAATATCACTTTAATGATCTACTTTGAGGCGGTTATCCACATAGAATATTTCAATTTATTTGCTGTTTTATATACTGTTTTGGGTGCATTTGCATTAATAACAAGGATCTGTGTTATAGCAAGAGACAAGGCATATGGAACTTATAAATACTATTACATTTCTACATTGTCTTTTTCTTTATTTTTTTAAAATTTATTTTATTTTTGGCTGTGTTGGGTCTTCGTTTCTGTGCGAGGGCTTTCTCTAGTTGCGGCAAGCGGGGGCCACTCTTCATCGCGGTGCGCGGGCCTCTCACTGTCGTGGCCTCTCTTGTTGCGGAGCACAGGCTCCAGACGCGCAGGCTCAGTAGTTGTGGCTCACGGGCCCAGTTACTCCGCGGCATGTGGAATCTTCCCAGACCAGGGCTTGAACCCGTGTCTCCTGCATTAGCAGGCAGATTCTCAACCACTGTGCCACCAGGGAAGCCCTCTACATTGTCTTTTACTTTGGGCTCTCAAAGAGTTTATGTCTACTCAAATATGGGAAAAATATTACCTTTTAAATAGAGGACTCTCTGGACTAAAGAGAAGACTACCCATGACTGCATCTGTTCCTAAATCAGTGGTAACTGGCAAGAGTACAAGCTGGTAGTCTATGGATGCATTTTCTAGTGGGTGTATTCCTTTTCTTACTGGTGACACAAATTCTGTTTAAGCATTATTTTCCAGAATAAATCACTTTCACTTACTTTGGGACTCTGTTGAAGCATGTACTCCAACTCCTTGGTGATCTCAACACAAAGATTACATGGGTCCCTTACTCCACACTTGGCCACTCAATTTGATTCTCAGGTTCCAAAGCATCTACAAATTTTAGTTGCATCCAAAGTGTTATCAGTGGTACATTCATCAGGCTTGACCTTTATATATGCTTAAACTAACTCTAACTTATTCCCTGAATTAATATTAAACTAAGAGTATCCAAAAGGTGTTAAATATCTATCCAAACTCTCAAACATTTTTTGTTTCATAGATCACTCTCCCTTCTCTGCTAACAGTTATATTCAATCATAAAGGCACATCACTTTAGTTTTTGTCCTTTATAATCATATCTTCTCTTGAAAATGTATTCTATACAATTTTTTTTTTTTTTTTTTTTTTGCGGTACGTGGGCCTCTCACTGTTGTGGCCTCTCCCGTTGTGGAGCACAGGCTCCGGACGTGCAGGCTCAGCGGCCATGGCTCACGGGCCCAGCCGCTCCGCGGCATGTGGAATCTTCCCAGACCGGGGCACGAACCCGTGTCCCCTGCATCGGCAGGCGGACTCTCAACCACTGCGCCACCAGGGAAGCCCGCTCTATACAAATTTGTAATCTTCTACCCACTATCAGTTTAAAAGATTTCTGCAATTAATTTTCCGTTGTAATCATATATACTATATGTCCTTTTACTAGCATCTTTGACCTTATTTCTTTATACACATTGGATAAACATTCCAAGTTTCCAGTCAAAAATAAGCACAGACAAAGCAAATGCAATGTAGATTTAAGAAAAGTTGATGGAAGAGACCACATGACTGCACATGAAAGCCAAAGCTATTTGCTGGAATTGGGTGAGCTGGATATTTTTATTCTGTATCATAGTTGAGAAGTTTGACTGTCTTTACAGTTTTCGATGGAAGCTTCATCAAACCAAAACTAGATACACAGACATATATTTCAACATGTTTTGATTATATAATACAATTAGATGGTGCAAGGAAGGTATATGTCAATTCTCTCACTGACTTGCTGATGTTGTGTTGCAAGCATTAGTGATTGTGTGTGTGTGTGTGGGGGGGGGGTTATGTGTGTATGAACTTGTCTGCTAGCAATTATCCTTAACTCTAAAAATTTCTAGACACGGTTGCCCAAAATGACAAGAATAATACATTTTTGTTGTAGAAGACTTGCAAATACAAAACCCAAGCAAACAGAAATATAATCCTAATACCCTGGGGTAAATATTGTTAAAATATTGGTGTATAAATTTGGCAATAGGAATGACCTTTTCAAACTGTTTTCCAGTATTTTATTCCTTTTAATAATAGTCTTGGGTATTTTCTTCCACCATTAACTTTTCTCCTAAAGCATGTTTCATGACATACTTTGTATACTGTATATGATGGATCATGTGTTTTTCTTGTTTTGCCCTCTATCAAGATGTTCTGGTACCACTCGGTACTGTTGAAGATTCCAAGTAAGATAGGTGATACAAAACTCTGTGTCTAGTTTCCCTTTATATAATTCCCATACTACTAACACAAAATATTAAATATTGTTCAAACACTTTTTCGTGACTATGTTACTCTTCCCCTTTTTTATTGATATAATTGTCATACATTATATTAGTTTCAGATATACAACATACTGATTTGATATTTTTATCTATTGTAAAATGACCGTCAAAATAAGTCTAGTTGGGGCTTCCCTGGTGGCCCAGTGGTTGAGAGTCCGCCTGCCGATGCAGGGGACGCGGGTTCGTGCCCTGGTCCGGGAAGATCCCACATGCCGCGGAGCGGCTGGGCCGTGAGCCATGGCCACTGAGCCTGTGCGTCCGGAGCCTGTGCTCTGCAACGGGAGAGGCCACAACAGTGAGAGGTCCCCGTACCACCAAAAAAAAAAATAAAATAACATAAAATAAGTAAACATCCATCACCATACAGTTAAAATTTTTTTTCTTGTGATAAGAACTTTTAAGATCTACTCTCTTTACAACTTTCACATATACATTATTATTAACTATAGTCACCATGCTGTACATTACATCCCTGTGACTTATTTATTTTATAATTGGAAGTTTGTAACTTTTGACCATCTTCACCCATTTTGCCCATTCCTCACCCCCTGCCTCTTGGCAATAACCAATCTGTATTCTGTGTCTCTGAGTTTTTGTTTGTTTGTTTGGTTGGTTTTAGATTCCACATGTAAGTGAGATCATACAGTATTGGTCTTTCTCTGTCTGACTGTTTCACTTAGCGTAATGCCATCAAGGTCTATCCATGTTGTCTCAAAGGGCAAGATTATTCTCTTTTCTAGTACAATGATGAAATAAAATCCTAAACTTTCTTTTTCAAAGAATATGTGTCTTTTTATTATCTTTGCAAACTTCATATTAGTGTTGGAAAAATTAAATGACTCTAAGACATTTTAAAGTAAAAACACACTGCTATATTTAAAATAGATAACCAACAAGGACCTACTGTATAGTACAGGAAACTCTGCTCAATACTCTGTAACAACCTAAATGGGAAAATAATTTGAAAAAGAATAGATACATGTATATGTATAACTGAATCACTTTGCTGTACACCTAAAACTAACACAACATTGTTAATCAACTATACTCCAATTTAAAATTTAAAAAATCAATCTTAAATAGTTAAGTCTTTTAGTGGGAGTTTGAAATTCATTTCTTTCAATAAATTTTAAGTAATTATTTTGTCAAAATTACTAAAAATACCACTATAATTAGTTACAGTGTAATGGTTTTTGAAATCTCCCCATCTCTTTTTTTTTTTTTTTCTGGTAAGGGAGACTTCCATGATAGCAAAATATTATGAAAGACTTGTGTGGCAGCCAAGGATGCGCACTGCTCAGGATCTCCCTTCAGAGAGAACCTGCTGTGAGGAGTTACCTGACAGAGTCCAGCTGCCAAATATTTAGGATTCACTTCAGCATTCGTGCTGAGGTTGTGTTCTAGCTAAACATCTATCAGTCATGGACAGAACACTGTAGGGAAACTAGACTTCAGCCTTGCTTTCCCAGTGCAGCCCCCTACTAGTATTCACTTTTTTTTTTTGCTCTGGGGCTACCCTTGGGCCTACCTAAGACTTTGCAAGAGCTGCACAGCCATCTGGGGCTCTTTTAACTCAGGCCTCTTCTTTCTCCCCTCTTTTCCTTCTTAGGTGTCATACCTGCATTACAGTCTGAAAGTCTTCTGTGCCTTCCTGCTTACTCTTCTCCCCTTTATCTTTCACAGGCATTTCCCCCAATAAATCACTTGAACTTCTTATCCTGTCTTCATATCTGCTTCTAGAGCACGCACACTGATACAGTTATATGTACCTACTTAGTTCATACTTACAGTAGCCTATTTGTTGAGGTGTATTGTCAATACTATTTCATACATTGCATTTGTTGTTTTGCATTCAATCAAAAACAACTCTCTCTGAGTACATTAAGAAAATATTTAGAATAAATTAGCATGATCCAAAGAATGACAAAAATTAACATTATCTCATCAATAAAGCCCACCCCAACAGTCAGTGAGAAATTTCCTTCAATGCTAAAAAAAAAGTTTCAAGCAGATGTTCTGTGTATTGGAACTTAAAAACTACCAAGATCAGCCTACAGGATAATGAACAGGAAACATGATCCAGACCTGAGGGCTCAGCATCAAGAATTCTCTGGTTACCACCCCAGTTGCCAAACTCTGAGAAGAGACATTAGGAAATCCCATTCACTGTATTCTCCAAATACTAACAATTCCAAAGGTTTTGTGGTCAAGGAACTCCCACTTCCTGTTGACAGTCTGAGGAGGCTGCAAGGGTTTGGCAGCATCAAATGAGCTCTGCATGTAGACAAATTACCACCATTATGGTTCTTCGGGAGGATAGAAATATACTTCAGATGCCTCCCCATTAAGATAGATTTTAAACTACACAGAGTCCATCAGGAATAGTTTTACTTATAAAAAAGAAATGCATTTTACTCATTACAGTTAAAATAAAGAAGAGAGTTTCTATATACAATAAACTGAGACAAGGAGTAAGAAGCAGCAGCAAAAACATATGGACTCTGCACAGTAACTCTTACTTTAAGACGAAGGATAAACCAAGAGATACTAAGCTGAGACAACGCTTCAGAAATCTATTTTCAAACCAGTGGTGGAGCAGCAGCAAACACACTATCTGGAAAACAAAGGGTAAGCTAGTTTCCACCTGGGATTTTCCTTTTCATTTTATCCAAACCTAAATAGGCTCTGTTAGTTACCTGCCACGTTCACGTCAGTGTTGCTTAGATGTTGATCCCTGTTTGTCACAGAAACTAAAGAGAAGCTCATAACTGAAGCAACCTTAATTCTCCTGTTATCAAGCTATGGCCTTGTTCCTTCATTGTCCATATGTCCCTCCTGATTGTACCACCGCCTCCAAGAATTTTCCCACAGACTTGTTTAGGAGAGTCTGGGATGCATACTCTCCAACTGTGTCTCCATGGACCACACACATTCTCTACAGTAACAATTAACATGTTCCAAATAATTATTATGATCTGTCTCCAGAAACAGTGATATCCTTAAAGGACAGGAATCTGTATTCTACTCATTGTTGGGTCTCCAATGCCTTGCCTAGTTCCTGGTTAGCAGTTGATAAATGTTTGTTGCAATTAGAATCACCAGGTACTCACTTTTGAACCAGATGGTTGAGATAATGAGCTCTGTTTTTAGAAAATTTATTTCCAGCAAATAAATATAGTCTATTTAAGTAAATTGTATTACAGTTATGTTTTGAGATTCTCTTTCCAGTGGTAAGATCTGCCTTTTGACCCTGTGTATTAACTCACTTATTGACTGTTAGAGTGGCAGCCGTGCTGGTACATCAGGGAAGGTGCCCCTGTGGGTACCTCACTGTAAGTTAAATGGCAGAGTTCTGAACGTATGTGAGCTCATGACCATGTGGGTGGCACATACTTAACACCAAATAAATGCAGACTAATGTATTGAAAAATAAGTTTTGGGAAAGAGTGATTCAATATCTACTGTTCACCTTTCTTATAATCTCAGAGTAGACTCAATCTTTTTTTCATCCTGAAATTTCTTGAGGAAAAATATAATCATATTTCAAATTTAAAGTTACATTACCTTATATAAGTAATCAGCTTTTTTTTTTTTTTTTTAAATGTGGGCAACATCAATGAGGTCCCCAGTGTAGATCCAGGAGCCCTCAGATGTCTGTAAAAGTAACTTACTTTCAAAGTTTTGCCCTCTGGCACTTTAAATGTTTCAAGTTGAGAAGCCATGAGAAAGCTCCTTCTTTTATTGATTATATTAAGATTGTATAGCTGTCCTCATGGAACAGAAAAACCTTCCTTTAAATATAGTTGTCAAGAAGTTGGTGCCTAAGTAAGATATTCACTTTCTTGGTAGAGTACCATTTTTTGCTAAGTTACAAATCCATTTAAGTAGAAATGCTATTTTAAATATTCAAATTTATTGAATTAAAAAAATTTTGTGTAAAATTATCACATGGAAATAACAGCATTAATAACCACAATTATGCTCTACATATTTTCTAATTTATAATATGTTTATATTTATATGTATATATGTTTATAAATTTATATTTTATAATCCTCATGACATACCTATGAGGTAAATATTATTATCTCTGTTTTAGGGTTGGAAAAGTGAGAGTAAGACATTTAAGTAACTTTAACAGGTAGTAAATAGCTAAATTGGGATTTAAATCCGGAATTTTGCAAATCCAGACCCATCAACACTTTACCTGGTAACTTGTGGTGTCATGTGGAATATGTGGACTCTGAACAGAGGAGTCTGAATTTGGATCAATAACTGAACATTGATTATGTATGTATTTCAAAGTACCTTTCACTGTTCAAAGATAATTTTTTTTTTTTTTTTGCGGTATGCGGGCCTCTCCCGTTGCGGAGCACAGGCTCCAGACGCGCAGGCTCAGCGGCCATGGCTCACGGGCCCAGCCGCTCCGCGGCATGTGGGATCTTCCCGGAGTGGGCACGAACCCGTGTCCCCTGCATCGGCAGGCAGACTCTCAACCACTGCGCTACCAGGGAAGCCCCCAAATCTTTAAAAATCTTTAAAAAATAAAACCAACTTAATATAATCTACAGTTACTGTTATATTTAGAATGAAATGCAGATTATAAATGATAAACTAAAACTGTGTTCATTTCTTTTGTGTTCAGTAAATTTTTATCAACTGTGTTTGATAGTGTTCTTGAAACCTTGTGGCAACTCTAGTTGATCTGAACTGTATAATATGAAAACCTTTCATGACAAAATAAAAAGCAAGAGAGTGCAAAGCACATGCTGCAAAGGAAATAAGGTCTTTTAGGAGAATGGTCAAAAAACGAAGAATTGACCCCCAAATAAAGAAAGTTAAAAAAAAACCAAAACCTGATCAATAATGCAAGTGATAGATGAAAACAATTAAAATGTATTACTCTCATGGTAGTAAGAGTGAATTAGTTAAACATTAAAATTATGTGTCCTCTATAATAAAAGAGTTTTTAAAACATTGTTACTTGCAATGGTTTATATATTTTAAATTTTTAAATTATTAATTAGTTAAGCAATGCAGGACTTGATTTCAGCTTCAGTCCAATCTGGAAGTGTTTTGTTTTTTTTCTTCCTGCCTAAAAAGGTGTGGTTATCAAATATTCTTCATCACTGCAATTTATGTGGAACCCAGAGATGTCTGAACAAGTCTCAGAGGGTTTATCTACAGGACACAGAGAGGAAGACAACCTGATTTCCCATCATAGAAGGCAGCAGCTAGCACACTGCAGGGTGTTATAGATGGTAGAAAAATCTCCTCAGCGACATACTTGATAAAAATTATGTATTGAAAGTAACCTTTGAATAGTTGCAAAAACAGATACTCAACATATTCTGTAACTAGAGTGTGGGCTCTGAGACAAGCCAGATCCATCACTGCTGGCCTGGGACAGAAGCTGTGCGCAGCAGACGGAAGAGCATGAGCATCGCTCACACTCCTCCTATACCTTTATAACTTCCCATTTCATGAGGAGCAATAAACACAGTTTGCCAGTTACTGCTGGAGATGGGTATCTAGACACAGTGGGTTTCCTCCACTCTGAAAGTTTATGTTGTGAGTTTGATGCCCAGAGAGTCTTGGTGGTGTCTTCTTTAAAACTGAAGGGACGGGCTTCCCTGGTGGCGCAGTGGTTGAGAGTCTGCCTGCCGATGCAGGGGACACGGGTTCGTGCCCCGGTCCGGGAAGATCCCACGTGCCGCGGAGCACGTGGGCCCGTGAGCCATGGCCGCTGAGCCTGCGCGTCCGGAGCCTGTGCTCCGCAACAGGAGAGGCCACAACAGTGAGAGGCCCGTGTACCGCAAAAACAAACAAACAAAAAAACTGAAGGGACCTGTCAAATATGTGCAATAAAAGCTTAAATAAATACATAAGGCATTATTAAGTCACACATTTCTTATCTATAAAAACTTCTGCTCTTTCTTATTGTTAGTTTGTTTTAGAGACTTCATCCGAATGGGAAGAAATTGAGCTGAATGCGTTTACATAGCATGAGAATCTATTTAAGGAGAGAGGAGAGGCAAACATGAAACTGAAATTTTCATAACAAAGAAAAAGATAAAAGAAAATAGTTACCCTTTGTTTAGTCTCTGTTAGAGAACAAATACTCATAATTAAACTCTAACTGGAATCAAAATGTAGTTTGGGATAAACAACCTAAATGGCCTCCAAGATAAATTACAGTACTCATTTCCCTATTGTTGGGTTTTTTCTCTCCAGCTTCACCAGGAAACAGAACTGTGGGGATTCTGTACTTGTGTGTCACCACCAAGAGGTTCTCTCATGCCAGCAAGCTTAGCAACTTGTTTGAGTGTGACCACTTGCTCACCATCTGGAACTGCTTCATATTCTCTTTATGGGAGGGGCGGTGGGGGGAGAGAGAGAGAGAGAGAGAGAGAGAGGGAAAGAGGGAGAGAGGGAGAGAGGGAGAGAGGGAGAGAGGGAGAGGGAGAGGGAGAGGGAGGGAGGGAGAGAGAGAGGAGGAAAGGAGGGAGGGAAGGAAAAAAGAAGGAAGGAAGGAAGAGAGAAGGAATGAGAAGAAAGAAAGGGTAACGTCACTGGATTGCCTTTTTATTTGTAGAGGTTTCTGTGTGCTTATCCAACCCAGTCATCCATGCCACCTGGAGGCAGCCACCAGCCACAGTTCGTCTGACACTGGGCTGGACCACAGAATTACTCCCTAGAAGTATGTTCATTTCCAATCCCATGTCATTACTGCAGATTGCCAAGAGAGAAATGTAGTTTTATATTTTACACATTCAATTTTCAGTCTTTCGCAGGTTTTAACCTGTATTCCTCAATTTGCTATGATCTTTATGAAGCTATGTTTGATTTATGAGGAAAATTGACTAAGTGGATTTTTTCAAAAGAAGAAACAGCTTACATGATATGTGCTTTGGCTCATACTTTGCCATGGGTAGGGGATAGGGAGTGGAGGGCAGGATGGAATGGGATGAGGGGTACAGTGTGTTGTTAGTCTTAAAGAGACTAAGCTCCATTCTAATCAGGACACGTCTTTCACCAAAATGTTTGTCCACACTAGTCATTTCTTATAACAAAGCAAAATGAGGAAAGTGATAGAAAAGGCTCTTTGGTTAAAGCCTCATCTGTTTAAAATTTGTGAGAAAACATATGTGTTCATGAATTTATAAATTTCAAAAGCTTTAGTACTTGCTTAACATGTTGATTTATAACTAGCATTGGATAATTTAATACAGAAAATCTTATAGATGATACTGTGCTTATAGCCTAAATAAACCCCCAGATATTATGTTTGAAAATAATTCACCTTAACTCTTACAGCCAATTTTATGATTGTTTCACAGAAAAGGAGAGAACTTCTTCCTTCTTAGCTCCCTTGAGTAGGGGTCAGTAATTAAGACACGTGTGCCAAACAAGACACGAGAGCTTATTTTCATTGGTATGCATGCTACTAATAGCCTTCTCTTGAGAGAATAATCACCAGCTGCCTTTTACAACATGTGAGAATGTGTGGGTGGAATAAGCATTTCCGCACTTATCTTCTGCCTAGTCTCAGTATCACTCTACCCCACTGGGCTCCCCAGAAGCACAGGTGCTACCAGCGAGGCACACCACTTGTTTAAGGAATGGTCAACCCCAGCTGGGCCCATAGTCTAGTACTTGGTCCATCCTCAGAATATGGGAGGGGATTACAAAGTAAAAAAAATAAAACCAGTATTTGTGGAGCACCTTATACCTGTGAGACAGTCTTTATAATCTTCAGAGAGGTTAAAGAACTTTCCCAGTCATAACTGGTTTGAACCAATGACCTCTGACTCCAAGGCCTATCATAATTCCACTATGTTTGGTTCCATGTCTTCCTAAAGAAGACAGTTCTTTCGAAGAGATCTCTTAAACTGTTGCCCTCAGGAACCACTGTTCCAAGGGTTATTAACTTGTCACAAAGGCCATATTTTGTGATGAGCTGTTTGGAGATCTATGTGTTAACAATCACCTTCTCACATAGGACTTCTTGGAGCCTTCATATATTGATGTGCATTGTGAATCTTCTAGAGGGAGATCAGAATTTACGTGCTTCTAAAATTTATGTCCTCAAACAGTACATCTGTTAATATCTCCTTGAATCAGTGTTCCACAGAACAGTATGTGCAAAATACTTTGAAATATCTAGGAAGTACATTCTAAGAGAACAGCTTCATATACTTGGATAATAATTATAAATGATATTAGAATAATCAGTCATGAGGTGATAAATATAAAATGAAGAATCTAGGCCCTGCCTCGTGCAGCGGCTACTGGCCACTGGTTGGCAGGATCAGGTCACGAGGTGGCTGACTGTGGAACCCCAGGAGGCCCCAGGGCTAGTACTGGCTCACTGGTGGGCAGAGTCAGGGTCCAGAAAACTCCAGGGGCTATTGCCTACCCACTGGTGGGTGAAGCCAGACCCTGGATTTAGTGCTGGCCAACTGATGGGCAGAGCTGGGTCCTGGAGTCTGATTACAGAATCCAGGGGTCCCAGAACTGGTGTTGGATCACTGGTGACCGGGGGACGGCTCCTGACACAGTTGGGTATAGGATTGGGCATTTCCAAAGCTTGTATTGGCCTGCTAATTGGCAGGGCCAGGGCCCAACTGGTTCGGGGCTGGGCCTGACCTTTTGGTGGGCAAGCTGGGTCTGCAGGCTGCAGGACTGTGGTTTTCTTGCCTCTGTTGTCTGCTTCCTGGAGGGCAGGGCCAGGGTCCAGGGGATTCTGGGGACTGGTGCCTGCCTGCTGTATCTAGAAGTGGCTGTAGGCTCAGGGGGTCTTCAGGCAGCCAGCTAATGGATGGGGCTATGTCCCTGCCCAGTTAGTTGCTAGGCCTAAGGTGTCCCAGCACTGGCGCCTACAGGCTGTTGAGCCAGGGCAGGGCCAGGTCCTGGGGCTAATAAGCTACAAGGAGGATTCTACAATGGTGCTTGCCAGCATTAATGTCCACATGGTAGAAGGAGCTTTTAAGAATGGCTGCCACCAGTATCTATGTCTCCAGGGTGAGCTGCAGTTGCCTCCTGCCTCTATGGGAGGCTCTCCAAGACCAGCAATTAGGTCTGACCCAGGCCCCTATCAAATTACTCCTCCTGCCCTGGGTCCTGGAGTGTGTGAGATTTTGTGTGCATCCTTTAGGAGTGGAGTCTCTCTTTCCCACAGCCCTCAGGGACTTCTGAAAGTAAGTCCCTGTGGCCTTCAAAGCCTAGCGATCTGGAGGCTTGTTTTCCTGGTGCAGACTTCCAGTCTGGGGAGCTCATCATGGGGCTCAGAACTCTCACTTCTTTGGAACAACCTCTGCGATGTAATTATTCTCCAGTTTGTGGGTTGCCCACCTGGGGGTATGGGACTTGATTATATCACGAGTCCGCTGCTTCCACCCATTTCATTGCGGTTCCTTCTTTATGTCTTTAGTTATAGAAGATCTTTTCTGGTAGATTCTGTTCTTTTTTATCATTGGCAGTTCTGCCAATAGTTGTGATTTTGGTGTGCCTATGAGCTCAGGGTCTTTCTACTCTGCCATCTTGTGCTCTTCTGTTTCCCATGCACCATTCTTAAGAAAGTATCAGAAGACACTCTACCAAATTGAAATAATAAGCTGAGAAAGAGGAAATCAGGAATGCTAAGTGAACTAAGTCAGACAGAGAAAGATAAATACTGTATGATCTCACATATACGTAGAATCTAAAAAATAAAACTAGTGAATATAACAAAAAAGAAATAGTCACAGATATAGAGAACAAATTATTGGTTAATAGTAGGGGGAGCTAAGGAGGGAAGGACAAATAGGAGTAGGGGATTAAGAGATACAAACTATTATGTATAAAATTTAAAAACTACAAGGATGAAAAAAAACCTACAAGGATGTATTCTATAACACAGGAAATATAGCCAATATTTTGTAGTAACTATTAATGGAATATAACCTTTAAAAATTATGAATCACTATGTTGCAGACCTATAACCTAGATAATATTGTACATCAACTAAACTTCAATAAAAATAAATAAATATTTAAAAATCAGACACAAATTTTAAAAAATATTATTTATCTATGCAATATAAAGCTTATTAATTGATTTTGAGCTGATCTATTTGATATTTGGATATGACATCTTTAGATTATTTTCTTCACAGAATTTGAATTGGCAAAATGTTCTCATGGCAACAAAACCCATCACAATCCCAGAGAGTGCATATTTAAGGACTAAAGAATGCTTTGTGTGAATACTGCTTTACTAACTGACAACTTAATTTATTGTTATTATTAAAAGAGAATTTATTATTAAGAGAATTTTCAGTGCCTACGATGGGCCACACATGATAGTAAATACAGAGAAGAACAGTGTGGCCTTCAAGGGCCTCACTGCCTAAAAGGAGAAATGGGCTTTTTAACAAAAAGTGTTAACAAGCATTTTTTTTGAGAAAGTGTCCGTCTTTACACCCAAACTAGCCCCTATCCCCTGCCTGTATTACACAGCCAATTAAATGACAACAGTATTAGTCTAGTCTACTAAGGATTAAATAGAATTCAAAATTTGTTTTTTGAGTTTGAGGGCAGAAGTTTTCCCCATTTCCAGTGTTCTTGGTCATTAACTTTTTTTTTTAACATCTTTATTGAAGTATAATTGCTTTACAATGGTGTGTTAGTTTCTGCTGTATAATAAAGTGAATCAGCTATACATATACATATATCACCATATCTCCTCCCTCTTGTGTCTCCCTCTCACCCTCCATATCCCACCCCTCCAGGTGGTCACAAAGCACTAAGCTGATCTCCCTGTGCTATGCAGCTGCTTCCCACTAGCTATCTATTTTACATTTGGTAGTGTATATATGCACATGCCACCCTCTTACTTCGTCCCAGCTTGCCCTTTCCCATCCCCATGTCCTCAAGTCTTCTCTGCGTCTACATCGTTATTCCTGTCCTGTGCCTAGGTTCTTTAGAACCTTTTTTTTTTTAAATTCCATATATATGTGTTAGCATACGGTATTTGTTTTTCTCTTTCTGACTTACTTCATTCTGTATGACAGTCTCTAGGTCCATCCACCTCACTACAAATAACTCAATTTGTTTCTTTTTATGGCTGAATAATATTCCATTATATATATGGGCCACAACTTCTTTATCTGTTTATCTGTTAATGGACACTTAGGTTGCTTCCATGTCCTGGCTATTGTAAATAGTGCTGCAGTGAACATTGTGGTACATGACACTTTTGAGTTATGGTTTTCCCACTACTATATGCCCAGTAGTGGAATTGCTGGGTCATATGGTAGTTCTATTTGTAGTTTTTAAGGAACCTCCATACTGTTCTCCATAGTGGTTGTATCAATTTACATTCCCACCAGCAGTGCAAGAGGGTTCCCTTTTCTCCACACCCTCTCCAGCATTTATTGTTCGTACATTTTTCGTGATGGCCATTCTGACCAGTGTGAGGTGATACCTCACTGAAGTTTTGATTTGCATTTGTCTAATGATTAGTGATGTTGAGCATCCTTTCATGTGTTTGTTGGCAATCTGTATATCTTCTTTGGAGAAATGTCTATTTAGGTCTTCTGCCTATTTTTGGACTGGGTTGTTTGTTTATTGATATTGAGCTGCCTGAGCAGTTTGTATATTTTGGAGATTAATCCTTTGTCAGTAGCTTCATTTGCAAATATTTTCTCCCTATCGGAGGGTTGTCTTTTTGTCTTGTTTATGGTTTCCTTTGCTGTGCAAAAGCTTTTAAGTTTCATTAGGTCCCATTTGTTTATTTTGGTTTTTGTTTTCATTTCTCTACGAGGTGGGTCAAAAACGATCTTGCTGTGATTTATGTCAGAAGTGTTCTGCCTATGTTTTCCTCTAAGAGTTTGATAGTGTCTGGCCTTACATTTAGGTCTTTAATCCATTTTGAGTTTATTTTTGTGTATGGTGTTAGGGAGTGTTCTAATTTCATTTTCTACATGTTGCTGTCCAGTTTTCCCAGCACCACTTATTGAAGAGGCTGTCTTTTCTCCATTGTATATTCTTGCTTTATAAAAGATAAGGTGACCATATGTCCATGGGTTTATCTTTGGGCTCTCGTTCCTGTTCCATTGATCTATATTTCTGTTTTTGTGCCAGTACCATACTGTCTTGATTACTATAGATTTGTAGTATAGTCTGAAGCCAGGGAGCCTGATTCCTCCAGCTCCGTTTTTCTTTCTCAAGATTGCTTTGACTATTCGGGATCTTTTGTGATTCCATACAAATTTTGAAATTTTTTGTTCTAGTTCTGTGAAAAATGCCATTGGTAGTTTGATAGGGACTGCCTTGAATCTGTACATTGCTTTGGGTAGTAGACTCATTTTCACAATGTTGATTCTTCCAATCCAAGAACATGGTATATCTCGCCATCTATTTGTATCATCTTTAATTTCTTTCATCATTCTCTTATAATTGTCTACATACAGGTTTTTTTTCTCCTTAGGTAGGTTTATTCCTAGATATTTTATTCTTTTTGTTGCAGTGGTAAATGGGAATGTTTCTTAATTTCTCTCAGATTTTTCATCTTTAGTGTATAGGAGTGCAAGAGATTTCTGTGCATTAATTTTGTATCCTGCTACTCTATCAGATTCATTGATTAGCTCTCCTAGTTTTCTGGGAGCATCTTTAGGATTCTCTATGTATAGTATCATGTCATCTGCAAACAGTGACAGTTTTACTTCTTCTTTTCTGATTTGGATTCCTTTTATTTCTTTTTCTTCTCTGATTGCTGTGGCTAAAACTTCCAAAACTATGTTGAATAATAGTGGTGAGAGTGGGCAAACTAGTCTTGCTCCTGATCTTAGAGGAAATGGTTTCAATTTTTCACCATTGAGAACGATGTTGGCTGTGGGTTTGTCATATATGGCCTGTATTATGTTGAGGAAAGTTCCCTCTATGCCTACTTTCTGCAGGGTTTTTATCAAAAATGGGTGTTGAATTTTGTCAAAAGCTTTTTCTGCATCTATTGAGATGGTCACATGGTTTTTCTCCTTCAATTTTTAAGATAGTTTATCACATTGATTGATTTGCATATATTGAAGAATCCTTGCATTCCTGGGATAAATCCCACTTGATCATGGTATATGATCCTTTTAATGTGTTGTTAGATTCTGTTTGCTAGAATTTTCTTGAGAATTTTTGCATCTATGTTCATCAGTGATATTGGCCTGTAGTTTTCTTTCTTTGTGACATCTTTGTCTGGTTTTGGTGTCAGGGTGATGGTGGCCTCGTAGAATGAGTTTGGGAGTGTTCCTCCCTCTGCTGTATTTTGGAAGAGTCTGAGAAGGATAGGTGTTAGCTCTTCGCTAAATGTTTGATAGAATTCGCCTGTGAAGCCATCTGGTCCTCGGCTTCTGTTTGTTGGAAGATTTTTAATCACAGTTTCAATTTCAGTGCTTGTGATTGGTCTCTTTATATTTTCTGTTTCTTCTTAGTTCTGTGTCAGAAGGTTGTGCTTTTCTAAGAATTTGTCCATTTCTTCCAGGTTGTCCATTTTTATTGGCATATTGTTGCTTGTAGTAATCTCTCATGATCCTTTATGTTTCTGCAGTGTCAGTTGTTACTTCTCCTTTTTCATTTCTGATTCTATTTTTTTTTAAACATCTTTATTGGAGTATAATTGCTTTACAATGGTGTGTTAGTTTCTGCTTTATAACAAAGTGAATCAGTTATACATATACTTATGTTCCCATATCTCTTCCCTCTTGCATCTCTTCGCCCCACCCTCCGTATCCCACCCCTCTAGGTGGTCAAAAACCACCGAGCTGATCTCCCTGTGCTATGCAGCTGCTTCCCACTAGCTATCTATTTTATGTTTGGTAGTGTATATATGTCCACAGCACTCTCTCACTTTTTCCCACCTTCCCCTTCCCCTTCCCCATATCCTCAAGGCCATTCTCTAGTAGGTCTGTGTCTTTATTCCTGCCTTACCGCTAGTTTCTTCATGACCTTTTTTTCTTTTTTCTTAGTTTCCATATATATGTGTTAGCATATGGTATATGTTTTTCTCTTTCTGACTTACTTCACTCTGTATGACAGACTCTAGGTCCATCCACCTCACTAAAAATAACTGAATTTCGTTTCTTTTTATGGCTGAGTAATATTCCATTGTATATATGTGCCACATCTTCTTTATCCATTCATCTGTTGATGAACACTTAGGTTGCTTCCATGTCCTGGCTATTGTAAATAGAGCTGCAATGAACATTTTGGTACATGACTCTTTTTGAATTATGATTTTCTCAGTGTATATGCCCAGTAGTGGGATTGCTGGGTCGTATGGTAATTCTATTTTTAGTTTTTAAGGAACCTCCGTACTGTTCTCCATAGTGGC
Source organism: Lagenorhynchus albirostris (assembly GCF_949774975.1). Classification (NCBI taxonomy): domain Eukaryota; kingdom Metazoa; phylum Chordata; class Mammalia; order Artiodactyla; family Delphinidae; genus Lagenorhynchus; species Lagenorhynchus albirostris. The sequence goes on from NC_083097.1 coordinate 71,178,140, forward strand.
TGTATCAATTTACATTCTCGCCAACAGTGCAAGAGGGTTCCCTTTTCTCCACAACCTCCCCAGCATTTATTGTTTCTAGATTTTTTGATCATGGCCATTCTGACCAGTGTGAGATGATATCTCACTGTAGTTTTGATTTTCATTTCTCTAATGATTAATGATGTTGAGCATTCATTCATGTGTTTGTTGGCAATCTGTATATCTTCCTTGGAGAAATGTCTATTTAGGTCTTCTGCCCATTTTTGGATTGGGTTGTTTTCTTTATTGATATTGAGCTGCATGAGCTGCTTGTAAATTTTGGGGATTAATCCTTTGTCAGTTGCTTCATTTACAAATATTTTCTCCCATTCTGAGGGTTGTCTTTTGGTCTTGTTTATGGTTTCCTTTGCTGTGCAAAAGCTTTGAAGTTTCATTAGGTCCCATTTGTTTATTTTTGTTCTTGTTTCCATTTCTGTAGGAGGTGGGTGTGATTTATGTCATGGAGTGTTCTGCCTATGTTTTCCTCTAAGAGTTTGATAGTGTCTGGCCTTATATTTAGGTCTTTAATCCATTTTGAGTTTATTTTTGTGTATGGTGTTAGGGAGTGTTCTAATTTCATGCTTTTACATGTACCTGTCCAGTTTTCCCTGCACCACTTACTGAAGGGGCTGTCTTTTCTCCACTGTATATTCTTGCCTCCTTTATCAAAGATAAGGTGACCATATATGCGTGGGTTTATCTCTGGGCTTTCTATCCTGTTCCATTGATCAATATTTCTGTTTTTGTGCCAGTACCATATTGTCTTGATTACTGTAGCTTTGTAGTATAGTCTGAAGTCCGGGAGCCTGATTCCTCCAGCTCCATTTTTCATTCTCAGGATTGCTTTGGCTATTCGGGGTCTTTTGTGATTCCATACAAATTTTGAAATTTTTTGTTCTAGTTCTGTGAAAAATGCCATTGGTAGTTTGATAGGGACTGCCTTGAATCTGTACATTGCTTTGGGTAGTAGACTCATTTTCACAATGTTGATTCTTCCAATCCAAGAACATGGTATATCTCGCCATCTATTTGTATCATCTTTAATTTCTTTCATCAGTGTCTTATAGTTTTCTGCAGACAGGTCTTTTCTCTCCTTAGGTAGGTTTATTCCTAGATATTTTATTCTTTTTGTTGCAATGGTAAATGGGAGTGTTTTCTTAATTTCACTTTCAGATTTTTCATCATTAGTGTATAGGAATGCCAGAGGTTTCTGTGCATTAATTTTGTATCCTGCTACTTTACCAAATTCATTGATTAGCTCTCGTAGTTTTCTGGTAGCATCTTTAGGATTCTCTATGTATAGTATCATGTCATGTGCTAACATTGACAGCTTTACTTCCTCTTTTCCCATTTGGATTCCTTTTATTTCTTTTTCTTCTCTGATTGCTGTGGCTAAAACTTCCAAAACTATGTTGAAAAATAGTGGTGAGAGTGGGCAACCTTTTCTTGTTCCTGATCTTAGTGGAAATTGTTTCAGTTTTTCACCATTGAGAATGATGTTCGCTGTGGGTTTTTCATATATGGCCTGTATTATGTTGAGGAAAGTTCCCTCTATGCCTACTTTCTGCAGGGTTTTTATCATAAATGGGTGTTGAATTTTGTCAAAAGCTTTTCTGCATCTATTGAGATGATCACATGGTTTTTCTCCTCCTTTTAAGATAGTTTATCACATTGATTGATTTGCGTATATTGAAGAATCCTTGCATTCCTGGCATAAACCCCACTTGATCATGGTGTATAATGTTTTTAATGTGCTGCTGGATGCTGTTTGCTAGTATTTTGTTGAGGATATTTGCATCTATGTTCATCAGTGATACTGACCTGTAGTTTTCTTTCTTTGTGACATCTTTGGTTTTGGTGTCAGGGTGATGGTGGCCTCGTAGAATGAGTTTGGGAGTGTTCCTCCCTCTGCTATATTTTGAAAGAGTTTGAGAAGGATAGGTGTTAGCTCTTCTCTAAATGTTTGATAGAATTCGCCTGTGAAGCCATCTGGTCCTGGGCTTTTGTTTCTTGGAAGATTTTTAATCACAGTTTCAATTTCAGTGCTTGTGATTTGTTTGTTCATATTCTCTGTTTCTTCCTGATTCAGTCTTGGCAGGTTGTGCATTTCTAAGAATTCATCCATTTCTTCCAGGTTGTCCATTTTATTGGCATAGAGTTGCTTGTAGTAATCTCTCATGATCCTTTGTATTTCTGCAGTGTCAGTTGTTACTTCTCCTTTTTCATTTCTAATTCTATTGATTTGAGTCTTCTCCCTTGTTTTCTTGATGAGTCTGGCTAATGGTTTATCAATTTTGTTTATCTTCTCAAAGAACAAGATTTTAGTTTCATTGATCTCTGCTATCGTTTCCTTCATTTCTTTTTCATTTATTTCTGATCTGATCTTTATGATTTGTTTCCTTCTGCTAACTTTGGGGTTCTTTCTCCAAATGCTTTATGTGTAAGGTTACATTGTTTGAGATGTTTCTTCTTTTTGCGGTGGGATTTTATTGCTATAAACTTCCCTGTTTGAACTGGTTTTGCTGCATCCCATAGGTTTTGGGTCATCGTGTTTTCTTTGTCATTTGTTTCTAGGTATTTTTGATTTCCCCTTTGATTTCTTTAGAGATCTCTTGGTTATTAAGTAGTGTATTGTTTAGCCTCCATGTGTTTGTATTTTTTATAGATTTTTTTCCTGTAATTGATACCTCGTTTCATAGCGTTGTAGTTGGAAAACATACTTGATACGATTTCAATTTTCTTAAATTTACCAAGGCTTGATTTGTGACCCAAGATATGATCTATCCTGCAGAATGTTCCATGAGCACTTGAGAAGAAAGTGTATTCTGTTGTTTTTGGATGGAACGTCCTATAAATATCAGTTAAGTCTATGTTTTTTAATGTATCATTCAAAGCTTGTTTTTCATTTATTTATTTTCATTTTGGATGATCTGTCCATTGGTGAAAGTGGGGTGTTAAAGTCCCCTACTATGTGTTACTGTCGATTTTCCCTTTTATGGCTGTTAGTATTTCTCTTATGTATTGAGGTGCTCCTATATTGAGTGCATAAATATTTACAATTGTTATATCTTCTTGGATTGATCCCTTGATCATTATGAAGTGTCCTTCTGTCTCTTGTAATAGTCTTTGTTTTAAAGTCTATTTTGTCTGATATGAGAATTGATACTCCAGCTTTCTTCTGATTTCCATTTGCATGGAATATCCTTTTGCATCCCCTCACTTTCAGTCTGTATGTGTCCCTAGGTCTGAAGTGGGTATCTTGTAGACAGCATATCTTGTTTTTGTATCCATTCAGCCATTCTATGTCTGTTGGTTGGAGCATTTAATCCATTTACATTTAAGGTAGTTATCGATATGTATGTTCCTATTACCATTTTCTTAATTGTTTTGGGTTTGTTATTGTAGTTCTTTCCCTTACCTTGTGTTTCCTGCCTAGAGAAGTTCCTTTAGCATTTGTTGTAAAACTGGTTTGGTGGTGCTGAATTCTCTTAGCTTTTGCCTGTCTGTAAAGGTTTTAATTTCTCCATTGAATCTGAATGAGATCTTTGCTGGGTCGGGTAATCTTGGTTGTAGGTTTTTCCTTTTCATCACTTTAAATATGTCTTGCCACTCCCTTCTGGCTTGCAGAGTTTCTGCTGAAAGATCAGCTGTTAACCTTATGGGGATTCCCTTGTATGTTATTTGCTGTTTTTCCCTTGCTGCTTGTAACATTTTTTCTTTGTATTTAATTATTGATAATTTGATTTGATTAATTTGATAATTTGATTTGTCTTGGCATTTTTCTCCTTGGATTTACCCTCTATGGGCCTCTCTGCACTTCCCGGACTTGACTGACTATTTCCTTTCCCATATTAAGAAAGTTTTCAACTATAATCTCTTCAAATATTTTCTCAGTCCCTTTCTTTTTCTCTTCTTCTTCTAGGACCCCTATAATTTGAATGTTTGTGGGTTTAATGTTGTCCCAGAGGTCTCTGAGACTGTCCTCAATTCTTTTCATTCTTTTTTCTTTATTCTGTTCTATGGTAGTTATTTCCACTATTTTATCTTCCAGGTCACTTATCCATTCTTCTGCCTCAGTTATTCTGCTATTGATTCCTTCTAGAGAATTTTTAATTGCATTTATTGTGTTGTTCATCACTGTTTTTTGCCCTTTAGTTCTTCTAGGTCCTTTTTAAACGTTTCTTTTATTTTATCCATTCTGTTTGCAAGATTTTGGATAATCTTTACTATCATTATTCTGAATTCTTTTTCAGGTAGACTGCCTATTTCCTCTTCATTTGTTCAGCCTGGTGGGTTTTTACCTTGCTCCTTATCTGGGTTGTACTTCTTTATCTTCTCATTTTGCCTAACTTACTGTGTTTGGGGTCTCTTTTTCACAGGCTGCAGGTTCGTAGTTCCCATTGTTTCTGGTGTCTGTCCCCAGTGAGTAATGTTGGTTCAGTGGGTTGTGTAGGCTTGCGGATTGAGGGGACTGGTGCCTGTGTTCTGGTGGATGAGGCTGTATCTTGTGTTTCTGGTGGGCAGGACCACGTCTGGTGGTGTTTTGGGGTGTTTGTGAACATATTATGATTTTAGGCAGCCTCTCAGCTAATGTGTGGGGCTGTGTTCCTGTCTTGTTAGTTGTTTGGTATAGGGTGTCCAGCACTGTAGCTTCCTGGTTGTTGAGTGGAGCTGAGTCTTAGCATTGAGATGGAGATCTCTGGGAGACCTTTCGCCATTTGATATTACATGGGGTCAGGAGGTCTCTGGTGGACCAATGTCCTGAACTCAGCTCTCCTACCTCAGGGGCTCAAGCCTGACACCCGGGTGGAGCACCAAGACCCTGTCAGCCACATGGCTCAGAAGAAAAGTGAGGAAAAATAAAAGAGAAAGAAGAGAAAAAAATAAAATAATTAAAGTTAAAAAATTTTTAAAATATTATTAAAAATCCTGAGATTGGTTCAAGATGGCGGAGTAGAAGGACATGCTCTCACTCCCTCTTGCAAAAATACCAGAATCACAACTGGTGAACAGCCATCGACAGGAAGACACTGGAACTCACCAAAAGAGATACCCCACATCCAAAGACAAAGGAGAAGCCACAATGAGATGATAGGAGGGGTGCAATAACAATAAAATCAAATCCCATAACTGCTGGATGGGTGACTCAGAAATGGGAGAACACTTATACCACAGAAGTCCACCCACTGGAGTGAACGTTTTGAGCCCCACGTCAGGCTTCCCAATCAGGGGGTCTGGCAATGGGAGGAGGAATTCTTAGGGAATCAGACTTTGAAAGCTAGCGGGATTTGATTGCAGGACTTCGACAGAACTGGCGGAAACAGAGATTCCACTCTTGGAGGGCACACACAAAGTAGTGTGTGCATCGGGACCCAGGGGAAGGAGCAGTGACCCCATAGGAGGCTGAACCAGACCTACCTGCTAGTGTTGGAGGGTCTCCTGCAGAGGCGGGGGGTGTCTGTGTCTCATCGTGAGGATAAGGACACTGGCAGCAGAAGTTCTGGGAGGTACTCCTTGGCGTGAGCCCTCCTAGAGTCCACCATTAGTCCCACCAAAGAACCGGGTAGGCTCCAGTGTTGGGTCTCCTCAGGCCAAACAACCAACAGGGAGGGAACCCAGCCCCACCCATCAGCAGACAAGTGGATTAAAATTTTACTGAGCTCTGCCCCTGAAAGCAACAGCCAGGTCTACCCACCACCAGTCCCTCCCATCATGAAACATACACAAGCCTCTTTGATAGCCTCATCCACCAGAGGGCAAACAGCAGAAGCAAGAAGAACTACAGTCCTGCAGCCTATGGAACAAAAACCACATTCACAGAAAGACAAGATGAAAAGGCAGAGGGCTATGTACCAGATGAAGGAACAAGATAAAACCCCAGAAAAACAACTAAATGAAGTGGAGATAGGCAATCTTCCAGAAAAAGAATTCAGAAAAATGATAGTGAAGATGAACCAGGACCCCAGAAAAAGAATGAAGGCAAAGATCAAGAAGATGCAAGAAATGTTTAACAAAGATCTAGAAGAATTAAAGAACAAACAAACAGAGATGAACAACACAATAACTGAAATGAAAAATACACTAGAAGGAATCAATATCAGAATAACTGAGGCAGAAGAAAGGATAAGTGACCTGGAAGACAGAATGGTGGAATTCACTGCTGCGGAACAGAATAAAGGAAAAAGAATGAAAAGAAATGAAGACAGCCTACAAGACCTCTGGGACAACATTAAACACAATAACATACACATTATAGGGGTTCCAGAAGGAGAAGAGAGAGAAAGGACCTGAGAAAATATTTGAAGAGATTATAATCGAAAACTTCCCTAACAATGTAAAGGAAATAGCCACCCAAGTCTAGGAAGTGCAGAAAACTCCATACAAAATAAACCCAAGGACAAACATGCTGAGACACATAGTAATCAAATTGGCAAAAAGTCAAGACAAAGAAAAATTATTGAAAGCAGCAAGGGAAAAATGACAAATAACATACAAGGGAACTCCCATAAGGTTAACAGCTGATTTCTCAGCAGAAACACTACAAGCTAGAAGGGAGTGGCATGATATATTTAAAGTGATGAAAGGGAAGAACCTACAACCAAGATTACTCTACCCAGCTAGGACCTCATTCAGATTCGATAGAGAAATCAAAACCTTTACAGACAAGCAAAAGCTAAGAGAATTCAGCACCACCAAACCAGCTTTACAGCAAATGCTAAAGGAACTTCTCTAAGTGGGAAACACAAGAGAAGAAAAGGAACTCCAAAAACAATCCCAAAACAATTAAGAAGATGGTCATAGGAACATACATATCGATAATTACCTTAAATGTGAATGGATTAAATGCTCCAACCAAAAGATACAGGCTTGCTGAATGGATACACAAAGATGACCCATATATATGCTGTCTACAAAAGACGCAATTCACACCTACGGACATATATAGACTGAAAGTGAGGGAAAGGAAACAGATATTCCATGCAAAAGGAAATCAAAAGAAAGCTGGAGTAGCAATTCTCATATCAGACAAAATACACCTTAAAATAAAGACTATTACAAGAGACACAGAAGGACACTACATAATGATCAAGTGATCAATCCAAGAAGGAGATATAACAATTTTAGATATATATGCACCCAACATAGGAGCACCTCAATACATAAGGCAACTGCTAACAGCTATATAAGAGGAAATCAACAGTAACACAGTCATAGTGGGGGACTTGAACACCTCACTTACACCAATGGACAGGTCATCCAAACAGAAAATTAATAAGGAAACACAAGCTTTAAATGACACAATACATCAGATACATTTAATTGATACTTATAGGACATTCCATCCAAAAACAGCTTATTACACTTTCTTCTCAAGTGTGCATGAAACATTCTCCAGGATAGATCACATCTTGGGTCATGAATCAAGACTCAGTAAATTTAAGAAAATTGAAATCATATCAAGCATCTTTTCTGACCACAGTGCTATGAGATTAGAAATCATTTACAGGGAAAGAAACGTAAAAAACACAAACACATGGAGGCTAAACAATATGTTACTGTATAACCAAGTGGTCACTGAAGAAATCAAAGAGGAAATCAAAAAATACCTAGAGACAAGTGATAATGAATACATGATGATCCAAAACCTATGGGATGCAGCAAATGCAGTTCTAAGAGGGAAGTTTATAGCAATACAAGCCTATCTCAAGAAACAAGAAAAATCCCCAATAAACAATCTAAGCTTACACCTAAAGGAACTAGAGAAAGAAGAACAAACAAAACCCAAAGTTAGCAGAAGGAAAGAAATCATAAAGATCAGTGCAGAAATAAATGAAATAGAAACAAAGGAAACAACAGCAAAGATCAATAAAACTAAAAGCTGGTTCTTTGAGAAGATAAACAAAATTGATAAACCATTAGCCAGACTCATCAAGAAAAAGAGGGAGAGGACTCAAATCAATAAAATTAGAAATGAAAAAGGAGAAGTTACAACAGACACTGCAGAAATACAAAGCATCCTAAGAGACTACTACAAGCAACTCTATGCCAATAAAATGGACAACCTGGAAGAAATGGACAAATTCTTAGAAAGGTATAATCTTCCAAGACTGAACCAGGAAGAAATAGAAAATATGAACCAAACAATCAGAAGTAATGAAATTGAAATGGTGATTAAAAATCTGGCAACAAACAAAAGTCCAGGACCAGATGGCTTCACAGGTGAACTCTATCAAACATTTAGAGAAGAGCTAACACCCATCCTTCTCAAACTCTTCCAAAAAACTGCAGAGGAAGGAACACTCCCAAATTCATTCTACAAAGCCACCATCACCCTGATACCAAAACCAGACAAAGATAGTACAAAAAAAGAAAATTACGCACCAATATCACTGACGAATATAGATGCAAAAACCTCAACCAAATATTGGCAAACAGAATCCAACAACACATTAAAAGGATCATAGACCATGATCAAGTGGGATTTATCCCAGGGATGCAAGGATTCTTGAATATATGCAAATCAATCAATGTGATACACCATATTAACAAATCGAAGCACAAAAACAATATGATCTTCTCAATAGATGACGAAAAAGCTTTTGACAAAATTCAATACCCATTTATGATAAAAACTCTCCAGAAAGTGGGCATAGAGGGACCCTACCTCAACATAATAAATATCATATACGACAAAGCCACAGCAAACATTATTCTCAATGGTGAAAAATCAATGAATTTGGTAAAGTTGCAGGATACAAAATTAATGCACAGAAATCTCTTGCATTCCTATACACTAATGATGAAAAATCTGACAGAGAAATTAAGGAAACACTCCTGTTTACCATTGCAACAAAAAGAAAAAAATACCTAGGAATAAACCTACCTAGGGAGACAAAAGACCTGTATGCAGAAAACTATAAGACACTGATGAAACAAATTAAGATGACACAAACAGATGGAGAGATACACTATGTTCTTGGATTGGAAGAATCAGCATTGTGAAAATGACTGTACTACCCAAAGCAATCTACAGATTCAATGCAATTCCTATCAAGTTACCAATGGCATTTTTCACAGAACTAGAACCAAAAAATCTTAAAATTTGTATGGAGACACAAAAGACCCCAAATAGCTAAAGCAGTCTTGAGGGAAAAAAACGGATGTGGAGGAATCAGACTCCCTGACTTCACACTATACTACAATGCTACAATAATCAAGACAATATAGTACTGGCACAAAAACAGAAATATAGATCAATGGAACAGGATAGAAAGCCCAGAGATAAACCCATGTACCTATGGCCAACTAATCTATGACAAAGGAGGCAAGGATATACAGTGGAGAAAAGACAGTGTCTTCAATAATAGTGCTGGGAAAACTGGACAGCTACAGGTAAAAGAATGAAATTAGAACACTCCCTAACACCATACACAAAAAGAAACTCAAAACGGATTCGAGACCTAAATGTAAGACTGGACACTATAAAACTCTTGGAGGAAATCATAGGAAGAACACTCTGACATAAATCACAGCAAGATCTTTTTTGATCCACCTCCTAGAGTAGTGGAAATAAAAACAAAAATAAACAAATGGGACTTAATTAAACTTAAAACCTTTTGCAAAGCAAAGTACAAACAAGACGAAAAGACAACCCTCAGAATGGGAGAAAATATTTGCAAATGAATCAATGGACAAAGGATTAATCTCCAAAATATATAAACACCTCATGCAGCTCAATATTAAAAAAACAAACAACCGAGTCCAAAAATAGGCAGAAGACTAAACAGACATTTCTCCAAAGAGGACATACCAATGGCCAAGAAGCACATGAAAAGCTGCTCAACATCACTAATTATTAGAGAAATGCAAATCAAAACTATAATGAGGTATCACCTCACAGCAGTTAGAATGGGCATGATCAGAAAATCTACAAAAAACAAATGCTGAAGAGGGTGTGGAGAAAAGGGAACCTTCTTGTACTGTTGGTGGGAGTGTAAATTGATACAGCCACTATGGAGAACAGTATGCAGGTTCCTTAAAAAGCTAAAAATAGAATAACCATATGACCCAGCCATCCCACCACTGGGCATATACCCAGAGAAAACTATCATTCAAAAGTAAACATGCACCCCAGTGTTCATTGCAGCACTATTTACAACAGCCAGGTCATGGAAGCAACCTAAATTCCCATTGACAGACGAATGGATAAAAAAGAAGTGGTACATATATACAATGGCATATTACTCAGCCATGAAAAGGAACGAAATTGGGTCATTTGTAGAGACGTGGATGAATCTAGAGACTGTCATACAGAGTGAAGTAAGTCAGAAGGAGAAAAACAAATATCGAATATTAACACATATATGTGGAACCTAGACAAATGGTACAGATGAACCGGTTTGCAGGGAAGAAATTGAGACACAGATGTAGAGAACAGACGTATGGACACCAAGGGTGGAAAGTGGCATGGGGTGGTGGTGTGATGAATTGGGAGATTGGGATTGACATGTATACACTGATGTGTATAAAATGGATGACTAATAAGAATCTGCTGTATAAAAAGATAAAATTCAAAAAAAATTATTAAAAATAAAAAAGTCATAAAAAAAGAAAGAAGAGAGCAACCAAACCAAAAAACAAATCCACCAATGATAGCAAGCACTAAAAACTATACTAAAGAAATCAAAACAAAACAACAAAAAAACTGGACACACAGATCCGTAGGACAAATAGTAAAAGCAAAGCTATACAAACAATATCACACAAAGAAGCATACACATACACACTCACAAAAAGAGAAAAAGAAAAAATATATATATATACATATAAAAAAAGCAACCAAATCAATAAACAAATCTACCAATGATAATAAACTCTAAATACTAAACTAAGATAAACATAAAACCAGAAACAAATTAGATGCAGAAAGCAAACTCCAAGTCTACAGGTGCTCCCAAAGTCCCCTGCCTCAATTTTGGGATGATTCATTGTCTATTCAGGTATTCCACAGATTCAGGGTACATCAAGTTGATTGTCTAGATTTAATCCACTGCTCCTGAGGCTGCTGGGAGAGATTTCCCTTTCTCTTCTTTGGTTGCACAGCTCCTGGGGTTCAGCTTTGGATTTGGCCCCACCTCTGCCTGTAGGTCACCTGAGGGCGTCTGTTCTTCGCTCAGACAGGATAGGGTTAAAGGAGCCGCTGATTCGGGGGGCTCTGGCTCACTCAGGCCGGGGGGAGGGAGGGGTACGGATGCGGGGCGGGCCTGCGGTGGCAGAGGCCAGCGTGACGTTGCACCAGCCTGAGGCGTGCCATGTGTTCTCCCGGGGAAGTTGTCCCTGGATCACGAGACCCTGGCAGTGACGGGCTGCACAGGCTCCCGGGAGGGGAGATGTGGAGAGTGACCTGTGCTTGCACACAGGCTTCTTGGGGGCTGCAGTAGCAGCCTTAGCGTTTCATGCCCGTCTCTGGTGTCCGCACTGATAGCCGCGGCTCTTGCCCGCATCTCTGGAGCTCATTTAGGCTGTGCTCTGAATCTCCTCTCCTCATGCACCCTGAAACAATGGGCTCTTGCCTCTTAGGCAGGTCCAGACTTTTTCCCAGACTCCCTCCCCGCTAGCTGTGGTGCACTAGCCCCCTTAGGCTGTGTTCACGCCGCCCACCTCAGTCCTCTCCCTGGGATCTGACCTCTGAAGCCTGAGCCTCAGCTCCCAGCCCCCGCCCGCCCCGGCGGGTGAGCAGACAAGCCTCTCGGGCTGGTGAGTGCCAGTTGGCACCAATCCTCTGTGTGGGAATCTCTGCTTTGCCCTCTGCACCCCTGTTGCTGTGCTCTCCTCTGTGGCTCTGAAGCTTCCCCCCCGCCCATCCCCCATCTCCACCAGTGAAGTGGCTTCCTAGTGTGTGGAAACCTTTCCTCCTTCACAGCTCCCTCCCTGAGGTGCAGGTCCCGTCCCTATTCTTTGTCTCTGTTTTTCCTTTTTTATTTTGCCCTACCCAGGTATGTGGGGAGTTTCTTTCTTGCCTTTTGGGAGGTCTGAGGTCTTCTGCCAGCATTCAGTAGGTTTTCTGTAGGAGTTGTTCCACATGTAGATGTATTTTTGATGTATGTGTGGGGAGGAAAGTGATCTCCACGTCTTACTCCTCCGCCATCTTGGAGGTCCCCCCCCCCACCACTCTCTTTGTATATAAACTTTGGTCAGCCAGCTATTGGCTTACAGCCCTTTTCACACCTAGTGCCTAAAGTGTACAAGCCTCTAGGATCTGCATGTTGATGAGATCCAGTCTGTTTTGCTTGAAAGATAGCTCTGGATTTTGTAGCTGGCTAATGTCCCTGGCAATCTTTACTGTTGAACACTGAGTTCCAGTTCTGCTTTTGTACATCCTTCTCTTCCCTCTTCTCCCTCCTGAATAGGATCTTTTGGACCACCTTATTTGGTATTACACCTCTAATTCTTCTACTGTCTATGGGTGGGTAATCTGTACCAACACTCAGCTTACAGACACAAACCTATACACAGTTTTTACTTAGAAGGTACAAATTGGAGGTTAGTATGCTCCTATTTGAGAAATGATGTGAGCCTGAATTGGTAGTTGAACCACAACTTTACTATAAATAAAATATGAACACTAGAAAACAGACTTTCTTTTCTGCTTTGTTCACAACTGTATCTTTGGCACCTGAAAGAGTGCCTGACACCTAAATTGAATGAATGTAAACAAGAGGGCACTCATTATTTAGCTACCTATCCATCTATCCATCTATCAAGCACTAAATACTTGCACTGTAGTAATCATATCCTAGGTTCAGAAAGAATGTATAAAGTGGGAATAAAAGAGGGCCAAGGACTGAAACTTAGAAACATGAATATATAACAGTGGGGTGAAGAAAAAGATCACTGAAAGAGACTGTAAAAAAAAGTAGAAAGAGAGAAGATGAAACTAACAATTTGTCACACTGAGAACTAAAGGTAACAAAATTTTGTGGATGATAAGGTGATTGCCAGTATTTTGGTGTTTGGATCAGATTATGATACTAATTGGTCACTGTCCATTGGATTTTTCCCTTTTTTATTGAAGTATAATTTACAAATAGTGGAAAGCACAGACCATTATAGTTCAATGAGATTTGACAAATACAACTCTGTGACCCACACACTTACCAAAATATGGGACATGTCCATCTTCTCAAAAAGTTCCCTCATGTCCTTTTCCAGTCAATTTCTCCCACAAAGAGGTAAGGACTTCTCAGATTTTTTTCTCCATAGACTTCTTTTGCCATTTTCTGTCTCCTGTCCTATCAATGAATGCTAAGTCCACTTGATACTGTGCCACAAGTCAATGATTTTCTCTCTGTGCTTCAATTTAGTTTTTCTTAACTGATCTTTAAAGTGTCCAGTCTTCTGTTAAGCTTATGCATTTGGGATGTTTATTTGAATTATATTATTTTTCAGTTTTAAGATTTCCATTTGTTTTTATTTTCATAGTTTATATTTCTCTGTTGAGGAATATATTTCCATCTTTTTACATATTACCTTTGTATTTAAATTCATGAATATATTTATAATAACTTTTATAGTCACTGTGTGCTAATACCACCATCTGTGTCACATCTGAGTTTGTTTCTGTTCACTCTAATTTTCCTGGTTATGAGTCTTATTTTAAAAGTCTTCTTTGTATATCCAGTAAATTCTGATTGAATTTTGGGCATTACTTAAAGCCTAAACTATGCTGTCCTTAAAAAATGTTGAGATTTATTCTAGCAGGCTGTTAATTTGCTGGTAGCTCAACTTGATTCTGTTGAGGGTCAGTTTTAGGCTTTGTTAAAATGGTTCTAGAGTAGCCCTGACTTTAGGGCTAGACTTGTCCTACTCTTAAGTTATGGCCTTTCTATGATTTCAACTGAATGAGTTTTTCAGAGATGTTGGAACTCCAGTGTATTCCAGTAGTGAGTATGCTCTGCAATCTCTGTTCAGCTAATAGTCCCCTCAGTAACTATGTTTTCCCAGGCCTTGTGGTGTTTTACTCTGTGTATGCACAGCTTATTATTTGGCCAAATATGGAAGGGGATCTTTATGCAGACGTCTGGGGCTCCTTGTCTGGGCAGCTCCCTGCTTTCTGATATGCTACTCTTCAAATTCTGGCCACCTGAGCAGCCCTGAATCTGCTCTTTCTTTCCTCTGCCATGAGAGACCAGTGCTCTCTGTTTGGACTCTAGTTCCCTGTGCTGCAATTTGAAAAATGCCCCCAAGCAGAATGATGAGGTGAATTTGTGTGTTTACCTTCTCTCAAGGATCAAAACCCCTGTACTGTCTGTTGTACAAAGTCTGAAATCAGTTGATTTTTATTTTTTGCCTATATTCACAATTGTTTATGATGGGAGAATTATTCCAATACCCAATAACAGATCATAGCCAGGGAGAGAAGGTCTGTTCATTGGATCTTGCAGTTGGAATGTTTTTGGAAACCAGATTACTTTCAGGATCAGAGTGGCAAATGTCAGTCCTTCACTTTATAACATGACAACACTTCTGCTTCCTTTAAGCCTCTATAGTCTCTGAGGACCTTATGGAAGTTTGTTGTAGTTAAATCTTATGGAACATAGTACACATTTATTAGCACTGTTTTTACAAAGTTATATAGTTCTTTACCCCCATATTACCACATCTTTGTCTAAGTCACAGCCTTTGTGTAATCAGATGGCACTTTTTGGATTACCTTGAGCAAGGGTGGAAAAGAAGCAAATAAATATGTTGATGGATGGATTCAGTCAATGCTAAAACTGAAATTTAAGTCATTCTCATGACTGCAAAACCATTGATCCATTGTTTTTCACTTGCAGTAAGTTAGAGGGGTTTTATGTGGACAATCTGTATTCACCAGTTGTACTGGAGTCACATACACATAGCTTAAGTTATGCATAACAGTGCACTCTGCCAAATGACTGCACAGCTGGGGAGTTCACTGGGGGTAGCAGCTGGGTGACGATCCTCAAAAGATGGGTGGGTATTGAAGGAGTTCCGTCTTGCTTTTGTGCCCAGAAGGCTCACTATTAGCATCCCGCAAACACAAAGAAGAGATTAGAGTTCATTGTTCATTTTCCCCTCATGGGCAAGCCATGTATGTTTATGCCCTAAAGATTGCACATTTTAAAGAAAAAGCCACTTTCACTGTCAAATTAACCAAATTGACTATCTTCCCAGTTTGAATTCACTGGATAACTGCTAATCCCCACTTTACATTATGCTCTAAAGTTTCAGCCAAAAGATTCTGAAGGCCTGCATTTCCAGGTTTTCTCATCTGTAATACAAACACCAGTTAAAGACATAATATCATTTTATGCTAGTCTCAAAGGGCATCTAGCAAAGCTGGCTAGCATTACTGCAACATTTTAATTACTGGTGCTTACCACAATTTGCAATAATTACAGTTCATTTAGTGAGCTGGTTCTTAATTGCAGACACTGCTAAAGAAACAATTGAATAAAAAATAAAATGCACTTTCATATATATTATATATATATGTAATATGACTGAGAAAGATGTAAGCCTATAAAGAAATAAAGGAAACTATATCTACTAGACCAATTTCTAAAGCAAAGATATTAAAATCAGTTTTCTAAACCTAAGGCCCAAAATTAAATTTAATCATCAGGACAAGTTGTGCTATCATTTATGGAATTTTCTTTCTTTAATACAATTTCTAATTCTATGCTTCTTTGTATTAAAAGAAAGCTCAATGGGTGAATTCTATTACTAATATAAGTCAACTTTCAACTAACTTCTATTCATTATCAGGTGGTAAATCTCAAAGATAGAAATAACTCCTATATGAAAAGGATTTTCATCTTAAAAAAAAAAGCAGTTCTGGAAAACTCAATAAAAACTCTGTTTTTATTCGTTCTTCACTTCATTGAATACCAAATAATCATGAGACCTTACCGTACATAAATGTAGGTGATCCGGGAATCAGAATGTTTGGTGGGTGAGAAAGCAAAGGAAATGCTAAGAAAAGTTAAACCAAAGTGAAAAGAATAGTTAGTGAGAGCGTTTACTCTCTTGATAAGAAAGTACATTAGGTTCTAATTTTTCAATAGTCATACTTTTCTGGATATCCTGGAGCAACTGCCTCAAATTCTCTCTGCTTCAGTGTTCCTGAAGACAAAAGACGATAGTGGATTCAATTCTTGTCCAGGGAAATACCTTCATTTTGATGACCCCATGGTTTAATATATTTGAGAGCACTTTGAATAGATGAGAGGCCCCAGGATTCCTTTCTGGTAGGTGACTAGATTGCTGCTCACTATGGCCAGTTTCATCAGTTATCCTTGGCAGTTTGGTCCCAAAGGTGGGAAGCCAAGGAAGGACTTTGGGAATAGAGGTAACATGGAGAATAATTCCATCAGGCAACTCAGTAAGCATAAGGATTAGCTTCTAGGTTGTGGAATTCTGTTATAAATGGAAAAAGGAAACAGTCAAGAAACCAAAGGAATTAGAAGCCAGTTTTCCCTCTGCTCTTAGGAAGCTTCTTCTGAAATTAAAAGAAAAACTTAAGCCCTGGGCTAATTTCATGAGTGTTTTCCAATGGCAAAATATTCTCAACTCCTATCTAGTTAACATTGAAAGTTATCTTAAATCAATACTCATAGTTGTTTTTTTAATTCTAGACACTAAATGAGAGAAACTGTGGTTGACTTAACAAAGAAAATGGGAAAAAAAAACTTTTATCTATTGGGCACATATACACATTTATTTTTTGACCTGGGCTTGAAGGTGGGAGCTCTTTTTCAAAAAATTGGTCCCTTCCCTAACAGGTATTATAATTACATTATAGATCTTTAGCAAGTTACTTGTCTTTAATTTCCAGTATTCTTGAAGAGAACATTTTAAGTCAAAGTAACAAAACAAAACAAATGCAATGCCCTTCCCCACAAAAAGAGTTGTCTTCTGAGTAGGTGGTTTTGATTAGAGTAGGTAGTAATTTGAAAAGTCATGCATTTCTCAAAATAAAAGAATTTAATTCAGATTAAAACAACATTGTGGTCTTTATAAGAAGAAATGGCAGCCTGCCCCTCAGAAAGAAAAGAGTGTTGTGGTTATAGTTCGAATATCTTAGCACTTCATGGAGTAGTAAGAATGAGGCAGACTGGCCTAGTGATAAAGTGTGAGGCCATGAAATCTTAATGATCATTTAACACTGTGTGATCATGCATAAGTTATTTAACTTAAGATTAGTATTTGTTAACATTAAATATTAATAATATTTACCTCATTGTTTTTTGGTGAGGACTAAGTGAATTAACTGAATTAAATAGAATTAAATGAATATCTGTATAAAGCACTTAAAACAGTGTTGTTCATAGTAAATGTGGAATAAGTGTTAGCTATTATCGTTATTGTTACTATTATGTAGAAGACAGAAAACTACACTGTAAATTAGGAGACCTGAGCTGTATTACAGCTTCTTGGCTTACTTCTTGCCCCAACCGTTCAACATCCTTGAGCTTTGGATATACTGATTATGAAACTCAGGGGATGGGTAATATAATTATGTAGGTTCCTTCATGTTCTAAAATATTTGATGATATATGCACATTTGAGTTTTATATAGTATTGGCTTTGAGCAAAAATTGTAATATATGTAGTATGATTCTAGAATCTGCATTTTCTATGTAGTTTTTGTAGTTTCCTGCTCTCAAAAGTGTACTTTGTGCCATCAGGAGAAGATTTGTGTAAGTAGTATCCAAACACGTTTTGAAAGCATTTGGGGTATATCACAGATTCATTTTGCTTACATGAAAGGTTCCCTGATAGTGGCAAGTAAGCAAGAAAGTGCCAATGTTAAATCCCACCTTAAATGTAACAATCAGCTTTCAATATATTATAGTGTGGTAGTAAATGACTCACTAATATCAATAGTTTATAACAATGATTTATTTCTTATTCAGGTTAACATGCCAGCTGCTGCTATTTATGGTCTGCTGAAATTAGTGAGAGTTGGCTGCACCTCTACTTTTCATGTTTCCTCATTCTAGCACCCAGGATGAAGTAACTGCCCTTATACAAAACATTATATTTTCCAGGCAAAGATAAGAGCAAGAGAGCTGGCATACAAGCATATGCAAGGGCTCTTAAAGCTTCTGATCAAGGTGCCTTACTTTGTGTTCACTGACATGCCATTGGCAAAATCAATTCACAAGGCCAAGTTTAAAGGCAATGGGTAGTGATGTAGAACTGGAAGGAGGACTGAATAGCTGAATACAGTCCATCCCATCACAGTTTTCAAAAGACCCTCTTTATTCCTCGGGGTTGTTAAAGAGCCAAAGCCTTCTAAATTTAATCAATTCAAATATTCCTTCTCAACAAAGCCTTCCTTAATTTCCCTGGTCATTGGTTCACTGATCAATTCATTTGTATTCCTAGAGCGTCTTATACATAACTTTCTGACAATACATATCACAGTGTGTTATAATTAGATGAATTGATATGCTGGCAAGTGTTTAACAAACATAAGTCTGAGGGAAAAAAGTCCTAATTTGTAATAGTCGCCAATTTTCATGGTGTAAATACTCTCCCATAGCTGATTTCAAGTGACCAACATGTTAATCATGACACATGGAATTGGAAAAAGATGTATAGCAATACAACATCATATGAGATTTCCAGCATGTAGAAATAATAGATGTAAATAAACTCAGATGCATAGATAATACGTAAAATGTACTAAAACAATAAAGTGTCGAGTTTTGAATATTTATGACCTGTATTTAATGTAACTTATTCAACTATAAATTTATAATTTAATTAAATCAATACAATTAATTTAATAAAAAGTAATTAAAATTAATTAAATTAATGGGACTGTTTAATAACCAGCTTGCAAAATTCCCAGAATTTTAGCAGATGGTTCCCATGAGCAGATACAAGATGGCTCCAACATACCACTGAAATTTTTATGTCAATGTTTATCTTTCTGCTAAATCTTGGGTGCCCTTAAAGATAGGGGGTGTGTCTTACAAACAATTATCTTTTTATTCACAGTGCCTAGTATGGTGCCTGGCATTTGGTAGCCTCAGTTAATGTCAGTTGAATAAGTGAGTGAAAAGATAGTGAATTAACAGGCATTGTAGAGAATAGTATGAATGGATAGAAATAAACTTCACTGGACTGGTATCCTAATTGAGAGAATTATAGAAACCACACATACTTTAATCCATAAGGATGAGAGAAATTTTTCTAAAATACGGAAAAAACCTTAAACATTGCCATATAGATGACTCAGACATGTTCCCCAGAGATGTTTTTGCCACTAGGCATTTATTTTCCCTTTTTGATAAAATACTGAGCTGTACTGGATAACTTATTTAGTCATAATAATAACATTTATTGAGTACCATTGGCCAGGCATTAAGTATTCTTATATTATTTTATCCTCATGGCAACTCCCTGAAGTAAATTATTACATTATTATCCCATATTTTATAGATGAATATTGAACATTTAGAGAAGCTAAGTAACTTGCTCAGGATTCGAAAATCAGAATGAGTTAGAGCCAAAATTTTATTCGGAATCATCTGACTCTGGAGTCATTTTTGCTCCTGAGGAGCAGAGTTGGGGAGGGTTTTTACCCTTCTTATTTTACACTGAATGACATGTGCCACTTTAATGAACTCCTTAGTTTCAGACATATGTTTTATTTCTAAACATGTGGAGACTTTTGTTTTAACGTACTCTGATACACTTCCTCTAGGCAGAGCTTAACTTTAATGATGCCAAGTTAGCAATAACACAAGGTTATTGAATACTACCATGATTCTCCAAATCATCAATTGCTTTCCATTTATTGATTTCCTGGTAATATAAACCCTTTTCATTCAATAAACCAAAATGTAATGCTAATCTTTTTTTATTGAAGGATAGTTGATTTGTAATATTTTATTAATTTCAGATGTATAGCAAAGTGATTCAGTTATATATGTATATATATTTTTTCAGATTATTTTCCATTATAGGTTATTGTAAGATGTTGAATATTTCCCTGTGCTATATAGTAATTCCTTGTTGCTCATCTATTTTATGTATAGTGGTTGTATCTGTTAATCCCATCCACCTAATTTATCCCGCCTCTCCTCCCTTTCCCCTTTGGTAACCACAAGTTTGTTTTCTATGTCTGTGAGTCCATTTCTGTTTTGTATATAGAGTCAGTTTGTATTATCTTTTAGATTCCACATATAAGTGATATCATATAATGTTTGTCTTTCTCTGTCTGACTTCACTTAAGTATAATATTCTCGAGGTCTATCCATGTTGTTGTAAATGGCATTATTCCATTCCTTTTTATGGCTGAGTAATATTCAATTATATATATATATATATATATATATATATATATATACCAATTATCTTTCATTATATGTACCACTTTTCTTAAACCAATCATCTTTTGATGGGCACTTGGGTTATTTCCACGTCTTGGCTGTTGTAAATAGAGCTGCTATGAACATTGGGGTGTGTGTATCTTTTCGAATTAGAGTTTTCATCTCTTCCAGATATATGCCCAGGAGTAGGATTGCTGGATCATATGGTAGCTCTATTTTTAGCTTTTAAAGGAATATCCATAATGTTTGCCATAGTGGCTGCACCAATTTACATTCCTACCAACAGTGTACAAGGGTTCCTGTTTCTTCACACCCTCTCCAGCATTTATTATTTGTAGATATTTTGATGATAGCTATTCTGACCAGTGTGAGGAGATAACTCATTGTAGTTTTGATTTACATTTCTCTAATAATTAGTGCTGTTGAGCATCTTTTCATGTGCCTGTTGGCCATCTGCATGTCTTCTTTGGAGAGATGTTTATTTAGGTCTTCTGACCATTTTTTGATTGGGTTTTTTTTTTTGATATTGACTTGTATGAGCTGTATGTATATTTTGGAAATTAACCCCTTATTGGTTGCATTGTTTACAAATATTTTCTCCCATTCCATAGGCTGTCCTTTTTTTTGTTTGTTTATGGTGTCCTTGGCTGTGCAAAAGCTTATAAGTTTGATTAGATCCCATTTGTTTGTATTTGCTTTTATTTCTTTTGCCTTGGGAGACTGATCTAAGAAGATATTGCTATAATTTATGTCCCAGAATGTTTTGCCTATGTTCTCTTCTAGGGGTTTTATGGTGTCATGTCCTATATTTATGTCTTTAAAACACTTTGAGTTTATTTTTTATATATGGTGTTAGGGAGTGTTCCAATTTCACTGATTTACATGTAGCTCTCCAGCTTTTCTAACACCACTTGAACACAGTTTCTTTTCTCCATTGTATAATATATTCTTGCCTCCTTTGCTGTAGACTAATTGACCATAGATGTGTGGGTTTATTTCCGGACTCTCTATTCTGTTCCATTGAACTATATGTCTGTTTTTGTGCTAATACCACACTGTTTGGATTGCTGTAGCTTTATAGTATTGTCTGGAGTCTGGAAGGGTTATGCCTCCACCTTTGTTCTTTTATTTTAAATTGGAGTATAGTTGTTTTAGATTCTACTGTACAGCAAAGTGAAGTAGTTCCCTGTTCTATACAGCAGGTTCTCATTAGTTATCTATTTTATACATATTAGTGTATATATGTCAATCCCAATCTCCCATTTCATCCCACCCCACCCCCCCTTTCCCCCCTTGGTGTCCATACGTTTGTTCTCTATGTCTGTGTCTCTGTTTCTGCCTTGCAAACCAGTTCATCTGTACCATATTTCTAGATTCCACATATATGTGTTAAAATACGATATTTGTTTTTCTCTTTCTGACTTACTTCATTCTGTATGACAGTCTCTAGGTCCACCCACATCTCTACAAATGACACAATTTTGTTCCTTTTTATGGTTGAGTAATATTCCATTGTATACATGAGCCACATCTTCTTTATCCATTCATTTGTCGTTGGACATATAAGTTGTTTCCATGTCCTGGCTATTGTAAGTAGTGCTGCAATGAACATTGGGGTGCATGTGTCTTTTAAATTATGGTTTTCTCTGGGTATATGCCCAGTAGTGGGATTGCTGGGTCATATGGTAATTCTATTTTTAGTATTTTAAGGAACCTCCATACTGTTCTCCATAGTGGCTGTACCAATTTACATTCCCACCAACAGTGCAAGAGGGTTCCCTTTTCTCCACACCCTCTCCAGCATTTATTGTTTGTAGATTTTTTGATGACGGCCATTCTGACCAGTGTGAAGTGATACCTCATTGTAGTTTCGATCTGCATTTCTCTAATAATTAGTGATGTTCAGCATCTTTTCATGTGCCTCTTGGCCATCCGTATGTCTTCTTTGGAGAAATGTCTATTTAGGTCTTCCGCCGATTTTTTTTTTTTCTGCCTATTTTCTGATTGAGTTGTTTGTTTTTTTGATATTGAGCTTCATGAGCTGTTTGTATGCTTTGGAGATTAATCCTCTGTCCGTTGATTCATTTGCAAATATTTTCTCCCATTTGGAGGGTTGTCTTTTCGTCTTGTTTGTAGTTTCCTTTGCTTTGCAAAAGCTTTTAAGTTTCATTAGGTCCCATTTGTTTATTTTTGTTTTTATTTCCATTACTCTAGGAGGTGGGTCAAAAAAGGTCTTGCTGTGATTTATGCCAGAGAGTGTTCTTCCTATGTTTTCCTCTAAGAGTTTTATAGTGTCTGGTCTTACATTTAGGTCTTTAACCCATTTTGAATTTTTCTGTATGGTGTTAGGGAATGTTCTAATTTCATTCTTTTAGCTGTAGCTGTCCAGTTTCCCCAGCACCACTTATTGAAGAGACTGACTTTTCTCTATTGTATACCCTTGCTGCCTTTGTCATAGATTAGTTGACCATAGGTGCATGGGTTTGTCTCTGGGCTTTCTATCCTGTACCATTGATTTATATTTTGGTTTTTGTGCCAGTACCATACTGTCTTGATTACTGTAGCTTTGTAGTATAGGCTGAAGTCAGGGATCCACCTTTGTTCTTTATCCTCAGGATTGCCTTGGCAATTCTGGGTCTTTTCTGGTTCCATATACATCTTATGATGATTTATTCTTGTTCTGTAAAAATGTCATGTATTTTGATAGAGATCACATTAAGTCTGCAGATTGCTTTGGGTAGTATGGCCATTTTAACAATATTAATTCTTCCAATCCAAGAGCATGGGATGTCTTTCCATTTCTTTCTATCATCATTCAATTTCCTTTACAGTTTTCAGTGTATAGGTCTTTCACCTCCTTGGTTCAGTTTACTCCTAGGTATTTTATTATTTTTGGTGCAATTTTAAACAGAATTGTTTTCTTACTTTCTCTTTCTGATATTTCACTGATAATGTAAAGAAATGCAACATATTTTCTCTATATTAATCTTGTATCCTGCTATCTTGGTGGATTCATTTATTAGTTCTAGTAGGTTTGTGTGAAATCTTTAGGGTTTTCTATATAGAGTGTCATGTCATCTGCAAACAGTGATAGTTTTACCTCTTCCATACCAATTTGGATACCTTTTATTTCTTTTTCTTGTCTCTGATTGCTGTGGCTAGGAAGTCAATAGTATGTTGAATAGAAGTGGTGAGAGTGGGCATCTTGTGTTGTTTCTGAATTTAGCAGGAAGGCTTTCAGCTTTTCACTGTCGAATATTATATTGGCTGTGGGTTTGTCAAAATTGGCTTTTATTATATTGAGATATGTTCCCTCTATAGCCACTTTGGTGAGAGTTTATATTTATCATGAGTGGATGTTGAATTTTATCAAATGCCTTTTCCTGAATCTATTGAGATGATCATGTGGTTTTTTGTCTTTCCTTTTGTTAATGTGATGTATCACACTGATTGATTTACATGTTAAACAATCCTTGTAACCCTGGAATGACTCCAACTTGATCATGGTATATGACCCTTTTTATGTATTTTTGGATTCGGTTTGCTAATATTTTGTTGAGGATGTTTGCATCTATATCTATCAAAGATACTGACATGTAATTTTCTTTTTTTGTAGTGTCTTGGTCTGGCTTTGGTATTGGGCGATTGTGGCTTCATAGAAAGAATCTGGGCGTGTTCCCTCCTCTTCAGTCTTTTGGAATAGTTTGAGAAGGATAGATATAAGTTCTTATTTGTCTGTTTGATAGAATTCCCCAGTGAAGCTATCTGGTGCTGGACTTTTGTTTGTAAGGAGTTTTTGTTTTGTTTTGTTTTAAATTACAGATTGATTCTATTTGACTTCAGTGATCAGTCTATTCAAATTATGTATTTATTTTTGACTCAATTTTGGCAGGCTGTATGTTTCTAGAAACTTGTCCCTTTCTTCTAGATTGTCCAATTTGTTGGCATCTAAATGTTCATAGTATATTCGCTTATGATTTTTTGTATTTCTGTGGTATTGGTTGTTATTTTTCCTCCTTCATTTTTATTTTGTTTATTTGGGTCCTCTCTTTTTTATTCTTGGTGAGCCTGGCTAAAGATTTGTTAATTTTGTTCATCTTTTCAAAAAAACAGCTCTTGGTTTTATTTATCTTTTCTAATTTTTTTTTTGTCTCTATTTCCTCTCTGATCTTTATTATTTCCTTTCTGTTGCTGATTTTAGGTTTTGTTTGTTCTTCTTTTTTTAGTTCTTTTAAGTGATTGGTTAGGTTATCTATTTGAGAATTTTCTTATTTCTTGAGGAAGGCCTGTATGGCTATGAATTTCCCTCTGAGAACTGCTTTTGCTGTATTCCATAGATTTTGTATGATTGTGTTTTCATTGTCATTTATCTTGGGGTATTTTCTGACTTCTTTGACTTCATCATTGACCTATTGATTTTTTAGTACCATGTTATTTAGTCTCCACGTGTTCATTTTTTTTCCCATTTTTCTTTCTGTGGTTCATTTCTAGTTTCATACCATTGTTATCAGAAAAGATGCTTGAAATAATTTTTTCCTCTTAAATTTGTTGAGGCATGTTTTGTGACCTAATACGTGGTCTATCCTATTATAGAAAATGTTCTATGTGTGCTTGAAAAGAATGTGCATTTTTTTTTTTTTTGATATAGTGTCCTGTAGATACCAATTAAGTCTAACTTTTCTATTGTGTTGTTTAGAGTCTCTGCTGCCTTATTGATTTTCTGTCTGGAAGATCATTCCATTGATATCAGTGGGGTGTTAAATCTCCTACTATCATTATATTCCTGTCAATTTCTTCTTTTATGTCTGTATTTGTTTTATGTCTTTAGGTGTTCCTGTATTGGGTGCATATATGTTAACATCTGCAATCTCTTCTTGTATGGATCCCTTTATCATTATATAATGTCCTTCTTTTTCTTTATGGACTTTGTTTTAAAGTCTACTTTGTATGATATGTGTATTGCTACCCCCTCTTTCTTGTCGTTTCCATTTGCATGAAATATCTTTTCCATCTTCTCACTTTCAATCTGTGTGTGCCTTTCACCCTGAATTGAGTCTCTTGTAGGTAGCATATTGTAGGTTCTTGTTTTTTTAATCTAATCTGCCACTCTATGTGTTTTGGTTGGAGCATTTAGTCCATTGACATTTAAAGTAATTTTGATAAGTATGTACTTATTGCCATTTGAAACCTTGTTTTCCAGTTGATTTTGTAGTTCATTTCTTATTCTTTTTTGTATTTCCTTTTGTTTTGATGGTTTTCTTTCGTATTGTTTTTGAGTTGAGTTCCTTTCTTTATGGTTTTTGTGAATCTGTTGTATGTTTTTGATTTGTTGTTACCTTGGTTTTCAAGTATGTTGACCCATTACTATATCTACTTGCTTTAAACTGATAGTCATATAAGTTTAAACACATTCTGAAAGATCTGCATTTTTTACTCCCCTCATTCACATTTTGTGATTTTGATGTCCTTTTTTAAATATCATGTTTATCCTTTTGCTGTTAATTGTAGTTAAAATTGCTTTCACAAAGTTTTTTTTTTAAATTGTTTTTCAATCTGTGTGCTGGCTTATTTAAGTGATTTTCAATCCTTTTATATATCTGCCTTTTCTATTGTGATTTTCCCTTTCGTATACATTTTTGCTGCTTTTCTATTTAGTGAGAACCTTTCAATATTTCTTTCAGTGTAGGTTTAGTATTGCTGTGTTCTTTTAGTTTTCACTTGTCTGCTAAATTATTTGTTTCCTTTTATTCTAAATGATAATCTTGCTGGGTAAAGTATCCTAGGTTGCAGGTTTTTCCCTTTCAGGACTTTGAGTATATTATGCCACTTCCTTCTGACCTACAAGTTCCTGCAAAGTAAGCAGCTGATAGCCTTATGGGGGTTCCCTTGCAACTTTTTCTCTTGCTGCCTTTAGAATCCTCTCCTTAGCTTTCACTTTGTCATTTCACTTATGATGTGTCTTGGTGTCAGTCTGTTTAGGTTTATCTTGTTTGGGACCCTCTGTGTTTCCTGTACCTGGATACCTGTTTCCTTCTTTAGGTTTGGGAAGTTTTCAGCCATAATTTCTTCAAATACATTTTCGATCCCCTTCTCTTTTTTCATCTGGAACACCTATTCAGCATAGATTGGCATGCTTTATATTATCTCATAGATCTCATATGTTGCTTTCATTTTTTTTTTCATTTGTTCTGATTGGGTGATTTCCATTATTCTATCTCCAGATAACTTATTTGTTCTTCTGCATTACTTAGTCCACTATTCTTTGCTTTTAGATTGATTTTTTTTCCTGGCAACTGAGTGGTCTAATTTTGATTGGTTCATCTTACTAATTTCTTGTTCCTTGTTACAGTGATCTGCATTTCTATTGGTAATCTTTCTTAATTCCTTCAGCATTTTTATTACCTCCTTTATGAACTTGGAATTTAAGAGACTGGTGAGGTCTGTTTCATTATTTTACTTTCAGGGGATTTCTCTTGTTCTTTTAATTGGGAGTAGTTCCTCTGCTTTGTCATTTTACTTGATTAACTTCCTCTGTCTCTCTGAATTTAGGAGAAACAATTCTCTATTGCAGTCTTTTTTTTTTTAACTTATTATAGTTGATTTACAATGTTGTGTTAATTTCTGCTGTACAGCAAAGTGATTCAGAGATATATATATATATATATATATATATACACACACACACACACACACATACATATTCTTTTTCATATTCCTTTCCATTATGGTTTATCACAGGATACTGAATATAGTTCCCTGTGCTGTACAGTAGGACTTCGTTGTTTACCCATTCTATATGTAAGAGTTTGCATCTGCTAACCCCAAACTCCCAATCCATCCCTCCCCCTTGGCAACAAGTCTGTTCTCTATGTCTGTGAGTTGAGTCTATTTCTGTTTTGTATATGGATTCATTTGTATTATTTTTTGGATTCCACATATAAGTGATATCATATGGTATTTGTATTTCTCTTTCTGACTTCACTTAATCTCCAGGTCTATCCATCTACTGTGGTCTTGGAGGGTTTTTTTTATGTGGGAGCATCCCTGTATAGATTCTGTGAGCCCAGTATTTTTGGTGCGAGGGCTGTTTTCGGTATGGTTGCTAGTCATGTCTTTCCTCAGAGTGTGGTGGCCATTATCCCCTTATAGGGAGTATGATTGGTGTTGGTGATATTCAAGGCCTGGACTGTTGGGCAGGGCCTCCTCTTTGGTCTGTGGCTCTTTGGTCTGTGGCTGTCACAACCCTATCGGGGACAAGGTCTGCTCCCCAGTTGTTGGAGTAGAAGCCCTGATGGTTGGGGCCAATAAGGCTACCTTGCCCTTGAGTGCATGCCCTGTCTCAAAGGAGGTAACTGCTGAAGCAAGTTAAGCCCATGTGGTCAAAGTGAACCTATGCACCACCCATGCAGGAGTCCACTGTTCCGCACAGAAACAGCCCAAGGTCATTTCCCTTTCTCTGGTGCGCTTGTCCCGGACCTAGTGCTAGGATGTGGTGTGGAGTGGGCTAGTGCTGAGGGCAGGGCTGCTGTGGGTGGAGGAATCGAGGTGGTTGTGCTGTAGCCTGGGACTTGGGCTGCCACTGTCAGAGGCCTTTCCCAGATCTTGTCCACCACAGATCCAGCTCCAACCTGTGGTTTGGGGTGGGTGGAGCTGGAATGCTTCACCAGGGAAATGAAACACTGTGTACTCCTTCCCAGGGGCTGTCTGCCCGAATTGTGTATTTCTGTGGTGCCACCTGGATTGTGCACTGATAAAGTCCACTGTGGCCTGACCCACCCCTGCTGTGTGCATACTAACAATGAGCTCTGAGTTTTGGCCAGGACCACACCCCAGGCCCTCAGGACTGTTTCTGCACAGCTAAACTGAGTCCTCTCCCAGGGTCCATCCTCTGAGATTTAGTGCCTAGCTGCTGCAGCCCTTCTTGGTGAGCATTTTGGACTGGAAAGTGCAGGGAGGTGGCAGCCATCAGCACCAGTCTCACTCCGCCGTGATTGCTAGTAAACCAGCAGGAACACACTCTTGTGAGCAGAGTCCAGGCCCCTCCAGCCCCTCTGCTGTCCCAGTGGACCTCCCAGCATGAAAGGGGGGCTTCCAGGGTAAGAGCCTGTCTGTGTGGCCCTTCCCTCCTTCACAGATCACTCCCAGGGGCACCAGTGCCATCCTACCTTGTAACATTCGTTGTATAAGAGATCTGCTTCCAGTTTCCATCTGGTTTTCTGAGAGAATTGTCCACATGTAGTTGTATTTTTGATGTGTTTGTTAGGGGAGGTGAGTTCCAGGTCCTCCTACTACTCCACCATCTTGATCCTCCCTCCTAGTCCTAATCTTTAAACACACTGATAAGAAGGAAATTCTTTGTTGCTTTCAATAAGAAGTCTTCTTAAGGCTTTTTTTTTCACGTACAGTCTGATTTTGCAGGCTTGGTTAATAAATCTTGCTCACCTGTTGAATTTGCTAATGTTTTTCACAAAAATAGTAAATCAACCAATTAATAACACAATAGTTCAGGAAACTATATTTAGTGATATGGCAAAATATGACTAAGCTATCCAGTCCTCGTGAAGAAGGCAGGTGAAGTGAATAACTGAATACCAAAATAGAATAAAAAATCAGAGAGGTAAAATATGGATACCTTTCAACAATTTGATGAATAAATAGGCCTAACACAGAGTTTTGAAGAAACAGCTTATCAATCTGTCAAAATAATAATTTTTCTAAATACTGTAAACACGAATACCTGCTGAGTTAAGAACACTAGGCTAAAATTAGATAAAATAACGAATATGTTTGGATGTTCCCAAGTAAAACAATTGTCGTACTGACAATGGGGAATCTACCTTGACTTCTACATTGCCTCATGACTGGTTTGCCTCTGCCACCACATGAAATAAGCTTTATACCTTGTAGTGCCTAGTAGATTGCTTTGCTTGACGTATCTGTTCTATAAATATTTCTTGTATCAAATGACTGAGTTGGAACTGGTTATAATTTATATTTTTATAAATGTCTTATATTAAAAGATCTTACATTAAAATGAAGACCAAACTACCACAGCTTAAAAAGAATTCCAATATGGCACAACTTTTAAAAAAATATATGGTTGCTAGTATTTTATTATTTATAACATGGTTATAAAGTTTATTTTTAAACTTAACCATGGTTTTGATTCTGGATAAGACACAGTAAGCACAGTTTTTATACTCTATCACTGAATGCAGCTAGAAATTTTGGGCAGAATGCATCAAGCAGCTGTCTGAGGACTATAAAGAGTAAGTAGAAGAGCAACTGAAGAAAAACAGAATATGATGTACAACCAAACTAGCAGTGAGCTTACCATTTTTTCCCTCCAATGACCCTGAAATTTGGAAGTGGGCATAAGCATGAACAGAGAAGGCTCTAAAAAAACCTCTTGAGTTCAGGCTTGAGGGGTAGGAAAGGTGTATCCTATTAGCAGTAGTATCACAGTGGGGAGCCTACAGCTCTATACCTCTGAGGGAGGATAACCTTCCTCTCCTGTCATGAAAT
This sequence comes from Lagenorhynchus albirostris, assembly GCF_949774975.1. Taxonomy (NCBI): domain Eukaryota; kingdom Metazoa; phylum Chordata; class Mammalia; order Artiodactyla; family Delphinidae; genus Lagenorhynchus; species Lagenorhynchus albirostris. The sequence continues at coordinate 71,208,055 of NC_083097.1, forward strand.
ATGTGGTCCCATGGGGGTTGGACAAATCTGTTTCTTTTCCATATCTTTGTTCTCCTGCTTCCTGGCCCTGGATGAGAATTCAGTAATGTAAAGTGTATATCAGAAAAAAATAGCTAAATCCCCAGCTTTTTGGATGGAAAGTACTGGGGATATCAATGGAGAGGAAGAAATTTGGAGGGATGACCCATCAAGTTGTTTATAAACTCTTGGGCTCACTCCTGAGCCTTGTATACGTGGACCTGACCCCAAACATTAAAACAAAACCTCTGAGAACTGAAATAAGACATAGACTACCACCAATCTCAGACTGGCCACTGGGTGTAGCAAACACAGGGCAGATATAAATAGCATTTCAAAGGCTTTGAAAATGGAACTGACACTAAAACCACAACCCTCAAAAGGCTACTCAGAACTTGTGGCCTGAATCCAGCTGAGTTGATTGTCTGCTAAACAAAATATCAACATTCTCCTAAGGATTTAACCAAGACCCAGATTATCATAATATTTAAAATGTTCAGAACACAATGCAAAATTTCTCAGCATAGGAAGAACCAGGAAAATCTCATATGTAATGGAGAAGAAAATCAGCAGACACCAACAAACAAACACCCAATTGGCATAGAAATCACAATTATCTGACAAGGACTTTAAAGCACCTATCATGAAAATGATGCAAGAAGTAAGAGCAAACACTCTTGAAATGAATATAAAGATAGAAATGAACAGCAAAGCAATAGAAAAATCAAAATAAAAACCAAATAGAAATTTTAGAACTAAAAATTATAATATTGAGAATAACGAAACTCACTGGATGGATTCAATAGCAGAATAGGGATGACAAAAGAAAGGATCACTAAATATGAAGATGGGTCATTAGACATTATCCATTCCCAATATAAAGAGAAGATAGTTTGCAAAATAAATGGACATAACCCCAGAGACTTGTGGAACAAACACCAAAGTTTTACAATTCATGTCATTGGAATCCCAGAAGGAGAAGAAAAAGTGTGATGAGGAAAAACATTTGAAAATATAATGGCTGAAACTTCTCAAATTTAGTTAAAGATAGAAACCTGGGCTTTAGTAAACTCAATAAACCCCAAACAGGATAAATGTAGAGAAATTCAGGTCTGGAGACATCATAATCAAACCACTGAAAACTAAAGACAAAGATAAATTACTAGAAATCAGCTAGAGAAAAAATGATGTTCTATAAATAGATAAACTATAACAGAACAATGATTTGAATGATTGTTGATATCTCATCTAAAAGAATGGTGGCCAGAACAAAGTGCAACAAACTTTTTAAAGTGCTAAAAAGTCAATCTAGGGTTCTTATCCAGTAAAAATACCCTTTAATCATAAACATGAAATAAACATACTCTAAGGTGGAGAAAACTAAGAGAATTCATTGTCTGATGACCTGATCTATAATAATTGTGAAACAGTTCTTCACAAAGAAGGAAAATTTTTTATTAAAAGTACACATAAAACATTTGGAATTAAGGAAAAGAAATAGAACTGTTAAATATCTGGGTAAATATAATAGAATTTTTTTTCAGTTATTTTTCACTGTAGAAAAAGTTATGTTTTCTAAAGGGGTTTTCAATGTATGTAGATATAACATATAAGCCAACATAAAGAGGGGAGGGTAAAGGAATATTTAAATTGGTAAGTTTTCTACATTGCACTTGAAGTGGTTAAAAAATTAATTGTAGTTAGACTGTCAAAAAGTAAGTATATATAGTATAATCCTAGAGCAATCACTAAAAACTTGTAAAATATTTATAGTCCAAAAATATTAAGTTCACTAAAACGGAATACGAGAGAGAGAGAGGGAGAAGGTCGACCTAAATCCATACAAATACTTAATTGCACCATGAAGTGCTCAGATATTTGATCAAAAATGTTATTCCAGATGTATATAGGAGGGTGTCTCTGCTTGAGATTAACATTTGAATGAGCAGACTGAATAAAGCAGATTTCTCTTTCTAATATGGTGTGCCTCTTCCATGCTGTTGAAGGCCTGAATAGAACCTACATGAAAAAGATTGACTCTCCACGAGGAGAAGGAACTCCTTCTACCTGACTGCCTTAGAGCTGGAACATTGGTTTTTCCCTTGCCTTCAGACCTGAAATGAAAGATCAACTTTTCCTGAGTTCTGAGCCTGCTGCCCTTGGGACTAGAACTATACCACTGGCTTTCATGGTTCTCGGGCCTTCAGACTCATCCTTGAACTGCATCATCAGTGTATTAGTCAGCACGGGCTGCCATAACAAAAAACCATAGACTGGGTGGCTTAAACAATATACATCTCACAGTTCTGGAAGCTAGGGAGTCCAAACAAGATCAAGGTGCTGACCAATTTGATTCCCTCCTGAGAGCTTTCTTCCTGGCTTGTAGATGACTGCCTTCTTATTGAGTCCTCACCTGGTAGAGAGAGGGAAGGAGCAAGTTCTGGTGTCTCTTCTTATAAAAGCATTAATCCTCTCACAAGGGCCCCACCCTCATAACCTCATCTAAACCTGATTAACTCCCAAAGGCCCATCTTCACATATCATCACATTGGGGATTAAGGCTTTAACATATAAACTAGGGGCAATTCAGTTCATAGCAAATGGCTTACCTGGTTCTCAGACCTTTGTACTCAGACTGGAACTACACCATCAGCTCTCTTGGGTCTTCAACTTTCAGATCTTGGGATTTTTCATCCTTCATAATCACATGAGCCAATTCCTTATAATAAATCTCTTTCTATAGATATATTCATCCTATTTCCCTGGAGAACCCTGACTAATACATAAACTATGTTTTCTACAAGAAATTTACTTCAAATGTAATGATACAGTTAGGCTGAAAGTAAAAGAATGGAAAAGCCATACCATGCAAATGTCAAAGGGAAACTAGAGTAGATTTATTAATATCAGACATATTAAAATTCATACCAAATAAAATTACTAAGGAGCACTACTAAGTGAAAAAAGGGTCAGTTCACCAAAATAATGTCATGATTTTAAATGTATAAGCACAAACAACAGAACTTTAAAATACATGACGTAAAAATGATAAAACTGAAAGGAAAACTAAGTTCATACTTATAATTGGATCCTTCAGCATTCCTCTCTGTAACTGATAGAACTATTAGACAAAATATCAGCAAGGATTTAGAAGAACTATACAGCACTATCAATCGCTTGGGTCTAATAGACATTATACAACACTCCATTCAACAACAGGAAAATACACATTCTTACCAAGTGCGGATGGAGCTTTCACCAAGATAAACCATTTGTTATGTCACAAAATAAACCTTAGAAAACTTAAAAGGAATTAAATCATACAAAATATGCTCTCTGACCATAATGAAATTAAATAAGGAATAAATGGAAGAAAGAAAAAAGAAATATCCTCAAACACCTGGATATTAAATAACAATTCTAAATAATCCATGGGTCAAAGATGAGGTCTTAAGAAAGTATTTCTACCCAAATAAAAATTAAAATACCACATATTGAAACTAGTACTGTTTGGCTAAATAGAGGCATATTTATAACATTAAGTGCTTATATTAGAATAAAAGAAATGCCTCAAATTATTAATTTAAGTTTCCACCTAAAGAAATTAGAAAAAAAAGAACAAAGTTAACCTAAAGCAAGAAGAAGGAAGGGTTAATAATAAAAATAATAAATATAAAAGCATATATTAATAAAATTGAAAACATAAAAATAATTGAGAAAATTAATGACACTATTATAAATAGTTCTTTAAAAGGTTCAGTAAAATTGACAAGCCTCGAATAAGACTGAGGAAGAAAAATCAATACGACAATGTTATAATTAGAAATAAAAATGGACTATCACTATAAACCCTATATTACTCTTTTATTATCATCATTATTCTATTATTCTACTTTTTAAAAATAAGTAAATACTACAAACTGCTCTATGTACTTAAACTGGCTAATCTGTTTTAAATGGAACGATTACTTGAAGAGAATTTCTCCTATGATTGAAAAATATCCATAGGCTCAAAACTCACCCAAGGTAAATAGATAACTGAATAATCATATAACCACTTAAAAAATTGAATTCATGGTTAAACTCCTCTGAAGAAGTGCTCTTCAGGCCCAGATAGTTTTACTAGCAAATTTTAGCAAACATTTAAGAAGAAATAACACCAATTTTACAAAATAAAAAATAAAAGGTAGGAAACACTTCCCAGCTTATTTTATGAGTGCAGCATACTCTAATGACAAAACCAGATATAGAAAGTACAAGGGGGTAAAAATTAAAAATATTTTACATGAACAAGGAGACAGACATCCTTAACAAATATTAGCAAATTGAATACACCATGATCAAATGGGGGTTTATTGTGAGAATGCAACTTTGATGCAACACTCAAAAATCAATCAGTGTAGTCCACCATTTAACAGTTTAAAGAAGACAAACAACATGATTATATCAATTGATGAAGAAAACATATTTGAGAAAATTCAACCCATTCGTAATAAAAAATTCTTAGCAAACTAGGAATAGAAGGGAACTTTGTCAATCTGATGAGAGAGATTGACAAAAATCTTGCAGCTAACATCATACTTAGTGGTGAGAGATTGAATGCTTTCTCCCTAAGTTTGGGAACAAGATAAGGATGTCCATCTGTACTACTCCTGTTCCTCATTAAATCGAAATTCTACCCAACGTAATAAGGCCAGAATTAGAAATAAAAAATATGAAAGAGAGAGGAAGAAATGAAACTGTCCCTATTCACAGGTGATATGATTGTTGACAGATAATTTCAAGATATCTACAAGGGACCCTTTAGAAATAATAAGTGAGTTTCAAGGTTGCATAGTACAAGGTCAGCACAACACAAAAATCAATTGTATTTCTGTACACTACTGAACAACTGGAAACCTAAATTGTTTTTAAAAAGTAACATTTGCAATAGTGCCTTCCCAGATTATACTTAGGCATATAAATCTTATAAAATATGTATAAGATTTATATACTGAAAACTACAAAATGTTGATGAAAGTGATCAGAGAAAACCTGAAAGAGTAGAGAAAAACCATGTACCTGGATTGGAAGTCTCAAAAGAGTAAAGATGTCAGTTTTTTCCCCCCAAATAATTTATATATTTAACATAATCACTATCAAAGCCCCAGCAGGAGTTTTACAGATATAGACAAAAATACATGAACTTTATATGAAAAGTCATGGGAACTAGAATAGTCAGAGCAATTAAAAGAAAAAAAAGAATAACATTGGAGAAATAACTGTACTTGATTTTAAGACTTTGAAAAGCTACAGCAGTAAAGACCAGTGTGGTAATTGTGATGGGATGGACACATTAAGCAAAACAATATAATAGCCCAGAAATAGAAATACACTAATATGGCTAACTGATTTTTTTTTTCACTTATAACAACCTTATAGAGATGTAATTCAGGTAGCATAATATTCACCCATTTAAAGTACATACAGTTTAGTGATGTCTAGTGTATTCAAAAACTTGTATAACAATCACTAAAATCTAATTTTAGAATGTTTTCACCACCTTAGAAAGATCCCTATGCCCATTAGCAGTCACTCCCCATTTCCTTCTTTCCCAGCTCTGGTAACCACTACTCTACTTTCTGTCTCTATAGCTGTGAATATTCTAGACATTTCATATAAATGGAATCAAACGGTATGTGGCCTTGAGTTTGAAGGGAAGTAGGTGTGGCTGCAAAGGGCCCATGAAGGATGTTGGTTGTGATAAGAATGTTTTGTATCTTGACTGTGTCAATGTCACTATCCTGGTTGTGACTTTGTACTATAGTTTTGCAAGGTATTATCCTTACAGGCAACCAGGTAAAGGGTACATGGTATATTATTATATATTATCTCTATGTTATTTCTTACAACTGAATGTGAATCTACAGTTATCTCAAGATAAAACATTTGTTTAAAAAAAAAGAAAGAAACAACTGTATGGCCTAAAAGGCTGAACTGGATTTCTCAACCTTGGCATTGACCTTTTAGACTGGATAGTTCTTTCTTGTGGGGGTTGTCCTGTGCCTTGTAGGATGTTTAGCAGTATCTTTGGCCTCTACCCACTAGATGCCAGTAGCACTCCCTAGGTAATGACAACCAAAAAGGTGCCCAGACATTGCCAAATGTCCCCTGAGGGGTAAAATTGCCTCAGTTGAAAACCGTTGTGTTGATACTGTTATTGATCTTTACCTTAGTGCTAATATTATGAGGTATTTTCCTTAATACATTTTCCTTGTGACAAAATTTTGAAAAACATTAAAACTCATATACAGCAAAGAATGATAGACACTTTCATCCTTGTGAGCATATCTTTGCATTAACTCTCCATACCTTAGCATATTAGCTAATTTGTTTCCATGTTCTCTCAGACATTTTATTCTATAATGAAGGCTGAATACCATAAATTGTTCACAGTACCTGTTTTTAGATTCCCAATGTTTATTTACCATATAGGAAAATGTTCTAATTCTCCAAGAATAATGATGATATAGTTTCAAATCTATTTATAGAGAAGGCTATGGCAACAACAAAAAAATTCTGTGCCCAATATATTGCTCATTATATGCCATCAAGGTAGTTCAACATAGCTTCATAATCTAGCAGAGGGACTCTTCACTACTTACATTGAATAAGTAATAAATATTATAAAATATCAAGAAAGAAGGAGAATTACATTAGAAGAGTATTGTGTCTAAAGTAAGAACAGCAAAGGTTGTTGATTAAGCAATAAAGGTTATTGATTAAGATGAATTGTTGGAAAGGAGGGGTGTCTTCTTGGTTCCTATATCCCTTTCTTTATATTTCTCTTATCACACTTCTCATATTATTTAAACGTATTGTATACATTTAAACTAGAGTTTGGCAAACTATGTCTTATTGGTCAAATCTGGCCTACCACTTGTTTTTCTAAATAATGTTATCTGGGACACAGCCATGCCCATTCATTTACATATTGTCTATTTTTGCTTTTGTGTTACAATGGCAGAGTTTAGTTGTTGCAACAGAGACTGGCCCAGAAAGCCTAAAACATTTGCTATCTAGCTTTTTACAAAAAAAGTTGGCAATGCCCATGTAAACTATAAACAAATTCTGACTAGAATATTAGACTACAAATTCTTTGGGAAAGAAGGAGCCGAGCCGTATCATTCATTTGTTTCTTCTTCATATTTGACTCATATACAGAAATGCAAATGATGTTTATTAAATGAAAGAAGAAAAAACAATTTGAAGAAAGGGGAAGAGGAAGAGAAAGAAAAGTTGGAAAGTATAAAGGACTCAGGAAAAAAGAACAGACTCATGTAAGAAAAAACTAACTGACTGGCTAGAGCAAGGAGCGACATCTAGAATGTAGTAGGAAATGAAGAAAATTAAACAAAGGGGGGAAAGCTATCATGATTAGTCTTAAACCTTCTAATAGAAATTTTAGTTACCGTAAGTAGCAGTACAGTTTCCCTGCCAGGACTTGCCTTAAAAGGCAGCTGGCTGAGGCAAAGCTGACTATGACTCAGAAGGAAGATCACGATGTGTGTGTGCATTGAGCTAAGAGCAAAAGGGACCTGTTTTCCTGTCTCTACTCACGTACCTGCCAGGAATAAAGGCATACCACTTGTTCTCTAACGCCTTGTTTATAATACAGATAAAAAAAAGTGGTATCAATCTGAAGGCAGGACACTAAATCAAAAAATATTAAAGATCTCTTGCATCTTTAATGTTAACGGTTCTAGTCGGTAAGGGTCTGGATTCACTTTAGTATGCTGGTGGTTTCTCTAGTGTACTTTTGAAACTTTGTGTTTTACCTCATTTAACTTCCCTTCTTTTCATTATCCTAACTGGAGCCTGTTTTTTTTTTTTTTTAAATGGCTAAAATATATTTATTTAACTTTTTTTTTTGAATTTTATTTTATTTATTTTTTCATATAGCAGGTTCTTATTAGTCATCCATTTTATACACATCAGTGTATACATGTCAATCCCAATCTCCCAATTCATCACACCCCCAAACCCACCCCCCGCCACTTTTACCCCTTGGTGTCCATACGTTTGTTCTCTACATCTGTGTCTCAATTTCTGCCCTGCAAACTGGTGCCTCTGTACCATTTTTCTACATTCCACATATATGCATTAATATACGATATTTGTTTTTCTCTTTCTGACTTACTTAACTCTGTTTGACAGTCTCTAGATTCATCCACGTCTCTATAGATGACCCAATTTCGTTCCTTTTAATGGCTGAGTAATACTCCATTGTATATATGTACCACTTCTTCTTTATCCATTCATTTGTCGCTGGGCATTTAGGTTGCTTCCATGACCTGGCTATTGTAAATAGTGCTGCAATGAACATTGTGGTGCATGTTTCCTTTTGAATTATGGTTTTCTCTGGGTATATGCCCAGTAGTGGGATTGCTGGGTCATATGTTAATTCTAATTTTAGTTTTTTAAGGAACCTGCATACTGTTCTCCATAGTGGCTGTATCAATTTACACTCCCACCAACAGTGCAAGAGGGTTCCCTTTTCTCCACACCCTCTCCAGCATTTGTTGTTTGTAGATTTTCTGATCATGCCCATTCTAACTGGTGTGAGGTGATACCTCATTGTAGTTCTGATTTGCATTTCTCTAATAATTAGTGATGTTGAGCAGCTTTTCATGTGCTTCTTGGCCATCTGTATGTCTTCTTTGGCAGAATGTCTATTTAGGTCTTCTGCCCATTTTTGGATTGGGTTGTTTGTTTTTTTAACATTGATCTGTTTATATATTTTGGAGAGTAACCCTTTGTCTATTGATTCGTTTGCAAATATTTTCTCCCATTCTGAAGGTTGTCTTTTCGTCTTGTTTGTAGTTTCCTTTGCTTTGCAAAAGCTTTTAAGTTTCATTAGGTCCCATTTGTTTATTTTTGTCTTTATTTCCATTACTCTAGGAGGTGGATCAAAAAAGATCCTGCTGTGATTTATGTCGAAGAGTGTCCTTCCTATGTTTTCCTCGAAGAGTTTGATAGTGTCCAGTCTTACATTTAGGTCTCTAATCCATTTTGAGTTTATTTTTGTGTATGGTGTTAGGGAGTGTTCTAATTTCATTCTTTTACATGTAGCTGTCCAGTTTGCCCAGCAACACTTATTGAAGAGACTGTCTTTTCTCCATTGTATATCCTTGCCTCCTTTGTCATAGATTAGTTGGCCGTAGGTGTGTGGGTTTATCTCTGGGCTGTCTATCCGTTCCATTGATCTATATTTCTGTTTTTGTGCCAGTACCATATTGTCTTCATTACTGTAGCTTTGTAGTATAGTGTGAAGTCAGGGAGTCTGATTCCTCCACGTCCGTTTTTTTCCCTCAAGACTGCTTTAGCTATTTGGGGTCTTTTGTGTCTCCATACAAATTTTAAGACTTTTTGTTCTAGTTCTGTAAAAAATGCCATTGGTAATTTGATAGAGATTGCATTGAATCTGTAGATTGCTTTGGGTAGTATAGTCATTTTCACAATGTTGATTCTTCCAATCCAAGAACATAGTATATCTCTCCATCTGTTTGTATCATCTTTAATTTCTTTCATCAGTGTCTTATAGTTTTCTGCAGATAGGTCTTTTGTCTCCCTAGGTAGGTTTTTTCTTAGGTATTTTATTCTTTTGTTGCAATGGTAAATGGGAGTGTTTCATTAATTTCTCTTTCAGATTTTTCATCATTAGTGTATAGGAATGCAAGAGATTTCTGTGCATTAATTTTGTATCCTGCAACTTTACTATATTCATTGATTAGCTCTAGTAGTTTTCTGGTGGCATCTTTAGGATCCTCTATGTATAGTATCATGTCATCTGCAAACAGTGACAGTTTTACTTCTTCTTTTCCAATTTGTATTTCTTTTATTTCTTTTTCTTCTCTGATTGCCATGGCTAGGACTTGCAAAACTATGTTGAATAATATTGGTGAGAGTGGACGTCCTTGTCTTGTTCCTGATCTTAGTAGAAATGGTTTCAGTTTTTCACCATTGAGACTAATGTTTGCTGTGGGTTTGTCATATATGGCCTTTATTATGTTGAGGTAAGTTCCCTCTGTGCCCACTTTCTGGAGAGTTTTTATCATAAATGGGTGTTGAATTTTGTGAAAAGCTTTTTCGGCATCTATTGAGATGATCATATAATTTTTATTCTTCATTTGTTAATATGGTGTATCACATTGATTGATTTGCATATATTGAAGAATCTTTGCATCCCTGGGATAAATCCCACTTGATCATGGTGTATGATCCTTTTAATGTGTTGTTGGATTCTGTTTGCTAGTATTTTGTTGAGGATTTTCACATGTATATTCATCAGTGATATTGGTCTGTAATTTTCTTTCTTTGTAGTATCTTTGTCTGGTTTTGGTATCAGGGTAATGGTGGCTTTGTAGAATGAATTTGGGAGTGTTCCTTCCTCTGCAGTTTTTTGGAAGAGTTTGAGAAGGACAGGTGTTAGCTCTTCTCTAAATGTTTGATAGAATTCACCTGTGAAGCCATCTGGTCCTGGACTATAGTTTGTTGGAAGATTTAAATCACAGTTTCAATTTCATTATTTGTGATTGGTCTGTTCATATTTTCTGTTTCTTCCTGGTTCAGTCTTGGAAAATTATACCTTTCTAAGAATTTGTCCATTTCTTCCAGGTTGTCCATTTTATTGGCATATAATTGCTTGTAGTAGTCTCTTAGGATGCTTTGTATTTCTGCAGTGTCTGTTGTAACTTCTCCTTTTTCATTTCTAATTTTATTGACTTGAGTCCTCTCCCTCTTTTTCTTGATGAGTCTGGCTAATGGTTTATCAATTTTGTTTATCTTCTCAAAAACCAGCTTTTAGTTTTATTGATCTTTGCAATTGTTTTCTTTGTTTCTATTTCAGTTATTTCTGCTCTGATCTTTATGATTTCTTTCTTTCTGCTAACTTTGGGTTTTGTTTGTTCTTCTTTCTCTAGTTCCTTTAGGTGTAGAGTTAGATTATTTGAAATTTTTTCATGTTTCTTGAGGTAGGCTTGTATTGCTGTAAACTTGCCTCTTTGAACTGCTTTTGCTGCATCCCATAGGTTTTGGATCGTTGTATTTTCATTGTCTGTTTTGGATCGTTGTGTTTTCATTGTCATTTGTCTCTAGGTATTTTTTGATTTCCTCTTTGATTTCTTCAGTAATCTCTTGGTTATTTAGTAATGTATTATTTAGCCTCTATGTGTTTGTGATTTTTACAGTGTTTTTTCCTGTAACTGATTTCTAATCTCATAGCATTGTGGTCAGAAAAGATGCTTGATAGGATTCCAATTTTCTTAAATTTACTGAGGCTTGATTTGTGACCCAAGATGTGATCTATCCTGGAGAATGTTCCGTGCACACTTGAGAAGAAAGTGTAATATGCTGTTTCTGGATGAAATGTCCTATAAATATCAATTAAATGTATCTGATGTATTGTGTCATTTAAAGAATGTGTTTCCTTATTAATTTTCTGTTTGGATGACCTGTCCATTGGTGTAAGTGAGGTGTTGAAGTCCCCCACTATGATTGTGTTACTGTCGATTTCCTCTTGTAGAGCTGTTAGCAGTTGCCTTATGTACTGGGGTGCTACTATGTTGGGTGCATATATATTTATAATTGTTATATCTTCTTCTTGGATTGATCCCTTGATCAGTATGTAGTGTCCTTCCTTGTCTCTTGTAACAGTCTTTATTTTAAAGTCTATTTTATCTGATACGAGTATTTTTACTGCGGCTTTCTTTTGATTTCCATTTGCATGGAATATCTGTTTCCATCCTCTCAGTTTCAGTCTGAATGTGTCCCTAGGTCTGAAGTGGGTCTCTTGTAGATAGCATATATATGGGTCTTGTGTTTGTATCCATTCAGCGAGCCTGTGTCTTTTGGTTGCAGCATTTAATCCATTCACATTTAAGGTAATTATCGATATGTATGTTTCTATGACCATTTTCTTAATTGTTTTGTTTTTGTTTTTGGAGGTCCTTTTCTTCTCTTGTTTTTCCCACTTAGAGAAGTTCCTTTAGCATTTTTTGTAGAGCTGGTTTGGTGGTGCTGAATTCTCTTAGCTTTTGCTTGTCTGTAAAGCTTTTGATTCCTCCATTGAATCTGAATGGGATCCTTGCAGGGTAGAGTAATCTTGGTTGTAGGTTCTTCCCTTTCATCACTTTAAATGTCATGCCACTCCCTTCTGCCTTGTAGAGTTTCTGCTGAGAGATCAACTGTTAACCTTACGGGAGTTCCCTTGTATGTTATTTGTTGTTTTTCCCTTGCTGCTTCCAATAATTTTTGTCTTTCATTTTTGCCATTTTGATTACTATGTGCCTCAGCGTGTTTCTCCTTCGGTTTATCCTGTATAGGACTCTCTGCACTTTCTGGACTTGGGTGGATATTTCCTTTCCCATGTTAGGGAAGTTTTTGACTATAATCTCTTCAAACATTTTCTTGGGTCCTTTCTGTCTTTCTTCTCCTTCTGTGACCCCTATAATGTGAATGTTGTTGTGTTTAATGTTGTCTCAGAGGTCTTTTAGGCTGTCTTCATTTCTTTTCATTGTTTTATCTTTATTCTGTTCTGCAGCATTGAATTCCACCATTCTGTTTTCCAGGTCACTTATCCATTCTTCTGCATCAGTTATGCTGATATTGATTCCTTCTAGTGTATTTTTCATTTCAATTATTGTATTGTTCATCTGTTTATTTGTTCTTTAATTCTTCTAGGTCTTTGTTAAACATTTCTTGCATCTTCTCTGTCTTTGCCTCCATTGTTTATCCGAGGTCCTGGATCATCTTCACTCTCATTATTCTGAATTCTTTTTCTGGAAGGTTGCCTATCTCTACTTCATTTAGTTTTTTTTCTGGGGTTTTATCTTGTTCCTTCATCTGGTACATAGCCCTCTGCCTTTTCATTTTGTCTATATTTCTGTGAATGTGGTTTTTGTTCCACAGGCTGCAGGACTGTAGTTCTTCTTGTTTCCGCTCTGGAGCCTGTTAAATTGATTCCATTCCATGGATTTCTAGTTCCATTTGGAGTTCTGTTTCCCTCAGCATGACGACTAACCTGGGCCTAAGGCCCAATGCCCTCTATCCTGACTAAGCCTACTTCAGTCTTCTCCCTGGGAGCTGCACTCAACAGCACATATTTTAATAATATAATTAAGCTGAGTTTTGTTCCTAGTATCCCTTCTGACCCTAGCTCTTCAATGTCAGAGACACTGATTTTTGAAAGGAATAGCTGCTACCTGAAAGAAATCACCTTTACTTGGCTTTCTGGTTTCCGAAAACTAAGTTTAAATTTGTAGAATTTTGGACTTATTGAATTTCAGAAGCCCAACCCTTATAGATATGCAACAGAAAGGCATATAACTAACTAATGAAGTCATCGAGTAACTAAATGAATAAATAACCTAAGAGGTGTGGAAATAAAATATCACTAAGGTTTAAGGTCTGACAAACATGGCTGTTTAGGTAATTTAAGCTCATATGCTCCACTGCAATGTGCTTCCTAAAAGATGAAAGTCCAAATATATATAGAATCAAGATACCTTAAAGATAGCTAATATGCTAGTATAATTTGAATATGAAGAAATTGAAAGAAAATTATTAAAAATAACTTGGTGGCTGATGGGCAAGTGAGTAGCCTAGGAAGGTATAGATCATGCTATTGATTCCTAGTCCAAAAACCATTCCATTAACAGACACTATCAGGTGAATTAATGGAACTGAGTTGGTTACAAAGAATGGCCTTAGAAACTTTAGACCACTTTCCTTGTGCTCAAGAATTGCCAAATGATGATGGGTCCTAGTCAAACTAGCTCTAGATATCTGGAATTTTAAAAAGAGAGTGATGGATCCTATGATTAGTTTAGTTCCACTCCCTAATCTCCCTAATTTAATGTCAACTGATAAGTAACTTTAATTAAAACCAAGTTGTAAACTTCAAACTCTGAGATTTTTTTTTTTTTACCTGACAATGGCTAGTGTCCAAATGATGACATAGTACAGAAAATGTGAATCTTATAATGATAAATACTTAGAAGGTTTTGGCAGAAGTTATTCAACACTTTAATAATTAAGCTATAGTTCTGGCATTTTTGTTATGATTAACTTCAGTAGTTTCCAAAAAAGCTTTTTCTCTTTATCATTTTTTTGCAGTTTCATGTGTTTTACTAATTTCATCAAAAATCAGTAAGTAATGAACTGTAGAACAGCCCATTTCAGGACCTCTGCAAGGTTTCTGGGAAATGAAGTAATGCCAGTACTTTCATGTCATGTTGTCCCCCCACCCAAGGAGAAGTTCCCATTAGGAGTTTGGCATAGCAACCTAGCAGTGAACTCTACACTGGAGCATTCATAAACTGACACTAGGGCTTGGTATTTTCAGATATGTACTAAATAGAGTTAGCTTTTCTTTTTCCTATCCAGTTTGAATTCTCAGTCCCTTTTCTTTACTCTTTTGTGCTTAATTGGCTTCCCTGCACTCCTCAAGGGGATGGAGTTTTGTGAAAATAACTCTTGGAAATGTGGTTGGGTGTATAGCTCATCCATTCATTAACTTGGCAAGTATACAATAATAACCTACTCTAGGCAAGACAACAATTAATTAGATAAAATATTGTTACTCAGGTAATGAATTTATTCCATGGAGCTGAACAGCTCACAAAGAATGGCCTTAGAATTCACTGGGGAATTCTACCAAGCATACAAAGAAGAACTCATACCTATCCTTCTCAAACTCTTCCAAAAGACGGAAGGGGGGGAATACTCCCAAAGTCATTCTATGAAGCCACCATCACCCTGATACCAAAACCAGACAAAGATACTACAAAAAAAGTAAATTACAGCCCAATATCTCTGATGAATATAGAAGCAAAAAATTCAACAAAATAGCAAACAAACAATCCAACAACACATAAGAAGGATCATATACCATCATCAAGTTGGATTCATTCCAGGGTCACAAGTATGGTTCAACATAAGCAAATTAATCAATGTAATACACCACATCAACAAAAAACAAAAGACAAAAAAAATGAAAAAACACATGATCCTCTCAATTGATGCAGTAAAAACACTTGATTGATAAAATTCAACATCTATTCATGATAAAATCTCTCACCAAAATGGGTTTAGAAGAAATATATCTCAGCATAATAAAAGCCATTTAAGACAAAACCATTATATATTACTTAAGGATGAAAAGCTGAAAGCCTTCCTGCTGAATTCTGGAACAAGAAAAGAATGCCCACTCTCACCACTTCTATTCAACATAGTTTTGGAAGTCCTAGCCACAGCAGTCAAACAAGAAATAAAAGGTATCCAGATTGGAAGGGAAGAGGTAAAATTGTCATTGTATGCAGATGACATGATACACTATATAGAAAATCCTGAAGACTCCACACAAAAACTATTAGAACTGATAAATGAATTCATCAAGGTAGCAGTATACAAGATCAACATACAGAAATCTGTTGTATTTCTTTACACTAATAATGAAATATCAGAAAGAGAAAGTAAAAAAAAAAAAAATCCCATTTAAAATAGCATCAAAAAAATACCTAGGAATAAACCTTACCAAGGATGTGAAAGACTTATTTATACGCTGAAAACTATAAAACATTTATAAAGGAAATTGAAGGATGATACAAAGAAATGGAAATATATCCCATGCTCTTGGATTGGAAGAATTAATATTGTTAAAATGGCCATACTACCCAAAGCAACTTACAGATTTAATGTGATCCCTATCAAATTACTCATGATATTTTTCACAGAGCTCGAACAAATAATCAAAATTTATATGGAACCAGAAAAGATCCAGAATTGCCAAAGCAATTATGAGGAAAAAGAACAAAGGTGGAGGTATAACCCTTCTGGACTCTAGACAATATTACAAAACTACAGTAACCAAAACAGTGTGGTATTGGCACAAAAACAGACATAGATCAATGGAACAGAATAGAGAGCCAAGAAATAAACCCACACACCTACAGTCAATTAATCTATGACAAAGGAGGCAAGAATATAAAATGGGGAAAAGACAATTTCTTTAGCAAGCAGTGCTGGGAAAGCTGGATAGCCTCGTGTAAATCAATGAAGTTAGAACACTCCCTCACAGCATACACAAAAATAAATTTAAAATGGCTTAAAGACT
Source organism: Lagenorhynchus albirostris (assembly GCF_949774975.1). Lineage (NCBI taxonomy): Eukaryota > Metazoa > Chordata > Mammalia > Artiodactyla > Delphinidae > Lagenorhynchus > Lagenorhynchus albirostris. The sequence goes on from NC_083097.1 coordinate 71,224,226, forward strand.
TAAGTGTAAGACACGGCACCATAAAACTCCTAGAAGAGAACATAGGCAAAACATTCTGGGACATAAATCATAGCAATATCTTAGATCAGTCTCCCAAGGCAAAAGAAATAAAAGCAAATGTAAACAAATGGGACCTAATCAAGCTTATAAGCTTTTGCACAGCCAAGGAAACCATCAGCAAAAAGAAAAGACCACCTATGGACTGGGAGAAGATATTTGCAAACAATGTGACCAACAAGGGGTTAATTTCCAAAATATATGAACAGCTCATATAATTCAATATAAAAATACAATCAAAAAATGGGCAGAAACCTAAATATACATTTCTCCAAAGAAGACATGCAGATGACCAACTGGAACATTAAAAGATGCTCAATGTTGCTAATTATTAGAGAAATGCCAATCAAAACTACAATGAAGTATCATCTCACCCAAGTCAGAATGGCCGTCATCAAAAGTCTACAAATAATAAATGCTGGAGAGGGTGTGAAGAAAAAGGAACCCTCATACACTGTTGGAGGGAATGTAAATTGGTATAGCCACTATGGAAAACAGTCTGGAAGTTCTTTCGAAAGCTAAAATTAGAGCTACCGTATGATCCAGCAGTCCCACTCCTGAGCATATATCCGCAAAAGACAAAAACTAATTCAAAAAGATACATGCACCCCAATGTTCATAGCAGCACTGTTCAGAATAGTCAAGACATGGAAGCAACCTAAATGTCCATCAACTGATAAATGAATAAAGAAGATGTGGTATATATATACACAATGGAATATTACTCAGCCATAAAAAGGAATGAAATAATGCCATTTGCAACAACATGGATGGACCTAGAGATTATCATACTAAGTGAAGTCAGGCAGAGAAAGACAAATATTATATAATATCATCACTATATGTGGCATCTGAAAAAAGTACAAATAACTTATTTACAAAACAGAAACAGACTCACAAACATGTAAAACAAACTTACGGTGACCAAAAGGGAAAGGGGAGGAGGAAGGATAAATTAGGAGTATGAGATTAAGAGATACACACCACTATATATAAAATAGATGGGCTCAAGGACTTGCTGTATGTACATGGAACTGTATTCAATGTCTTGTAATAACTTATATTCGAAAATAATCTGAAGCTATATATCTGAAACTAACACAATATTGTAAATTGACTATAGTTATGTAAGTAAAAATAAAACCGAATAAAATAAACTAAAAAGAAAAAAATAAGAATGGCCTCAGAAGCTTCAGAATAATTTCCTTGTCCTCAAGAACTGCCATATGACAATGGGTCCCAGTCAACTAGGCTCTAGATATCTGGAACTTTTTAAAAGGGATCTTACCATCAGGTTAGTTCCACTAGGGTAATCTCCTTAATTTCAGATCAACTGATTAGTAACCTTAATTACATCTGCAAAATCCCCTTTTCTGGGACTTCCCTGGTGATCCAGTGATTACGACTTCACCTTCCAATGCAGGGGGTGCAGGTTCGATCCCTGGTCAGGGAGCTAAGAACCCACAGGCCTTATGGGCAAAAAACCAAATCATAAAACAGAAGCAATGTTGTAATAAATTCAATAAAGACTTTAAAAATGGTCCACATTAAAAAAAATCCCCTTTTCCATGTAAAAAGGTTTTGCTTTGTTTTTGCTTTTAATTTAAGAGACATTAGGGTACCATGGTGGAAATCCTAGAAACTTCACCAAATATAGCTGGTAAGCCCTGCCCATCCCTGGGCAACTGCAAGTTCTTGATAGTTTCTAGGGAGCAACCCTGACACAATATTTCGCATCCTGCTCTCTTTTTGAATCCTGAGTCTGCTTATAGCATCATGCATGTGCACCTGAATAATGCAGTTAGGAGTGCTCAGTGGATCCATCTGCAGATCATCATTTTATATTCTGCACTCACATTCACCAATCAACTACAGATTTGAAATAACAAGGATAATGTTTAAAACCTCTTTGCAAATTCATTTAGCCTTGAATTTATATACTCACCATTGTACTTTCTATAGGCACTTAAAATTAATCATTCACTACATGTATACCCACTGGAAAATAACAAGACTGAGCCAGAAGAAAGCTATAAGCACAGTTTTAGGCAATGAGTTTGAAATAGTGGGCAATCAAGGACAAAGGTTTTTTCCCAGAGGTGCAAGAGTCTTTGAGTTCTCACTTTTAGGAGAGGCATCTAGTTGACAGTAGAGAACCTGGCTGACAGGTAATGACCAGGCTATATTCCCTACCAGCACAAAACAATGTGGACAAAATCCATTCCTGCTAGGTAAAGATTTTTAGAGTGGCTAGCCCTTAATGCTCCTGGCTCCAGGAAAATGCCCAAAGTGTATCCATGTGTTAGGTCAAGTCACCCACAAAGAAAACCTGAGCCAAGGATTCAAATGCAAGTGATTTATTAAGGCAGCACCCCCAGGAGAAAATGTTAATGGAGTTCAGAATGGGGAGGGAAGAGAACCAAGGAAAGGAGCACTGTCAGGTGAAATTCCAGGCTCAGCCTGTGGAACATAAATTGCAAGTCAGTGTGTCATGTCTCAAGGCAAAGGAACTAGGGTTTGTATCTTTTCACCAAACAAACAGTCTGTAACTCCACGGAGATATAATCTCCCAGGCATTTTCAGCTAGCTCCCCACAAAAGTAAAGTTGCTCCAAGAACCCTAGGGCAATCCTTTGAGAGATGTTTGGAGGAAAACATATAGAAGATGGAGCACACATCTTGGGTAAAGGGGATTGTAGGATCCGGCCAAGGTACCAACTGGGGGCCATTATGTATCTTATTTCTGTAGGTCTCTGGGAAAATGCTCATCTATGTCCTGCAATCCTATCTGTTGCATCCATGACTCTTCCTGGCTGTTCCTCCGAGAGTCACCCTATTGCTTGTGTGGACTTTTAGGCGGGGAAGTGAGAAAGACATGGACTGAGACAGGAACCAGCGTTGCAAGTTTACACAACTAGTATAAATAGAAAGAGGTACAAAGGGATTCTGGCTCTGTGGACAAGCTCCTCCACAAACATTATGTTTATTAATGAGATGTTGTGGATGTTTTCTAAAGACTAGTGGTGACAAAGTGCTTTGGAAGGCAGTGTGTTAATGGCAGATAAGAGAGCATGGGCTTCGGATATGGTAGCACCCATGTCCTCTGCCCCTGGCGTTACTCCCTGATGGTTCTCTTACATGGCACAAAGGATTTTGCAGATGTGAGTAAGGTTACTAATTTGGTGACCTTAATTTGGGGAGATTATCCAGGTGGGTCAAACTGATCCGGGTGATTCCTCTCAGAGCCTCCTGGTAAGATCCCAGCATACCTAACCCATTGATTTCAGCCCAAGCAAAGAACTACAGTTGAGGCCACCCTGAACATCTGACCTACAGAACTGTAAGATAATAAATGGGTGCTTTCTTAAGATGCTAAAGTTGTCGTAATTTGTAAAGCAGTAAAAGAATGCTAACATGCTCAATTCAAATTCTAACATTGTTACTGCCAAAGTGCTGTACCTGTATATTAATATCCTGAGGCGGCACTGAAACAAAGTACCACAAACCTGGTGAGTTAAAGCAACAGAAGTTTAATTTCTCATAGGTTTAGAGGCCTATAGTCTGAAATCATATCACTACGCCAAAATCAAAATGTCAGTAGGACTGTGCTCCCTCTGGGGACTCTAAGGGAATCCATCCCTTTACCTCTTCTCTTCTGGTAGCCGTTGGAATTTCTTGCTTGTGACTGCATCACTCCAATCTCTGCCTCCCTTTTATAAGGATACATGTCATTGTATTTAGGGCCCATCTGGATAATCCAGAATAATTTCCCCATCTCAAGATTCTTAACTTAATCACATCATATCTACAAAGATCTTCCCCCTTCCCTTCCCTTCCCTTCCCTCCTTTTTTTGCTAAATAAAGTAACATTAATAGATTCTGGAGATTAGGCCATGGTATCTTTGGGGGGAGCCATTTCTTAGTTTTATCACACACTGTGAGAAGTCATTCGTTATCTCTGGATTTCATTTTCCTCCTTGAAGAAATGGGGCTGAACATGACTACTTCAAGGGGTTAGTGTAGCAAGAACTAAAATAAGGTGTATAAAACATCTACCATAGTGCCTAGAACAGGGTTGACATCCAATGAAGGATAATTACTTTTTCCAGAAAAGCTACGATCCGTGGGGACACAGGGATTTGAAAATCCAAGGTGAAAAAAATTAGGATCTTCTAACATAAAGATAGGAGCTCATCTTTCTTTAATCTTTTTGATGCTAGAAATTGTCCATTTATCAGCTGTGTCTGTTTTAGAGAATTGTCAAATGACTGCTGTCTTACTACCATTATAATTCAATTGGATTCCACTTTAACTCTGCAAATGTTCACTCATTCTGCTATGTGCAAGGAACTCTGCTGTTCACCAGGACATGCATATCTAAGCAGGACACAATCTGTGATTTAGTCAGCCTCACAATCCAGCAGGGGAACAAGAGTTTTCCATAAATACTTGCTTCATAGAGCACATACTATATCCTAAGTCAGTTGAATATTAATTTAGGTATTCCCCATTTTATGAGGTTTGCATCCAAACTTGAAAGCAAATACCATCAACAACAAAAAACAAGTACAAGTGTTAGATAGAATTTTTAGGTTTATGGTCAATGAAACGATATGACACAGTAATCATGCATTTTTTTTGCATGCGAATTTTCTATAACTTTACAAATACACATGGTTCTAAGGAAAATCCACATAATAAAGATCTGAAAATAATCACAATCACTTGTTTAATTTACCAGCTATCTAAGCCAAGGCTGCCTGCCCCTGCGTCTCACTGTAGGGATGCCTTGGGGTGACTAGAAATCATAAAGAAACAACCGGCTCCTGGACTCTCACTGAGTCCTTGGAAATATTTTGTGAAAACTTAGGCATCCTCAATAACATGAATACTTCTGAAATAATTTTTTTTTTGCTATAAATATTTTTGTCATAAAACTGTACTTGTGGTATTGCTGTCTATGTTGGCAGTAGTGTTTTAAGTCAACGGAATTTCCTATAAAACAAAACAAAAAGACAGTGACTCACTAATCTGTTTAAAGCAGACAAAACATTAGATAAAATAGCAGAAATTGTTCCAAGGTTTCGTTTTCCCTTTCTTCTCTCTGTTTCTTTTCTTTCTTCTACCTCTTCTTTTGTTTTTTGTCCATTTAGACTTCTGAAATTAAATTTGCCTTAGTTTGGTGATACATTAAGGTTAACTGTCTCTGTTAACCCTCAAAATATTCCAATGTGGTCTTCCCTCTCCCATCATCATCTGGTGCTCCATAGACATAAATATAATATAGCATATAGGGACTGGGAAGAAAATGCAATAAAATTAAAATTTATGCAGAGATTTTGTTGTTGTAGAAATCTTTATCTTTTACAAGGGAGGCCAACTGCCAGCTAAAGCAACTGGCAAAATAGCATACAAGCTGGTAAGGTGTTGGATATTAATATCTGAACTATGATTCTTTGAATCTGGTGAGATGGAAATACTTTAACTTATCTTCCCCATGCTAGGTTAACACCTCATGAAACAGACCTGAATAACAGTATATTTCAATGCTCAGAAAGATTCTTTATATATTTGTGGGATGATGCAACTTCCAAGTACAATATTTTTGAAACCATATTGTTAAGCAAATTATTAGATGGATATCATAGAATTTCAAAGCCACGTATATTATTCTGCTTGATTTGTAACTTCCACAATACAAGCAATTCAGAGGATATAGAAAGAGAAGTTTAAGAAAGACCAGCTTCTTTCTGAGTTCAATGTGGGTAGAGTAAATTATACTTTCCTTTTTGAAAAATGAAAGAAAAAATCAGACACACTTTGTTATTGTTACTATTCCCTGTCTAGGCATAAATTCAGGATACCAGATGAGCATCTATGATCTGACAAGGAAGTAGCAATTTGGCGGCCTTAAGCATGTCTGTATGTCCTGTCATTTTAAAAGTGCCCCGCACATTTTGCTCACTACTACAACCAGTTTATGGGTTAATGATGATAAAAGAAGGGCTTGTTCTGGGCTGGGAACAAACATAGAATCATAAAAGACCTGATTCTCATTTAAGACCCACCTCACAGATTTCAGGCTCCCCTCCTTTGCCCTGCCTTTTGTACCTAGCCCCACCTATAACGATGTCAGGTAAGTGCAGGGTTGAAAGAGTATGATTAGAGATGTCAAAATTCATTTTGCCAGATGTTTTTCTTTTGTTAACAGGTGTCATTTTCCCTTGCAATTCATTCACTTTGTTTCTCATTTATTTGAATAAAGTTGCTTGACATAATAGTTAAATAATGCAGATACGCTAGTCAATATCATTATAAAATATGATTCTACTTTAAATAAACCATAATTTTTCTACCTTCTCAGAAGTGACCAACAATAAAAGTGCATATTATACATCTGAAAAATGTGAAGAATTAGCTCTCATTGACTCCAACCAGACATTAAAATCTGTTTTTATAGGCTAGAGCCCATGAGCTTCACTGGCCTACATCTAGCAGGGGCAAAGGTCTAAAACTTTCAGGATGGGAGAAAATCACCCACATACATTTCAGAAAGTGTTATTACTTCCATTCTAATTTAAGGAGTAAGCAGACCCCTGGATTTTGACAAATTCACCTCTGCAACATGTTACAAAAGAAGAAGAGAAAAAGGCATGGGATCCACATCTGACTCACATCTCACTGTGCAGTCCTGCCAACAGGAGAACAGATTCAGTGCCACAGGCGTGGCACATTACTACTCTTTGTCCTCTCTCAAACACTGGCATCTAAAAGCATACTCAATAGTCATCAGATTTCCCAGGTCAGTTTACAAAGAAAAAGAGAAAACATTGCCACCAAAGCTTGGGATCTGGGTACTTGCTGTAACAGTGAATTTCTGAAGGTGACAGGTTACATAATGAGTTTGCAGTTAGGATTGCACCTGGCCCTGGAAGGTTGCCATGCCATGAACAGAGAATATCAGCTCACTTGCACTGGTGAACAACAGACCAGCACTGCCTTTGCACACTTGATAAGCTGTTCTTGTTATTAGGGACACTGATTCAGCTGTTCCAGCTGTATATGCTATTGTTTGTTCTCTCTTATTTGCTCACCATATATAATGATTTCCTCAGATATGCAAGAGTACTTGGGCTTTGCTTTTATTTAGAAACTGTTTTTCTTTCGTACGTGAGTGATTGCCGAGCATTCAATTATAGCTGAATTTGAAATGGTTAGGATCCAATTCTAATTGATTTCATTGTAAATCAATAGAGTTTCTAATCAAGCACAAGAGCTGTCTGAAGTTCAATGCTGAATGACTAGTTAAGTCCCTACCATTTTTACTTATGCCTAAATCAGTAAGTAGTATTTTATTTCATTTTTGACGGGATCTTTTTGTGTCTGGAATTGAGGCATTTACAGCTATTTGTTGACATTAGAATGTGTATTATTTTGTAAACCTGTACATTCCAGGCCAGACAGAAGCACTTGAAATGCAAAAATGATAAACAAAAGAAGTACTCAGGAATATTTTTAAATCTAAGGAACATTTTTGTAGAGGAGGTGAACAAACCCAGCAGCTATCTGACATTAGAGGTTCAGACTGCCAGTTTATGGTGGGTAAGGGAAGTTAAGTGTTATTTTTTTTTTAATACATAATGTCAAGATTACAGAGCATCACTGCACAGAGGGTGAGGCTTCAGAAGATAGCCAGACAAACCAGTTGTTAAGAGGGTGGCTGACTGGCTGCTTTGCTAAAGATAAATCTTTCCTCTTCCAAATATTCTGAAAAAAAAAGTAGACTAATAGCGAGAAGTGTAGTGATTTGCACATGATCCAAGCCATTGAGTTATTCCTGCCTGTCCTCATTCTGGTTCTTGATTTGCAGGCCAGCTATGCTCTGCAGCTGGAGCAAATTATATCAGCAGAAGTGCTGATGTGACCACAAGTTGACAAAAGGACATGATTTCTAGTAGTGAAAAAGCAACTAGATTTTATGAAATTGTATCTAATAATGTTGTTTAACTCATGGATCCTGCATCTGACGCCTGCTTTTTATCCAGTCCTTTCAGCGGCCCTTTGTTAACAGTCACTCAGAAGAGGAAATAAAATGTAGCCATTGAAATAAAAATTGCTCTACTCTTTTTAATAGCTCAGCTGCAGGCTCTATTGTTTTATTTAATGGATTGTATAACTGAAGTCTCTCCTCCTGATGATTCCCATTTGGCTTCTGAGTCCCCAAACTCTGTCAGAATCTTGGGGGTTCCAGAAAGGAGGGGACCCTGGTGCTTTGCTTGTTCAGAGTACAAGTGGGTAGTAAAAGTGATAAGATTCTTTAAAATATAATTCCTGCTCTGGACTCTACAGTACTATGTGCAAGAAGCAGCGATTTCTCATCAAAAGAAAGCAAGGTTAGATAGACTGTCCCATGATTCAACAATTTTAGTTCAGGACACAGGAGAAGTTTGCTTGGCTTAAATATACAGAGGCAAATACGGTTGCTGGCAGTAGAGAGGGGATAAAAAGGAAATAGGAGGACTAGAATAAACAACTGTCTTCTTTCTTGTCAAAATCTCTGTGTTGTCCTCTAATTGATAGATGTGTTCTCTGCCCTGGGAACCCTCCAGTGCATCTCTTTATCCTCTTGCCTGACTAGCCACGGACAGTATATGGGAGTGTACCTGAGAATCATTTGCCTGACTCTCATCCTGAAGGGTGTCATGTGAACATATTATATTTTGAATTATTTAATTTTTGTTTTTGTTTTTTAGAACAGTTAAAATGTGTCTGGATTTTGCTGGAAGAACTACAGGTGATTTTAAAAATATATATGTTGCTTCTCCTTTTCTAAGATAAAATTGTACTCTGTGTATATTCAAAAGATCAAAGTTAAAAAAAAGTGCTTCCTACCTAAGAAAAGTGGTATAAAATACCAAAAAAAAAAAAAAAAAAAAAGGATTGACCTCCCCCCTCCCTGCTTCATATTTATAAATATTTAAAACATGAATGAATTGCAGACTACCTGCAATTTACCTGAGTAAAATAAACTGTTATGCTATGGTTCTTGGAGAATCCTGCAAAAAGCTTTTATAATTTATTTTTGTCCTGCTTTGATATGTTTCGTCAAAGCAGGTTCATTGTTTTAGGGAGAGGAGGAGAAAGATTTGTTAAATCATGAACTGCTAAGAAGCCTTTCAGCTGACGAAGATATACAATGTACAAAGCAGTTAAAACAAATCATATGGTATAACCTGTTAAGGGTGTAATTGAGATACATGTAATCATTAACCTTGGAACAGACTGGGAATCCGTTAATGAATCAAATCAATACCCTTTCCACTGATCCATAATAATTTGAAAGAAATGAAAAATTTAACAGTTACTGTATGTGAGGTTATCGTGGGCTGCAATTAGCTAGCCTCCAGGAGATTATGTTACCTAGTTACCAAAAGGTAAGCATAACTTCCGTAGATCTTCTGGAGAGATTGTCATAGAGACAGGTGCCAGACGTGGAAATGGGTCAGGAAAAGATATTTGGTAGGGCCAAAACCTGGGTCATCTTTCTGTCATTTCATTCTGTACATCCTTCTTATGACATTTCATATAAAGCAATGTGGATGTATTGCTTTGAAAAGGCATTACAATTGGATTTTGTCAGTTTAAAAAAAGTGATTATCTCTTTTTATCTTAGTACATGTCTAGATCTCACAAGAGATGGCAAAGAGGTCAAGGCAAAAATTCTGCATTTGGGAACAGAATAACACATGAGCTTTCTGCTGCAGGCAAGATACTTGTGTATGAAAATATTTCATGTTTGTACAACTCCCTCATCTTAACATTCCCAACATGGTCATTATTGCCACTGGAATTTTATAGAAGGATAGTGAAAAGGAATGAATGTCTTGCCTCATTGAATATATACTGAACCCCCCCAATTTTTACATCCCCATTTGGCAAGTAACAGATAGCACCCTGCAAAAGTGTAGAAAGAGCAAAATGATCTCAGGGCCTATGGCTTTTATATATATTGCTTTTATGTAAATCTTAGTTAGAAAAAAACAATCTTGGTATGTGAAGTTCCATAGGAAGATCTCAATTTGGGGGAGATATAAAAAGAGATATTGCCATTCTCTAGGGAATCAGTAAATAAAACAGAATTTTAAAAAATGCATGTAAAATGTATGCGTATGGAAATGTTAAGAGCCTTATTTTATAATGCCAAGGAGGGCACAAGATAAAAACTGTTGTCATTTGTTTCCAGGGAAAGCAGTCGGTGAGACCCAGGCACAGGAGGAGAGTTCGTTAGCTACCACATGTAAAGCTGAGAGCAGATGGCGCCGTTGATACAGAACGCAGGAATGTGCGTGTTTATGCGGGTGCGTTTCTGTGCGTGTGCGTGTGGAAACCAGCAAGGAGTTTGACACTGATGTACTCCATCAAGTCCAGTTATAAAGAACAAGTAGATAGAACAACATTCTGTGCATCTGGCAGCCTAACTAGCTCTGTCAATCTGTGGATACTGCTGACATTGTACTATAAGCTTCTATTCCATCTGTGTTGTTTATTTTGAGCTGGATTTACTGCACACTATGTGAATTGATGATGGCTAGAAGGTCCAAAAGATTCTGAGTCTGTTTAAAGTTCCAAGGTGTCAAGTTACACAGGATTGTGTCACGAACATTATGAAAGGGTAAGTGGAGAGGCAAACTGGTTTCAGTACTTGTTAGGCGTCCAAGAAAAATTGCCGAAAATATAGATGAAGAAGGTTTATGAAAACATCTAAAGAGTACATATGAACTCCTGCAATCAAATGTTTCTTTTTCAAGTTGTATTGTGTCATTTTAAAAAATTCAAAATATGTACAAACAAATAGACAAGTCAAATCAGCTCTCCACTCTGAGGTTGTGACATGCATAGTATTCAGAACTTCCTGATCGGTACCATACTAAATTGCCAGAATAAAGGGATGGACTTGACGGGTGAGGGCTACACCTGTCTTCTTTCTGACTAGCTAGAACTGAGAAACAAGTACGTTTCTATACATTCGCTATTAAGTTATTCTGTGAAATTCTTTTCTTGCTTCAGCTTCTTTCTAATATGTAATGAGACATTTATAAATCTTTCTACTATACAGTTAGGAAACAGACTTTGCTATCTTCACCAAGAAATCCCTGAATAGTTAAGAATACAATTTTTAATGAAAATTGTATACATGTATATGAGAAAAACAACACTCTTTGATGTAGATCATCTATATCAAGGCTTTTGTCTGTTTTAATTTTCAACATAATGGGCAGCTTATGCTAGCCTGCATAATCCAGAACATTCCTATGAACACAGAGAAAAGGAATTTAATGATTCAGGTGCTATATAAGCATCTCTATATCTGATGTCATTCATTTCATGTGGTGAAATGTCTGCTTGTGTGGTGAGTAGCCCAGATTAGAATTTTCCTGCACCACAAATGATACAGACTAGACTATATGCAGTTTGGCTTATAATCATTGAGGGAAAAAACCATTCTGCTTATGGTATACAAATTTCAATTTATGCTTTTAACCCCCATTCAGTTAGTGGTTAGTTAGGTTGAATTGTGTCATTGATTACATATGTATTTATATGTAGCTCTGTCCTTCTTTAAGGAACATTTTTAGTTATCCTGCCTCATTTGTCTCAGAGCTAGGACATCAAACAGAATCTGCGAAATTAGTTCATTTGCTTGGTAATACTTAGTATTCATTGTTCATAAGTATTTATTCATATTCACAATATATGCTAGGTAATGTGAAGTACACAAACTAATATACTATACGATTCCTATCGTCAAGAAATTTAATATCTAGTTGATGAGTTAAGATATTCTTATAAAAATGTGAATAGCAATACATGTATTAAATATCAATTTAAAAAGACAAGAATGGCACAAAGTAGACTAAAATTAAGTTGGAAGCATTCCTATAGTCTTCTGTCTGCCAAACTAGACTGGAGGCTTCCTCTCCATTAGATATCTCACCTAACTCCTCAACAACTCTGTGAGATGTCTCTTTCTTCCCCTAGATGACAGAGGCTGGGGAAATGAATGTAACATGCCTAGATCACATAGCCTAGATCACATAGCCACCAAGTGACTGAACAATGCTTTACTGCAATTCACCTCTACAAACATATATTGAACATCTGTTCTATACCAGGCATAGTTCTTGGCACTGGAATAAGTAAAATGAAAACGCTGTTTCAAGAAGTATACAGGCTTGTAAGGAATAAAATGTAAAGTGTTTCATGTGAGCACAGTGCAGCAGTGCTGAAATATATATATGCATAGGGAATGAATGATAAGAACAGAGGAGAGGGCAACTAGCTCAGAAAGCTGATGGAGCTTGACAGAGAAGGAAAAGGTACTGGCTTCCCAGACAGGCACAGGCATGAGCAAAGGTATACTGGTATGAACAAAAGGGGTAGCAAGAAATATAATGTTTGTAGCAAACCCTGGTAATTCATGTAGGCCACTGAGGGAAGCACATTGAATATTATGCATTCATAACAGGACATAATAGGAAGTAATCCCAGTGGGCTGAGGTAGTGAGGAAAGGCTTGAGTGAGATTGGTCTTCAGTTGACTCATAAAATTTGGGTAGATTTTCAATAGAAAGATAAAGAAATAATTGGATATTGTAGATAAAAGGGACCAACAAATGTGTGGAGATAAAAATGTATTAAACCGATATGGCAGATTGAGGGATGAACAGGCCAATATGGTAGATCTGCTCACTTTCCATTTCGGCCATTTTGCCATGTACAAACTTGGAACTTATTATTATCTAGAACTAGTCCACCTCTAAAATCTTAAATTCCTTTCTCTGACAACAGCTTCTTAGCCTTTCAGTTCTCATTCAGTCATCCCCATTCTCCACACTGATCATGACCTTTAATTAATTCCTTAACCCTCAAAATTGTGTGTCTCTATGATTCCCAATCTAATTCCCGACTAATTTAGACTCCCTGGCCTACCACTTTAAGCTCTCTTTTTACCTCAAATTCCTTGCCAAATTTTCTGTTTATATTGCACCTTCCTGGGGAAAACAAACAAACAAACCCTGAAGATTGGATCAATTTTTCCTTAGTTCCCTACCTCTCTTTCCCATTATTCCAAGAAATGGTTATTATCTCTATTCTCCTTTATGTTAGCTAACTTTTTACCCTCAGTTTATTATCTCTTCACAAAGAAAACAGAAGATATCATCCAAGCATGCAAGCAAACGGACATCCGTACCCACTGCTTCTAACTCTTCCATCACACATGTAGGTGTGTTATTCCTTCTGCATGAGGCCAGTCCCTTCATCTGTGCTCTGGATTCTCCTTCTCCCTCTTCTATCTCAGGCTTTCAAGGACCATACTTCCTTGAAAATCCTGTGTTTCTTCCTTCCCGCCCCCCACACTCCGATTTCCATGTTTTTATTGGTTCTTCTCAAAAATATTGTCTCAATATACCTGTCTCTCTCCATTTTTAAAAAACAACCCAATACCCTTGTCTTCAAGTCACTCTTCACCTACTGTCCTATTTTTCCCTTTCATAGGGAAACTTCTTAAAAAAGTGTCCTAGAACCAGTGTTTCCCCTTTGCCTCACTTTCTGTGCATTCCCCAACCCATTACAATCTGGAAACCACCCCCAAGAATTTCCTGAAACTGTTGTTACATGCCTTGTTTCTAAATCCCTAATGGGTACTCTTACCTTATTTTACTTGTAGAACTTGGTATTGCTGACTAATTTCTCCTTTTTGAACATGATTTCCTTGGTTTAATGATACCACACTCTGTCATTTTCTTTGTCTTTCTTTCTCTTTCACTGCCATTTCCCTAAACATCAGTGTCTTCAGGGCTGTCTCTTAGGCCCTTGACTCTTACTCTATACATTCTTCTGAGGAGCATCATTTATAGCTTTAATTACCATCTATATGCATATAGCTTTGTTTACCACCTCCACGTGAAAGAATCCAATCCAAGGAATAAATCCTTTAATATATAGTACTGAGCTCAGTCAGTCCTATATATTAAACTAATTACTCAACTCCTCTCCTTGGATGTTCCACAGGCATCTGAAAGGCTACATGTCCAAAACTGAATGCACCATCTCCTTCCTTCATTCTTCTAGCCATACTTCCTAAATATTTCTCAAATACATGAACTTCTGTTTTTCTTTTCTAAAAAACATTAGTCTCATCCTGATTAAGGTAAACCAAGGGACTCAATAATTTAAGACATCTATAATTCAGTAACGAAGTTATACTTCAGATGGGTGGAGGAAACAAAATTAAATGGAGCTGACAGTATAGCTCTCTTAATTAAATTGAAACAGTTGAAAGAACCACAGCTAAAATACTAAATTTCAAAGGCCTAACCCATTAAAAACAAGTATTTTAAGTAAGTTAAGGACAAAAGGCATATCATCTTTATATTTCTATTCCTAGCTCAAGCACAGTGATTTACAGCAGAGTTGCTGGTCAATTAATACTTATTTAATGAATTAATAGGTTTGTTCTTAAATACTACAGAAAAGCAAGAAACGTTACAAAGTTCTCACCAATTCATTCATTCATTCTCTTATAACTTATTCTATACACCGAATGGCTGATGAAATAAGGATGTCAAAACTGTTTCTACTTGTGTCTGATGGAATTACCAATTTCCTTAGAACATAATAATAAAAAGAATATCAGGCATTAAAATGACTAGCCATGTTAGCTTTGTATAAAAACGAAGTTCTATTCTACAGCCTTACTTTGCAAAACTAACCACTATTCAAAATGTTTTTGACTGGCTCAACCTAGCTTATCGCTGTAAGTGGAAAACTAGTGTTTTACACATCTTGCTAATGAAGAAATCTGATGCTTCTTTAGCCACAACAAACTTTATCTTCTTTTTCCTCAGTAAAGTCATTTCCTCCCTGAGCAGTGGTACAGACTAACATGCTGTAGAAACTGGTAAGTCTAGTTCGTCTTTCAGTAATACTCTGGACTTAAAGCAAACAAATGAAATTTTACTGTGGTCCTGTCCTCCTTTTATTATGAAATATGCAAATACAAGAAAAAGTATAAAAAAGATAAGTGCACAATTTAATGAATTACAATAAAGCAAACATCTGTGTAACGATCAACAGGTTACAAAATAGAACTTTGCCGACAGCCTGCCAATTATAACTCCCACTCAAAGAAATCATTGTCCAGACATTTACGATAATAATTTTCTTGCTTATCTTTATAGCTTTACCACCTAAAAATATATCACTAAATAATATAATTCAGTTTTGCCTGTTGTGAACTTTATATAAAGGGACTCACAGAGTATATACTTCTTTGGTGTGACTTCCTTCACTTAATGTTAGACTTTTAATTAAGATTTCTCCATAATGCTAAATATCTGTAGTTCATTTGTTTTACGTGCTGTCAAATAATCCATTGTATGAATACACCTTAATTTACTTTTCCATTCTACTGGTGGTGAACATTTTGATTAGCTACAGTTTTTGGTTATTATGAATAAGGATGCTATGGCATTTGTGCGTATCTATCCTCGTATATCTAAGCATGCCTTTTTGTAGGGTATATAATTAGAAGTGAATCTGGGTCTGAAAAAAATATATACTTAAATTTACTACAATGAAAAACAATGAAAATGAATATTTCATTAGTTGTACTAGTTTAACTGGTTTTAAAAAATAATTTCTTAAATTCTGAGGGTAAATTCCATCTATTATTACATATTTCACATGGACACAAGTAAATAGTCTGACAAAAATTTTCAAAATAAAATGTAAAATAAAGTATTAAATGCCTAAAAGAGATGAACAAATACTGGTACCTTTTTCTGATGAAAATACATATTTACTTCTTATAAAATGGTGAGACTGCATCAGCCACCCACACTTATCTGAATTTTTAAGCAACAGTGCAGACAGAAATAGACAGATCCTGTGGATATTCAAAAGTAGACTACAATGCTTAGATTTTCATTTTATGGAATTCACATTTCTCTCATAATATTAACGGAGTTTGAAAATCTTGCTTAACATCAATTAAACAACCATTGTATGGGTTTATTAAAGAACTTGCTCTTAAAATATAACTTCTACTTTTATATTTATAAAATTTCAACCATGAGAAGCAGCTTTATACTGAAAACAGTAAATCAAATCAGTACTCTCTTTGACCTGGGAACTACCGACTGGTTCTCCAGAAATGAAAGAAAAAAAAAAAATTCCCATGCTTTGATTTACCATGAAACAAAATCCCTTTTCTTAAAGTTATGTCAGAATTTTTGGAACCAGTATATTTTTTAAGAATTTTTAGAAAGTATGTGTCATGATACTAAAGATGCCACTGAGAACAAGGTAGATTTCGTCTCTGCTGTCACACAGCTTAGCATCTAAAGGTAAATGCAGAAGAGTAAAGAAGCTGAGAAATTATGGCAGAGTAAAAAGGCACATTAAAAAGGGCACTTGAGCAAGTAAGCCCTCAAGGATGAAAAAGGCATGATGGAGGGGAAAGGATGAGATGAATTCTAGGATGAGGAACAAAAGCCCAGAAATGAGAAAGGAACTATAGGAGGATCAGAAAAATAACACAGGTTCTTTGAAGTCAAGCAGACATAGGATGAAATCTCAAGTTCACCAATTAATAACTGTGTGACTTTAGTTAAGTCACTTACCCTTTCTACTTCTCACTGTAAAATGGGGATAATAATAAATAAGATTTTTGCAAGGATCAGCTAAGATAATGTTTATAAAGCACACATTAAAAATTCCTCCACAAAGGTAAGTAGCAACTTTTATAGCAGAATCAAATGTTGTGGAGTTGGGTAGGGGTTCATATAAGGCAGGACTATGGAGAGAGAAGCAGTCATCCAAAGCATTTGGGCCATATTAAATAACCCAGTCCAGATGCTGAGAACAATGGGGAATGACCCCAAAAGATCTGCATTTCAGAAAGGATGCTCAGGTTGTAGTAGAAACGGTTGGAAGGGCAAAAGAGGCAGGAAAACAAGTGAGGACCTGACTGAGGATAGTGGCAGTAGAAATGACGGGAATTGGGTGTTTTTGAAAGATATTTAAATACAGGATGTCCATTTCTTGAAGTATGGAAGACGAAAACTAAAACTCTTCCTCTATATTCCTAAATAATAATGGTGTGTGTTTCTGTCTATCTGTATTTTTTCTTTAAAAAGTAAGTTATTTTTCAAGTAAGAAAAGGAAAGGCAAATGCTATGGGGCCAGAAATGGAGCATGAGTGTGAATCCAGGGAAGTTAATAAGCACTGAGGGTAATTGCTGCCCTGGGTGTATCTACTGATCTTGAGTAGCCTAGAGCTAGGTTTTTATGCCTGGAACATATGGGGGACAAGAGACAAAGCCTTGCTCTATACCCACTCCTCACCAACCTCTGCATGGAGCCTGGATTCATAAAGACCTAGTTTAAGAAAAGGATGATCTAGAAAACAATGTTATGCAATGTTAATATCAGACAAGTAGTTTTTAAGGCAAAAATCCTATTGCTAGAAATGAAGAAGGTAACAATATATAATGATAAATGTTTCAATTCATCAGAAATATACAATAATTTTTAGCTTATAAAACACCTAATATTATAGCTTCAAAATATACAAAGTGAAAATTTGACATCAAAATGAGATACTTCATCACAGTCCTCTTAAAAATTATTAGGTCAAGATAAAATAATCAATAATGGTCTAAAAGATTTTAACAATATGATTAACCTAGATTTTGTTTGACAAATAAAATATATGTGTAAAGCACATGTAAAGAACTGTGTACCCAACTTTTGTGGTATACTTAAGTTTTTTCAAGCACATATTGAACATGTTGTTTCATTAAAAAGTCTTAAAAAATTCCAAAGAATCAATACACACAGACCAAAATTGCTTAATACTAAGTTACTTACCATCTAAATTGCTAAAATTTAGATATTTAGAAATCAACAAAACCAAGAATATGCTAAAAAATCTAAAGTCATATATGTCATAAACAACTCATAGGTCAAAGCAGATTTCATAACAGACATTAGAAAATATTTAGACCTGACCAGTAATAAGAAATATTTCAAATCTTGTGGGATGCAAAAAAATTCTCAAAAGTAAATTATAGTATTAATATCTATCTCAGAATAAAGGTTGAAAATTAATTAGTAATCAGACTTAAAAACTTAGCAAAAAGGATAAAAAATGGTAAAGTGGGAATTCCCTGGCAGGCCAGTGGTCAGGACTTCATGCTTTCACTGCCAAGGGCGTGAATTCAATCCCTGGTTGGGGAACTAAGATTTCACAAGCCGTGTGGCACCCCCCGCACCCTTCCCTCCAAAAAGGTAAAGTATACAAAAGACATAGAAGTAAGGATATAATAAAGATCAGAAATTAATAAAATAGAAAATAAAGCTACAGTGTTAGCAAAGCTAAAAGTTGAATTGTGGGGGAAACAATGACAAAATATTGGCAAGTTATCACTACTTCCAAGATATCACTTTACACTAGATGTTCTGAGTTCTCCATAAAACATAAATAAATAAAGTCTCATGTATTGGAAAGGAAGAAATAGCAAATGACATTATTTGTAAGATAAACTCAAAAGATGATCATTAAAATTAATTAGAGTTTAGCAAGTTAATATATATAAAGTATACCATATTCAAGAACATGGAAATTCAGTACAGTAAAGTTGTCAATTCTTTGCAAATACCTTCAACACAAATCTAATCAAAACCTCAAAGAGAAGTGAACTTACTCTACTGGATATCCAGACTTATGATAAAGCTATAGCATTTAAGAGTGTGATTTTTGCCTCAAGGATAGAAAATATACCAACAAAAGAGAGCCAAGAAATAGACCCACCAATGTATAGCAACACATCTAAAGCAGGGAAACTGACACATTGTGCAATCAAAAAGAATTTGTCTTTTATATCACACCATATACAAAAATCAATCCTATATCAGTTAAAACTTAAAAGCTGAATATTTAAAATTTTTATGAGAAATTGTAGGATATTTTTATGACTTTGGGGAAGTGAATGGATTTCTTATATAAGACAAAAAAATCACTTAGTATAAAAAGTAATCATAGGGGCTTCCCTGGTGGCGCAGTGGTTGAGAGTCCGCCTGCCGATGCAGGGGACACGGGTTCGTGCCCAGTCTGGGAAGATCCCACATGCCGCGGAGCGGCTGGGCCCGTGAGCCATGGCCGCTGAGCCTATGCATCCGGAGCCTGTGCTCCGCAACGGGAGAGGCCACCACAGTGAGAGGCCGCAACAGTAAGAGGCCCGCGTACCACACACACACACACACACACACACACACACACACACACAAGTAATCATTATTTTATTTACATTAAAATTAAGAACTTCTGTTGATCAAAGGAAAGAAAAGTTTTCTGTTAATTACAAATAAATACAAAAAAGCCACAAACTGGGAGAATAACATTTGCACACCTATAACTGAAAAATGTCATCCACATACAGTATAAAGAACTTCACTATAAAATTCACTAAGAAACAGCAAACAACATAATAGAAAAATGCACAAAAACACATACACATAAATTTTACAGAAGGGAAGACAAATGGCCAAAAATAAACTAAAATATATCCACCTACATTAAATTTCAGAAAAATGAAAACTGAACCACAGTGAAATACTATTTTATACCCACCACATTGACAAAAATAAATATCTTTAAAAATCAAGTGTTGGTCAGGATACAGAGCAACTGGAACTCTTAAACACTCCAAGAGGGAGTTTAAATTTTTATCTATACACCGGAAAATAATTTGGCCTTAACTATTTACCTTGGAAATTTGCACGTATTACAATCCAGAAATTCTACTTCTTTTAATAAGACGTAGACTGGACTTTTAAAGAATGGACTTTTAAGATTCCTGTTCATGACATGTGAATTGAAGATAATAGTAAAAGAAAAATTAAGACACAAATGACTATTGTTAGGTAAATGTATAAATAAACTGTTATATTTATAAAATGTATACTATACAAGTTCCAAGTTAACTATCCCTACATGCAACAATATGGATAAATCTCAAGGAATAGTGTCGAGTGAAAAAAGCAGGTTGTTGAAGAAAGCCTGTGTTAGAATACCGTTTTTATAGCCTTCAAAACCAGACAAATATAACCATTATTTTGTCGGAGGATACATATGAAGAAGAACGTGGCAATGATGAATACAAAATTTGGAATAGTAATGAGATGTGGGGGAATGAGGAGGAAGTGAGATGTTCTACAAAGCAAGCACCAAGTGGAATTCAACAGAAAGTAACAGTAACTTATATTTCTTAATTTGAGTGATGGGTTCATGGATCTTAATTGTAAATATTGGGAAGCTGAATCGCTAGTATATGTTAAGTTGTAAATGGTGAGGAAGAAGAAAGAGCAAAGGAGTCCCACATTAGTGAACTGAGCCATTGAGTGGGTGTTGCTGCTCTTTTAATGAGAGGAAGAAGAGGATCAGGCAAGAATGGGTGGGAGCAAGTGAGTGGGGAGAATGGTGATGAATAAGGTTTGAACTGTCCAGATTCAAGTATCTGCAATAATCTTAGTAAAATATTGGGGAGTCAATTGTGATATAGGATTGAATATGGAAAGAGACTCTGGGCTTTAGTTAGATAGTTCTAGGAATCTTTGGCGTATAGATTGTCTTTAAGGCCTTGGAACGGATGAAATAATGTGGGGGGTGGGTGGAGGCTGAGTAATATTGGAGAAGTGAGGGGCTGGTATACCCGTTTACAGATGTTATAAGTTGGAAGTCCTAGGGAGTCTCATCTCAGGAGGTAAAGGATTAATAAATGAACTGAAACTCTTGAACTGAAACTTATGTGCAGCAATTTATACAAGTCCTTCTTTGAGTCCCAGAATATATAGCCAAATGATGCAGAGAGATGACCACAGTGCAAGAGTCTTTACAATTCCTAGTTTCAGAGTGGCTGCAAGAAAACCCCGAATAAATTTCTCTCTCCTTGATGTGGCCTTCTGACAAGTAGTAATCTCTCCATACGTTTATTAAGACCAGAGCCTAGAGAATTTCAAAATGCTCCACTCTCAATTCTTCTGGTTGCCTTAAAGAAGCAGTCAACGTTGTGAGCTACCTATGGAGAGGCCCAGGTGGCACGAAGTACAGACAGCCTGTAGGACCTGCAGGCCTCAGTCATACAGCCTCAAGGAGATGAATTCTGCCTAAACCTGAATGAGTTTGGAAGTGGATTCCTCCCCAGTCAACCTTCCAGATGAGTACCCAGCCCTGCTGACATCTTGATAGAAGCCATATGAGACTCAGAGCAGAAGAGCAAGCTTAGGCGAGCCCAAACTCCTGTCCCACAGAAACTGTGAGATGATAAATATGTGTTTAAAGTGCTAAGTTTGTGGTAGTTTGTTATGCATCAGTAGAAAACAAATACAATATTGTGTGTGCACTCTGTGTGTGTGTGTGTGTGTTATATTCATCAAGATCTATGTGGAAGGTAGGGAAAAGATAAAATATGTCAGATCTTTTTATAGGGACATTTTTCCTTAAAGTTTAGTGGTTAGGAGGAACCATCTCTCTCCCTCTAAAATTGTATATATCAAAGTAAGAAGCCCTCATTTAGGTAAGGTGATTGAGTCAGAAACATCAGTTTCTGGATGGGCAAAGGAAGAGTGCTAGAACTTTGCTTGCACATTGTACCACTTATTCTCTGAGATTTTTATTTGTTCATTTTGGATTTTTGCCCATAACCTCTCTCTCTCTTCTAAGATACATATTTGTAGTAGTTTGTAAGAGCCAACAGCCAATGGCAGTGCACTCCTGGTTGAAACCTAACTTACAGTGAGTAACATTTCTCTCAGTTTAAAATGCTGTAAAGTCCAAATACGGCTGGTTACATAAGCAGAATTAACTCACTTTTTCTGTACCCGTGACATTGATTGATCACTTTTATAAATTGATTCAAATTAACAACCAAATAAGAAAACCTTGGGAGTAATGGCGAAGTACGTTGACAAACAAAAGTATTTGATAATATTACGAATTCTTTAATATTAAATTGTATTTAATATTAATAATAAGGAACTATAAGAAAAAACCTATAACCTGAATCTCACTAAACCTTAGTACAAAGAAATTCTCTGAATGAAATATTGGACCTCTTAAATGCCTTTCTTTTTTATGTGTCTTTCACTGATGCTATAAAGAACTCACTGAAGGTCAGCAATTCTTTCTGAGGTCTCCATAGTAACTGTGATCTTAGCCATATCTTTGATTTAGAACATCAAAATGTCATAATTGATATCAAACTCATGAACACTAGATCAGGGCACTGGTGCCATATTTGGTGCAACCTGAAAGCTGCTTACTTGTTTGTTCCTGTGTGTTCTTATTGCTCCTGGCTCTGTTTTTCCATTTTACTTCTTCCCTATCATAGGGGATGAAACTTGGAAATCTTAAAATAGTGACAATGGAAAACTTTATCTAGAGTCTGAAATACACCAGAACAGCTGGAGAAGGAGCTGATGTTACTTTACTCGAGAGGAAGCCTCCAGGGCTGATCTTACAAGGCAGGAGCAGCTTTTTGTTTGAACCATTAGGTGAGATTCATATAAAAATTAAGAGTGTGTGATGTGATCCTGGAAAGAAATTTTAGTCAGAGAGGTTAAGTTAGATGAATAGAAAGAATAGAGAAGGACAATATTCATTGGAAAAATAGAAGAAAGAACAACCACAGAAATGAATGTAAAAGGTTTATATTAACAAATGAAGTTGAGAACTGCCCTAACAGTATAACAGGTGGGGGAAACATCAGACCTTGAAGGGAGCAGAATCCCTTGGAACTACTTCTACTTGTGACCTCAAAGGCTGGTGAAACTGGGAGACAGCCTCAGCTTTAACACAGCTGCTTTCTGGCATTATTAACGGCACAAGAATGGATCTGGGAATTGGTAAAATAGTAACAGCTAACCAACAGTTATAAAGTAGAATGACGTCTCCAAGTCATGAAGCCTATCCATGAACTGTACAAGAAAGGTACATTCTTGCTGGAAGTGAAGACAAGGCAAGAATCTTCAGCCTACATCAATTTCAACAACTCTGTCTTTATTTCATTTGGATTTTAACCCAGCCTAGTTTGTGTCTGTAGCTTATGGTTTGAATCCACTTTGGGAATCAGCTGAGTTCTCCCTGAACTCTCCCCCAACAGCTACCCAAGGGGACCACCCTGGCAAGATAAGCAAAAAGGTAGGATGGGCCTCTTAATGGTTCAAGCACTGAAAACAATCTTTCTCCCCATTTGTTTGTTATTTATAATAATATCATATGAATATTGGACCCTAAGGAAAAAAAGTGAGAAGAGTGTGCGGCTTTTCCAATGGTAACAGCTCACTGAGTAGTTTCTCTATCCTTCAAAAAAAATAATGGGCTACTTCAGGACTCAGGAAAATTATCCTGGAGACCAGTGCATCTCAAGCCTTAATGTTTATAATAATCAGCTGGGGAGCTTGTTAGACCAAAGACTTGGCCCCTGTGCCCAGAGTCTCTTGACAGAGATCTTCAGTGATGACTTTTTTCCTTATCCACCCATACCAGTCAAACCCTTAGCGTGAGGCTTGGCTAGAGAAAATTAGATCTGTGGGAAATTCTGTATCTCTCACTTTTTCCAAACACAATTCAGTAGACGCTAAAAAGGCAATGTTGTTATGGATCAGTGCATTGGCCTTATTAACATTTCTATTTAAATCAAAACCTTTCATAGGATTGCATTAGCATCTTTCTGATAGAGGCTAAAGATTAGAAAACTCTGATAGAATTGCTTAGCTTCATGTTCCTTTAAGTGCTTTCCTAGCCAGGAAAGTAAGCTGGTTTTCTTCAAAATTTCCCCATGTTTCTGAGGAAACAAAAAGGGGTGCTGATACTTATTGGGCACCTACCATTTGTCAGGCATAGTACTAGTCCCTTATTTAAATAGTCTTATTTAATCCTTACAATAGCTCTTATGAAATAGCACTCTTCTCATCCTCATTTTATAAATGATGTTACTAAGTACAGAGAAATTGAGTCACTTAATAAAATTACATGGCTCAAAAGCAAATAAACTATGATTTGAATCTTATTTCTTACTATTTTGCTACATAATTTGTCCCATTTTCTGAATTGCTTTAAATTACAAATTACCCCAGGGTCATTACAGTTATACTTCTAACATCTTTTCTATCTTAAAAGGTAGGAAATCTCCCAATTTATATTAAATAATAATTCTATCTGTTCCTAATCTCAGAGCCTGGAGAAATCAGTATTGCATTTCTTGTGTGTTTTTTTTTTCTCTTATTATTCATTGCTAATCTAGACAAATTAAAGTACAAATGAAAATTTCTCTGTTTGCCATAACAGCAGGTCAACACTTCATTATTCCATGCTTAATAAGGGTTATCACTACACTCCTTGATCTATTTAAAATATCTTTTATGAATAAAGAATAAGAGAACTTTCTAAGACACCATTTCATATGTTAAAGCCAAATTTCTTCTATTTAAAGAAAAAAATGCTTTCAAATGCTCCATAAAAATCTGGCATCTTTAGACATAAGACAATTATGAAGGAGACCTGTATGTTTCTCTCTCTTGAAAAGGTCAGGAATTTTCAGCTACATTATAAACCAACAAAGCCTTCCAAGAAGACTGATACTGACATTTTTTATATTCTCAGCTGTCTCCAGTTTGTTAATCTAGTCATGCATTCAGCAAAACTTTAAAGAATACTGTGGTGAACAAACTGATTAAATGTTATCCCCACTTTCATGAAATCCAAAGGCATGAATGATCATCACTCATTTCCTCTAAGTTTCTAAATTAAATGTAGTAATTAAAAGCTACAGCGATCTTATGAAAAATTTTAACTTAAATATAAATGTTAATATGGCCAATGCAGTGATCCATAGTAATATTACCTTTTTTTATTTTTATTTTTTTGCGGTATGTGGGCCTCTCACTGTGTGGCCTCTCCCGTTGCGGAGCACAGGCTCCGGACGCGCAGGCTCAGCGGCCATGGCTCACGGGCCCAGCCGCTCCGTGGCATGTGGGATCTTCCCGGACCGGGGCACGAACCCATGTCCCCTGCATGGGCAGGCAGACTCTCAACCACTGCGCCACCAGGGAAGCCCAGTATCACCTTTTTAGCATCATAAATTTATACGTTAACTGTGTGATTAAATCACAAAACTAAATTTTTCCTGTTTTTTTCTTTTCTTTGGTGGTAGAGTTTCAGGTTTCACATAATAGTAATAATATTAAATCCGATAACATTCACAGGAGGAACAACCTGTTAGACATTTTGTATAGTGCAATTTCTACCCTTAACTTACTAATTAGAATAAATCTTTAGAAACTGAGGTAAATATAATTATATTGCTTATTTTTAGGTATCTTTAAGTATATACATTGTTTTTAACCATCTACTTCAAAGCTAACTATCTTCTATCTATCCAAACTCTTTTGATTTGTCTCTTTGTCTCAAATAGTCCCTCCTTAACACACCGCTATCTTTCATTCGTGCAAAGAAGAAATCATCATTCTAGTGACCATTAATCAGACTGCCAACTCTCTTGGATAAAGACCTTATAAAGAATGCATTTGACAAAAGAGCCAAGAATATACGATGGGGAAAGAATAGTCTCTTCAGTAAATGGTCTTGGGAAAACTGGTCAGCAGATGCCAAAGAATGAAACTGGACCACTGTCTTACACCACACATAAAAATCAATTCAAAATGGTTTAAAGACTTGAACACAAGATCTGAAACCATACAACTCCTAGAAGAAAACATAAATCCTTAACATCAGTCTTGGCAATGGTCTTTTGGATTTGACACCAAAGCAAAGGCAACAAATGCAAATATAAACAAGTGGGACTATATCATACTAAAAAGCTTCTACACAGCAAGGGAAACCATCGACAAAATGAAAAGGTAATCTACCAAATGGGAGAAAATATTTGCAAGTCATATATCTGATAAGGGATTACTATCCAAAATATATAAAAACTCATACAACTTAACAGAAAAAGAAAACAAATGAACAATCTGATTAAAAAATGGGCAGCGTATCTTAAAAGGAATTTTCCCAGAGAAGACATACAAATGGCTAACAAGTACATGAAAAAGTGCTCAACACCACAATCATCAGAGAAATTTACATCAAAACCACAGTGAGGTATCACCTTACACCTGTCAGAATGGCTATAATCAAAAAGACAAGAAATAACAAGTACTGGTAAGAATGTAGAGAAAAAGGAACTCTTGTTCATCATTGGTGGAACTGTAAATTGGTGAAGCCACTACAGAAATAGCATGGAGTTTCCTCAAAAATTTGAAAATAGAGCTACCATATGATCTAGCAATTCCACTTCTGAGTATTTATCCAAAGAAAATAAAATCACGAACTTGAAAAGATACCCCCGTGTTCATCGCAGTATCGTTTGTAATAGTCAAGACATGGTAACAGCCTAAGTGTCCTTCAGTGGTTGAATGGATAAAGAAAATGTGGTATCTATGTACAGTCCTACCTCCAAGATATTGCAGGTTCTGTTCCAGACCACTGCAGTGAAGCAAATATCACAGTAAAGTCATATGCATTTTTTTGTTTCCTAGTGCATATAAAAGTTATGTTTATATGGATCAATGGAACAGAATAGAAAGCCCAGAAATAAAGCCACACACCTATGGTCAATTAATCTATGACAAAGGAGACAAGAATATACAATGGGAAAAAAGTCTCTTTAGCAAGTGGTGTTGGGAAAGTTGGACAGCTGCATGTAAATCAATGAAGTTAGAACACACCCTCACACCATACACAAAAATAAACTCAAAATGGCTTAAAGACTTAAATATAAGACATGACACCATAACTTCCTAGAAGAGAACATAGGCAAAACATTCTCTGACATAAATCGTACCAATGTTTTCTTAGGTCAGTCTCCCAAGGCAAAAGAAATAAAAGCGAAAATAAACAAATGGGGCCTAATCAAATTTACAAGTTTTTGCACAGCAAAGGAAACCATAAACAAAATGAAAAGACAACCTACGGAATGGGAGAAAATATTTGCAAATGATGAGACTGACAATGGCTTAATTTCCAAAATATACAGACAGCTCATACAACTCGACAACAAAAAAACAAATAACCCATTTGAAACAAGGTATTAGACCTAAGTATACATTTCTCCAAAGAAGACATACAGATGGCCAAGAGACACATGAAAAGATGCTCCATATTGCTAATTACTACAGAAATGCCAATCAAAACTACAATGAGGGGGCTCCCCTGGTGGCGCAGTGGTTCAGAGTCCGCCTGCCAATGCAGGGGACACGGGTTTGTGCCCCGGTCCAGGAGGATCCCACATGCCGTGGAGCGGCTGGGCCCGTGAGCCATGGCCGCTGGGCCTGTACATCCGGAGCCTCTGCTCCGCAACAGGAGAGGCCACAACAGTGAGAGGCCTGCGTACCGCAAAAAAAAAAAAAAAAAAAAAAAAAAAACTACAATGTGGTACCACCTCACACCAGTCAAAATGGCCATCATGAAAAAGTCTACAAATAGCAAATGCTGGAGAGGGTGTGGAGAAAAGGGAACCCTCCAACACCAGTGGTGGGAATGTAAATTGGTGCAGCCAATTTCTGCTACAGAAAGCAGTATGGAGGCTCCTTAAAAAACTAAAAACAGAGTTGCCATATGATCCAGCAATCCCAGTCATATATCCAGACAAAACTGTAATTCAAAAAGATACATGCACACCTATGTTCATAGCAGCAGCACTATTTACAATAGCCAAGACATGGAAACAACCCAGGTGCCATCAACTGGATGATTAGTTTAAGAAGATGTGGTATATATACCTACAATGGAATATTACTCAGCCATAAAAAAAGAATGAAATAATGCCATTTGCAGCAACACAGATGGACTTAGAGATTATCATACTAAGTAAGTCAGAAAGAGAAAGACAAATACCATATGATATCACTTATACGTGGAATCTAAAATATGACAGAAATGAACTTATCTATGAAACAAGAAACAGACTCACAGGCATAGAGAACAGACATGTGGTTGCCAAGGGGGAGAGGGGTTTAGGAGAGATGGAGTGGGAATTTGGAGTTAGCAGATGCAAACTGGTGTATATAGAACGGATAAATAACAAGGTCCTAATTTATAGCACAGGAAACTATATTCAATATCCTGTGATAAACCATAATGGAAAAGAATATAAAAAAGAATGTATATATGTATAACTGAATCACTTTGCTGTACAGCAGAAATTAACACAACATTGTAAATCAACTACACGTTAAAAATTTTTTTTAAATCATTATGCTGTATACCTTAAACTTACACAGTGCTATATGTCAATTATATATCAATAAAACTGGAAGAAGAAACAATCAAAAGAAGTTATGTTTACACTATACTGTAGTCTGTTAAGTGTGCAATAGCATTATGTCTAAAGAAGAATTACATACTTTAATTAAAAAGTACTTTATTGTTAAAAAAGGCTAACCATCATCTCAGCGAGTTGTAACTTTTTTTCCTGGTGGAGGGTTTGAAATATTTTGAGAATTACCGAAATGTGACACAGAGACACGAAGTGAGCAAATGCTATTGGAGAAATAGATTGGCTCAACAATCAAGCTGACAGGTATGCCTTGCAATGGAATACTATTGGTCATAAAAAGAAGGAAATCCTGCCACTTGTGATGTGGATGGGCCTCAAGGGCATATGCTAAATGAAATAAATCACACAGAGAAAGACAAATACTATATGATCTCACTTATATGTGGAATCTGAAAAAAGAATCGAACTCAGATACAGATATCAGATTGTTGATTGCCAGAGACGAGGGTTGAAGGCAGTCAAAAGTTTCAAACTTCTAGTTATAAGATAAATAAGTCCTGATGATGTAATATACAGCATTGTGACTCTAGTTAAAAATGCAGTATTGTATGTTTGAAAATTGGTAAAAGAGTAAATCTTAAATGTTCTCACCACAAGAAGAAAAAATTGTAACTGTGGTGATGGATTTTAAGGAAACTTATTATGGTAATCAGTTCATAATATACACGTATATCAAATCATTATGCTGTACACCTAAAACGAATAACTCACAAAAAATGCATTTAAGTTTGTTTGTAATGACTCTCCTAAACAGAATATACAGAATAAAGTAGGGGCAGGTAGATGAATAGTAGAACATTTCTATAAGTGCATTAAATATTATAGATATGTGAAAAATGAAATTCGATAAACTAAATATGTCCATTAAAATACTTATTAGGATTATAGGGTTTAAATGAGAACAAATAAAGATACTCTGGTTCTCTCAGACAAGATGAGAATCATTCATTTCCTTAAACCAGCTAGAGCAATGAAAAGAAAAAGAAACTGAAACTGAACATTTTTATAACTATAGAATTGACCCCATTCTCCATAACGTTACACTAATTTCTATCATCTGGCTTAATACAAGGGGCTTTGTATACACTGAAAGTGATGGAGCATCCTTGTTACTTATTACCTGTGAAGTAGGGATGCGTTTTACTCTGCCCATGTTTTCAAAGAGGAAAGCAAATTTCTGCTCTACTTCCCTAGAAACGAAAAGTCTGAGAAGGATACTTTCAATTTCTCTCCTTCCTCTTTTTCTCCCTTCTTCTCTGAAAGTGGAGTGACTTACCTGAGAGATAAGTGTGGGATAAAAAGCTAAATGTACTTGACTTAGGCCCCGGTGGCCTTTTTCAGAGCCAGACTGTCTGCCTGGTGCATGAATTCTTTTCTGCTGTCTACACTATGGTTAAGCTCGTGAGAGCAGCTGTATCCCTGTTGGGGCATCTATTCTTATCCAATCAAATCTGATTAATTTAGCTAACTCATTTGGTCACAGATCAAAAGTCATTCTCTCTGATAAACTTTACTAGTAGTAAAGTTAATATTTTGAGCTCCATTTGCCAGTT
The DNA here is from genome assembly GCF_949774975.1 of Lagenorhynchus albirostris. Taxonomy (NCBI): domain Eukaryota; kingdom Metazoa; phylum Chordata; class Mammalia; order Artiodactyla; family Delphinidae; genus Lagenorhynchus; species Lagenorhynchus albirostris. The sequence continues at coordinate 71,254,297 of NC_083097.1, forward strand.
TTTGATTATATACAAACAGAATAAAGAGACAAATATGGGTGTCATTTATTGGACCCCTAAAACTCTTCAACTATTTAAATAAACAACTTGTTTGCATTAGAAAAGTCTATTTCTTTATAGAAGAATTCTGAATAGTTTTTAGGCAACCTCAAGCATAAAATTCAGTAAGTGGCCTGGGCTTAAGAAAAGGATGATAGAACTGTCCTTCCATATAAATGTGAATTTAGCATAAATGTCAAGAATATGTAATGACCATAGATAAAATACAGAGAACAAGAAATTAGAGTTTTTAATATTATTTTCAGTAAGTTATCCAATTTATCAAAATTGACACATGAAGCTTATGCACAATTAATCAAATTTTTGAAACATATCATTATAGGAGAAACACAAGTTTTCAGTTGATTATTTAATCATAATTCATTTATTTTAGTTTTTGATTATAATTCTTCAAGTGTTTTATTATAATCATCATTCTCTTAAAAATTGCTTTTCCTCCCACTAGGTAAAAAATTATGCATGTGTGTGTGTGTAATGTGTGTAGTTTGTGTACACACACACACACTACATACATATGAACTAGAATTTACAATTGAATTATTTAAGGATTATTTGCTGTTGAGAAGATCTTTCCCTGGGGAAGCATGTTTTCTAGCATTTATATGACTGAATAGGGATTCTTTGGGTGACCTTAACTTTACACCCCACTAGAAGCAGAACTATAAGCAAAGCAACATACCTACACAACAAACATTTCCTTCCTCATCCTCCGAAAACTACTGTTCCCCTTAGTCCTTAAGAACAATTTTTTTTTTGTATTTCCTCGTACGTGTTTATCCACAAGAATTTTATGTATACACAAACATGCATACACAATGTTTTTGGTTGCACACTCTCACATGTGCACAAGGACACACACATACAAACAAGGATACATTGCTCCTCTTTCTCTGGTAAGTAAACATTTAAATGCACAAATGACTGAGGAAACGAATCCATTAAATGCCAATTGTTTGCATACAGTAATTTCGTTTTCAAATGAAGTTTTACGTAAAGATAGTTCTTAGTCTGCTGTTCCTTGTTCAACTGTAGTTTAAAGTTTCAAACATATTAAAATGAAATCATGTTGTCTGAGCCTCAGAGGTCGTTTTTCTGGGTGATCTTCTCACCAACTATGTACATTCTGCATACATATATCTTCAGAACTGTTCATCTTTATGCCTGCCGGATGTCTCCGATATGTCTTAAAGTGAATATCCAAAATCAATGTGCCTAAAAGTAAATTTGGCATCTTTCCCCTCACACATGCTCACCTTCTTATGTTCCCTCTCTAAGAAAGGGCATCTCCACCCAAACCAAAGATCCTGCTTTCATCCTAGTTACCTTCCTCTCTCTACTTCATTCTTTCCCTCATATCCAATTTGTCATCAAACTTTAGTCCTGCTAAACATATTCTCTCTCCTTTTAGACCGTGAATTCTCACTAGATTTTGATGATAGTTTCTTGATTTAGTTCCACTGTGTTCTTCCTATAAGCTCTTACCAATCCACCCTCCATCCTAGTGTCGAAATCATCTTTCTAATGCAGATATGATCACGTTGACCCCCCAAAAGTTATACGGATCATCCTATTACTGATGTCACTGTAACACGGAAAGGTCAGCTAATTTAGTAACTTAAGGGCATGGAGACTCTTATCCTCTTATCTATTACTCTTTAAATTATGCCGTAACGTGATGTTCTAAAACAAAAGACGAGTCGAATGATCAGCATGAAAGGCATTCCTACAACGCATGTTTTAGTTTAAGGAAGAAAACTAGATGCTGCTTTTTCTATTTGGTAGAAGGAAATAGTTGAGGCCCTCCTGAGTCAGCAGTTGTGCAATACTGTCCTGACTATTTCAGGCTCTGATTTCTGCAACTAGATATAGTGCTATAGTTTGCAAATCTTCACTTCACCAATTAACTGCCAATTTATTTGACTTCCCATATCTCAGTCATTCCAACAGAATTCCTGGAGCAAGGAGGCCTAGGCTCTCCTGCACCTAAGGTCTCTGTTTTCCTTGAGAGCTGAGCATGTAGAAGGCTGTGGCTGAGGGGCAGTCCCACAACAACCGCTCTTCCATCACGAAGCTGTCATCAGCAACAGAGCCAAGCAGAGGAAGCAAGTTTACAAGATCACACCAACACCCCAGTCCCCAGTCAGGCCTCTGAGGTTTCGAGAAGCTTCAAATTCTGCCAACAGCAAAGCCTACATATCCTGTTTCCTGTTCTACTAGGGCCTTTCTAGTTTATTCCCCAACTCCAACATCTGTCATTCCTTACTCTAGTCATCGCCGAAGGTGACAGTCAAATATTCTCCGCTTTACCCTCTGATATGCTGGTTCCTATCGAACTCACACCTTATTCCTTAGGCACACTTCAACTCTGACTGCCCCTTTAGTCTCATCTCTTCCTCTGATCTTATGAATTCATTTTTCTACACTATCAAAGACTTTTGCATTACTCTGCCTTTACAGGAACTTGGCTCTATCTGTGATTTTATTATTTTCTTCATGACACTTCACTAAACAACTTTTAGGGAAAGAGGAGAAGGCAGTGCACACCGTTTTTTTCTCATTGAAACTTTTATACCATTGTTTCAAACCATTTCTGAGAGCCTCTGTGTTCACCATTTGCCTTATGGTTTAAATTGCCACCTTAAGCATCCAAGACCCAATAGCCAACCTTGTACAGTGCCGTGAATAACTTGCTAGATTATCATAGATTCACGACATATTTACTATTTTCATATGTAAATATTTTAATGTCTATATGTATTCACTTTTTCTAAAATAAATTGAATTTACAGTATGAAAAGGACTGTTTTTATAAAAATTAATGTATGCAGTAGGTAACCCACAACTTTTTTGTTATCCAGCCTAATGGATTACTTCATCACCATCATCACATTCTTGACATTCATCTCTAACCTCTAACCCTGGAGTTTACTCTGTCCCTAACATTTACCTTCACCTTAGTGTGAGACCCAGATTTAGGTACTGGTTATTTAAGACTAGGACCAGTCATGTGTCAGGAATGGAATAGAGGCCTAAGAACTGAACTCAGTGATGGGGTGGAGATCAAAGATGGAGTAACTGTCAAGTACGTTTGACTCTTAGGGATTTGTTGGAGGTCAAAAATGGAGTTAACCTCAGGGAGAACCTGAGGCTCAGTGATGGGATAAACACCCTCCAAAATGTTGAACTCATTACTTGCTAATGCAAAAACTATGAAAGCTCATTGTTTTTTTCAGATCACGAAATGCCCATAATCTTAAAATGGTCTCCTTAATCACTTCTCCCTTACATATTTACTCATTATCTTCTACCATGCCAGCTCTTCTATCTCCCTGGACCTGAATGACATTCTACTGACCATTTCTTCCAACTTGATTTTCAAGCTCCTAAGCACCGCTGCAGAAGGTTGTGAATCTAAAATCATCTATGTCTACTATATACCTATATATCCTAACACACTTCAGAGGAGCCTGTAGCTCACAGAACCTCAGATTTGACTTTGTATGAATCCTCCTTGTCACATTGCCATTCAGTGTTTTCTCCAAAGTTTTCTAACATGCTCATGCCCCAAAGCCATGCTGACCTTCCCTTTGTTCTACAATTAGAATGACTTCTTTATTGCCATCGAGTTATCTTCTGTGAGCTCCTTCAATGTTCATTCTGTCCATGTCAGAATTTCTTTTTAAATCATCCAGTTCTCCTTCCTTCTGGCCTCAGATAAAGGATACTCTTACCCTTTACAATATTACTCCTTGTACATTAACCACCATCTCTTCCCATCAATTTCAGCACTGATTGCTCAACTTGCCTTCACCTTCAGTCACAAAAAGCGTGTAATGTGTGTGTGTGTGTATGAATGAATGAATGTGAATAGCTTTTCTGTCCCCTCACTACCATTTGTTTGTGGGCCAGAGATATTTTATGAACACTACAAAAGCATGTTCTATTCCCAGCTGGCTGATGTCCTTGCATTGGCACTTCCAGCTCCAGTATTGCAGCTGTAGAGTGTGGGCATCAGCACAGCACCGGTGATGGTTTACCAGTTCTACCTTTTACTCCTTGGTCACATATCTGAGCTGGACACCAGGGTCAAACACTAGGCAATGAGGGCTGACTTGGCGTAGACATTTTATCCACTTTAGAAGTTTGAGGGTAGGGCTATGGATTTCTCTGAGGACTAAGCAGTGGCCAGATTAAGCCATGTTCAACTTCTGGGCTGGTTTTATCACAAGCCTTTTGTAATTTTCAAGGAAGTTGGAGCTGGGGTTGGTGAATTTTTTAAAAACCAACCTATGGTTTAAAAAAATTTGGTTGTATTGACTCTATTAATTGAGATTTTCCTCTAAAATGTGTTGAACAAATCATAATTCTTAATAGTTTTGTTTAACTAGAAGGTATAAACAGATTGTATGAAAAAATGATTTAAAAAAAATCAAGAAAACCAAGAATTTGAGGAATGTTTTATACCTATGCAGAATCCATTTTACAGTTTAAATTTATCAAGAATAGGTATTGTGTTTTATATGCATTTAATTTAAACACTCATAAAATACTGAACTTACCTATGATACTGATTTATATTCTAACACTGGAAATAAAACAAGATTATTTTTCTTTCTTTTGCAAAGAGCAAAGGGTTTCAGAATCGAGTTTGTCTTCAAGCAGCAGCAAAGGCTTGCTGACAAGATATTTTGGAACAACTTGCTATTAGGAAGGAAGTATGAGTGGGAGGATGAGAAATAGCTCATGCCCATATGACACATACAAGTTGTGAATGTGTTAGAAGTCCATGATGTAGAACATAAAAGAGTGTAACAATTTATCTCAGTGACATAAAGGACCTTATTCTAATCTTTTGTTTTTACAACTCTATTCTGAATTAGATTTTCTTTCTCTCTCTCTCTCTCTCTCTCTTCTGTTCTCATTTACCTCAATCAGGTCATATGCTGATGGTTATAAACATTACGATTTATAACTTCATGAGAAAATGTAGAACCTGTCAAAATATCTCGAACAAATGGCATGGACTTTCATGGCAAAGTTATTTGCCCTTGTTATTCTAGGTATATGGCAAAATCGTTGCTGCATGAGCAATATCAGTGAATTTTGTCTTCTTTTTCATTTAATAATAATTTATAGTTTTAGCATTTCTTTAACTGAAACTGTCACAAGGGCTTTATATGCAAGCTTCTCTGCATCCCACAGAAATTGGTAGTAAAAATATACTGTCAAATTACTATCCCAGAACAAAAGATGATCAAGTGATTCTTTTCCACAATGTAGTACACACGAATTGGAAATCCATCCCATAATTTGTTCAACAAACAGTTATTGAGCTTCTATAATTTTCAAAACTCTTTGACAGATGCTTGAGGAATTTGTGAGAATCATGGTATTCCTGCTCTTGAGGACTTTCGAGTCTACTCTGGGCCAAAAGCCTCTGTAATCCCAGTTTCATCTCAACTATATCTCCTACATATATATTTTTTTATATCCTCTAGCAAAGAGGCTCTTTCCTTAGTCCTTTTTAATACTCTGAATTTCCATATGGAACAAGTTTTGTCAATCTTCTGTAACAGTAATATATTTACTTATACAAGTAGACCGAATAGCTTGTAAGACTTTGGGTTCTCTGAGGACAGGAACAATACCTTATATGTCTATCTTCTGAAATACATTAGTACCTAGTACCTTAACCTTTGTAATGTAATATGAAATATTTTATACCCATATCACAAGGCAGTTTATAGGGAATGCCAGATGGATGGTGCAGATAATTAAGAGTTATGGGTTATAAAGAAGTTATAAAGAAGATGTGATATCTATCTATCTATCTATCTATATCTACACACATACATACAATGGAATACTACTCATCCATAAAAAAGAATGAAATAATGCCATTTGCAGGAACATGGATAGACCTAGAGATTATCACACTAAGTGAAGTAAGTCAGACAGAGAAAAGCAAATATTATATGATATCACTTATATGTGGAATCTAAAATACGATACAAGTGAACTTATTTACAAAACAGAAACAGACTCAAAGACATAGAAAACAAACTTACGGTTACCAAAGGGGAAAGCAGGGGGAAGGATAAATTAGGAACTTGGGATTAGCAGATACACACTACTATACATAAAACAGATAAACAACAAGGTCATACTGTATAGGACATGGAAATATATTCAATATCTTGTAATAACCTATAATGAAAAAGAATATATGTATACATATAACTGAATCATTTTGCTGTACACCAGAAACTAATATAACATTGTAAATAAACTATAACTCAATAAAAAAGAATTAAAAAAAAAAGAGTTGTGGGGAAAAAGAGGAGAGGAAGGCAATTTCCAACCTGAGGCCACATAGAAATGTTAATGGGGAGACGGTATTTGAATTACAGATGGATTGATACCCTTTGATTCATAACATTAATATGTTTATCCCTCCAAGTTTTTTTTTTTTTAAATAAATTTATTTATTTTATTTATTTTTATTTTTGGCTGTGTTGGGTCTTCGTTGCTGCATGCAGGCTTTCTCTAGTTGCGGCGAGTGGGGGCTACTCTTCGTTGTGGTGCACGGGCTTCTCATTGCAGTGTCTTCTCTTGTTGCGGAGCATGGGCTCTAGGAACGCGGGCTTCAATGGATGTGGCATGCAGGCTTAGTAGTTGTGGCTTGTGGGCTCTAGAGGGCAGGCTCAGTAGTTGTGGCTTACGGGCTTAGCTGCTCCGCGGCATGTGGGATCTTCCCAGACCAGGCCTCAAACCTGTGTCCCCTGCATTGGCAGGCAGATTCTTAACCACTGTGCCACCAGGGAAGCCCTGCCTCTCCAAGTTTTAAAATTTAAATTACAAAGTTAGCCAATGGGAAAAGAAGACATTCACAATCTATTTTTTGTTTGGACAGGTTACAAAAGTAATACATATTTGTTTCAATTATATCTTGTATATTATTTCAGTTATGGATTTATTCCATCCCAAAATTTAGTGAAAAAAGCAACAACATTTTATTTTGTTTATACTTTGAATTCATGAATTCAGTCAGGGCATAGCAAAGATGGCTTATCTTCTCTACATGATGTCTGGGTCTCAGCCGAGGTGGCTCAAACAGCTAGACATGGCTGAGATGATTTGCCTGGGGCCTCCGTTCTTTCTGCCTGTCACTAGAATTGCTTGGTTCTTCTCCACATTGCTCTTGCAGGCACTGGCCCCTGGGCTGGGGTGCCTGACACAGTTAGGGGCTCGCTGGCAACTCCATTTTCACTTCAGCCTCTCTATGTAGTTAGCTTGGAGATCCTCATAGCAAGATGGTCTTAAGGTGTACATGGTATCAGGAAAACTTCAGTGCACATTCCCATTCAAAAGGAGGGAATGAGAAGTCAGTAGTAGTCACCAGTCCATAGCAGTTCTGAAATCCAGCTAGGACAACGATGCCAGTTCCTTAATTAGAAATTAGAGCCCAGTCGTGCTCCTTGGGAATTGTTTCCTATGTTTTTATTAAAAAAACAAACAAACTATATATATATATATATTTGCCCTTGCCATTAGGTTTATTTGTTTTTAATTTTTAAAAATTTTATTGGAGTATAGGTGTTTTATAATGTTGTGTCAGTTTCTACTATACAGCAAAGTGAATCAGCTATACATATACATATGTTTCCTACGGTTTTAAACTCCACTCTTCAACCTATTGGATCTACACTTGGACTCATCCTTCCTTTCCACAGGAAATGGCCCAGGATTGCAGCTGTTTAACTTTCTTAGGTTGCTCTTCACCCACAGAAAGTTTGGAAAGCCTATGATATTTTTATTTTGAACTAACTCCCTTCCATTTAATTCAATTTGTCAGTCCTTCCACCAACATAATTGGCTTTCTCAGGAATGTTACTGATGTTTATACTTCCCACAAATCTCTTTGAAACAGGTCACTCTCTATCTTGGGCTGAGAGTCAGTAGAAAGGGTGAAAGGGTCTAAGAGACAAATTTACTAGCATTTTTTTTTTTTTTTAGGTCTAGTGGAGAGGGTCTGTGAGGCATATCATTAAATCAACCTTCAGTCTCAACAAAGGGTTAGAGCTGCATTCTCAACCCCATCTTTAAACTGAGATGATATTCTACTAGTAGGTCCCTGGATTTGGTCAGTACCCTGAGTCCATTTCTTAGTCTACGTGGTTAACTGTCCTTGACCCTCTATAATCCCTCTAAATTGTGCTAAAATACTAAATACTTCCTTCTTAAGTTTATCTTTCTTTTCTCACATCTACCATATGTAGTTAGAAGAAGTCAGTTAGCACTTTCAACATTCTCCTTAGCCAGATCAATGAGTTCCTTAGGTACTCTTTCTATTTACCACATTTCCACAGGTAAGATAATATTTCTGCCAATACATAACTTAAGCCCCCTTCCTCCGACTTCCAATAATAGTTTCTATATTGTCCTTCTTGTCTTCACTAACAGACTCTTTAGGTCCTTGCAGTGTCTTTCTATCACCAGTGTCAAAGTGATTGCCACACGTTTTAGTTTTTATGACAAAGAAACCCAGTTCTGGTGCCAATAGCTGTATCAGTCAGAATTCAATCAGGTATGCAGAAGTACTGTGCATATTAGGAAAAAGAAATGGGTAAGAGGAATCAGAATTTCAACACCTGTGAGAGAAGCTAAGAATGTAAAAGTCCAAAAAAAAGTAGTCGTTATACCAGAGAACACCAGCCAGCCCTGAGCCAGGTTAACGAGTTGGTCCTATGTGGAAATCTGGAAGCTGTGCACATGCAGCTGAGAATCTGGGTCACGAAGGGAGGGGGAGGCAGGTGTAGAAATCCGTGGAAGGTTATTGGCTCTCCATGGCTGTTGTCTCTGTGAGTTCACAGCAAAGCATGTGGTGGTAAGCCCAGGGCTGCTGTTGGCCAATAGATGTGTCAGTCAGGCAGGAGAGCTAGACATAGGGGAGAGGGGAAAAGCTGGAAAGCACCTACAGCTCTGTATCTGCCTCTCATTTCCTCTAACTGATGATGACCACTAGGGTGTATTGACTCTGTTTTGCTTCCACCTTCCAGAATGCACACAGCATTACATTGGTCAGCTAGAACCCAGAACCACACATGGAAGGAGCGGACAACAGAACAGTATGTAACTGTGGTGACTGAAGAAAATGGGAAACTTATAAAAACATGTAAAGAAGCAGAATAAAAGTAACCCATATACTCAGTACTGAGAGATAAATGCTATTAACATGGAACAGAGTCTCATCTTTTTTTGGAAACATTTCTATTTTATTATAGGAGATTTAGCATCAGCAATTTGCTTATGAAGTATGACATAGTGATTAAGGGCCCAGGTTTTGGGTTGCTTTGCTAGGTTTGAATATTAGATCCCTCACTAATAACTGTATCACCTTTGGGTAAAATAATGAACACCTGTTCCCTCTGTTTATTTTATCTAAAATGAGGATAAAAATAGTACCTACGTGTGTTAGGTAGAATATGGCCTTCTAAAGATGTCCATGCCCTAATCCCCAGAACCTATGAATATGCTAGGTTTCATGGTAAAGGGGAATTAATATTAAAGATAGAATTAAGTTTGCTAATCAGAGGACTATGAGATGGGTAGTTTATACTGAATTATCCAGGTGGAACCCCAATGTGACCACAAAAGTTGTCATAAGTAGGAGAGGCAGGAGAGAAAGAACCGGAGATATGGTAGTCTGAGAAGACTCAGCCTGACCTTCCTGCCTTTGAAGATGGAGAAATGGTGCCACAAATGAGGAAGGAAGGCTAGAAAGTATCTAGAAAAGGGAAGAAAATGGATTATTCCTTAAAGCCTCCAGAAGGAACATAGCCTTGCCAACACCTTGAGTTTAGTCCAATGAGACCCAGTGAACTGTAAGAGAAGAAACTTGTGTTGTTTTAAATCACTAAGGTTTTGATAATTTGTTACAGCAAGAATAGGAAATTAATATGTGAATTCATGGGATTGTTGTGAGAATTAAATGAGATGATACGTGTAATCATGATTAAAATAGATCCTCGTACATGGTAACTGTTCAATAAATGTGATTATTTTCTAGAAAAAATTATAATTATATATGTCATACATATAATTATAATTCAATGTTATATGTATATATAATCTCCTGTTGTTGCATAGTTAAGTTGTATTCAATTTCCTGTTATTAGAAAAATACTTCAATGGAAAAACTCTATGGAGACCTGTCTGTCTTGATGCCTATTACAGACTAAGTGGCTAATACAATGTTGGACACATAACAGGGGTCTATAAATATTCATTAATAGATAAATAAATAAATGATTTGTGCCTATGTATTTTTTTCACATTTGTCTTTTGTCTTTAGGCTAGATTCCCAGACATGGAATTACTGGATCAAAATGAGCTGAACATTTTCATGCTCTTTATACCTACTGCCAAATGGATTTTCAGAAAGGTTACACCAATTTACACTCCCACAGCATTGTATGAATGTGACTTTGTCATCTTACCTATACTAACACTCAGTATCCTACATTTAAAATCTCTGATAACCTTTTGCCTGTTTTTATCATTCCTTTAATTGTCTCTTATTTATAATGTTGAAAAACTCATTAATGGTTATTTTATTTTTTATTGGTCATTTTTATAATTTCTTTTGTAAATTCTTTGATGGTTATTTTCAAATTACAATTTATATTAAACATAAGAAACATAAGAAAGGTACAGAAAATAATAAGCCCTTCTGAACCCACTGGCAAAATTTGACAAATGTTAGCAATTTTACAATATTAGCTTCATTTATTGATTTATTTATTTTTGAAACAGAATGTTTTAACTATATTTGAAATGTCTTCTATTCTCCTTTCTTCCCCCACCCTCTTCCTAGGGAGTACTTACTTCTGCAGATTCTTGTTTATGTTTTTGTTACTTTTATGTGTTTACATGCAACACACATGCACTCACTGTTAGTATGTGTGATTCTTTTCCTCATATTATCTATTTGCTTTTCCAGATAATATTTTCAGTCAGTATTTTTCATATGAATCAATTAGTTCTTTGTGTCATTGGATTTTAACTCTTTGCTTGTCATATTTGCTGTACACATTTTTCCAGTTAGTCATTTTAATCATATTTGTTTCTAAATTGATTTCCATCTGATCACATTTCTATGAAAGTCAGTTACTTCAACTGATTTTTTATTGTGTATAATTAGAACTAAAATTGTATGATTTTCATTCATATATTTGGTTTAATGGCAAAGCATCACGGTAGTAATTATTAATGTTTTCTGATTTATAATTTCTAATCTTAGAATGAACTGCCGTAAGTGGAGACTTGAAGGCAGCTATTAAAATCTGTTATCATCTGATTATTTTAATGTGGAATTTGCAAAACTTAAGATCTCTAAAGGTCTTATATCTTAATTCTCTCTTTTTACAATCTTATAGTGGAGGATGAAATGATAGTGATTTCATTAATTAAAATTTATCAAAAGAAAAAAAATTCCAGAGACAATTTAATATTCATCCAATTTCAAGTAATACTGGTAGAACACAATTTTCTGAGCTATTAAAAGTAAAGGAGTGAAACGTGAGCTTTTCAGTGGTAAGCTCCCCTGATCTTAATGGAAAGGTGCTAGAATGCAATGAACATTGTTTAAGGGTGTGACATTTTCCTGAAAAATAAAAATGAATTTAATCAAATAGATGTAGGTATAATAAAATGGCTTCCTAGTATACACAGGCAAGAGGTTATAAAAGAAAATGTATTCAGGACTTGTGACTTAAAAATAAAAAAAACTTTATGTTAAAAAATCAGATGAAATTATCACATAATTTGTCAGTACATATCGTCAGTGGGTAACATATCGTCAGTGGGTAAAAATCTAGGAGCCACCTTCTAATAAGTTTTTTTTAGATGCAAACTACCACAAAAGAGAGGCAAAAATGAACCAATACTTTGTTGTGGGCATTTGTGGAGAAAGAGATGATTTCCCCTTGCCCCCAGGAAACATATAAAAATATAACCACTTGTCGGACTAAAAGAATAAGTGTAATTTTAAAATCTCTCATTGGAAAGTGTGTTCAGTGTACAGTAGCTCTGTTTATGAATGTTCAGAAATCTGCAGGCAGAGCTACAGGGATATATTTCCACCTTTGAAAATAGCAATTACCTAATATGAAAGTGCTCAGAATTTTGAACTTATGCCCATAAAACAAAACAATAAAAAGCGGCTGCATCTAATGTTATATCTTTGAACAGAGATGTAACAAAAGCAAAACAAAAACTGAAGAATTAACAGCTAGAAATTAGATTTAGCTGATATTACCATGTGGAAATATTTCATTTAAATATATGTGAACTTTTAATACAGTTCAATAAAACAAACATACAGGCACAATTAAGCCTACACTTATTAAGTAATAATAAGTACAAGAAATTAAAATGTTTTGGTGAACTCTCTGTTAAGAATGTACAACCACTTAACCTATCCACTCTGATTTTAAATCAGCACCCTTCAGCTTTCCCTCAGCCAGCTCTGCTGGAAACTGGCAAAGAGCACAAATGGAGACTAAACTTAGATTCTATTGCTTTTCTCCAAAACGGCTCATCAATTTAAAATACTCGGGCAAATAAAACTGACAAGTGGCTTTCTACACTGAAAATACCTAAGCGCTACGGAAATGTTAATAATTTGTCTTTTACTTCTCTATTCATGTAAATAAGAAAGGTCACAAATTTCGAAAGAGATAAGGCACTATTTTGGGAAATAGTTTCAGGAGTGAAAACATTAGAAGGTAGGCTATTTATAAGCTGTAACTTTCTATAATCTGATGTAAATATGTATTGGCAGTGGAATAGCCAGACTTGAATTTGAAAACTTGCTACTGATATTCAGAAAGCTTGCTACTGTTTCATTATGATTTATTTATTGATTTATTTTTCTGTCAGGATTAACGTATATGGCAGGTTATCTTTAGTAACCTGACCTAATGGTCTATTTCATCTACTCCTTCCCAAACCCACCCTACTGGAGGGAACCTTTCCCAAGTGCCCTGGGAAGAAATCTCCTTGGGAAATTCTTCAGAAGGCTATTTAGAGAACACATGGTGACTGAAATAGTTTCTGAGGAGATGCATTGGCTTTTCTTGAGGGAGGGACTGTCTGGGCCTCCCTTGCCAGATTCTTCTGTGGATACTTCTTTGCTCTCTCTGGTCTTTAGCCTGGTGGAACTTTATTCCATTAGATTTAAATAATTTTTTTTTTTACAGGAAGAAATTTCACATTAAATACTCATTTATAGTAAGAAGTATGGAAAAGAAGTAAAAAGGGAAAACTGAAGAGAAGGAATGGGAGGATGTGACTGGAATTCTAAAAGTTTAGAAAGCATTAGAAATGTAGAGTTCTGGGTGCCACCAACTGGACACTGGGATGGAAACTAGAGAATGCCTCTATGACACTTTTTGCTAGCAGCTCTTGAACAGTAGAAAGATGAAGACATATTTTAATAAATGCGTATTTTGGGTGAGATCTAGCCTGTCTGGCAGAGATTGTAAAATAAGGGAGTCTGAATTTTTAATTACACTTGTAACCTACATCTTATTAATTTCTAAATAGTTTTGTCTCTAACCCATTAGCAAATAGATTCCCCCATGAACAATATAGTTCTAAAGATATTGACTTAATTTCCAAGGATGTTGTATTTTTATTTTGTTGTGTCTTTTTCTTCCAGGTCCACAGGTAGCATCCCTACTGTGGACAGCCATGATCTTTTAAAAATAAGCTTACATTTTTTAAAAGAAACTTTTAAATTAGGTCTCTCCTAAAGCTTCCACAGACATCCAGTTGTCCAGGTCTAGCAATTAATCATGAAAATAACATGTAGAAAATGAATAAAGTACATAGACTAATGTGGAAACTTCAACTATCTATCCAATACTAGCCTCAATTTCAGAACTGATGATGGGAAATACCTTGTTGATTGAGACTGATAATATCTAATTCAGGTCTTTCCATCAGGAAGACAAAGATCCTCCAAGTCAAATATTATCTTCATAAAGAAAAGAAGGAGAGGCTCAAACGACAGGCTCAGCTCCTGACTAATTGCCACAAGAATACAATGTGTGGCTTTGCTGCTAGAGAGCTAAATTGGCACACTGTACCTTCTTGTTGGAATTAAAAGATGGCTGGGGGGGAATACAAGAATACTCTTATAAAAAAAGTTAGGAGGTAATCTCGTTATAAGTTTCCCAAACTTCCCTACTGAATGTTTGTTCCAAACTTTATTTAAATAGCATGTTACAGCGATACCTCATTTACATGGTATGTCAAAGTGTTATAATTTCCACATTTCTAGAATCCCAGGTCCAAGACAGCATTGCATAATGAAGGGAAAGGATACAAGATTTCTAGGAATGAATTTCAGTGTAAATAATAATCAGTGATTCTATCAACCTTCCAAGGACAATGAGGAATCTATGATGTAGTGTTTGTTATATGCTCACTCTTTTTACCTTCTATGGATTTCGGCACTTCCCGTAAACATGGAATAGGGCTTTATTACACGATGGAGTATTTTTTAATTCTGTTATTTTTTTTTTTACATTTGTGTTCTATCACAAAATTCATCTAAGCATAGAAATGGTTGTTTCTCATTGGGGAGTTTATCTGCCAAAATGTTATTGCTATAGGAAATGTATGTCACATTGGATTATCACTTGGCACTACCAAGCCAGAACAGTGTGAGCTTTAAACTTGGTTTAAAGAAATCTAATTAGTATCAACTGAAAAAGAAGATCCCTAAAGATATTTCTTTTTTACTTTTCCTAATATAAAAGGTGATTTGTGATAAAATTGTTAATCTATTATCATTTTTACTACACAAGATCAAATTTGACATTTTTGGAACATATTATTCTTAATAATAGTCAAATTTCCTTAAAACAAAATTAAAAATATAGAAGTGGGGGGAAATGAAATGAATAGAAAATATTATTCTTAGTGAAAAGCAGCTGTGAGGGAATTAGTGAATGAAAATATTATAAGACTGTAAAGCACTTGTAACTCTATTAAGTACAGTTCTCCAGACAAATTTATTGTTTTATTTTTCAATCAATAATAATTTATTGAGTAACTACTATGAGCCGGGTACCGTGTTAATGAAGGAAAGGCAAAGACACTATGAAGACTGCAAAGACTATAAATAAGACTTTATCATTGCCCTTACCCACTTTATGATCCAATCTTGGGGCAGACATATATATATATATATATATATATATATATATATATACACACACACACACATATATATATATACACACACACATATATATATATGTATAAAACTAGCTTCAATCTTGAACAAAATTCAGTAGGAGTATGTGTGTGTATATGTTTTATATATAGACATACCTACATATATGCACATATATACACACATTCATACATATATTAGAATATATTTGTACACACATATTTGCACATATGCACAAGTAAAAGGATGAGATAAAAAACACAAACAGCATGCTACTCTTTGGAATCTGACACACCTGAATGTTACTTGATCCATGCAGAGCCTCAATTTCCTTATCTACAAATGCCTCCCTCAGAGGATTTCTGAAAGTATTAAAAGGGATAAGAGATGCAAAGCATTTAGCTCAGGGTCTGTCATATAAAAGCAGTAAGAGAGCTATAGCTGTTATTAATTATTATTATTATTTTGTTTTATTTTGGGCAACTTCTTGGAGGAGGCAGTGTATAAGCAGATGTAGACGTGAATGTAAAGGAGTACTATCAGGAAAATGAAGTAGTATGAGAATAGTATATCCTAAGTGGAGAAGGAGAAAGTCGTTCAAGAACAGATATGAACTTCTATTACCACCAAATAGTATGTGCCAATTTACTATTCCACCTGAAATAGTAGAAAATTGTAAGGGCAAAAAGAGGGTGTTTTTTTTTTTTAAAAATTCGTGTTTACTTTGAAATAAAGATTTCAGCTTAGATGTACTTAAAATACACTAGAGAAATTAAAATATAATTAGTGAGGAAGATACATTATTTATTCAGAAATGTATACTGAAGATGAGGAAACAACAGGAACTTAAGGCATTATCCATAATTTCAAATTTAAAAAATACATTTTTCTGTGGTTAAAAATACAGAAGATATTTTGGTTATAAGCAGAATATAGAACCAACCTGTCCAGTTACAAACACACACACACACACACACACACACACACACACTTTCTCTCTGTCAATCTCCCTCTCTCTCTCTTTCTCTTTTACTAATATCTCACATTTCTGCTCATTTATTTTTTCTTTTGATCTAGCTTGTCCATAATTCAAATCTTGTCCTTTGGGGTGACTTCTTTCAGATAGTGAGAGAGATGAGAATTTATATTTAAATTGAGAGTCTTTGTGGTACAGAATTTCACTTATACATTAACTTAAAGGTGTGAATTTTAGGCACGGTCCTTTCGGAAAATTTCTATGATGGTATTTTACAGAGTGAGCTTTGAAGCATTATAATTACTTTGGGCATGACATCTGGGAGTGGTATTTTGAGAACAGCAGGCTTCTGTAAAATATACAGACACATATATGTTAACTATAACTACAATGTTATAGACAAAGTTAGGTAGGTGCTACTTTATACATATATAATACTTGAAAAATAGGAATTGATATATAGAAAAATAGATGATATTAGAGATAGAGATAAGAAATCAAAGTCCATTTTACACAAGCTGCTCATTCATGAGCCCTGGCTACTGAGGGTCTCCTGAGTGTTTGGATAACTGAGTATCACTTCCTCTCTCTTATAGATCGTTTGCCTTCTACTATTGAGTCAAAGTGAGTTAATGACTTTATAGCGTTTTATCATAGGCAGTTTTACAAGAGTAGACTTATACTGGCTTTCATCCTTAAATTATGCCCACCCCACCCCGTAACTCTCCTTGTTGAATTCTTACCCTTTTTTTTTTTTTTTTTTTTTGGCAACAGTGGGCCCCTCACTGTTGTGGCCTCTCCCGTTGCGGAGCACAGGCTCCGGACGCGCAGGCTCAGCGGCCATGGCTCACGGGCCCAGCCGCTCCGCGGCATGTGGCATCCTCCCAGACCGGGTCACGAACCCGCGTCCCCTGCATCGGCAGGCGGACTCTCAACCACTGCGCCACCCGGGAAGCCCAATTCTTACCCTTTTTAACAGTACAATCTCAAATGCCAGCCCTGCCACAAGGTCTTCCTGACACTTCAGACCTTTTAGATCCCCATAAATTACCACAGCATTTTGTTTGTTCTTTTGGAATAATGTGACTTTGTCATGTCTTTTTGTGTTTGTATGTGTGGGGTATGAAGTATTTCTTCCCTTCCTAGAAATTGTTGGAGGGAAAATCTAGCACGTACCATGCCCTTTTTTTAAAATTTATTTTTAAATCTATTATTTATTGATTGATTGATTTTGGGCTGTGTTGGGCCTCTGTTGCTGCGCACAGGCTTTCTCTAGTTGCGGAGAGCGGGGGCTACTCTTCATTGTAGTGCGCGGGCTTCTCACTGCGGTGGCTTCTCTTGTTGTGGAGCACAGGCTCTAGGCCCACGGGCTCCAGTAGTTGCAGCACATGGGCTCAGTAGTTGGGGCACGTGGGCCCTAGAGTGCGCGGGCTTCGGTAGTTGCGGCATGTGAGCTCTAGGGCGTGTGGGCTTCAGTAGTTGTGGCGCATGGGCTTGTTGCTCCATGGCATGTGGGATCTTCCCAGACCAGGGATCAAACCTGGGTCCCCTGCATTGGCAGGCGGATTCTTAACCACTGCACCACCAGGGAAGTCCCCGTACTACGTTCTTGATAAACATTTGTCTAGTTGCATTGAACTGAATTGAATTGAATTTGTAGGCAACTTGTAAGCTGATTGGTTTAACAGAACCTTTCTAAAAGCCCATCTATCTGCTCTTTTATGTTTTATCCTCCTAATTCTAGTTATATGTATACAGATATAAGTAAATTCATTTCTTTATGTATTCAAATTCCTAGTCTTTTATTAGTTTTTCTGAGTATATTTATGTCATTTATCAAAAAACATTATGGTAAAAATTTCATACTAACAAGCACCTAGCACTATTCTATTGTACTCTATGCAGCTGTCATATTTTAAATGGTTTAATGATAGGAAGGCACACATCTTTCGAGGGTTTTTTATCAGCCTATTTATCAGTATTCGTATTTTTTTGAGGTATAAATAATAAATAATACATGAATCGATGTATAGGCATGTAAATGTTAACATCATTGTGAACCAACAAAGTGTGTAATACTTTAAAACGTTATAGCAACATAGTGAAGAGTTAAAACAATTCCATTGATTTTTATTTCTAGCTCTTAATGCATCACTGGTCTTCTTCCTTTCATGAGTCAATTTCCTTTACTACTGTTGCTCATTCAGGAGAAATGTTTTCTAGCATAGTTCTATTACTCTCACTAATAATTAAAATATATGTGAGTATCCTGGTGCTTAGCTGTAATGATATCTCCAGAATCAATGTCAATGGAACTACCATTTGTGGGAAACTGCCTTATACTTTTGCTTTCCAAAAGTCATTTTTGGTACCCTCCTTTGATTAAGAGTCCATGTTTCACTCAAACAGAAGTCTATCCTGAAATTCTGGTCCATTACATAATTTTCAGAAGCTGGAAGAAAAGCATTTGCATCATTTCTGTTCCCAGATCTGTTCAATATATACTCCCAGTCTGTCATGCCTGAAATTAATTTTTTACAATCTGGATCTTTACTATATGCTAAAAATTCAGTACAAAAAAGGACCTCCTTCTGCAGAGAATATGTAAGCCAGAACACTATGTTCCATCTTTATAATGAAACACATAGTTCCTATCAAAAGGCAAATTTTTTTGTTTCAAAATGTTTGAAGAGAATAATGCTTTAAAAGATTTCAAATGCTTATGCTTACTTTTGTGAAAGTGAAAAGATTCCTATCTCAAATATATTTTAGCCTGAATCATACAATTTGTGTGTAACCCGAACTACTTTTTATTTATTTCAAGCTATTTCCCTCTCTGTATTTCATGCTTCTGAAGTTGGAAAACAAAAGCAAATAACTATAGAAATAGTTTCTCTCAAAATATTCAGATTCAAGTGTATGACTATTAAAAATGCATACTGATTGTTAATATCAATCTAGTTTTAAACAAATGAAAATATACCATTTTGACTCATTAATCATGAAGCTTATCACACTCACACCTAAAATTCTTGTTTTCCCAAAAGTATAAAATCAATTCTATTGATTTTTTTAAACAAGTAGAGTAGTCCTTAAAAGTAAATTTCAAATATCAGAAAGAGAAAATATGATAACATTAAATACAAGGCAAACAAACAAAAATCCTTTGTATGATCTTGGGAAAATTATTTACCTCTGAGAGTGTGCTCATTCTTCTGTTAAATGGGGATAGGCAAATATGAAGATATAATAAAATAAGGCATATAATGGCCATAACACAGGACCCGGATTAAAGTCTTCCTTCTCTTATTTTTCCTCCTTCTCCTCCTCTGCAACTCCTCTTCCCCTCCTCCTCCTTCTACTCCTCTTCCTCTCATTTCCTTTTCTCCTATTCCTTATTCTTTAATTTCAAAAATAGAAATTTTGGAGGCTTCAGAAATGTATAGCATTTGACTTGGATCCAGGATTCAAACTGAGACCTATATCACACCAAAGCCATTCTTCTCCCTAACAATTAATTTCCTCTAGAGCTTCTATTGATTTTTACATAGTGAATTTGTTACAGACTGATTATGAGAACAATAAAACTTTCTGTTGTTTTTGACAAATACTGTATTTCTGAAAATGTTTGCCTCATACTTTTGGGTATTATATTGTTTGGTGCATGGGTGTTTGTTAATGTTTGGCCTTTGTAATTTTTCAAACCTAAATAATAGACCTCTATAGTTGATATAGTGTTTTTTGCATTAACTTCTAATTTGTTTAATAATAATTAAACAAATATTTAATTATTAAACAAATAATTAAACAAAATCTAATTTGTTTAATAATAATTAAACAAATATCATATCATGGCTTTCTACAAATTTATTAATAAATATTTGTCATTATTTTATTTTTAACTTCCTGGATTCATTTTGTCCTGAATCCATATCTTAAATGTAGCTAGCGTTTTCCCCCTAATTCAATCTGATATTTTTTATTATTTGTACTTTATTTCCATTCATCTTTATATACGTACAGCTCTTCATCATCTATTGCATATTTTTACTAGTTAGACTTAAGTTATAATTCCTTTTGATGTTTACATTATGTTGACTAATTTAAGGCACTGCACAAATATCCTTATTCCACAATTATGTATATTGGTCTAAATTTTTATGGCATATAAAGGATACTATGCTAGCTGGATAGTTATATGTAAATCAATGAAATTAGAACACTGTCTCATACCATATAAAAAAGTAAACTCAAAGACCTAAATATAAGACATAACACCATAAAACTCCTAGGAGAGAACATAGGCAAAACATTCTCGGACATAAATCATAGGAATATTTTCTTAGATCTTTCTCTGAAGGCAAAGGAAATGAAAGCAAATATAAAAAAAATGGGACCTAATCAAACTTAAAAGCTTTCACACAGCAAAGGAAACCATCAACAAAATGAACAGACAACCTATGGAATGGGCGAAAATATTCGCAAAAGATGCACCCGACAAGGTAATTTAATAACCAAAATATACGAACAGCTCATACAACTCAATATCAAAAAAACAAACAACCCAATCAAAAAATGGGCAGAAGACCTAAATAGACATTTCTTCAAAGAAGACATACAGATGGCCAAGGGGCAGATGAAAAGATGCTCCCTCCACATTGCTAATTATTAGAGAATGCAAATCAAAACCACAAGGAGGTATCACCTCACACTGATCAGAATGGCTATCATCAAAAGTCAGAGAATGACAAATGTTATATGATATTAATTATATGTGCAATCTAAAAAATAATACAAGTGAATCTTATACAAAACAGAAACAGACTCACACACATAGAAAACAAACTTACGGTTCCCAAAGGGGAAAGGGAGGAGGAGAGGGATAAATTAGGAGTATGGGATTAACAGATACAAACTACTACTTATAAAATAGATAAGCAACAAAGATTTACTGTATAGCACAGGGAACTATATTAAATATCTTGTAATAACCTATAATGGAAAATAATCTGAAAAACATATGTATAACTGAATCACTTTGCTGTGTACTTGCAGCTAACACAATATTGTAAATCAACTATACTTCAATTTTAAAAAAATACTGTGCTTTTGCACAATGCCTCTCCCTGCTTTTTTAATTTTTCACTGATTTTATCTATATATTTGACAGCCCTGTTGCTCGTTTTTTTTTGTTTTTTTTTTTGCGGTACGCGGGCCTCTCACTGTTGTGGCCTCTCCCGTTGCGGAACACAGGCTCTGGACGCGCAGGCTCAGCGGCCATGGCTCACGGGTCCAGCCGCTCAGCGGCCTGTGGGATCTTCCCAGCCCGGGGCACGAACCCGTGTCCCCTGCATCGGCAGGCAGACTCTCAACCACTGCACCACCAGGGAACCCCCTGTTTTTCTTTTTGCATTTTGATTACCATTGCTTGTCCCACTAGTTGTTGAAAGTAAGTTTTCTTGGATTTTTTAACCCGTGAAAATCCACTTCTCTGATACAGCTAGGCATCACAACCTGATCACAAAGGGGCACTATTTAAGTCATTTGGCTGCATGTAGCTGAAAACTCCGTTCACAGTGGCATAAGTAAACAAAATGTTTATTTTTGTCATATCACCATATTCTGGAGATGAGAACTCCAGGACTCTTATGGTAGCTTTTCCAGGACCTGAAGGACTTGGTCTCCTTCAAGTTTTTCACTCAGCTGAGTTTAGCATAATCTTTTGCCATTGGCCTTGTCAGTCCCTCTGCTTGTAAGATGGCTAGACACTGCCAGCATTGTATCTGAATCCTGAGGAAAATGAATATTAAAAGGCCTTTTAAGTCTTTCCCTTTAAAAGCTTCACTGGAAAATTCTACGTATATTTCATTGTGCCAGAACTTTGTCAAATGGCATTTTTATTCACGAGAGAGGCTAAGGAACGTTGTATTTTATCTGGGAACATTGTTGCCCCATACGAAATCACTGTTTCCCTATACAAAAATCATAAAGATGCAGAGAAAAGATACCGCATAGGCAAGCAGCAAAGTCTGCCAAGCGAGCTAACTCTCCTGTTAATATCACATGATTCTGCTCTCCCCCCACCCACCCGCTGCCACTGCTGATTGGTTGTGTGGTGATCCCCTAACTTTGGTTCAAACAAGACTTTCATGGGTGTCAATTGGGAATCATGGTTCAAAGAGAATAGTTAATCTCTGTTGGGTGCTGGTGCTAAGAACCGGGGCTGGGATGCTCTTTGTCTACCATACATATACTGAAATAGGGACAGTCTGGGGAAGGAAATAGGAACAAAACCTGAAATTGCTCAGCAGAAAGTTTCAGAACTGAAATATCATGGAGTCTCAGTAAGACAAAGAGTAATTCCTCCCTCTGTTCCTTCAACACATTACTGTTTTTGTTCCAGCTAGTTTGATATTGTTTCTGTTTCTCAATTCAGATATATAGAGGAATATAGCATCCTCCTCTCTTGGTGTTTCTGTTTTATTTTTGTTTTGTGTTAGTACTTCTGTTTAGTTAGAATTTTAACTCTACAGGAGCAAATACCCATACATCTGTTCAACACTGAATTTTGTTTGCCTAGCATGGCATGTTATCAATAAATATTTGTTTAATGAATGAGGCTTTCTTATAAACTGAGCATCCCCTAATTCTCTTTATTTCTTATCTTTAATTTCTTTTATTGGTTTTACTAGTTATTTTCTAGCACAGCATTCCCTTTGAAGAGTACTTTGGTGAATGATTTCTGGACAAGGCTCTTAATGGTCCTGTTAGGAACGGTGTATTTTGGTGTAGTTAATTATCTGAAAGTATAATTAAATGAGGAAATTTTTCTTTTGTCTTCACATAGGTTAGTATTTGAGGAGATAGCTGCACATTTCCTGCCATGTTTTTAAACCAACTGAGAAATCATACAAGGAGAAAGATAGAGATAGCAACCAAAATATCATCCTGACAGAAGGTCTTCACAGAAGAATCAGATTATATCTGTATTCTAGTCTGCTTCCTAATGCTAAACCTTAGAATTCGGCATACTCATCCACCCAGCACTTCTGGAACAAGAAGATCATGAGTTAAATTGCATTGCCCTTATGAGCTAAACTTCAAAGATATTAAATAAAGAAACTCACTTGGGAGGACTCTCCCAACAAAAGGTTAATGTTGGCATACCCATTTAGCATATGGCAGGGCCTATAATCCACCTATGCATAATTTCTCGTCTCTCAAAGAGTTCCATTTGAGCCATCATTTGATTCTTCTATGTATTCATAAATCTGACTTGGTGACATCCCCACTGTGATGTCTTTTACAAGTTCTTTTTTTTCAGCATGGTATATTCAGAGTATCTGAATTCTCATTTGAGTTAGCTGATCTGGCACTGTCTGTCCAAGGATGGAACTCACAATTTAAATTATTATCTCACTAGTCCACGAAACTCATTTGTTTGTCAATTTAAAAGCAGTGATATTGTTCTTATACTCGTTGCCATAAAGACATCCAGCTCACCTTCATTAACCCTCCCCCTGCCTGAATTAAACCTCTGCCTCAGTGACTTAATTTTGTGTGATCTGGGAAATGGAAATAGGCCAGTAGTGTTAAGCAAATAGAATTCAGACCTACAGAAGAGAAAAAAGCTTCCCCTCCTCCCTAATCCCCTATCCCTTCACTCCAGCCAATACATGAATGACAGTTTAGTTTTGCATGACATTTATGTATTACAGTTTTGCTTTAAGCATTCTGAGGCTAACCTTTCATATGTTCTAACATTGACTTTATACCAACTTTAGATCCAATTTAGATTTAGATTTGGTTGTTATGTCTCTCAAGTCTTTTCTAATCTACTCTCAACTTTTCTTTTTCTCCCCAGTTTATTTGTTGAAAATACTGGACTACTTCTTTTGTAGAATTCCCCATGATTAGATTTTTCTTACTGCATCTTTATAAGTTCCTTTGAACCCTGCATATTGGAAATTAGATCATGAGGCTTAATTACATTTTAGTTTGAGTTTTTAGCAAGAATTCTCCCTAGCTGGTGTTGTATACTTCCTTCATGAGATATACAATTTCTGGGTATCTCAATTTGCGATGTTAATTGTGTTGTCTATCATTGCCCAGATATAATTTCATTAGACGTTTTTAAAATGGTGATAATCTTTCATTGTCTACCATTTCTGTCATTTTATCTCTTTTTTATCTCATGAAATTAATAATCTCCACATTTCATGTGTTTCTCAATTCTGTTTCCTATTTTATTAACTGATTGTCTAAACCATTAATTTTCACTACTTAATTATTTTCAATGATGACAAGTTGTTCTTTAACACGGTTTAATCAGTTCAGTTTCTGTTTCCCAGCTACTCCGCTTTCTTCTTTTCTTTGCAAAAAAATAGCAGCTGTTTTCAGAATCTACTTTTGTGTTGGTGTTCTATATCAGGGATGGCACAGATATTTTTTTTCCCTCACCTTTTTCGTTTTACTCGGTTCTTTAAAAATTTATTAAGTCAAGTTATTATTATTGTTCCTCATCTTTCCTAGTGATCATCTGGCTGATTCTTAGAGACCAAGTGTAAGTGTAGGCAGATTTGTGGTACTGTGGCCAGTGCTCAGCTTATGGCTCTGTTTGGCAATGGCATAAGTCCTGCTGATGCCATTGCTAGAAGAAAAACGCCAATATACAGTTATGTACTCAAGGAATGGCTTAGTGTGGGGACAAAGGAAAGATTATATTTTGTTTCTTTCATTCTGAAACTTTTGTTCTTATGTGTGGGTTTTATATCCATAGCAGAATTATCAGCATGATGTATCATATGGATTTGGGAGTGGGGAGCACACTATCACGGAGAGACATTTTCATTCCTCTTCCAGTACCCTACACAGTAAATGGTGACTCAACTTAGTAGCAGAGTATAGCTTCTGTATTTGCAAACAAGGAGTGTGTCAACTGGAGATGAGCATTGCACTCCTGCTCTCTTTCTTATACCCACAGAATTGGGTTAAAGCCATTTTTTAGCTTTATGGTGGTATAACTGATATACAAAAACTGCACATATTTATATATACAATTTGGTGAGTTTGGACATATGCATACACCCGTGATACTATCACCACAATCAAGGTAATAAATCCATCGTCTCCAAAAGTTCCCTTGTGTCAATGTGTTTTGTTTTGTTCTATTTTTGTGTTAAGAACACTTAATATGAGATCTACCCTCTTAGCACCCAGGCCAATTTTTGCATCTCTTCTTTTCATCTTCCAGCCATGACGTTATTGACCATATCAGGAGCTGGGATGATGAGGCCATCCTCAATGTTATATTTCTGACACCGGACACAGTAGATTGGTCCTACTGAGCCATTTTTTGAATCCAAGAGCTGCAGTAGTTGCAGTTCATTCTCCCTTGTTTGCACACCCTAACTTCTGGCAGCATGCCTCTCCAGAAAGGCTGCCTATGGATCTGACTGACCGAAAACACCATTCCTGGGTCCTAAGCCATTAGGTGAGAGAATACAGAAATTCTTCTAACACTTGGGAATTTGATTTTTCTCTGCCATCCTTTTAGACAATAGTTGGGAACTGTTTTTCTCTTTAGGAAAATTTTACAGACATATTAGAGAGAAATAAAAAAAGGGGAGATTTGGTTATATTTGTATCTTCTATGAAGACCATTTTATTTATCTATAAAAATCTATTCATTTCTTAATACACATTTCTTATAATTATTTTACCTTTATATAAGAATGCGATATCTAAGTAGTGCAATATTACTTTCTGTAATTCCCACCCTAGTTTGGTAAAAGTGACTCTTTCTAGACAATCATACCAGAAAATGACTTTGTCCTGCACCAAGCCAGGGAGCTGCTGTGAGAAGCCCCAAGGACGGCAGGGGTTTCCTACAGTCAAGGAGGTTCTTTCTGTGGTGAATTTTACCTCCTTCCTTCAGGGCATCATCAGAATTATCAACAAAGAGCTAACTGGAAACAGTGGCTAGATTACAATTCTGAATATCATCCTTATTTTGTGTAAAATATAGTTCTCTTATTTCCTACCAAGTTAAACTTGAGATTTTCATTTTGATTTTGAAAAAAAGGAAAGGAAATTTCAACTATTAAGTGATCAAAGGCCACATTCAGAACAAGAATATTTAACACTGGAACTAGTATATTTACAGTGTAACTGTATAAGTAGAAATTTTCTTTCTCTTTTCCCTTTCCTTTCCTTTCCTCCTTCCTTCCTTTCTTTTTGTGAGGAAGGAGTTTTAACTCCACATTTTGTGTTCATTCCTCACTTAGGGAGGAGAAATGGGTTAGAATAAAGAAATGTGTGAAAACTGTATTCAGAGTTGCTCTGTATAATTAATGAGTCAGTATCTCCCTTAATCAGAGAATCAGAATGTTAAACTTTGCTGACTGTGATTATTAGTCTAAAAACCTCTACATTTTGACTCACTATTTTCTCATCCTTAAGATCTTGATCTTCACTGGTGTTCATGTCACAAATGTTTGAACCCAAAAGGATCTGACTCTAGCCTAAAAGACTTTAACACCAGTCTTTTTTTCAGACCTGTGGCCCTCTAAAGAGAAATAAGAACATTCTTTTCCAAATGCTACTAACCTCTGCTGGCTGAGTTACTGGACTGACTTATTAATGTTTAACAACTCAGTCATCAAATGTAGGTAATAATAATTTTATTTAATCAAAGTCCCACATTGAAATTTATGGGATGAACTTATTTTTCACAGTGCCGATAATGAAGTCAAATTAGGTAAATTCCTTTATGAGCAAAGGAAACATGTCATTTCCATTTTTTAAAAACAAGAGTATCTCATTGAGGACTGCCTCCATCACATCAGGTGTGTGGTTCAGCAGTCTTAGTCACTTTTCAGCCACCTTTTCTCTCCTTTCTGCATTTTCTCTTTCTAAATGATTGGAGTTATTTTCTCTTTCTTTTCTCACGGTGTTTGCTTCACACGCTCTACCAAATGGTTGATTAATAATACCACGTCATCTACATAGTATCTCTTGAATCAAATCACTTTGCCATTTGTTATATTGTCAAATGTGCAATATATTTAATTAAAGCAAAAATGATACCCTGCCATGTTGAATTTATTTCATTTGTGGAGATTACATTGCAAATTTTCCAAATCTGTGTTTGCCTTTCTGCCTTCACTACTACAGTCTTACACCATTCTTCAGGACCTCCTGCTTTGCCTGAACTCCACAGCTTGCAACAACTACCTATTTTCCTGCCACTATTTTTTTTTTCTACACCACTGTTTTGCACCATTTTCCTTCTGGAGTTATCCATTTAAAAAACAAGTGTGATTATATCATTCCATGACTTAGAAACCTCTACTAACTGCCTTTTGCACACTGAGCTCCTCCGTTTGATGCACACTGCCTTTGGAATCTGCCTCAAACTTTGATGAGGTAGATTGTCTTTTCTACTGTTGAGTGACCCTCCGGTACTTTTAATAAGAGAAAAGCACCAGTCCGGGTAGAATTCTGGTTTTATGCCTGGCAGGAGCAGAGGTTTAACACACTTAAATGTCAGTTGTGGTATTACTCCTCCAGAATAGTCTATAAATAAAGGCAGATTCAAATAGAAAGTCCAAAACCAAGCAGTTCAGCATAAAAGCCCCACATGTGAGGGAGGACTATCCAATGACAGTGTAAAGTCTTAAATGGCTCAATAGCCACCATAACCAAGGGCAAAGGAGTCTAAAAGATAAATCCGTGGGTGCAGATCAGAAGGTATTACCATATTAAGCCTGCAAGCAACTATGTTCATTAATTTATATTTACTGAGAGGGGACAGTAAGTTGATGGAGGGGCCTGGATGATTAAAAGATCAACAGTGAGTATAGAATTACCTCTTGCATTTGTATTAGTCAACATGTACTGCTTTAACAAGCAATTCCGTAATCTTAGTAACTTACAACAGAAATTAAAACTTTAATTTCTTGCTTTCGGGTTTGCAAGTTAGCTCTGCTTTCTCCACATGTCTTTTTCATTCTAGCATCCAGGCTGAAGGAGCAGCCACTATCTGGGATATGCCATTCTTTTAGCAGAAGACAGAAGCAAGAAGCCCAACCACACCATGAAGCACAGTTAAAGCTTCCTCCCAGAGGGTATAAGTCACATCCACTGGCCAAAGCCAAGTCACATGGCTAAGACTGACAAGGGCTAGGATAGTACTACCTAAAGCAAGGCATGGTAAGGGTGGGGGTGATACAGACTCCTAAGAGAGAAGAGACTGGATAATGGGGAACAATAACAAAATATACCACAGACCTCAAATACGCTATACTTTACGATTCTTCCCTACTCCTCATTTGGAATTCATCATTTTAGGAAGATAGTATGCTCAGCCTTGTCTTGGGGTAATGTGAATATCTGGTATCTTAAGGGTTAAGGTTATACATGACACCAGGTCATCAGCTATAAGAGAATGAATCACAACTTTGAAGTAATATGTAGTTATTTTTTATAATTATTTTTTGTACATATCTTTACTCAGGTTACTGGAGCACAACCTAAACTTTTTAGACGTTTATATACCACATATAAGGCATTTTCTTGTACTGCATTCTGGCAACTTCTCTGGTACGTTTCTCCATTTTTTGATACTAAAGTGTCTTCAAATACAATTTGTCATCCATTTTTCCTCTGTATGCAAGGTTAGCAGTGGGTACACTGGGTGACCATAACACACACTACCAACATATTGGACTCATATAATATTTTAGGAAAATTCCCTGTGCTTCCATGTTAAATGAATGTCATACTTTGTACATTTTTATGCAGTGGAAACATCCTTTAGAGATATTACTTTATCATTAATAATATTATGAACACAGATTTGAGACAATGATATTATACCATATACGAAGTCTCAAAATAAGTACATTACTTTGAGAATCAGGGTGGATCACCAAGTTAGACTTGTAAGAAACTCTAAAGATTCTGAAGAATTTAATAAAGTTTTATGGGCATCTATTGAATAAGTGAGTTTCACTTTCAAGTTTAGCCATTCGTATGTAAGAAATTAAAGAGAAATAGCGCTCTCTGAGTTTCTGATAGTATAGTTATGCATGAGACATACTGCCTCAGAGTGGGTTAGAATAAGGCTCTGTAAGTGAGCCCATTTGAGCAAAAAACCCAAAAACAGAAAAAAAAAAAATTAGGAATAACTTCTGAATAAAGAGTGTGCACTGAATCATGAAAAATTAAACCTTTTTTCTAATTTGCAATTTGGTTCCTATTAGTTTTTTACCCCTTTTTTAGTCCCTATCATTGCTATGCTGATCTTCTTAGGAGTTGTAAAAACAGTGATGACATGCTTATGAAATATGAGTAAAACTATCATAATATTTAGTTCCTGTATTGGGAAGATGAAATTTGGAGAATTATTTACTTTTCCATTTATCAAGAAGAATCTCAGATGGAGGGATTTTTAGTTAATTTATGAAATTATGTAGTTTGTGGATTATTCCCCTGGTGCTTAATTTGCTAATTTTCTACAGACTGAATGAAATCTATCTATTGTGTTGTTAAGTGGATAGCAATACAAAAGAAGTAAATATTTCATCTATGTGTTTTGCTACAAGATAACTGTGCTAATAAAATTCCATAATAAATCATTGACTGGAATTCTTGGTCGAAATACTAGTCTTGTAGAAAGAGAAAATTTTACTTTGCTTAATTTCTCTTTGATTTTTATGTGTGTCCCATAGTAATTTTGCTACATGTTTTTTGTTGTTTGCTTTCAGGACATATAATAATTTCAAAATCTGTTAACCTTCAAATTTTACACTAGTTAACATTTATTTATTT